>NC_086325.1:136145640-137345640 GCF_036172605.1 Pelobates fuscus | reverse complement strand
AACATTTCCGTTTCTACACCATATCAAAAAATCCCTAAGAGAGAAAAAAAAAAGGGAAAGGGGATTCAATTTGAAGCTAGAGGGTAAATTTCAGAGTTATCATTTTCTGTTTTAGTGCCCTATTATCTCTGAAGATATATGTTTGGTCTTGAAAGAAGACCATAATTGCCGTCGGAAACAGCCACTTATATCTTATCTCCATGTTCCTAAGGATTGCCGTTTCCTCTGAAAAGGTTCTTCTTGCTTGTCTTGTCTTTTGAGACAAGTCCTGAAAAACTTTTAAGTGTCTCCATTCTTCAGTGTCTAGAGTCCCGTTCCTTATTTTCTGCATTATTCGATTTTTTATCCAAAAGCTAGAAAAGAAAATCATAACATCTCTTGGATAGGACTTATCAATTCCATTTGGTCTGGACAATCTATGGAATCTTTCAAAGGTTTCAGGGCCTAGCGTCTGTCGAGACAACATTTTTGAAAAGAAGCTGTCCAGATAGGAATATAAATCTTCTTGTGTTATTGATTCTGGTATGCCTCTGACTCTTATATTGTTTCTCCTGGAACTATCTTCTAAGTTTGTCATTTTAATCTCGATATCATGCAATCTCTTCTCTAGCTGTGTATTAGATGTTTTTATTTGTTCGTATTCATCTTGTACTTTTTGTAGTATAATTGCCTGACTTGAGAATTTCTCAGAAAGAATAGCAATTTCCGATCTAAGATCTTTAGTGTTATGTTCAATATCCGTTTAGATTTTTTTATGTAGATTGTCCAGCATTTGGGTTAATAATTGTTGCGTCCCTGTGAGTTTTTTGGCAGATGTGGAAAGTCATCCTCTGATATATTTGATATTTGATATACAGAGAGCTCAGCATTTTCTAGGGGCAGAGATTTTCGTTTCCTCTCTGGTTCTGTAGATGCCATTTTAGGTGAGTAAAATGTACCAATTGTTGACTTCTTTTTCTCCATACTTTGGGCTTTTTCTTTTTTAGGAGCCATATGTAATGGTAGATCTCTTAATTTAAACTTTTGCTCCGCTTAAAATAAGCTATTATATATTTATTTAGCGCATATGTCTTTAGATGGTATATTTTTTCTTTCTCTTTGTTCTTACAAATATTGATTGTTGGCTTATAGAGTTTTCTCCTCCAGCTGTCCCTTTAAGTAGATGTCCCTTATTTATCAAGTATGAGGTGGAGATCAGTAACAGGTAAATGGAAAAGTAAATATTTACTCACAGGTATTATTTTTATGCACCCTGGGACCGTTTACATGCCCATCACAACAATGCCAAAATAAATCTTCTGTTTCTAAAACGTAAATACCTGCAGACTGAGGGTTATAAAGTCGGCCTTATCAGCTCATTGTCAGCCCAATCTCTTTTTTTTTTTTTTTTTTTTTTTTTTTTTTTTTTTTTGATTTTCTTTTTTTTTTTTTTATATATTCTTTATTTTTGTTGTGCTCAAAAGTGACAAATAGCCTTGGTGCGCCACAACGGCGACATCAGGGTAAGTCGGAATACATTTGCAATACAGGTTGTGGCATTCGTTAGTCAGGCACATTTTTAAGTAATTGAGATCATAAAGTCAACAGTGTAGGTTCTCGTTTAGGTAACTATAATGTAAAATTATTAACACACTAAAACATTACTGAGGCCACGCTTATAACAGTACGGTGAATATTGTAGCAAATTGCTAATTCTTGGATCAAGCTAGTGCAGTTAGATTATTTAACGTCTCAGTATGTAGTAATATTCTAACTTGCTGCGCCTTAACTATATGTGGACCCAGAAAGCGTTAAATATGCTGGTTAAGCCTGGTGTAGTTGTTGGCTAGTAGTCCATATGAGTGTATATGCTTGCTGCAGCAAGGTTAGGCTTAGTAGAGTGTGAGGCTTTTCCCATGCAAACTATGGCTACCAGTTAGGCGATATGAGGCTAGTTAGCCATTGAGTACGAATTAACCTGTTGTATAGAGTAAGTAAATTATAAACTGTAACCTGGTGCAGGTATTTAGTGAAGTAGCTGCATAATCATTAAAATTGAATGCTAAGACCGCACGTGCTAGTTATACACAGGTACTATACATCGCTTAAGGAAAGGAGGCCATCAGACATTTTAGTAACTGGGTGCTGAAGGTTAGTGGGATCAGATGAAATTGGAGACATATGAGTATAGGCATAAAACAGATTGTAAAATCACATGCAGTAGCTAGAGAGCAGTGCTGTGTGTGAGAGGGGACGACAGGCTAATGCTCTGGCATGTCTAGTGGCCCCCAGTGCCGGTCATACTCAGCCTATGCCCATAGCTGTCGGGCACAGTCCAGACCCATTTGCAGGGTAGCGTGTTCCTTCCCGCATGCCTCTTCGGCTCACCGCGTCAGTGTGGACCGTCTCCCAGTATCTGCAGGCAGTCCCCTCTGTTTGTGTACATAGGTGTGTGGGCCCGTTTGATGGGTATGGACAGCAGCTTGGTTTACAGTCCAGGCGGGCTCCTGGCCCAGTGGAGCAGCGGGAGGCTGGTGTAGCTGTGTGCTTTGGTGGAGTACCCGGAGAGGTGAGTGTCCATTTCGCCTCCGACCCATTGCAGGGGGTCGCTTCCATGATTGCATGTGCTACAGAGGTTAGGATCCTCGGTTGCTCATCCCGCCGAATCCTTCTAGGAATCCTTGTGTGGTTTTCACCCCACCGGTCAGTCTCGCAGCCGCGAGCGGGAACTTGGGAGATGGTGTGTTTCGCTTGGAGTGGAGGTTTCCTTCGGGCCCTCTGCCCAGGAAGGTTGTAACGAGCTCTGGGCCATTTGGGACATGAGCCGGTGCCTGGTGAGTGGGTCGTCTGTGTCCCCTGCTGCACAGCGCCAGGAAACAAGGGCTTTCGCCGCCGCTTGTCTGCCAGGGGGGCAGGAGGTTTGTTCTCTCCCCTCTGCTCCCTGTTAGCCTGTGCCCCTCTATCCTGCAGCATCCGCCAGAAGTTGCTGAACAGCGTATCTAGCCGTTCCTCGAGTGTTGCTTGCAGGCCCTGTGCTGCTGTCACAGGTGCCTCCACCGCCATCTTGATTTCAGCTGCGGAGATGGGCGCAGGCCACAGAAATGGATGGGTTATTCGGTGCCTAAGCTTGCCTGGGGGTATAGCCTGTGTGTTTCTGCCGGGATAACCCCCACCGGCTGGGGGGAAGACAGGGGTCCCAGACGCTTCAATGTTGTCCTGCAATACTGCTCGCAGGGAGATCGGCCGCCTCTCCCTGGTTTGCAGCTGCTGGTAGGCCGCCATTTGTCGACGGTTGTAGAATGCTTCTCCGGTCACGGAAATTCACCCGGTTGAGTCTCGGGGGTATCCCCAATGCTCTGCTGTGTCAAGATATTTATTTTGTTGTAGTTTGTCAGCTATATGTCGTTTTTTTGGCAGGTCTCAGCTTGGAGCTCTTTCTATGTGCGGCCGGCCTGATCGGTGGCTAGGCCCCGCCCCCCTCTTTTTTAATTCCGTCGAGCTCAGCGTCTTTACTGCATCTTTGGAGCAGCTTTGTGAAGTCTTCGGCTGCTCAACCACATGGCAAGATCGTTGCCTCGCTGCCTTCAATTTTTCAACGCCGTTGTGTTCGGTGTCCTCACTGCCTCGCTCGCTGCCACGCTTGCTTCGCTGCCTCACTTCCTGGTCCGTGAAAAGCGCGCGGTCCTGCCGCTTGCGTACGCACCTACGTCATGTACCGCCCGCCCATCCCATCAGTGACATCACCAGAAACTTGTTTCTGATTGTATTAGGCCTTTTTATTCCTTTTTTTAATTTTGGACTACTTTTGTACTTGTCACTGACTCCTGTGGCTACAGTTATTCACACTAACATTTTCTTTTTTTTTTCTTGTTTGTCAACTCTGCTGAGCACTGCGTCCAGTGGCATATGAGGGAAATGAAGGGTTCCATGTTTGATACTCACGGAGAAATTCTATTTCTGCTACGAAGAGGAGATGAGTGGTGGTTTATTAGTGGTGGGAAGGTGAGTACTAACTTGAGATAAGGCTTTTCTTTGCTACCACTAAGGAGACGTAAAGGAAGGGCTGTGCGCACGGGAGGCCAAAGCCGCAGACCAAAGGGTCTGAACGTGGATTTTTTTTTCGGCAACGCTTGCTGATCTTCACACCAGCTTTAACCCCCACAATACCGGTCACACTCCGACTGTGACTTGATCACTCCGAAAATCAAACTAGAAAAAAATTAAATAAAAGACGTAATGAGTTAAAAAAATTAAGAGTATAATAAACCAGTGGAAAAAGAGAGAAATACAGTAGAAATATAATGGGGGGGAGGGTGGGGGGAGTGAAACAAAATATAAAACCAGTAGATTATTTTCTCAAGTGTGAGCAAATGCAATAATGCCAGTGCATACATTTCTGTAATTAAGGAAGCAATGCAGTCCTCAACTATACAGTGATCTGTGGCGTAACTACCGCGGTCACAGCTGCAACCTGGTCCATCACTCCACTGGACCCAGCTGCCCTGTCAACCCCTTAGACAGGTGGGCCTGCATAACTTCAGGTACGATGCTTAGCCACACCGGCGCGTTCTCCGGATGACTAGCAGAAGGGGAGTACACAGTACAGTCACTGTATCTAGCATGGCCAAGTGGACAGTGGTCTGACCGGCGATTCCCTCGGCAAGTGAGGTAAGCAGGCACAGAAGTGGGGAGGGGTATGGGGGGATGAAACACATGGATGTGCTGGGGAGAGAAATGAGACACATGGAGTGGCTGGGAGGGATGAGAAACGTGAAGGGGCAGGGGAGAATGAGACAAATGCAGGAGTTGTGAGGGAGACACATGGAGACAATGAGACACTTGAAGGGAATGAGACATGTAGGAGCTTGGAGGGAGAGAATGAGACACATTAAGGAACTGGGAGGGTGGATAAGACAAATAGAGGGGCCGGGGAGAGGGATGAGACACATGGGGGAGCTAGTTGGAATGAGGCACATGGAGGGGCTAGGAGAGAAGAATTAGACACATGGAGGAGCTGTGAGGGGGAGTGAGACACATGGAGGAGCTGGGGAGTATTAAACACAAGGAGGGGCTTGTGGGGAGAATTAAACACTTGGGGGGTCGAGACCCGTGGGGGAGAGGGCCCCACAGCAATTTCTGCACCAGGGCTTGATGGTTAAAACCCCTTCAGTGACTTACTGGAGTCCAGCGCCAATGTCCCTCGGCAGTGGTCATGCCCCGCCCACTCTCCTCCCCCGCCGCGGGGGAGACCTAATGCGCATGTGGTGCAATGGCTGTGCACGCGCATTAGACCTCCCCATAGGAAAGCATTATTCAATGCCTTCCTATGGGGATTTCGGCGACGCTGGAGGTCCTCACATAGCGTGAGGATGTCCAGCGTTGCTTAAAACACTTTTCGTGTTCTAAGAACACGGAAGTCCCTCTAGTGGCTGTCTGATAGACAGCCACTAGAGGAGGACTTAACCTTGCAAGGTAAATATTGCAGTTTATGAAAACTGCAATAATTACACTTGCAGGGTTAAGGGTAGTGGTAGTTGGCACCCAGACTACTCCAATGGGCAGAAGTGGACTTGGAGTATCCCTTTAAGAAACAGCACAGAGAACATGTAATGTGCTTTTAAAAAGGGAGGGTGGGGGGATATAAAGGTATTTCAAAGGCTTGTAGGATGTTTGCAGCTAGTTGGCTTCACTAGAAGTTATTTTCACTAAAACTGGCCAATACACACATTTGACATACAGAATGGAAAAGACAATGGCAGTCAACTTCATTTGTGATTATAATTGCAAGAGTGTACAACTCAAGAAAATAATCAACAAATATTGGCCGATATTGAGGAATGATCCTGTCCTTCATTCCCTGCTCCCTGATAGACCTATGATCACCTATAGGGGGGATAATAACTTAAGTAGTAGTTTAATACGCAATCATCTATCTATAAAAAAAACAGGTACAAAATCATCCTTCTTCAATGAAACTAACGGATTTTATGGATGTGGCTCCTGTGGAGCATGCAAAAAAACTCAGAGTTCAAAACGAACGATTAAAGAGTTTGCCCACCCCATGAATGACAATAAGAAATTTAAAATCAGAGAACTAATTACCTGTCATTCCACAAAAGTAATATATAAAATCACATGCCCATGTAAATTGACATACATAGGAAGAACTATAAGGGCACTCAATACACGCATCCAGGAGCACATAAGGAATATAAAAAACGGTTTTGATAAACACAGTGTCTCCATGCATTTTAAAGATAAGCACAACTGTGATCCCTGTTTAATGGAATTTATGGGAATCCAAAGAATTTCTGTCAACTGGAGGGGGGGAGATCTAATGAAAAAGATAGGTCAATCCGAGATGAAATGGATTTTTAATTTGGATACAATGCAGCCGCATGGATTAAATGATGACTTTGAGATATGCCATTTTTTATAATATTTATATTATATATATGTATAGTATATATATATAATTTATAACAGAGAGAATACACGCCTGTGGGACATTGCATTTAGGAAGCTATTTAATTGGCTTTTAGATTGGTATTTTTAACCCTCTCCTATTTAGTATTTGTATTCTATTAAAGCTGTTATATAGGAATCAGGGTTTATACATATACATATGTTACATTGCCAACGTTTGGCCCTATATGCACTCCTTTCAGAAGACATAGGTATATTAGTAATGAGTATATACGGACTTTATATCTCTTACTAGTTTGTCTCTCCTTTGTTATTTGTTAGCCAGTTCATTTCTCCACCCTACATTGCTATATATTATGTCCAGGTAATGCAGACAGACCGGGGTTTGTGGCATACCCTAAGTCTGTCGGCGTGTATTCTCTCTGTTTTTGTGGCATTCTATATTTGGGGTTAAGCCCCGTTGAGACCCCTGGAGTCTCTCTGCGGTACTTAAGACTCTGCAGTACAGGTGTGCCCGCCTTGCCTTTCAGGGGGTGGGTACACACGGATACAGGCACTGTCTTAATTCTTTTGTGTGTTTTTTCGTAATTATTAGGTTTTAATACCTTTCTGTACCGCTTCTGGTGCAACATGGCAAGTTTTATTTTTGATAAATCTAAAAGAGACGCTTGGTGTGCCGATACGGACCAAGTATTTTCAGAACAAGAATTGACCGATATCCCTAAAACTGACATTATTTCATCTTTTACCCGCCTTACCAACCTGTTTCAACAACAGATTAAAACAGGTTGGGAAATCGCATCACTGGACAATTATTTGAAGAAACAACTAATCCCAAGGGGTCTGAGGGAACAAAATATACCAGCATCACATATAGAAGAGGTAGAATTCACTAAAGAGTAGGAGGAAGCAGCAGGGGTCTGTTCAAAAAAATTCATGGAAATTTTGTGCAAATTTGAAACAAAGAGATTGGAAAGAATCAATAAGGAAGTAGATGAGCAAATTAATAAAATTGAAGTGTTCAAAGATGAACCCAATTTTGAGTCATTGGAGCTTAAACTTAAGAATAATCTTGATAAATTCCAACAAAACATAAAAATTCGGAAGCACTCTAAGTTTATTAGGGATAACAATGACTTCAAAAGCGGGAACATAATTAGAAAGAGTAAAAATTTCAGAAAGAGCTTCTCTGAACCAATATCTACGTCGGAATACGAGACGAGTGGTTCAGACACAGACTCATCCAAGGGAAATACGTCCATGACATCTGAACGTAATACTAGAAGCATCTTAAAAAGAGGGGTCTCTTTTTTAGGGGAACCCAATATGGAAGAGAATGTAGCCCCACGGACACGATACAGAGGCAGACCCCCCCAACAGTTCAGAAGGAGACGCTATTAGCAAAGAACATTGATTCTAACCAAATCATTAATTTGTCTTCATATATCCCAACACAAACAGAACTGCAGATATTGCGGAGAGGTATGTCCTTTGTTCCCGTTTCTAACTTTGATAAGTTTAGCTGGACAAAGGACATACATCTATTCGCAAGAAAACTGGCCTTGCACAAAGTGCACTGCATGAAAGATGAAAAAAGAGCTAAGAACCTAGGCTTACAAGCTACAGATATTGGCCTTCTAGATAACCTGGTCGATCTACTTATTTGTAGTGATAATTCCATCAATCCACTACCTCCATTTACAAATCTCAAGAAAAAAAGTTGCTTTACTCCACAATTGGTGGAGTTTAAATATATAGATTTATTTGTGGAGCTAACCTGCAGTGAAATCGATAAAATTGACCATAGGGACCTCCTGACACAACCAAATAGTAATATCTCCGCACAAGAAAGTACATCTCTTAAGCATCTAAAAGAACTGGAAGAGGTGATCTTTAAGCCCTCTGACAAAGGAGGTAACACGGTTATCCTAGACAAAGGAGATTATGTTTCTATGGTACACAGACTAATTGAGGATGAAAATACATATGAACTACTGAAGGGGGACCCGACAAAAAAATATCTAGCAGAACTAAAAATAATTCTAGATAACGCACTCTCCCTTTCCTTGATCTCTAAGGAAGAATATAATTTCATATTTGTCAAAAAACCTATTACCGCCACCTTTTATGCACTTCCAAAAGTGCATAAACAGCAACCAATACTTAACGGGAGGCCAATAGTATCAGGTAAAGGTAATTTGACTCAAAATGCTAGTTTATATGTCGATCAGATATTGAGGAAACTGGTCTTTGAGCTCCCTTCATACCTGAAGGATACAAAACACACCTTGAACACTATTGAAAGTATTAAAATCCATGGTGATGCTATTCTATGCAGCCTTGACGTTGAAAGTCTGTATAGTTCGATACCTCATGATGTGGGATTGCAACATCTTAGAGCAATTATGGACAGAACACCAGTGGTTTCGTTGAGACATAAGGAATTCATTCAGGACCTAATGAGATTTATTTTGACCCATAACCACTTCATGTTTCAAGGCAAGTACTACCACCAGGTGAGAGGGACAGCTATGGGGACGGCCTGTGCACCCTCATATGCCAACCTCCACCTGGGTTGGTGGGAAAGCACTATAGTGTTCAATGTAAATATGGAAAAATACACGAGACATATTAAAGTATGGAAAAGATACATCGATGATGTGTTAATTATCTGGATGGATACACCTGAGCTCTTTTTAGAGTTTGTTGGACTCCTAAATATTAATAATATCAACTTGAGACTGACTAGTGAAATTGGGGGAAAGAAAATAAATTTCTTAGATATCACCATCTCCTTAACAGATGAAGGAGACCTCATATCCACACTTTTCCGTAAACCGACAGCAACTAATAATCTCTTAAATTGGACAAGCTATCACCCTCCCTCATTAAAAAGAGGGATTCCAATTGGGCAATATTTGCGCCTTCGACGTAACTGTTCAACTATTGATGACTTTAAACTAAAGGCTAGAGTCCTACAACATCAGTTTAAACAGAAGGGCTACCCAAATAGATGTTTAAAACATGCATACAAACAGGCATTGTGTGCGGAGCGTTCAGATTTACTAAAGGACAAAACACCTCCTAAATCTACACAAGAGATAATTAGATGCATAGGGAACTTCGACGCAGGTTGGAACCAGATCATGGAAATTCTGGACAGGTTCTGGCCCCTCCTACGCCAAGATATACATCTACAGAGAGCGATTACCCCAAGAGCATCAGTGACAGCTAGAAGGGGACGCAACATTAAAGATCTACTGGTCCCTAGTCATCTTAAGAATACACCTCAAAAAACCACATGGTTAAAATTCACTGTCATAGGTACATACCGGTGTGGTAAATGTAAGGCGTGTAAATTTATACGTAGACCATCCAAAAAGTTCCAAGATTCATCAGGAAAACAGGAATTTACAGTTAAGAATTCCTTTAACTGTCAGACTATAGGAATTGTATACCTATTGTCATGTTCCTGTAAGAAACTATACGTGGGAAAAACCTCACGAAAATTTAAATTTAGGATTAGGGAGCACGTAAATTCAGTCAACCCAAAAAGACTGATTGACACTCCAGTCTCCAAACACCTTAAACTTAATCATGGCGGTTCAGCAGACGGGATTAGGTTCTGTGGCATTGAAAAGGTTACACTCGGACCAAGGGGAGGTGATCTAGACAAAAGGCTACTCCAAAGGGAGAGCTTTTGGATTTATTAATTGAAAACGCTTTCTCCCCTTGATCTGAATGATCATGCACCTTTTATACCAGACTAAGCTGGATAAGTTAATTTTGGTCCGTATTGATACCACTGGTATCTCTTTATACAATCATAAACTATGTAAATATTTATGTATATATCCCTGGGATAGGTTGTACATATGCATTTCTTGCCAGTTGCACTTGTTAAATTTTTGTAAATAGTATACGTAGGTGTAGGTCTATTTAGCCATTAGTTGGACTAATATATGCCTTTATTTATATTTGATTTGATGCAATTATCTTTATTATTTTTTTATTTTTATCTACCTGCAATCAGGAGGTCAGGGATTATGACCTGTCTGTCATACTGAGTAACTAGGTGACAGATGACAGCATCTGGATCGTTACCATTATATTAAAAGACACATATATGGTATTTATAAGCTGGACCTAGATTTCATGTAGAGTATGGTATCTCTCTACATGTTGTAATATGATGGAATTCCTTCCATATATAATCTAGCTATCTACCACTGCGGATGTTGCCTGTTCTAACAGGCTTTGAATTATATTTGGCAAGTCCGCAATATTTTAGGCACGCCCACACTCTAGATGGACGTCTTTTGGCACATAGATTGACATATCTGGATAGATACGCCCATATGACGTCATTTAGGGGCGCGCCCGGGAGACCACATGATCGTCTGATGCTGTGTGACAGACTGCGTGTTAGCTCCGCCCTACGCATACCACGTGGGCGGCGGCGAAACACGGAAGTAATAGGAAGTAACAGGAAGTAACAGGATTAAGCACACGTGTGGGTTACACTCCCCTGACACGCATTGGCTGCTGGTATGTGTAACACCCTGGCACTTAAGGTATTTAAGAGACTTCATTGGGAGTAGTAAGTTGGCCCCTGACGAAGGTGCACTCTCCAAGCACCGAAACGCGCGTTGGGTGTTTTGCCAATATTCACACTGGGCACTGAATGGCACCCTAGCACTATGAATTGCACTTAGCACATTTGTTCTTTGTTTTCTCCTCTTTGTATACCTATGCCTGTCTAGTCAGTTTACCAGGGAGAGAGGCTTTATAAATTTAAAATATACTGGCAGACTATTTTTGTCTGACCATTTGTTTCTACAATCTCTATTCTCTTTCATGGAGACTCTCTCTCCTGGAGTAATCCTGCACTTTTAACTCCTAAATATATATGTAAGGTCTGCGGTTTTTCAAAAGTACTGTTCTCCACATGGAATGCTTTAATACCAATGAATTTTGGTGTCTGCATAGGATACTTCTAGCACTGACCTTATAGTATATATATATACAGGACGCCTGTGGGACATTGCATTTAGGAAGCTATTTAATTGGCTTTTAGATTGGTATTTTTAACCCTCTCCTATTTAGTATTTGTATTCTATTAAAGCTGTTATATAGGAATCAGGGTTTATACATATACATATGTTACATTGCCAACGTTTGGCCCTATATGCACTCCTTTCAGAAGACATAGGCATATTAGTAATGAGTATATACGGACTTTACATCTCTTACTAGTTTGTCTCTCCTTTGTTATTTGTTAGCCAGTTCATTTCTCCACCCTACATTGCTATATATTATGTCCAGGTAATGCAGACAGACTGGGGTTTGTCACATATAGAAATGTATAGAAATGGTAAAATTTATAGAGGGGTAATCACTATAATATAATATACAGATAAATTAACTTAGTAGTATGAAGTGAACGAAAAAGAAGTTTATAACACTTATAAATCTAGAAATAATTTACAAGATTTCTTGGTACGGGTAGAAAAGGTGTTAAAATGTTTTAGGAATGGCACAGGCGCTACCCACACACGTACATAATGAATATAATTATTGATTCACATATAGAGCAACAATTATAGATTCACATATAGAACAATGTATAGGGAAAATGAGTATAAAGCATATGACACATTATTTAATGTATTTGAATGAAATGAATGAAGTGAGTTTCACAATAACCACAAGCTTATAATCACATAAAGGGAGGAGAAGGGAGACCATAACCAAGGGCTAGGGAAAGGGAGTATTAGAAGATAAAAATAGGAGGATAGAATTGCCCCAGATAAAATAAATGTTAGTAGAAGGGGGACTTAGCAGATAGATCTTGTGGTAGGATAAAGGGAAAGAACATCGTTACGCCTCTAGAAATAGGATTTGCAAGAAAAAAGGGAAATGAAGGGCAGAATCATTTGAAGGATAGTAATAAAAAACAAAATGCCTACTTTCTGGTCCAGGGTCCTGCGACGGCAGCAGGGTCAAATATGAAGACTGAATACAGAACTTCATATTATGGATTGAATGTGGTAATAGAAAGTTGGAGTTTCACCAGGAGGTCCAAATATATAGGACCGACTGGCGAAAGTATGAATGGATCTGAGTGTTGGACGCTATCTGAGGGGAGGATAGAGGGGATGAGGGTGCGGGGTGAGCTGCGGTAGTATGTCATTAAACATACTATCTATAAACACAAGGGGCTTAAATTCAGGTCAGAAAAGAGGCTACTTGTATAAATTATTGATTGATAGTAAAACAGATATCGGTTTCGTTCAAGAAACACACTGGTCTAACTCTACGTCTAAACTATGGAACTACAAAAAATTCCCAGTGGTCCATAGATCTAATTTGGTGGGAAAGAACAAGAAAAGAGGGGTGGCAATTTTTTTTTCAGGTAGCTTAAAATATGAGCTGATCTATGAGGAGACTGACCCTGGTGGCAGGTTTCTTATAGTGATAGTTCGAATTAATGATATTTTGTATACTTTAGTAAATGTTTATGCTCCAAATCAATCCCCATACAGATTTTTGGGAAATTTGATGCAAAAGATTGACCGCGTATCGTCTGGTAGCCTAATCATCGGGGGGGACTTTAACTGCATCATTGATGATAAAATAGATAGGAATAGAATCAAGTCCGTTCACAAAGACGGCAAGCAAAGAACAGGCCTATCAATGATGCAGACTATTTTAGCAAAAAATTGTTTATATGATGCCTGGAGAACGTCTAATCCAGAAGCGAGAGACTACACGTTTTTTTCAAATGTTCATCAGACATACACTAGAATTGATTATTTTTTGGTAAAACCTGAAATTTTGGGGCGAGTTAAGAAGGCGACAATTGGACCTATAACATGGTCTGACCATGCACCTGTAAGTTTAGTCATAAAAAATAATCCTGAATATAAATGTAGAGACAAATGGAGACTTAATGAAAATCTACTAAAATCAGAAACTAATGTAGAAGAACTGCGCACTCAGACTAGAGAATTTTTTGAACTTAACGATACAGGGGATGTCTCCAACGCCATGTTATGGTGTACTTTTAAATCATATATGAGAGGATGCCTCATAAAAATGGGCGCTATTATAAAAAAAAAAGAAAGGAAAAGAGCTCAACGAGCTTTATATTGATCTGGCAAAACAAGAACGCCTACATAAACTTACCATGGATTATAAAATTTTGGAGGATATTAAAGAGATTAGGGGAAAAATATTAGTAAGAACTCAAGAAAAGATTAACAAAGCTATGCTAATTCTAAAACAGAGATGGTATTATGGAAATAATAAAACAGGGAAAAGTCTTTCAAATAAATTAAAAAATAAAAATAAACTCCAATCTATAAACTATATAACAGTTGGAAGTAAAAAAATGTTTTCTCCAACCCAAATAGCTAAAGCATTTGAAGACTATTATAAAAGCCTATACAATATAAAATTTAATGAGCCAGCTGAGGGCGAAACAAAACAGTTTCTGGATAAACTGAGCTTACCAACAATATCTGTGGAGAAATTGAGCCAATTAAATGCCCCCTTTTCTATTCAGGAGATTAGTAATACCATTAAAGCACTAACAGCAGGTAAAGCACCAGGCCCAGATGGCTTCTCTTCAATCTTCTATAAAAAATTAAGTGATATAATCTCTCCATTTATATTAAGAACATTTGAAGATTTTGCTAAACATAAAGCCATCCCAACGGAATTACTCCAGGCCTCTATAATACCAATCCCTAAGATAGACAAGGACCCTACGTACACTTCAAACTATAGACCAATTTCTCTTATCAATTTGGATATCAAAGTATACTCTAGAATTTTGGCCGATAGACTAAAACTAATCATACCCAATATTGTACATATAGATCAGAGCGGGATTGTAGAGGGTAGGGGCACATCTGATAACATTAGGAAACTACTGAATGTCCTATATAATGCAGATCAAAGTTTGTCTCCTTTTGCTGTGGTTACCCTCGATGCCGAGAAGGCCTTCGATCGGGTTAACTGGAAGTACATGGAGGAAGTACTGAGGGCCTTCGGCATCGAGGGTTTCTTTAAGGAGTGCACAATGGCGCTATATAAGGATCCCCAAGCTAAAGTATCAGGATACATGTTTCAATCAAATTGGTTCCCTATTAGAAATGGGACGCGACAGGGATGCCCTCTGGCACCCCTGTTATATATCCTCTCCATAGAACCGTTGGCAGCCGCGATTAGACAGAATGAAGACATCAGCGGGCTAAAAGTGAATAAGATGGAGAATAAAATTGCATTATATGCAGATGATGTTCTACTGACCCTTGCAGATCCTATTAGATCTATCCCAGCCGTATTTTGGCTTATTAACGTGTTTGGTTTACACTCAGGTTATAAAATAAATATAAAGAAAAAACAAATCCTGATAAAAGGCCTAAGTGGATCAGGTGTAGACAAACTCAAAAAAGATTTTAAATGCGATTGGGAAGCAAGAAATATAAAATACTTAGGGGTAAAACTTTCTCTAGATTATAAAGAAACTGGAGAACTCAATTATACTGATATTGCCATCCACTTTAGGAATATCTTAAAAAACTGGCAGGGATTGGAACTTTCTTGGTTGGGTAGGATTGAAGCAGTAAATTTCTATCTCCTTCCTAAGTTGACATTTTTATTTAGTAATCTCCCGCTGAGGGTGTCATGCCAGACGATACGCGGTCTTCAAAGGCAATTATCAAATTATATTTGGCAAGATAGGAGACCTAGAGTCTCATTGGAAATACTACAGAGAGACTGGAAAGAAGGGGGGATTTGTTTCCCAGACATACAGAAATTATATATGAACAACATGGTAGCACACCTAATTAAGTGCGACAATTTTACAATGGCTAGACCAAACTGGTTAGATATTGAAAAATCAGATCTCGGTGACATAGAACCTCTATCGCTGTGGTGGTGCGATAGTGAATTTCTAAAAAATACAAGATCTAGCAATCCGATGAATAATACAATGATTTATATCGTTAAGCACTTGAAAAAGAAATACGGAATAAAACACATATCACTAAATGCCCCATTAACAACCTTAAAACTTTATATAAAGGATATAAATATCCAAGAATGGGAAATCGGTGGAGTAGTAAGAATAGCGGAACTTTTAAATAATAATAAAATGTTGCCATTTCCAATATTACAATCCAAATATAACCTCCCTTCGAAGGAAATTTTTAACTATTTAAGAATAAAATCCTTTACTATGGGAAAAGACTTTTCGGAAAGTTCCCCAATGGACCAGTTTGTAGAATTTCATTATAAAAAAAAAATTGCTTCCAGATATAATCAATTCGTAAGAAGTCAAAGGCAAATAGATAAAGCGCCAGCAATGAATAAATGGGAGCAAGAACTTCATTTTTCATCCTCGGTGGAGGACTGGCTGTTGGGTTTACAAGCAGTAAAAAGATATATACACGGGGTGAACATACAGGAAGTGTACTTCAAACTAGTATACCGTTGGTACCTGGTGCCTACTCGCCTTCATAGATTTCAACCCACACTCTTACCAGATTGTTGGAGATGTGGTAGGGAGTTAGGTTCATTCTCCCACATCTGGTGGGAATGTGAGGAGCTGAAACCTATGAAGCTAATCCTAGCGGAATTGGTAGACTTTATGTTCGAGGTTCGGACTGAGATCACGCCTCAAATGTTTTTGTTTCATTTAGATTTACCAAAAAGCAACATAAAACTAAAAATTCTTATGATTCACATCTGTATGGCAATAAAAATAGTTATGGCCAGAAATTGGAGAAATATGGGTGCGTTAAATTGGCAGGATATATGTACGCAGATTGATTACCAACGCAGCATGGAAGCTGGGATAGCCCTAAACAAAATATCTAGAGAAAAATATAATTAAGTCTGGGCCCCTTGGGTTAGATTTATTAACTATAAAACTTTTGTGCCTTTCAGGTGGTGGGTACACACGGATACAGGCACTGTCTTAATTCTTTTGTGTGTTTTTTTTATATATAATTTATATACTTTTTATACGCATATATGCATTTTAGTGATATTTTCGATACTACTTTTATTATGTTTTTTATCTCATGTCCTTAGCTCACAGTCATTGTGTTACCCATGTGGTTTGCATTTACTGTCTGCATTGTTTATTTTAAACTGTACAATAGCAGTCATTTAATTTATATCCATATGTCCAGTATCTTTCTTGATATTATTTTTTCATTTGTTTCCTTTTACCACCATTATGGTCTCTCGGATAAACGAACATTTTGTGATATTGGACAAATATTGGACCTATTCCGAACAATTTTGCACATTGCCATTAAGAAATATGGCCGAAATTGAGAATCTCCGGCACTACTGGGTGCTGAAACGGACATTCCGGATGAGCAGAACATCCCTGCAGTTGATTTAATACCGGACGCACACATGCCTCCAATCTACTTCCGCGTATGACGTCACGCGCACGAGACGTCGTGCGTGGTGACGTCACGCTATCGGAGGAGATCACCAACAGCTGAGGCTGTGAATTTCCAGCAGTATGAGCTCCGTGATTGGCGGTATCACGGACGCCATCCCCCAATGGACTCTCAGTGAAGGATATTTAAACTTGTATGTAGCAGCATTATGGACACCAATTGAGAAAGCCGGATTATATCGGCGAAACGCGTCTTGGACCCAGCACTTGAGTATATTATACTTATTTTATTGTTTTTATGTATCAGTTACAATAAATGTTAATTATTTTTATCAAGTGGACCAGTGATTTATCTATGCTGCTATAAAGAAGGGAACTGCCACCCTATAATTGACAGTATACCTGCATACTTGGAGCCCAGTTATAGGCTCCTAATAAGGTGAGAAGAAAACTGTTGTTTATACCTTATTTCTCAACATATTAAGGATTCCTGCACCAGGGTTAGCACTGCTTCCCTGTTTCTTTTATTTTCTGTCTCCATTTTGAGGTTTCCTCACAGCCTAGAAGTACCTTATGTGTGTGTGATACATCTATACCACTACCAAGAAGGGAACTGCCACCCTATAATTGACAGTACACCATCATACTAGGAGCCCAGTTATAGGCTCCTAATAAGGTGAGAAGTAAATCGTAATTTTTTTCCTTATTTTCCAACATATTAAGGATTTCTACACTAGGGTTAGCATTGCTTCCCTGCCTCTTTTATTTTATGTCTCCATATTGAGGTTTCTTCACATTTCATGAAGACCTAAGAGGACTCTAACAACATTTGTATTACCTCCTAAAGTCCAGGAGTAAGTGTTCTATTCTATTTGTAAGCGCTCCACCTTTTGCACTATCTTTGCATGTAATTGCACAGCAGTGTTTCTTGTATATCATTGGTGATTGTAAGCCTTACCTGTCATCAGTGCTACAAATAGGGATTTGACACGGATTAACTTTGTATAACACCGTCCGTGCACGCATCAGTAACGTTGGAGCCCAAAGGGACAGGGCTCCTGCAATAAACGCCACTGCTGTAGACCCAAATGTCGAAAGAACAAAACTTGGACTACAAGAGGGGATGATAAAAGGAGAAGTTAGACACCAGGCAGAGGCCAGATGCTTGTCAGTTAGAATAGAAATATAACTCACTTTTTCAACAAGGATTTTATATCGGAAGTCCAAGAAGAGTTGGTGAGGGGTTTCCTTCTTATCCTCCCTTCAGCGCCCCCTCTGGGAGGCTCTTGGACCACGAAGAACAGTAATAACACTGCTACAATACCCAGTCCTGGAGTAACCTACAGCACAAGATCAGACAGTGTCAATGACCATACTACATACCTCAAATATCTGGGCACAAAGTATAAGGCCAGAGAGACCCACACAGACATGCATACAGGATGAATAAGTACGTAAGAGCATGGTGCAGTTGACACTACAATTACAGCCGCAGTAGTTCCCAAACCAGTCCCCATGCCCACTACAGGTCCAGGATGTAGGGATTACCCAGTTGTGTCTAAGGAGTTAAAAAAAAAAACCAAGCACTGCAAATGTCAGCCATATTTAAATGGTGTATGAAAATGTAAAGAAACCCCAAGCAATATGCCATCCAGCACCCACACAATATCTGAAGCTTTTTTTCTTTCACTTACTCTTAATGCCCAATGCCAGTCTCCACCTGCTGCACTCGTCACCTTTGACCCAGCAATGTAACCAAGTCCACTGTAGAAGAGAGAAAAGAATCAGCTTTCTAATCTCAAGCACTCACTACCATGATCCATGTTCTTACACAAAACCAGGATTAGGGATTGGCCTGTGTCTTTATGAAAGAACATTGCCAATAAACCAGAAATTCTAGAAGACTAAAATGGGAATGGCTAACTTCAGGCAAAAATGGAACAGAACTTAAAGAAAATCTCAAAACTCTATTTTTTCCAGTTTCACTATTTTGATCACACAATTAGAGTTCCCTGGTCAATGAAATCTAGGTTTCTGGAATTATAAATTTTATGGCCACAAAAACAACATTTACAACCTCAATAGCCTTACAATCTATTACCATACCCTAATCTACTCTTGATTGTTAAAAGCTATATGACATTGAAAATGAAGAAGGTCCAGAATCGGACACTCACCAGCCAACAGGTGTAGCCAAATAGAAAAAAGACAGCATTCTGCTGCGTTCATCATGAAGGTCCGCAATCAGCGTTGGGGCGATGGTGGAGTAGCTTGCTTCTCCAACTCCCACAAGGACCCGTGTGATCAGAAGCAGCCAGAAGTACTGTAAAAATAAAAATGGGGAGTGGGCAACAGTTATCTAGAAATATCTTGAAGAAACAAGAGCAGCAATGCCACAGTAAATCTGATATTTTGAGAACTCGGCAAACTGCATGATGACTGCACCTCACAAGATTTGATGGATGACCATCAAAGCTCTACAAGCATTCTACAAAATGGATAGGCCTGAGAGGAAATCAATCATTGGTTTTAATGGAATGCCTTGTGATGTTACCTCCTTCGTGATGAATGAACTGGACAGGGTGATGACTGACCAGAAGGCGATGCCTCCACCCATTATGTACTTTCTGTTGTACCGATCCCCCAGGTACCCAAAGACGGGAGCAAACACCATGTAACTACAAATAAACACTAGGGAGAGAATGAGAAGAGCAGTGAGACCAAGCAATCAGAAAGATGCATTTAATAAACAAACAATACAAAAATACAGTAACATTTATATTTCAGAGAAGGGCTACTAAACTGTTCATGGCTTGCTGGATAAAACTTACCAGGAAAGGTTAAATGAACTTAACATGTATAGGTTGGAGGAAAGACGAGACAGGGAGGATATGATAGAAACATTTAAATACATAAAGGGAATCAACACAGTAAAGGAGGAGACCATATTTAAAAGAAGAAAAACTACCACAACAAGAGGACATAGTCTTAAATTAGAGGGGCAAAGGTTTACACATAATATCAGGAAGTATTACTTTACAGAGAGGGTAGTGGACGCATGGAATAGCCTTCCAGCTGAAGTGGTAGATGTTAACACAGTGAGGGAGTTTAAGCATGCGTAGGATACGCATAAGGCTATCCCAACCTTAAGATAAGGCCAGGGACTAATAAAAGTATTTAGAAATTTGGAAGACTAGATAGGTCAAATGGTTCTTATCTGCCATCACATTCTATGTTTCTATGTAAAAGGAGGAAGAATGATGGAGAATAAAAAATCCACAAGTTATCAATGTAATTTACATATGAACGCTATAGAAGAGTTTAATATTCTAAACAATGCTCCTAGTAACAGGTAGAGATAGGCAGTGGCGTACCTACCACGGTCGCAGGGGTTGCCTCTGCGACCAAGCCCATCACTCCAGGGGGTCCAGCTGCAGTGGCAACCATGAGTCCATGGTCTGCCAGCACATCATTTGGGCTGGGGCCCAGCCGCAACGGCCCGGGGCCCGCGGTTCCCGAGGCTGGCAGGAGGGGAGATCTGCACTGTGCTTCTCCCCTCCTGCCTGTGTGTAGTTTGGCCGAGCAGTCTAACAGGAAGTGCTCACCGAGACAAGTAAAGGATAGGAGAGGCAAGACAGAGAGGAAAAGGACACATGGAGAGAAGAGGGGAGAGAGAGAGAGAGAGCAAAGCGACACATAGAGGGGAGGGGCGAATGAGGGAGGAAAAGGACACATGGAGAAAAGAGGGGAAAGAGAGAGCAAAGGGACACATAGAGGGCAGGGGTGAATGAGGGAGAAAGGGACACAGAGGGGAGGGAGGAAAGGGACACGTGGAGGGGAGGGGGGAGAGAGGAAGGAAAAGGACACGTGGAGGGCAGGGGGGAGATAGGAAGGAAAGGGATGCATGGAGGGGAGGGGGTATAGAGGAAAGAAAGGAACACATGGAGGGGCGAGATGGAGGAAAGGGACACATGGAGGGGGGAGAGATGGAGGAAAGGGACACATGGAGGGGGGAGAGATGGAGGAAAGGGACACATGGAGGGGGGGAGAGATGGAGGAAAGGGACACATGGAGGGGCTAGGGGGGAGAGAGGGAGAAATGGGACACATGAAGGGGCTGGTGGGAGAATATGAGACACATGGGGGGGCTTGGGGGAGAATAAAACACAAGATACATGAGATACATGGGGCCTGTAGAGGGGGATCAGACACATGGAGGGGGACGGGATGAGACACATGAAGGGGCTGGGGGCGAGGGAATGAGACACATGGGGGGGCAGGACAATTTTCGCACTGCGGCCCCGTGGTTTGTAGTTATGCCTCTGCTCAGGAGATATAATATTTACTGACATAGAACACACAGAAAAAGGCCGATTAATTTATTTAGGGGTGTACCTGTCTGAACCAGTCCGGAGTCACTGTCCTTTATCCTGAAATCATTAGCAATAACAGGGAGGACACCTATGTAAACAAGTACAAAAAAAAACAATGTATAAAATCGCAAGATAGAGTTTAATATCCTTTATACGTTATTATGGCTAGAAAAATGTACAATGGCAAAGTTATGTATGATTTTTTAATTAAACCCCTTCATAACTATGTTTTGGTACTTGTCTGTTAAACCTTAGCTATGGTGCTTTTTGTGCATACATAGTGTGTGTGCTTGGGGGTCCTGTTCCTTAAAAAGGACAATTTTAGCCACTTAAAGGGGAATCCTAAGCACCATAATCACTACAGGTTGATGTGGTGGTTTGGATGAGAGGCTAACCAGCCCCCAGCACGATTGACCTTCCACGACTGTTGAGATTCATAATACTATACACAAGAAAGTATAACTACTACACAATTCGGGGGAAGGGGGGCAATGATCACACTACTGGTGAAGTGTAGGGAATTAACCTGAAAATTTAAGGGCAGAATACCTAGTATGAAAACAATTAGAGGATTTTTCATCCTTGACTCTATTGACCTAAAATTTGCAGTTTTCCCATTAATTTTCTAAATTCATGGTATATGGAATAATCATAAAAAGGAATGTGGGAACATATAGGCTATGTCCTGTATCTTGGTAATCATGGATTATGAAAACAAACTGACACATTACCTGCAATTGTGTAACGATCCATATAATTGATGAGATTAATATAAACGAGGATCATGACTATGATGATAGAGCGCCTATGAGAGATCCCAGTGAAAAGTTCCAAATCTTTATTTATGTCTTCATTTTTCTCATCAGACACAGGGTTTTCTGGATCTCTGTCTGCCATTTCAATTGGCTTCAGAAGTCACAATCCCCAAGAAAACTAAACAGAGAAAGAGGTAGAATTTAGCAAAGTGCCCTTTTGCATCCAGCCCTCCTGCCACCATGGTGCTGCCCCCAGTGGCAAAAATGCAGTATTTAGCATCTTAGGCCAAAACAGTGATTGGACATGAGTAAAGCAGCTCAAAGACGTTTTAATTTTCTCTTAAGAGAAAGGAATTGCTCCACTCTTGAAGACTTTAAACTTAAAGCTAAAACATTAAGATCGCAGTTTAAAATGAAGATATTCCAACAGATGCCTCAAGTCAGCCTATCAGAGAGCACTACTGACCGAGAGATCCACCCTTCTGGAAGAAAAATCTGCAAAGGATACGACACAAAACATCATTAGATGCATTGGCACCTTCGACTCAGGATGGGATCCAGTTAAACACATACTAGAAAGATACTGGCCCTTTACCAGGACCATCACCTCAAAGAAGTCCTGACGCCAAATGTGTCACTTACGGCCAGAATAGACCGCAACCTCAAAGACCTTCTGGTACCCAGCCACATCTCTCTACCAACTAGGCAGAGCACTTGGCTTAAAACTCCAGCAATAGGTACCTTCCAATGCGGCCGGTGTAAGGCCTGCAAATTCATTCGGAGAAATTCCAAAACTTTCTCTAATTCGACCAATACCTACACACATACGGTGAATACATTTTTTAACTGCCAAACCTCAGGACTGATCTACCTCCTTACTTGCAGTTGTGATCTCAAATATGTAGGTAAAACTTTTAGACCTTTCAAAAACCGAATCCTTGAACACGTCAATTCAGTAAACCCTTCAAGACATGTTGAGACAGTGATCTCACGACACCTTAAATTGAAGCATCAAGGCTCAGCACAGGGTCTACGTTTCAATGGGATTGAAAGAATTAAGTTTGGACCAAGAAAATGGGACATTGACACCAAACTACTACAAAGGGAGAGTTACTGGATCTACACATTAAAGACACTTTCTCCCTCTGGACTCAATGAAGGCTTTTCCTACACATCCTTTATTTGAGATCACCTATGGCCAATAGCTTTGCAGTAATATGTATCTATATATCTCTATCCTGTCTATCCCAGTCTTTGTATACCATTTTTAGTTTAAGATTACAACTAGAATGTATTACCTTATTTCCTTAAGACCATATTAATTAGCAGCACGCAATAATTGCTTTCTATACTCATTGTAAATATATTTTTTATTGTATATAAGTAGTTTTTTCATTTTCATTTTTTTTGGGTAACACATGCTGTAGTCACTTGTTGTCCAAACCTTTTCAAGTGTAGGCAAGACCCACTGTCTCTGGGCGCTTACCCGGCCGGCATCGGGTGAAGTACATATTATATCCAGGCCTAGTATCTATAATGGCCATACAGCAAGTCTTATCCACCAGTTAGAACAGGTATCCCTCGGTCAAATGACCAACTATCAGCATATGCATGCCTAGCAGGGATCTCATTCAAGCGCACGAGACAGCATCGACTTTTTAAAGCAGTACATTCAATCTATTAGATTAGACTACATCGGGCTGTACTTTAATCGCTTTTTGTAGGTGTCTAACCTTCATTACAAGTGACACACTATAGACGTCTGTCTTAACATTGATATTCGGCAGAGCAGCTTAATTTCAGCGCAGTACGAAAATGTAAAGCCTTGACTGATGGTGATTACTCTGATGACTAATCTCAAACCAGTTACACACTGTATGGGGATGCGTTCTCAATTTTCCCATGTCTGGTAATAGTACTCATACAGCTGATAAGTAATGTCTCAACAGTAAAAGTTATATACCGTGAACTTCACTACGAGCTAGTGATATTTATTACACATGCTTTTCGTCACATGTATGACGCCTATCTGAGCTCGGGAAAATCACGGCACTCAAGGGGGTTAATTTACCCTGAGAGGTTAACAATCCTCGCAGAGTGGAATCTTGCCCTCTATTCCATTCTAGTATTCATCGGTACAGCACGCTATGTACAGTGCACTAGCATATGTCCGCCGGTTACAACTACACGGCATACACTGCCACATTGTAATTTTGACATTCAGTAAGATAAAGTGTATCGCTGTTGTTACATTTTACTGTGTATAGACATACCCAAGCCTAGCAAACTCTGCATGCCCGCAAGGGTTAATATTGGCAGACTCTGACGTCAGAGCTGGTACAGCGTGATTGGTTGAAGCTGTCCAGCTCATTAGCACAATGAGCCTCGTGTCCTTGGCGCCCAATCTTTTGAAATACTTGCCTCTGATTGGACACAACTACACTAAGTGCTACCTACACACATTTAAAAGGGGACTAAGTTCAGTCTCCTGTTAGCCCCTGACGAAGGTGCATCACAGGAAGCACCGAAACGCGCGTCGGGCTCGTTCTCTCTTCCCCCCTATCTTTCTCACTTGGGCTATCTACTACTATGTGCAGGCAACCAACATTCTAAGTATGGTTCTGCACATAGACTCACTATAATGTTTCACTTTTATTCACCTCTTAACAGGTCACTTTATACTTAGCTGTACTAATTATTTCTCTGTTTAAGAGTGGTATCCTACATTTCAGCTACCAGTATCCTAATTTCATTATAAAGGTATAACAGCAGCACTACAAGTGAAGGGGACACACTAATCCCTACCAAGTGCATTAACTGTTCATTACCAAGTTAGCTACACTTTTCTAGATACCTTGTACAGAGTGAAGTACCCCCGGGTCGTACAGAATTAGACCCAGGCATTTACAAGCTCAGTATATAGGAACGTAGTACCATACTGACTCTATATAGTGACCTGTTTCCTAGTTACTTGTTCTAGCAATGCTATAACCCTACATAGATATGCTATTTAATAGCTACCAGACTTGACCATATATTGATTAATAAAGTCTGTAGTCGGTAGCCACCTATGCATTGTATCATATGGCATTATTAGACTAGGATTTTTAAGAGGTGAGCTAGTTTAGGCTTGATTGCACCACAGAGACTCATTACTATCTTTCATGTATATTGTCACAATATTTCACTTATCCTCACTATCAATGTATTTTCTATATTTTCCAGTACATACTCTATAGGTCTGGATTTGGTCCACACTTATTGGAGTATTTCTGTTTTTTCAATTTCGAATAGGGGTTATGCCCCAGGACACCCCTGGAGTGTCCAGTTAGGCGTATCTCCACCAGTGTGATGGATCCCAATTTCTGGATCCATCTATACGGGTGGACTTCTTTCTACTATTTCTGTCTTAACCAGGTTTCAATACCTATACACCTTAAACATATTATATATGTAAGTCTATCAGTGCTAACTTTAAGTATTTTAATGAATACTAATATAAGTATAGCAGGCTTAGTAGTGCATGTCTTATAAAGATAACTAATCGCTATGGGGAAGTATGTAGCAAAATCGCATGGTTGCAACTGTGCATCAGGCCCACCTGCTATCCAAGTTGTATGAGCTATGTGAGTTTTCAGGTTAACCTTTAAAGGCGAGTGTCAGCCTACAGTGTTTGCTTATGTATGTCTGATTGTTCATTTTCCTTTGCTCTATCCTATTTCCTGTGTGTTTTCCTGCAATTATAAAGGGTATATTCCAAAAAAACTAAATCAATTTACAGGGTTACAGTTATGAACGTTGTGCCCTAACGTGCGGGAAGAAGAATGCAGCGAAGAAGAAGCAGCTCTTCTGTTTATCGCCACCTCGGAGCCCCTGGGTTCTTATGATTTATCGTGTGGCAAAAACAGTGTCATTAACTATGGCGTATTGCCTACTCCATTCTACTGTTAGGCTTATATAGCCATAGCCCAGACTCCATATTAAGTTTGTACCAAGTATAACTCCCTCTAGCTCTCCAGGTAATCATGATGTGATAGTATGAGAGAAGGGGAAATAAAAAAGATGGGAAGGGTTCCCTCGGGATTGTGGAGGGGCCTGTGGGATATGGCCCTACGTGAAGATCGCCGGTTAGGTCCTCTTGTGAACCCCAGGGATCTTGATCCAAGCACGTGCGGCCAGGTTATATAAATAAAGTAAAAAAACACAAGTAAGTAATTAAGGAAATAAAATTAAGTAAATAAAAATAACTTCATGCTTTAGATGGGAGCTATCCCTGCCTGAGTGTGTCACATGTGAGGTGTAGTATGAAGCCTCTGCGGGGCCCTGCCCAGTGCATCAACATCAGGCACCCGTGGGTGCCAACATATACATTAACTCCTGGCTCCGGGTAAAGCCCCCCGCATGAGCTTCTCGGTATAGCGGGTACTCGAGGTACCCCCAGTCCATGAGACCCCCCTCTCCTAGAGTCCACTAACTGGGCGGCCTCTGCACCTCCACTGTCCCGGTGGAGTCTCAATAAGTAAGACAGGGTGCCTCCGTGGGCCTCCTCCATCGCCGGCCACTGCTCCACCGCAGCCCCCACAGACCAGCCCGGCCGGGCTCGCAGCAACGGGAAGCAACATTCTCCAGGTCTCCGGAGTGTGTTAGGAGTCGTTTAATCCGTTCCGTGACAAGGCAAGTAGGGGGCTCCACAATGTATGTCTTGTCTCCCCTGTAGTGGCTGAGTACATACTGGCAGAGCTGCATCCAACGTCCCGCAATTGCAGGCTGGTAACCGCAAGCCTGTATATGAAAACTTCCAAAACAGGAAACAATTTAAACAATTTAACAGGTGACCGGCGTGTTCTCTCCGGTCGCCTCTTGTATGTTAGGAGAGACAGGCGATTTCATATCATGCTCGTTCACTGAGCATGTGCAGAGTGCTTCCAGGCACAGCAATAGGCCTCACGTTCATGCCATCATGTAGGCCCGAGTTTTCAGCTTCCTCACTTTTGGAAGATCTGCAGCCGCTGGTTGGTCTCTTTGTGATGCTGGCAGGTTACTCTAATCAGATATCTTATTTTGAAGGGTTAATAGTCAGTTTGTGGGCAGAAAACCAGTGTTTATTCAGCTGCATGAGATGGCTTCCTTTCAGCTCCACGGTCCGGCCCCGCCTCCCGAGCTCCTAATTTTAAATCAATTTTAACTAAGAATTTTACTAGAGAAACAAAAAACAAACCCCTTTTATCCTTATTTCTCCAAATTAAGGGTTTCTGTAAATGTAAATCGTGTGTAGTCCGCAAAACCACTGATCCCACAGTGCCATCTAAAGTAACTCAATTTATCTCAAAAGTACCGAATAAGGTTTACAAAATCAATGATATCAACTGTACTATGAAAAACGTTATTTATCTGCTTAAATGCCCTTGTGGCCTCCAGTATGTTGGAATGACCACAAGGTGCTTAAAAACAAGACTAAGTGAACATTGCAGAAACATTAAAAATGGATACCTGAACAGTGTCCAAACATTTTATTAAACATAATAAAGATCCAAGAATGTTAAAATGTATGGGAATAAAAAAATGTACTACACCTTGGAGAGGAGGAGACATAAAAAACATTCTTGGGGGGGCGGGGCCTGAAATCTGAGCTGAGCAGACACATGTGGGCACAGCTCCTGCTCTGAAACCCACAGAAAGCAGCAAAATGGCACTTATTAGGCCAGCAAAGCTACAAAGGGGCGACCACTCGACAGGCAAAGCGACACTGATCATTCTGATGCCACACAGGCGACTATTGATGCCGATCAGCCGCGATCTGGGTTTGAGGCCTAGCGTGACAAGCGGCCTGACTGTCGGGGGAGGCGGCCGATCTCCCGAGGTTAGGTCCGCACCGCACAACGGTTTTCCGGACTCCCCGCTATCCCCCCCCCATGGACAGGTGGGGGATATCCTGGTCCCCGGTGGACAAGCATACCCACCTGCAACAAGGGACTATCTCGCCAAGCAGAGAGCCACACGATGCGCCCAAGATGGCCACCACACAGCCTTCTCAGCAAACAAACGGAGAGGCTAGTACAAGTGGCAACTCACCCATCATGGAGGACATGGCGTGCCTCCTGGACTCCAGCGAAATCCAACTCAATGTACACACCAGGCTGCAACGAATATTTGACAAATTCTGGCGCACATTGGAACAGAGGATGCTACACAGTAGCCCAATACAAGCAAGGACATATCTATCCCGCAGAACAGCGCCACGTACCCAGCAGGTGCCCTCAATTCACACAAAAGAGAAGGTCCCAAAACGGCGGAGAAAGAAGCGCTGCCCCCTGCCTAAGAGCAGAACGAAACAGAAAAGCCAGAGACCAGCAGCACCTGGACCGAAACGTGACACCATCGAGCCAGGACAGGGAGCACCCAGACGGGCTGAGGCAGTGAGCAGACCGCGGCATGGCGTACACCGAATAACCTGCCACCAGGGAACGCCAGCTTCTCTCACACACGACCCTGTGACCAGAGCCATAAAGTGGGACTGTGACCTGCTATCAGCGGGCATAGGCTGAAAGCTCAGCTCAGTAGACCTAATTTCATCCAAGTTGAACTTGGATGGACTACCACGTAACACACTTGGATAGCAGTTCATTATCAAGTACTTCTATCGCACACTTCGCTCCAACTCTCACAGAGCTTTCTTTTCCACTGCAGATATTATCTTACACAGTTTGTTACACAGCAAATGTAATATGTACGGTATACTAACGCAGCCCAATCAAGCATGTTTCTCTCTGATACTAATACTAGCCTATCACTAACCCTACCAAGCATAATCCTCATCGATAGATATGCCACACGTATTTTATACTAGACGCATATAATTATGGCCCATATACCTGTGCCTCCGTTGTCATCACATTGCGGTCTTATGCCTCCCTACCCCCATGCTGATGTCGCCGCAAATCTTGTACTCCCTACGCTTGTGCTACTGCATGCTCTTTCAGAGATACCACCCTGGTCGAATCCAAGCTACCCAGCGGTTAATAACGCATGTATCCTGTCTTTCCTTAAGTTCACTCATATATTGTTCAAACCTACCAATCTTAAATGTCCTAATGTGTAGACGTATTATGACATGTCCAAGCGATACACTAAATGTCAACCGCGCTTGTGAAAGCTATTGTGGCTGTACAAGCACTGCTGTAATCTTATGCACAACAAATAAAAAAAAAAAAAAAAAAAAACATTCTTGGGAGAACTGAAATTGAATGGGTGTATAAGCTTCAGACCCTTAGTTAAATGGTGACTTTGATTTATTTAATTTTCTGTAAATACATTGTACTCCTCTCATGTTTTTATATGCATTTATTAATTGGATTTACTCCTGTATATTTTAATCACTCTTTGCTATTTATTCATTATTTATTTATTTGTTCTGTATCCTCTTCCCCCCCCCCCCCCCCCAAATGTCTGACTCTTATATATTAGGCACTTGCTCCACCAATATGGCCGCTACTCTGTCCGACGGCACGTCTCCTAAACGTGCCGCCGACATTTTCATTGCCCTGGCATTGGCCGCGGCTATTGTGTGCGCCGACGTCCTGTTTCCATTTATCTACCCGCCCACCTATTTTCTCATTGGCCGCACTAACCCACGTGCCAACGCCCCCTCACACGCCCACTTTCATGACGTCGGCCGCAGCTCTGTGCGTGCCAACGCTCACTAATAATACCTCCCTGGACGCGTACATGCGTCCTCAAATACTACATTTCCCATCAAACACTGCAACGTCACGAAAGTCACGTGAACAGCAGAAAAACACTATAATCTAATTAAATAACCCTCGTTCTCAACATTAAATTGCAGCACTATGTTACCTCCACTGTGTATTTGTTATAAACAATATTTACAATGTTTTAATTTTCTTTAATCTCTATATTTGTTTCTGTATTCCTATTGGCTGCCCTTAGCTTTGGCGCCAATTTTAATCAATTGAACCCCTATTTATACCTACCTTGCCAGGTAACATGTTCTATGTTCGAAGCCTTGTAGGCGAAACGCGTTTGTGGATATTTTATACCATGTATTTTATTTATTAACAATTTTTTGGTCACCTTTTATTGTGCCAATCATCTTTTTATCATGGTTCGTGTTTAAAATATATTTTCTATTTTTCACCTAATTTGATAGGTTGTTAATTTGCTTTCTTTCCCCATTTTTAAAGTCTTGCATAGATTTTTAAGAAATAGCACAGAGAACATATAACGTGTTTTTTTAGTGGACTAGGTGCGTCTATAGCATGTCTTTACACATGAAAGTAAAGGTCAATGGGGGAGTTGTTTTACATAAAACCCTGTTTTAAATATGTTGAAGCGACAGCTTGGGTAGTCAGAAGATGAAAACTGGAAGTCGTCAGAGCAATCTATAATTATTGGGGGAGGGATAGAGGTATTTCAAAGGCTTGTAGGATGTATGCAGCCAGTTGGCTTCACTAGAAGTTATTTTCACTAAAACTGGCCAATATACACATTTGACATACAAAATAAAAAAGACAGTGGCAGTCAACGTTGGAGATTGTAAGCCTTACCGGTCATCAGTACTACAAATGGGGATTTGACACGGATTATTTTTGTATAACACCGTCCGTGCAGGCATTAGTAGCGTTGGAGCCCAAAGGGACAGGGATCCTGCAATAAACGCCACTGCTGTAAACCCAAATTTCGAAAGCTTGGACTACTAGAGGGGATGATAAAAGGAGAAGTTAGAAACCAGGCACAGGCCAGATGCTTGTCAGTTAGAATAGAAGTATAACTCACTGTCAGGATTACTAGTTGATCCAGCACGTAGACCTATGTCACACAGATGACTAATAGGCCGGACTTGCCAAGGTCAGGGGATACAGAAAGAGACACAATGATAAGGGAAAGCCAGAAGTCAGGGATACCAGAATACAGGGAAGTCAAAATCAAGGTCAAAAACCAGAAGAAACTTGAATCAGGACAACCACTAGGGAAACCACGACAGGGCACTGAGCAGGATGAGAACTGGGCCTAAATACCCCTTCTCTGGATCTGATAGGCTGTAATCGGCCTTTGACCCCCAAAGGCAGTTACCAGGTTTCAATTTGCATAATTGCTGCTCAGCACAAATCCTCCTGTGGATGTGATTGCTGCTCGGCACAACTTTTCCTGTCAGAACAGCAAATGCCATTTATCACATTTTTATATGCGGATGAATACATGACACTCACTTCTACCTCACTGATACCAGCGGTCACTGACACTAACAAACCGACTGGCAAACAGCACCAAAGTAAGGATGACTCGGAGGAATCCGCTAAGGAGACAGAACGCCCGGCAAAACGCCACTGGAAGGGTGAAGGGTCCAAAAAGGCCGCCACCAAAGGCAAGGCGCCAATGAAGCGCAGTAAGCGCGCCATGACCACAGCTCCCCCACATAGGGAGGAGATATCCTCGGATAAGGAGAAAGATATGCCCCACTCCCTGTCCATCTTGGATGAGTGGCAGGCAGAAGCCTCAGACTCTGACGATGGCGATTGGGGCTCCAACGCCTATGTTAAAGAGACCTTCCTGGGTGAGTCCCAGGGTAAAGGAGAGGCAGAATCCTCGGCCACCACGCAGGAACAAGAGATATTCCTGGACGCCACGGGGCAGAGAATGTTTGACCTCAGGAACATTCGACACTCCCGCTCCGGGGAATGGGCCCCGTCTGAGCATCTACTCAGGTTTATGCATTTTTGGATACGTAAACCACTGGAAAAACATATACGCAAGAGGATGAGAGCAAAGTGTCCCAGACCTTCACTGCCAGACAAGGTGGCCATTACCCCGGAATTCGATCAGCTCATGCTGACGTTCATGGAGCAAGGGGGACGTGACCCGCACAGAGACATCGAAAAGAGTTTTAAAGGGACGCAGGACAAGCTCCTGGACACGATGGGGCCAATGGGCCGAGTGATGTATCTGGCGGTCGAAGCCTACGCCAGAGTGGACTCGTTTACAGCTGACATGGTGCGCGAATGGGCGCATAATATGCGAGAATGGACCTAGAGGGGTTTCTTTTTTCTCGGTAATACGAATGCGGCCCTCTCTGCAGAGCGGCGCCGCGCAGCACTGTTCCGTATAGACCCCAAACTGGGCCCACAGGCACAGGGCAAACTCTTTGGCGAGGCCTTTAAGAAAGAGCTAAATAAGCATGTAAATGTATTTACCTCGCTCAACAGAGCACACACATGCATGCTCAAAGTCTTCTGAGGCTATCCCGCAAGGGATGTATTTTTCAGGGATGGTCGGCAGCGGGGCCGTGCCACCAGCCGATTCTGGCCATCAGGCCCTCGCATGGGACACACAGCAATTCTTCCCGCAACAAGGTTATCACGAGAACAACGCTAGACAACACTACCCCTACTACCAAAGGGGCACAGACAGAGGACAGGGTGGTCGTGGACGTGCCCGCGCAAGATTCCCAACATTTATCAATGCCTCAACTAACATTGATTGCAGGCCGTGTTACTCTTTTTTCCCAGAATTGGACAAAACTGTCCACAGACACGTGGCTACTACAGACGGTCAAGGGGTACCACATCGAATTACGAACACCCCCCTTGCAGATGCACCCTCCTCGTCCTTTACACCTCTCAAGCTCGGATGCTCACCTCATAGAAGTGGAGTTCCGCGAGCTACTCGCGAAGGGCGCTATACAACCCGTACACAAACAAGGAGGATTCTTCAGCAATATGTTCCACATTCGTAAGAAAACCGGGGACTTCAGGCCGGTGATCAATTTAAGGGAATTGAACACCCACGTGACCTATCGCCACTTCAAAATGGAGGGCATACACTTACTGAGGGACCTCCTGCAGGAAAAGGATTGGTTTACACGTCTAGACCTCAAAGACGCATACCTATCGATCCCAATCCACAAGGACAGCCTACGGTTCCTATGGAACGACTCCCCATGGCAATTCACATGCCTCCCGTTCAGGCTGAGTTCCGCACCATGGTGCTTCACAAAAATTTTGAAACCAGTGGTAACACACCTCAGGACCCATGGGATCAGATGCATCATTTACCTGGACGACTTCTTGCATCCATTGTTCTAATTTCTGCGGTTTATCGAAGGTCAACCTTTGATTGTTGGAGGAAGTTTATGCGTGTCGGAAACTCCCAAGAATATTTGGTTTCATATTTGGAGTCACTGTCTGCTTGGCAATAGACTTTTTGAGAGGTCTTGAAATATCTTGATTTGCCGGTATGCCGAGTCCTTTAAGTCTCTGCTTGTCATAGCCTTCATAATTTGCGTCTTAACCCCGTATGATTGTAAACAAATAATTGTATCTCTTGGAAACTGATATGCTACATTGCTGGGCTTCATTGCTCTATGGCATCTTTCTATATTTGTTCCAGTGTATAAATTAATCCCCAAAAACGTGAAAAACTCTTCACAGTAACCTTCTAGTTTTCTATTTAGAATACTCTCAGTAGCCTTACAATCTATTACCCTACCCTAATCTATTCTTGATTGTTAAAAGCTATATGACATGAGAAACGAAGATGGTCCAGAAATGGAAACTCACCAGCCAACAGGTGTAGCCAAATAGAAAAAAGACAGCATTCTGCTGCGTTCATCATGAAGGAATAGGTCCGCAATCAGCGTTGGGGCGATGGTGGAGTAGCTTGCTTCACCAACTCCCACAAGGCCCCGTGTGATCAGAAGCAGCCAGAAGTACTGTAAAAATAAAAATGGGGAGAGGGTAACAGTTATCTAGAAATATCTTGAAGAAACTTGTGGCTTATTGTATGTCGGACGTACTATTCGCCCTTTGAACGTACACATACAAAAGAACATGAGAAATATCAAGAATGGATTTGAGAAGCACAACCTCTCCTTACACTTCTTGAAAAGACATAATAAAAACCCTAAAAATTAGCAATTTATGGGTATTCAAAAAGTAATACCAAATTGGAGGGGAGAGGATTTGATACAGCGTATAGGACAGATGGAAATGAGGTGGATTTTTAATTTGAACACTTTCATACCTCATGGACTTAACAGTGATTTTTGAACTCTGCCATTTTGTATAACTTTTTTATTATATTCTTTTAAAAGAATTTCTCTATATCATGTAATTTTATAGAATTAGTTTTTACTCCTGACATCAGGCTTCTAACTGTGAAATGGCTTTCTGTATGATTTACATTTCTTATTTTATCATATAGATATAAGCACTTAATGCACTACTGTATGGGCTGGACAATATCTACACTATCTTAGTAGAGAAGTAGAACGAGATTAAAAATAAGAAAAGGGCTTTTAAAGCATTTAAATTGGACAAATCAGAGGCATCCTATATAAGATATAAGGAAGCCAATAATACTTGCAAAAAGGCAATTAAAGTGGCTAAACTTGAAAATGAGAAATTGATAGCCAAAGAATGCAAAACCAACCCCAAACATTTTTTCAAGTACATTAATTCTAAAAAAACAAAAAATGAAAGTGTAGGTACACTGAAAACAGAGATGGGTCTGTTAGTCAATGAAGACCAGGAAAGGACAGAAATTTTAACTAACAATTTTTCTTCAGTATATATTAATGAGGATCCTATGGCAAGAGATATGCAAATGATTGCAGCAACAAACTTGCAGATAACTTGTGATTGGATAACTCGAGACAAGGTGCTACAGCTATTAAAGAAAATTAATGTAAATAAAGCTCCGGGCCTGACGGTATCCACCCACGAGTACTTAAGGAGCTAAGTGGGGAAATAAGTGAACCTCTGTATTTAATTTTTCAAGATTCTTTTGTTTCAGGTATTGTACCGGAGGATTGGAGAAAGGCAGATGTTGTTCCTATATTTAAAAAGGGTTCAAAATCCTTGCCTGGAAATTATAGACCTGTGAGCTTAACTTCTGTGACTGGGAAATTATTTGAACGGCTATTAAGGGATAATATTCAGGAATTCATTGGGAAGAACTGTGTTATTAGCAATAATCAGCATGGTTTTATGAAACATAGGTCATGTCAAACTAACCTAATTGCATTCTACGAAGAAGTAAGTAGAAATATAGATCAGGGTGTTGCAGTGGATGTGATCTACTTGGATTTTGCCAAGGCATTTGATACGGTTCCTCACAATAGGTTAGTCTTCAAACTAAAAGAAATTGGTCTAGATGAATATTCTTGTTCTTGGGTAGAACATTGGCTTAAGGATAGAGTACAGCCAGTTGTCATAAATAGTACATTTTCAAGCAGGACAAAAGTGGTAAGTGGTGTCCCTCAGGGTCCTGTTTTGGGACCGCTTCTATTTAACATATTTATAAATGATCTTGAAATGGGCATTGAAAGCCATGTATCAGTGTTTGCAGATGACACAAAACTTTGTAAAGTAATAAAATGTGAGCAGGATATTGCCTTGCTGCAGAGGGATTTGGATAGATTGGGGGACTGGGCACTAAAATGGCAGATGAAATTTAACATAGAAAAATGCAAAGTTATGCACTTCGGGGTTAAGAATGCACAAGCAATTTACACCCTAAATGGTAGTGAACTAGGGATAACCACACACGAGAAGGATTTGGGAATATATAACATAGGGGAAAGAGGGAAATCCATCTGTGCCGGGGGCTTTATTTCATTTTATCTATGGCTAATCCCACTTCTTCTGTTATTAGTTGATTTAAGTTTCTAATTTGATCTTCTGTAAGGGTAGATAGGCCGCATTTCTTTAGATATTCTTAGATCTCAGAATTTGTCTTATAAGTTATAAGTTGTACATATTCTGATAAGATCCAAAAGCCTCCCCAATTTCTGATGGAGAATATATGGTTTTCCCTTTATTGGACATTTTATAAATTCGTTGAGTAGGAGTACGCTTTTTAATTTAGCCATCAGGATTTTATCTGCTTTGTTTCCTTTAAGAAATTAGGTCTGAATAAGCTTTGTTAAGGCATCCTTAACATTATCTAAAACTCTTTGATTTATTTTTTCCCTAAGGTTACCAATTTGAAAAGCTGTTTCTTCAGAAGGATTTTCCTTATTTTTCTCCTTTTCTACTGAAAGGGCTATTATATACATATCTGCTATGGTTGAACCTTTATCTCGTTTTGCTCTGGTACCCATTTGAATAAGATGGCCCCATGCCACACATTTATAAGTATAAATATCTGGGGTCATGTTTTCATCAAAAAAGTGTTTGGTTATTTCTTTCATAGATTTACAATTATCATCTGACTCCAAAAGGGTCTTATTAAGTCTCCTGGGTGTACAGGGCCTTGTCTCTCCTTGAATCTTTAAATCCCAATAGATAGCATTATGATCTGACCAGGTTATTTCAATAAAGCCAATCTTATTTATCTTCTGTAAGGATATAGATTCATAGAGGAGGTCTATTCAGGAGTAAGAATTATGTACCCTCGACCAATGTGCGTAAAATCTCTTATCTGAGAAAAAAAAAACTTTTATACACCTCCATTTATTCCTAAGTGTTTAATCATAGTTGAATTTCTTTCCTTTACTTTCAATATTTAATTTTTCTGCCATCACCCTACTACTTAATCTTCCTCCTTTTTCCCCTAGTTTACTTTTTACTTCTTATGACCAATATTATTAATTAACTTAGTGCTTATATAGTAATATACTTCTGTGTCTTTAAGTTTAAATTGAGCCAATATCCATCTCTCTTTATATTTAGAAGTGCATATATTCATATAGTAGATCAATAATTAACTGTAGGGTGTTATTTTAATAATACATCTTCTTCCCTTTTCTGTTATACTTATTAGGGCATATATACATATAGTAGATCAATAATTAACTGTAGGGTGTTATTTTAATAATAAATATTCCCTTTTCTGTTATACTTATAAAAATATTAACTTATTAATGCAGATCCAATCTTTCTTAAATATGTGTCTTATACAGTGTTTTATATTTAATCTTCTTTGGTGTGCTCTCACTATCAAAAAAAAACCGCAACCATATAACATCAACCCCAGAGAGAGAGAAAAAAAAAATCTCAAACCATACTTCTCTATATTGTTTATAATTATGCTCTCTTCTTGCATCCATTGTTCTAATTTCTGCGGTTTATCGAAGGTCAACCTTTGACTGTTGGAGGAAGTTTATGCGTGTCGGAAACTCCCAAGCATATTTGGTTTCATATTTGGAGTCACTGTCTGCTTGGCAAAAGACTTTTTGAGAGGTCTTGAAATATCTTGATTTGCCGGTATGCTGAGTCCTTTAAGTCTCTGCTTGTCATAGCCTTCATAATTTGCGTCTTAACCCTGTATGATTGTAAACAAATAATTGTATCTCTTGGAAACTGATATGCTACATTGCTGGGCTTCATTGCTCTATGGCATCTTTCTATGTTTGTTCCAGTGTATAAATTAATCCCCCAAAACTTGAAAAACTCTTCACAGTAACCTTCTAGTTTTGTATTTAGAATACTCTCAGTAGCCTTACAATCTATTACCCTACCCTAATCTATTCTTGATTGTTAAAAGCTATATGACATGAGAAACGAAGATGGTCCAGAAATGGAAACTCAACAGTCAACAGGTGTAGCCAAATAGAAAAAAGACAGCATTCTGCTGCGTTCATCATGAAGGAATAGGTCTGCAATCAGCGTTGGGGCGATGGTGGAGTAGCTTGCTTCACCAACTCCCACAAGGCCCCGTGTGATCAGAAGCAGCCAGAAGTACTGTAAAAATAAAAATGGGGAGGGGGGGGCGGAGCCTGAATGGCAAACTGAATGGACGCATCTTGAATGAGCTCCTGCCAAACATCGCACAAAAATAGCGCCAAGACCCCAACTAAAGCCTGAAACCATGCCGGGGCACGCTACCCACGTAGGGAGCACCCTGGCGAATCGTTTGATACCAGACATGGGCACCTTGGGCGACCATGACCTGAACAAGGCATCCAGCGGCCCACAGGAGAGGGGGTTGGGGAGAGGCGGCCGCTCTCTCCGTTCCCACACCGGGGTACCTGAGATAAAGGAGCCGAATATCAGCCTATCCTCCCCCCCCCCCCCCCCCCAAGGACCGGCGGGGGTTATCCCGGTCCACCACCAAGAAGCAACCGGGCCACGGCACCTAGTCGCACAGCACAGCACGAAGGCGGACACCACGTGCATATCAGAACGCACAGCAGTGGAGCCAGACCTTAGGACCAGGCTCAACGCCATCTGTGACGCCTTCTGGGCGAAATTGGAGGATAGGGCACGGCGGCTGAAAGCAAGTAAGCGATCATCGAGCAAAAAACCCAAGCAGCCCCGCCACAAGCGAGGTACTCCTCGCCCAGACAGCGCACCAAGATGGCGTCACAGGCGGGAATACCTCCCGCACACAAGCAATCACACGAGGAGACCACAAGCACCAAAGCGAAAATGCAGAGAGAAACGAACACTCCACACTCCCAGCAAACGCCCGGCCCAAACCGGACAGCCGCATGAAGCACCATGCTGCACATCACGCTGGCCGACAAGAGAGAGAACTCAGCGGACCTCACCTACCGCAGCACTACCACGCTCCCCACTACTCAACCTCCGTCATGGCGGATACGCAGACCCGGCATCGAGAACCCAGCACGGAAAGCGCCCACACACACAGCTAGCTGATCTGCAGCAGACACACTCCTGCAGCCTCCCATTGCAGGGCATCGGATGAGCAAACCACAGAGACTCTCAACCCGAGGGCGACACGTGCTGCAATCCCACCAGATGTGATCCGGCAGGCACCCACAGGCAACATAATAGTTAATGACGAACATTTGGACTAGAACATTGTTATTGCATTACCACTGTTTACTTGCTAGCCATTATGTGTAAGATGCACTTAACGAACAAGCTAGGTGCCCCCCCCCCCTAAGGCAATCAACATGGAGGTCAGTAATATACACCCGATCTTTGCTTAGATTAGTGGCTTTACTCTTTCAGCATACAATGGCAACGTTCAATAGCCAGTACATATGTACATAGGGCCCTTCATCTAAGCCAGTCACTGCAATTTGTACTTCATCCCCAGTTTTACCCTGTCAATTCTCCACAATCCAGCAGCAGCACTTAGTGAACAGTTAACAAAAGGTGTCATGTCCATTTCTCTGAGCCTAAGGAATAGCATAGCTAGACTGCATGCTCATACCAAGTTTCTGTTCTATATGTTCTCATTGTTTATTCCGGTATAATTAAGCGAACCTGACCTCCTTGCAATGATACAGGGACTATCCCAACGCACGGGAATGGGTTAATATTGTCATAACTTTTTATGTCTGAGGCAGGCAGAGACCCCAGCCCAGCAGGCTAAACCACATAGCACACACGGTAGAAATATACCTCAGCTAGCCCCATCTGATGTTGTGGTGGATGAGGATATTGATAAGCATGCTCCCTCTTCGTGAATGTATTATAGTTTATAGTTTTAAGTTTAATATTACTTGCCTCCCTACTGCTGCCGATAACAAAATATGTAATATTCTGCTTGGTGGTACCTTACTTCGACAATAATCGAAGTTAAGCTTGCAACCTTAAATTCATACAACATAGTCAGTTGAGAAATCTGAATTTGATACGCTTGAGCGCCCACATGTAACTGGCACGTTTATTTCACTCCTGATGAAACTACGCTTTATGAATCTACAAAATGTGCAATGTTTAATTTTGCCACGCAATTGTTCTTATATGTTGACAGATATGCCGGCAATCGCTATTGTGGCATTGCCTGTCTCGTTGTACTTATCTCATGCACAACAAAATAAAGAATTAAAAAAAATAAAAAAAAATGGGGAGAGGGCAACAGTTATCTAGAAATATCTTGAAGAAACTTGTGGCTTATTGTATGTCGGACGTACTATTCGCCCTTTGAACGTACGCATACAAAAGAACATCAGAAATATCAAGAATGGATTTGAGAAGCACAACCTCTCCTTAGACTTCTTGAAAAGACATAATAAAAACCCTAAAAATTAGCAATTTATGGGTATTCAAAAAGTAATACCAAATTGGAGGGGAGAGGATTTGATACAGCGTATAGGACAGATGGAAATGAGGTGGATTTTTAATTTGAACACTTTCATACCTCATGGACTTAACAGTGATTTTTGAACTCTGCCATTTTGTATAACTTTTTTTATTATATTCTTTTAAAAGAATTTCTCTATATCATGTAATTTTATAGAATTAGTTTTTACTCCTGACATCAGGCTTCTAACTGTGAAATGGCTTTCTGTATGATTTACATTTCTTATTTCATCATATAGATATAAGCACTTTATGCACTACTGTATGGGCTGGACAATATCTACACTATCTTAGTAGAGAAGTAGAACGAGATTAAAAATAAGAAAAGGGCTTTTAAAGCATTTAAATTGGACACATCAGAGGCATCCTATATAAGATATAAGGAAGCCAATAATACTTGCAAAAAGGCAATTAAAGTGGCTAAACTTGAAAATGAGAAATTGATAGCCAAAGAATGCAAAACCAACCCCAAACATTTTTTCAAGTACATTAATTCTAAAAAAACAAAAAATGAAAGTGTAGGTACACTGAAAACAGAGATGGGTCTGTTAGTCAATGAAGACCTGGAAAGGACAGAAATTTTAACTAACAATTTTTCTTCAGTATATATTAATGAGGATCCTATGGCAAGAGATATGCAAATGATTGCAGCAACAAACTTGCAGATAACTTGTGATTGGATAACTCGAGACAAGGTGCTACAGCTATTAAAGAAAATTAATGTAAATAAAGCTCCGGGCCTGACGGTATCCACCCACGAGTACTTAAGGAGCTAAGTGGGGAAATAAGTGAACCTCTGTATTTAATTTTTCAAGATTCTTTTGTTTCAGGTATTGTACCGGAGGATTGGAGAAAGGCAGATGTTGTTCCTATATTTAAAAAGGGTTCAAAATCCTTGCCTGGAAATTATAGACCTGTGAGCTTAACTTCTGTGACTGGGAAATTATTTGAACGGCTATTAAGGGATAATATTCAGGAATTCATTGGGAAGAACTGTGTTATTAGCAATAATCAGCATGGTTTTATGAAACATAGGTCATGTCAAACTAACCTAATTGCATTCTACGAAGAAGTAAGTAGAAATATAGATCAGGGTGTTGCAGTGGATGTGATCTACTTGGATTTTGCTAAGGCATTTGATACGGTTCCTCACAATAGGTTAGTCTTCAAACTAAAAGAAATTGGTCTAGATGAATATTCTTGTTCTTGGGTAGAACATTGGCTTAAGGATAGAGTACAGCCAGTTGTCATAAATAGTACATTTTCAAGCAGGACAAAAGTGGTAAGTGGTGTCCCTCAGGGTCCTGTTTTGGGACCGCTTCTATTTAACATATTTATAAATGATCTTGAAATGGGCATTGAAAGCCGAGTATCAGTGTTTGCAGATGACACAAAACTTTGTAAAGTAATAAAAGGTGAGCAGGATATTGCCTTGCTGCAGAGGGATTTGGATAGATTGGGGGACTGGGCACTAAAATGGCAGATGAAATTTAACATAGAAAAATGCAAAGTTATGCACTTCGGGGTTAAGAATGCACAAGCAATTTACACCCTAAATGGTAGTGAACTAGGGATAACCACACACGAGAAGGATTTGGGAATATATAACATAGGGGAAAGAGGGAAATCCATCTGTGCCGGGGGCTTTATTTCATTTTATCTATGGCTAATCCCACTTCTTCTGTTATTAGTTGATTTAAGTTTCTAATTTGATCTTCTGTAAGGGTAGATAGGCCGCATTTCTTTAGATATTCTTAGATCTCAGAATTTGTCTTATAAGTTATAAGTTGTACATATTCTGATAAGATCCAAAAGCCTCCCCAATTTCTGATGGAGAATATATGGTTTTCCCTTTATTGGACATTTTATAAATTCGTTGAGTAGGAGTACGCTTTTTAATTTAGCCATCAGGATTTTATCTGCTTTGTTTCCTTTAAGAAATTAGGTCTGAATAAGCTTTGTTAAGGCATCCTTAACATTATCTAAAACTCTTTGATTTATTTTTTCCCTAAGGTTACCAATTTGAAAAGCTGTTTCTTCAGAAGGATTTTCCTTATTTTTCTCCTTTTCTACTGAAAGGGCTATTATATACATATCTGCTATGGTTGAACCTTTATCTCGTTTTGCTCTGGTACCCATTTGAATAAGATGGCCCCATGCCACACATTTATAAGTATAAATATCTGGGGTCATGTTTTCATCAAAAAAGTGTTTGGTTATTTCTTTCATAGATTTACAATTATCATCTGACTCCAAAAGGGTCTTATTAAGTCTCCTGGGTGTACAGGGCCTTGTCTCTCCTTGAATCTTTAAATCCCAATAGATAGCATTATGATCTGACCAGGTTATTTCAATAAAGCCAATCTTATTTATCTTCTGTAAGGATATAGATTCATAGAGGAGGTCTATTCAGGAGTAAGAATTATGTACCCTCGACCAATGTGCGTAAAATCTCTTATCTGAGAAAAAAAAAACTTTTATACACCTCCATTTATTCCTAAGTGTTTAATCATAGTTGAATTTCTTTCCTTTACTTTCAATATTTAATTTTTCTGCCATCACCCTACTACTTAATCTTCCTCCTTTTTCCCCTAGTTTACTTTTTACTTCTTATGACCAATATTATTAATTAACTTAGTGCTTATATAGTAATATACTTCTGTGTCTTTAAGTTTAAATTGAGCCAATATCCATCTCTCTTTATATTTAGAAGTGCATATATTCATATAGTAGATCAATAATTAACTGTAGGGTGTTATTTTAATAATACATCTTCTTCCCTTTTCTGTTATACTTATTAGGGCATATATACATATAGTAGATCAATAATTAACTGTAGGGTGTTATTTTAATAATAAATATTCCCTTTTCTGTTATACTTATAAAAATATTAACTTATTAATGCAGATCCAATCTTTCTTAAATATGTGTCTTATACAGTGTTTTATATTTAATCTTCTTTGGTGTGCTCTCACTATCAAAAAAAAACCGCAACCATATAACATCAACCCCAGAGAGAGAGAAAAAAAAAATCTCAAACCATACTTCTCTATATTGTTTATAATTATGCTCTCTTCTTGCATCCATTGTTCTAATTTCTGCGGTTTATCGAAGGTCAACCTTTGACTGTTGGAGGAAGTTTATGCGTGTCGGAAACTCCCAAGCATATTTGGTTTCATATTTGGAGTCACTGTCTGCTTGGCAAAAGACTTTTTGAGAGGTCTTGAAATATCTTGATTTGCCGGTATGCTGAGTCCTTTAAGTCTCTGCTTGTCATAGCCTTCATAATTTGCGTCTTAACCCTGTATGATTGTAAACAAATAATTGTATCTCTTGGAAACTGATATGCTACATTGCTGGGCTTCATTGCTCTATGGCATCTTTCTATGTTTGTTCCAGTGTATAAATTAATCCCCCAAAACTTGAAAAACTCTTCACAGTAACCTTCTAGTTTTGTATTTAGAATACTCTCAGTAGCCTTACAATCTATTACCCTACCCTAATCTATTCTTGATTGTTAAAAGCTATATGACATGAGAAACGAAGATGGTCCAGAAATGGAAACTCAACAGTCAACAGGTGTAGCCAAATAGAAAAAAGACAGCATTCTGCTGCGTTCATCATGAAGGAATAGGTCTGCAATCAGCGTTGGGGCGATGGTGGAGTAGCTTGCTTCACCAACTCCCACAAGGCCCCGTGTGATCAGAAGCAGCCAGAAGTACTGTAAAAATAAAAATGGGGAGGGGGGGGCGGAGCCTGAATGGCAAACTGAATGGACGCATCTTGAATGAGCTCCTGCCAAACATCGCACAAAAATAGCGCCAAGACCCCAACTAAAGCCTGAAACCATGCCGGGGCACGCTACCCACGTAGGGAGCACCCTGGCGAATCGTTTGATACCAGACATGGGCACCTTGGGCGACCATGACCTGAACAAGGCATCCAGCGGCCCACAGGAGAGGGGGTTGGGGAGAGGCGGCCGCTCTCTCCGTTCCCACACCGGGGTACCTGAGATAAAGGAGCCGAATATCAGCCTATCCTCCCCCCCCCCCCCCCCAAGGACCGGCGGGGGTTATCCCGGTCCACCACCAAGAAGCAACCGGGCCACGGCACCTAGTCGCACAGCAGAGCACGAAGGCGGACACCACGTGCATATCAGAACGCACAGCAGTGGAGCCAGACCTTAGGACCAGGCTCAACGCCATCTGTGACGCCTTCTGGGCGAAATTGGAGGATAGGGCACGGCGGCTGAAAGCAAGTAAGCGATCATCGAGCAAAAAACCCAAGCAGCCCCGCCACAAGCGAGGTACTCCTCGCCCAGACAGCGCACCAAGATGGCGTCACAGGCGGGAATACCTCCCGCACACAAGCAATCACACGAGGAGACCACAAGCACCAAAGCGAAAATGCAGAGAGAAACGAACACTCCACACTCCCAGCAAACGCCCGGCCCAAACCGGACAGCCGCATGAAGCACCATGCTGCACATCACGCTGGCCGACAAGAGAGAGAACTCAGCGGACCTCACCTACCGCAGCACTACCACGCTCCCCACTACTCAACCTCCGTCATGGCGGATACGCAGACCCGGCATCGAGAACCCAGCACGGAAAGCGCCCACACACACAGCTAGCTGATCTGCAGCAGACACACTCCTGCAGCCTCCCATTGCAGGGCATCGGATGAGCAAACCACAGAGACTCTCAACCCGAGGGCGACACGTGCTGCAATCCCACCAGATGTGATCCGGCAGGCACCCACAGGCAACATAATAGTTAATGACGAACATTTGGACTAGAACATTGTTATTGCATTACCACTGTTTACTTGCTAGCCATTATGTGTAAGATGCACTTAACGAACAAGCTAGGTGCCCCCCCCCCCTAAGGCAATCAACATGGAGGTCAGTAATATACACCCGATCTTTGCTTAGATTAGTGGCTTTACTCTTTCAGCATACAATGGCAACGTTCAATAGCCAGTACATATGTACATAGGGCCCTTCATCTAAGCCAGTCACTGCAATTTGTACTTCATCCCCAGTTTTACCCTGTCAATTCTCCACAATCCAGCAGCAGCACTTAGTGAACAGTTAACAAAAGGTGTCATGTCCATTTCTCTGAGCCTAAGGAATAGCATAGCTAGACTGCATGCTCATACCAAGTTTCTGTTCTATATGTTCTCATTGTTTATTCCGGTATAATTAAGCGAACCTGACCTCCTTGCAATGATACAGGGACTATCCCAACGCACGGGAATGGGTTAATATTGTCATAACTTTTTATGTCTGAGGCAGGCAGAGACCCCAGCCCAGCAGGCTAAACCACATAGCACACACGGTAGAAATATACCTCAGCTAGCCCCATCTGATGTTGTGGTGGATGAGGATATTGATAAGCATGCTCCCTCTTCGTGAATGTATTATAGTTTATAGTTTTAAGTTTAATATTACTTGCCTCCCTACTGCTGCCGATAACAAAATATGTAATATTCTGCTTGGTGGTACCTTACTTCGACAATAATCGAAGTTAAGCTTGCAACCTTAAATTCATACAACATAGTCAGTTGAGAAATCTGAATTTGATACGCTTGAGCGCCCACATGTAACTGGCACGTTTATTTCACTCCTGATGAAACTACGCTTTATGAATCTACAAAATGTGCAATGTTTAATTTTGCCACGCAATTGTTCTTATATGTTGACAAATGCCGGCAATCGCTATTGTGGCATTGCCTGTCTCGTTGTACTTATCTCATGCACAACAAAATAAAGAATTAAAAAAAATAAAAAAAAATGGGGAGAGGGCAACAGTTATCTAGAAATATCTTGAAGAAACTTGTGGCTTATTGTATGTCGGACGTACTATTCGCCCTTTGAACGTACGCATACAAAAGAACATCAGAAATATCAAGAATGGATTTGAGAAGCACAACCTCTCCTTAGACTTCTTGAAAAGACATAATAAAAACCCTAAAAATTAGCAATTTATGGGTATTCAAAAAGTAATACCAAATTGGAGGGGAGAGGATTTGATACAGCGTATAGGACAGATGGAAATGAGGTGGATTTTTAATTTGAACACTTTCATACCTCATGGACTTAACAGTGATTTTTGAACTCTGCCATTTTGTATAACTTTTTTTATTATATTCTTTTAAAAGAATTTCTCTATATCATGTAATTTTATAGAATTAGTTTTTACTCCTGACATCAGGCTTCTAACTGTGAAATGGCTTTCTGTATGATTTACATTTCTTATTTCATCATATAGATATAAGCACTTTATGCACTACTGTATGGGCTGGACAATATCTACACTATCTTAGTAGAGAAGTAGAACGAGATTAAAAATAAGAAAAGGGCTTTTAAAGCATTTAAATTGGACACATCAGAGGCATCCTATATAAGATATAAGGAAGCCAATAATACTTGCAAAAAGGCAATTAAAGTGGCTAAACTTGAAAATGAGAAATTGATAGCCAAAGAATGCAAAACCAACCCCAAACATTTTTTCAAGTACATTAATTCTAAAAAAACAAAAAATGAAAGTGTAGGTACACTGAAAACAGAGATGGGTCTGTTAGTCAATGAAGACCTGGAAAGGACAGAAATTTTAACTAACAATTTTTCTTCAGTATATATTAATGAGGATCCTATGGCAAGAGATATGCAAATGATTGCAGCAACAAACTTGCAGATAACTTGTGATTGGATAACTCGAGACAAGGTGCTACAGCTATTAAAGAAAATTAATGTAAATAAAGCTCCGGGCCTGACGGTATCCACCCACGAGTACTTAAGGAGCTAAGTGGGGAAATAAGTGAACCTCTGTATTTAATTTTTCAAGATTCTTTTGTTTCAGGTATTGTACCGGAGGATTGGAGAAAGGCAGATGTTGTTCCTATATTTAAAAAGGGTTCAAAATCCTTGCCTGGAAATTATAGACCTGTGAGCTTAACTTCTGTGACTGGGAAATTATTTGAACGGCTATTAAGGGATAATATTCAGGAATTCATTGGGAAGAACTGTGTTATTAGCAATAATCAGCATGGTTTTATGAAACATAGGTCATGTCAAACTAACCTAATTGCATTCTACGAAGAAGTAAGTAGAAATATAGATCAGGGTGTTGCAGTGGATGTGATCTACTTGGATTTTGCTAAGGCATTTGATACGGTTCCTCACAATAGGTTAGTCTTCAAACTAAAAGAAATTGGTCTAGATGAATATTCTTGTTCTTGGGTAGAACATTGGCTTAAGGATAGAGTACAGCCAGTTGTCATAAATAGTACATTTTCAAGCAGGACAAAAGTGGTAAGTGGTGTCCCTCAGGGTCCTGTTTTGGGACCGCTTCTATTTAACATATTTATAAATGATCTTGAAATGGGCATTGAAAGCCGAGTATCAGTGTTTGCAGATGACACAAAACTTTGTAAAGTAATAAAAGGTGAGCAGGATATTGCCTTGCTGCAGAGGGATTTGGATAGATTGGGGGACTGGGCACTAAAATGGCAGATGAAATTTAACATAGAAAAATGCAAAGTTATGCACTTCGGGGTTAAGAATGCACAAGCAATTTACACCCTAAATGGTAGTGAACTAGGGATAACCACACACGAGAAGGATTTGGGAATATATAACATAGGGGAAAGAGGGAAATCCATCTGTGCCGGGGGCTTTATTTCATTTTATCTATGGCTAATACCACTTCTTCTGTTATTAGTTGATTTAAGTTTCTAATTTGATCTTCTGTAAGGGTAGATAGGCCGCATTTCTTTAGATATTCTTAGATCTCAGAATTTGTCTTATAAGTTGTACATATTCTGATAAGATCCAAAAGCCTCCCCAATTTCTGATGGAGAATATATGGTTTTCCCTTTATTGGACATTTTATAAATTCGTTGAGTAGCAGTACGCTTTTTAATTTAGCCATCAGGATTTTATCTGCTTTGTTTCCTTTAAGAAATTAGGTCTGAATAAGCTTTGTTAAGGCATCCTTAACATTATCTAAAACTCTTTGATTTATTTTTTCCCTAAGGTTACCAATTTGAAAAGCTGTTTCTTCAGAAGGATTTTCCTTATTTTTCTCCTTTTCTACTGAAAGGGCTATTATATACATATCTGCTATGGTTGAACCTTTATCTCGTTTTGCTCTGGTACCCATTTGAATAAGATGGCCCCATGCCACACATTTATAAGTATAAATATCTGGGGTCATGTTTTCATCAAAAAAGTGTTTGGTTATTTCTTTCATAGATTTACAATTATCATCTGACTCCAAAAGGGTCTTATTAAGTCTCCTGGGTGTACAGGGCCTTGTCTCTCCTTGAATCTTTAAATCCCAATAGATAGCATTATGATCTGACCAGGTTATTTCAATAAAGCCAATCTTATTTATCTTCTGTAAGGATATAGATTCATAGAGGAGGTCTATTCAGGAGTAAGAATTATGTACCCTCGACCAATGTGCGTAAAATCTCTTATCTGAGAAAAAAAAAACTTTTATACACCTCCATTTATTCCTAAGTGTTTAATCATAGTTGAATTTCTTTCCTTTACTTTCAATATTTAATTTTTCTGCCATCACCCTACTACTTAATCTTCCTCCTTTTTCCCCTAGTTTACTTTTTCCTTCTTATGACCAATATTATTAATTAACTTAGTGCTTATATAGTAATATACTTCTGTGTCTTTAAGTTTAAATTGAGCCAATATCCATCTCTCTTTATATTTAGAAGTGTTAGTGCATATATTCATATAGTAGATCAATAATTAACTGTAGGGTGTTATTTTAATAATACATCTTCTTCCCTTTTCTGTTATACTTATTAGGGCATATATACATATAGTAGATCAATAATTAACTGTAGGGTGTTATTTTAATAATAAATATTCCCTTTTCTGTTATACTTATAAAAAATATTAACTTATTAATGCAGATCCAATCTTTCTTAAATATGTGTCTTATACAGTGTTTTATATTTAATCTTCTTTGGTGTGCTCTCACTATCAAAAAAAAAACGCAACCATATAACATCAACCCCAGAGAGAGAGAAAAAAAAAATCTCAAACCATACTTCTCTATATTGTTTATAATTATGCTCTCTTCTTGCATCCATTGTTCTAATTTCTGCGGTTTATCGAAGGTCAACCTTTGACTGTTGGAGGAAGTTTATGCGTGTCGGAAACTCCCAAGCATATTTGGTTTCATATTTGGAGTCACTGTCTGCTTGGCAAAAGACTTTTTGAGAGGTCTTGAAATATCTTGATTTGCCGGTATGCTGAGTCCTTTAAGTCTCTGCTTGTCATAGCCTTCATAATTTGCGTCTTAACCCCGTATGATTGTAAACAAATAATTGTATCTCTTGGAAACTGATATGCTACATTGCTGGGCTTCATTGCTCTATGGCATCTTTCTATGTTTGTTCCAGTGTATAAATTAATCCCCCAAAACTTGAAAAACTCTTCACAGTAACCTTCTAGTTTTGTATTTAGAATACTCTCAGTAGCCTTACAATCTATTACCCTACCCTAATCTATTCTTGATTGTTAAAAGCTATATGACATGAGAAACGAAGATGGTCCAGAAATGGAAACTCACCAGTCAACAGGTGTAGCCAAATAGAAAAAAGACAGCATTCTGCTGCGTTCATCATGAAGGAATAGGTCCGCAATCAGCGTTGGGGCAATGGTGGAGTAGCTTGCTTCACCAACTCCCACAAGGCCCCGTGTGATCAGAAGCAGCCAGAAGTACTGTAAAAATAAAAATGGGGAGGGGGGGGCGGAGCCTGAATGGCAAACTGAATGGACGCATCTTGAATGAGCTCCTGCCAAACATCGCACAAAAATAGCGCCAAGACCCCAACTAAAGCCTGAAACCATGCCGGGGCACGCTACCCACGTAGGGAGCACCCTGGCAAATCGTTTGATACCAGACATGGGCATCTTGGGCGACCATGACCTGAACAAGGCATCCAGCGGCCCACAGGAGAGGGGGTTGGGGAGAGGCGGCCGCTCTCTCCGTTCCCACACCGGGGTACCTGAGACAAAGGAGACGAATATCAGTCTATCCTCCCCCCCCCCCCCCCAAGGACCGGCGGGGGTTATCCCGGTCCACCACCAAGAAGCAACCTGGCCACGGCACCTAGTCGCACAGCACAGCACGAAGGCGGACACCACGTGCATATCAGAACGCACAGCAGTGGAGCCAGACCTTAGGACCAGGCTCAACGCCATCTGTGACGCCTTCTGGGCGAAATTGGAGGATAGGGCACGGCGGCTGAAAGCAAGTAAGCGATCATCGAGCAAAAAACCCAAGCAGCCCCGCCACAAGCGAGGTACTCCTCGCCCAGACAGCGCACCAAGATGGCGTCACAGGCGGGAATACCTCCCGCACACAAGCAATCACACGAGGAGACCACAAGCACCAAAGCGAAAATGCAGAGAGAAACGAACACTCCACACTCCCAGCAAACGCCCGGCCCAAACCGGACAGCCGCATGAAGCACCATGCTGCACATCACGCTGGCCGACAAGAGAGAGAACTCAGCGGACCTCACCTACCGCAGCACTACCACGCTCCCCACTACTCAACCTCCGTCATGGCGGATACGCAGACCCGGCATCGAGAACCCAGCACGGAAAGCGCCCACACACACAGCTAGCTGATCTGCAGCAGACACACTCCTGCAGCCTCCCATTGCAGGGCATCGGATGAGCAAACCACAGAGACTCTCAACCCGAGGGCGACACGTGCTGCAATCCCACCAGATGTGATCCGGCAGGCACCCACAGGCAACATAATAGTTAATGACGAACATTTGGACTAGAACATTGTTATTGCATTACCACTGTTTACTTGCTAGCCATTATGTGTAAGATGCACTTAACGAACAAGCTAGGTGCCCCCCCCCCCCTCAGGCAACCAACATGGAGGTCAGTAATATACACCCGATCTTTGCTTAGATTAGTGGCTTTACTCTTTCAGCATACAATGGCAACGTTCAATAGCCAGTACATATGTACATAGGGCCCTTCATCTAAGCCAGTCACTGCAATTTGTACTTCATCCCCAGTTTTACCCTGTCAATTCTCCACAATCCAGCAGCAGCACTTAGTGAACAGTTAACAAAAGGTGTCATGTCCATTTCTCTGAGCCTAAGGAATAGCATAGCTAGACTGCATGCTCATACCAAGTTTCTGTTCTATATGTTCTCATTGTTTATTCCGGTATAATTAAGCGAACCTGACCTCCTTGCAATGATACAGGGACTATCCCAACGCACGGGAATGGGTTAATATTGTCATAACTTTTTATGTCTGAAGCAGGCAGAGACCCCAGCCCAGCAGGCTAAACCACATAGCACACACGGTAGAAATATACCTCAGCTAGCCCCATCTGATGTTGTGGTGGATGAGGATATTGATAAGCATGCTCCCTCTTCGTGAATTTTTAATTTGAACACTTTCATACCTCATGGACTTAACAGTGATTTTTGAACTCTGCCATTTTGTATAACTTTTTTATTATATTCTTTTAAAAGAATTTCTCTATATCATGTAATTTTATAGAATTAGTTTTTACTCCTGACATCAGGCTTCTAACTGTGAAATGGCTTTCTGTATGATTTACATTTCTTATTTCATCATATAGATATAAGCACTTTATGCACTACTGTATGGGCTGGACAATATCTACACTATCTTAGTAGAGAAGTAGAATGAGATTAAAAATAAGAAAAGGGCTTTTAAAGCATTTAAATTGGACACATCAGAGGCATCCTATATAAGATATAAGGAAGCCAATAATACTTGCAAAAAGGCAATTAAAGTGGCTAAACTTGAAAATGAGAAATTGATAGCCAAAGAATGCAAAACCAACCCCAAACATTTTTTCAAGTACATTAATTCTAAAAAAACAAAAAATGAAAGTGTAGGTACACTGAAAACAGAGATGGGTCTGTTAGTCAATGAAGACCAGGAAAAGACAGAAATTATAACTAACTATTTTTCTTCAGTATATATTAATGAGGATCCTATGGCAAGAGATATGCAAATGATTGCTGCAACAAACTTGCAGATAACTTGTGATTGGATAACTCGAGACAAGGTGCTACAGCTATTAAAGAAAATTAATGTAAATAAAGCTCCGGGCCTGACGGTATCCACCCACGAGTACTTAAGGAGCTAAGTGGGGAAATAAGTGAACCTCTGTATTTAATTTTTCAAGATTCTTTTGTTTCAGGTATTGTACCGAAGGATTGGAGAAAGGCAGATGTTGTTCCTATATTTAAAAAGGGTTCAAAATCCTTGCCTGGAAATTATAGACCTGTGAGCTTAACTTCTGTGACTGGGAAATTATTTGAACGGCTATTAAGGGATAATATTCAGGAATTCATTGGGAAGAACTGTGTTATTAGCAATAATCAGCATGGTTTTATGAAACATAGGTCATGTCAAACTAACCTAATTGCATTCTACGAAGAAGTAAGTAGAAATATAGATCAGGGTGTTGCAGTGGATGTGATCTACTTGGATTTTGCCAAGGCATTTGATACGGTTCCTCACAATAGGTTAGTCTTCAAACTAAAAGAAATTGGTTTAGATGAATATTCTTGTTCTTGGGTAGAACATTGGCTTAAGGATAGAGTACAGCCAGTTGTCATAAATAGTACATTTTCAAGCAGGACAAAAGTGGTAAGTGGTGTCCCTCAGGGTCCTGTTTTGGGACCGCTTCTATTTAACATATTTATAAATGATCTTGAAATGGGCATTGAAAGCCATGTATCAGTGTTTGCAGATGACACAAAACTTTGTAAAGTAATAAAATGTGAGCAGGATATTGCCTTGCTGCAGAGGGATTTGGATAGATTGGGGGACTGCGCACTAAAATGGCAGATGAAATTTAACATAGAAAAATGCAAAGTTATGCACTTCGGGGTTAAGAATGCACAAGCAATTTACACCCTAAATGGTAGTGAACTAGGGATAACCACACACGAGAAGGATTTGGGAATATATAACATAGGGGAAAGAGGGAAATCCATCTGTGCCGGGGGCTTTATTTAATTTTATCTATGGCTAATCCCACTTCTTCTGTTATTAGTTGATTTAAGTTTCTAATTTGATCTTCTGTAAGGGTAGATAGGCCGCATTTCTTTAGATATTCTTAGATCTCAGAATTTGTCTTATAAGTTATAAGTTGTACATATTCTGATAAGATCCAAAAGCCTCCCCAATTTCTGATGGAGAATATATGGTTTTCCCTTTATTGGACATTTTATAAATTCGTTGAGTAGCAGTACGCTTTTTAATTTAGCCATCAGGATTTTATCTGCTTTGTTTCCTTTAAGAAATTAGGCCTGAATAAGCTTTGTTAAGGCATCCTTAACATTATCTAAAACTCTTTGATTTATTTTTTCCCTAATGTTACCAATTTGAAAAGCTGTTTCTTCAGAAGGATTTTCCTTATTTTTCTCCTTTTCTACTGAAAGGGCTATTATATACATATCTGCTATGGTTGAACCTTTATCTCGTTTTGCTCTGGTACCCATTTGAATAAGATGGCCCCATGCCACACATTTATAAGTATAAATATCTGGGGTCATGTTTTCATCAAAAAAGTGTTTGGTTATTTCTTTCATAGATTTACAATTATCATCTGACTCCAAAAGGGTCTTATTAAGTCTCCTGGGTGTACAGGGCCTTGTCTCTCCTTGAATCTTTAAATCCCAATAGATAGCATTATGATCTGACCAGGTTATTTCAATAAAGCCAATCTTATTTATCTTCTGTAAGGATATAGATTCATAGAGGAGGTCTATTCAGGAGTAAGAATTATGTACCCTCGACCAATGTGCGTAAAATCTCTTATCTGAGAAAAAAAAACTTTTATACACCCCCATTTATTCCTAAGTGTTTAATCATAGTTGAATTTCTTTCCTTTACTTTCAATATTTAATTTTTCTGCCATCACCCTACTACTTAATCTTCCTCCTTTTTCCCCTAGTTTACTTTTTACTTCTTATGACCAATATTATTAATTAACTTAGTGCTTATATAGTAATATACTTCCGTGTCTTTAAGTTTAAATTGAGCCAATATCCATCTCTCTTTATATTTAGAAGTGTTAGTGCATATATTCATATAGTAGATCAATAATTAACTGTAGGGTGTTATTTTAATAATACATCTTCTTCCCTTTTCTGTTATACTTATTAGGGCATATATACATATAGTAGATCAATAATTAATTGTAGGGTGTTATTTTAATAATAAATATTCCCTTTTCTGTTATACTTGTAAAAATATTAACTTATTAATGCAGATCCAATCTTTCTTAAATACGTGTCTTATACAGTGTTTTATATTTAATCTTCTTTGGTGTGCTCTCACTATCAAAAAAAAAACGCAACCATATAACATCAACCCCAGAGAGAGAAAAAAAAAATCTCAAACCATACTTCTCTATATTGTTTATAATTATGCTCTCTTCTTGCATCCATTGTTCTAATTTCTGCGGTTTATCGAAGGTCAACCTTTGATTGTTGGAGGAAGTTTATGCGTGTCGGAAACTCCCAAGCATATTTGGTTTCATTTTTCCTGAGAGTCACTGTATGCTTGGCAAAAGACTTTTTGAGAGGTCTTGAAATATCTTGATTTGCCGGTATGCTGAGTCCTTTAAGTCTCTGCTTGTCATAGCCTTCATAATTTGCGTCTTAACCCCGTATGATTGTAAACAAATAATTGTATCTCTTGGAAACTGATATGCTACATTGCTGGGCTTCATTGCTCTATGGCATCTTTCTATATTTGTTCCAGTGTTTAAATGAATCCCCCAAAACTTGAAAAACTCTTCACAGTAACCTTCTAGTTTTGTATTTAGAATACTCTCAGGGATCCCCCTGATTCTTAGATTGTTTCTTCTAGATCTATCTTCTAGATCTGCGATCTTCTCCTTTTAAGTTTTCCACTTTGCTCTCTAATTTTCTTATTTTGTCAGTATTGCTTTTTTGTTGCATAGTAATTTGATCCGTTTTATCTTCTAGGTCTTCGAGTCTTCTTCCTATATTTTGGATCTCATTTTTAATTTCCATAGAAAGCAGATTTATTTCCTCTTTTATTTTCCCTAGGCATTTGGTTAGATATTCAGCTGTAATAGATAGGTTTTTGTTCCAAGAATTGTCTGACACTGTTTTATCTGTCTCCGCTTCTTTAGAGTCTAGTAAAGGTAATGACTCTTCATGTATGGATTTAGAATGTTTTCCTTTATTTAGTTGAGGGGAAAAAAATCCCGAAGCCCTCCTTTCTATACCTGTTTCTTGGTTTTTTTTTGGACATTGTTTGCTATCTTGATTTTTCTTTGAAGCTTTCAGTTTTCAATATATTCTTGTTGTTTCTGTACCCTTTTTTTTCTTTCCTTTCCGCCCCTTCCCTTCCTCTTCTTTTTTTTAGACTTTGTTCTTGTGTTGTTTAGACAGCTAGGGTCCCCAATACTCTTCTGGTTATTAACCTACTCCCTATTCCTTCCTATCAAATCACTCCCACTAGCTTCTGGCAGTTTACAAAAATTAATTATAGTCCTCCCTCATCTCTTTAAACAATTAAGGAACTTTTGAGTCCCAGAAGAGCTACAGATCTAGTAATCTACCAATAAGCAGTTTAACTTAACATGGAGCATAGGCATAGAGCATATATACTTATCTGCTCCAAGGGTCTTTCCCCTTCTCTCACCGGGGGTTCCGCTTTTTTTTTTACTCACAGATTTCTTGGTTCAGATTATTATTTAATCGTCATCCACCAGCAAAAATCAATAGCTATTCAGCATTCCGTTTTCCTTTCCCTTTCCTTCTCCCCTCTTCCATACCTCCCTCCTTCTATCACACAGCAGGCTGGTATTGACCCTCTCTCTCGGTCTCTCCCACGAACTCTGCACCGCAACACACGCCGAATCAGTCAGGGACTTCCCTCATTACCCCTCACTGCTCGGCGTCTTCACTCCCCCGGCTGAGGAAAAAGCCAGTGAGACGCGGCGTGCTTCCATGAGTGTGTCTACATCATCACGCCCCCCCACCTCTCCCTTTCCAGGCTTTTCAATATAATTTAAATCTAATATATTTTTTCTCTCTCTCTCTCTCTCTTCTTTTCTCTTGCGGACATACTATCATTAATTTCTCCCGGCCAAGGAGAACACTTTTGCCTGGTAATCTTTGCGAGCCTAGAGAAGGGGGTTATATAGGACACTGGGATATCCAGGGAGGGAGGAAAGTAGGAGAGGGTATAGATACATAGGTCTATGACTAAGAAAAGGCAGAATATGTATAGATTCGTGGTGTTTTAAATGTTTGTATGTTAAGATGGTGAACCTCCTAGTCCTTCAGTTAAACAAAATAGGAATAATTAAATAATATGAGATTAGCAACGATCAATGCACAGGGGATTAATTTGCAAATTTAAAAGATATACAATCCTCACATTTTTGAAAAAGGAACAAATTCAGATAGCTGCTCTCCAAGAAACACACTGGAAATTACAAGAAAAAAATAATCTTAAGTCTAAATTGTTTCCCACTATAATTAGTGCCTCTATGAGTCATAAAAAAATAAAAAATAAAAAGAGTATTTCCCTAAAAATCATCCATCAGCAGTTAGATATAGAAGGCCGATATATAATTTTGGTGGGGGAAATCAACAACCAAAAGTATACGCTGGTTAATATATATGCACCAAATCGGTCACAAGTCACATTTATTAAGAAAGTGCTTAACAAAATCGAGCGTGTTAAAATAGGCCGAGTTATTATTATGGGAGACTTCAATTGTGTTTTAGGTGTGGACCTAGATAGGAGCCCTAAACTAAAAGGTAGTAATAATAAAAATCTGAAGGTTAACGCCAAAAAAAAATCAGAATTGGTCAAACAAGTTGAGTTGTTGGATTATTGGAGGATATTCCATATGAAAGAAAAAGATTTCTCCTGTTTTTCTAAAACCTTTTGTTCATACTCCAGAATCGATCTGATTTTAGGAGAAATTTAGCCAATCAAATTAAAAAGATTTTTATAACAGCTACAACCTGGTCAGATCATAATCCAGTCATATTAGAAATAAAAGAACAATATGAAAGATCAAGAACAGACTGGAGAATGAAAGATTGGATAATGAAAAACGAAGGCAACCTTAAACAAATTAAAGAAACTACAGACCACTTTTCCCAAGAAAACAGAAAAAATTAAGTTTTACATCAATGACTTGGTGTGCATATAAATCAGTAATAAGAGGCCTTTTTATAAGTTTAACAGCTAAATAAAGTAAATTAAAGGGACACTATAGTCACCTGAACAACTTCAGCTTAATGAGGTTGTTTAGGTGAGGTTGTTTAGGTGAGTACTATAGCTCCCTGCAGCCTCTCATGTAAACACTGTATTTTCCAAGAAAATACAGTGTTTACATTGAAAGCTAGGAACACTTCCAGTTGCAGTCACTCAGAGTGAACCAGAGGGACTTCGGAGTTGATGCCTCCATCCACTCAGATCTGTCAGCAGAGCACAGGGCAGCCCTGTGCACAGCATCCTGTGATTCAGTACCTCCTTCCTCTGCATGCAGACACTGAACTTTCTTCATAGAGATTCATTGATTCAATTCATCTCTATGAGGAGATGCTGATTGGCCAGGGCTGTGTTTGAATCATGCTGGTTCTGCCTCTGATCTGCCACTTTGTCAGTCTCAGCCAATCCTATGGGGAAGCACTGTGATTGGATCAGGCTACCACTTGTCAGCAGGCTGTTTTTCTGAGTCTAACAGCATGCAGATTTAAAGCTTCAGGCTTGAATACAGTAAGATTTTTACTGTATTTATGGAGGCATGAGGGGCCCAGATGGTGGTGTTAACACTATAGGGTCAGGAATACATGTTTGTGTTCCTGACCCTGTAGAAACATAGAAACATAGAATGTAGTGATCCTTTAAATAATAAAAAGGCCAATCTAGCAGAGCTGTATATAAAATTGGATAGCTTGCTTTGCCAAAATAAAAATAATCTATCAAATAGTATTACTAATTCAATAACATTTAATGGCAAAGGCTAATAAGGCCTTGATTTATATGAAGCGGAAGTGGTATTATTTGGGAAATAGAGCGGAAGCATTAATGTCGAACAGATTAAAAAAAAGAAAAAGCCAAAAAGGTTATTACTAAATTCATTCATAAAGGTGAAGTCTTACTAAGGCCAGAAAAAAATAGGGGAAGCGTTTAAAAACTTCTATCATGATCTATACAATATTTCTGATCCAATTAATAAATCAGATATCAGTGAGTTTCTTAAGAACATTAATATTCTGAAAATTACTCATTTGCAATTACAAGAGTTGAATAAAACATTCCAAGAGGATGAATTGATATTCTGTATTAATAAACTAAAAAAGAATAAATCCCCAGGGCCAGATGGATTTGATAACCTCTTTTATAAACAACTGAAAGACGATATTTAAGTGGGTTTGATTGAGGTTTTTAACTCTTTCGGAACATCTAATAACATCCCGGCAGAGTTGTTGCAAGCGAATATAGTCCCAATCCCTAAGCAGGATAAGGATATAGAAAAAATTAAGAACTACCGCCCAATTTCCATTTTAAATACCGATATTAAACATTATTTGTCAATAATAGCGGAACGCTTGAAAAAAATTATGATTGATTGATAGAGATCAAGTGGGGTTTGTCCCAGGTAGGTCTTCCACTCACAATATTAGAAGAATTGTTGATATTTTGAACTCCGTGCGGAGGACGGGAACTCCCATGTTTACCCTGTCTTTAGATGCTGAGAAAGCATTTGACAGGGCCAACTGGGAGTTCATGAGGCACTCACATCAGGCATTTGCATTGGAGGGAAGACTTTTTGAAAGCATCTCGGCGCTATATACTGTACCAACAGCTAGAGCTATGTGAAATGGCTTTAGATCAGATTGGTTCCCACTGTCTAATGGAACAAGACAGGGGTGTCCCTTGTCTCCGCTACTTTATATAATATCATTAGAACCCCTGGCCTTGGCCATTAGACAAGAAGAGAAAATCTCAGGTTTTGATTACAACAAAGAAAACAAAAATAAATTTATACGCCGATGACGTGATCTTAACTATAGAAAAACCTTTACAATCAATAATACAACTTGAAAATTATTTTTAAAATTTCCCAGGCCTTTATTTTACATCGGAAGGGCCAATCTATACAAATTGGTGAGTTTTCATAAACTGTTATATCCCCTCCAGACGCTCCCAATACTCATCTCGAAAAGTGACGAGTGCTTGTTGAACAAACATCTCAGACAATATCTCTGGCAGGGGCGTAGGGCACGCCTTAGCCGTACCAAATTAAACCAACACAGGGCTGATGGTGGTCTAAACCTGCCTAATGCCGGGGAATACAGTCTGGCAGCACAGCTTAGACATGCGCTAGCGACTGGATTCAATCTCAAAACAGATTTTCTAACTTGCCTTTGGAGTCCTATCTGGCATCACCAAACCCACTTGTGGCTCTCCTTCACAGGCCACACCACCTACTCCCTGGCTATATCCTATCTAATCCCCTCCTGGCTACCCCTATTAGGGCATGGAAACAGTCTCACTCCAAACTGGGTGTTGACCCAATACATACCATTCAACTACCATTAACTCACAACCCGGACTTTTCCCCAGGCGCTCACCACCCTTTCACAATGTAGGCGGAGAGAATGATTGCCACCCTTCGGCTTTTTGTGTCGGCCAGAGGTTTCTCTCCCTTGTTGAGATATGGGAGCGTTTTGCAGGCCTTCCCATTCCATGGTTCGCATACCTTCAAACACAACACTACTATAACACCATTACCCAACACTTCACGCCTGCTGACTGGGAGAACCCTCTGGACACAATGCTGTGCTCTTCTTACCCCACCGCCTATTCCACTTCCAAACTCTATAAGATACTGAGAAATATCTTGGACTGGAGCACCTTACAATCAGGCATGGGGAAATGGAAGACACCGAACATAAGCCCGGGAGACATGCTCACTGCACACTTTACCCATAGTCAGGCACTACCAATGGTGTCTTTTAGGGACATGTTCCTTAAAACTCTACACTACTCTTATTACTCCCCTTACCGACTCCATCTCATGGCCAGAAGGGAGACCGCGACTTGCTTCAAATGCACACACACCAAGGCTGATCTGTATCACTGTCTGTGGGAGTGCGCCCTAATCCAATCTTTCTGGACCAAGCTTAACAGTTACTTGGATAGCGGGGGCATGCCTAGCTTACCACTTACCCCTGAATTCTTGCTTCTGGGACCCTTACCAGGGCTCCCACTGCCTAACAAATGATTCCTCCTCATTGTGGCAGCGGTGGGACGCAAGGCAATCCTGCAGGTCTGGAACCAGCCGCTAGCAACCACCATGGAGTTATTTCTAACCAAGCTTGCTTTTGTATTTAAAATTAATTGGTTGGACACACTAACTAACAAAGAACTCCTCGCCAAAAAAATTCTCTTGACTTGGAGATCATATATACTCACCCTAGACAAATCTTTCAAGACCAAGGTGAAAACCACTTTTGCATACACGGCACGGTTCTCGGCTGAGGTGGTGGCGGGTCGAGATCCCCTGGCAGTAATTCCTTGGGGGCTTATCTCAATCTATCCCCAAACACTGGCTTGCGGGAGGGCGGGAGGCTAAGGCAAGCTGGCAATTAGTTTACTATGTTTAATTTACTATGTTCTGTCTAATTTAATTTAGTTTGGTCTTTCAATTCATGCTTTGGTAGCAAAGCAATGGAGCAGACCTTCCTTGGTGTACCTTATTTTGCTCTTACCTGTTAAATTGCAAATTATTGTATGTTTCACTGCCCTGAGCAGTAACAACTCATAACCCCTGAGCCACGTAAGTGGTATCTTGGAAAAACTGGCACTGGCTGGGCCTGCTGAACGCCAACACCTAAAGGTGACTGTCTAGGCTCAACCTCTTCCTTTTTAACAATGACCTATTTGGTTTGGTAACTCTTATTTGTTTGGTTTTATTTGTTTTTTTCTGTTTTGTTTATGTTGAAAAAAACAGCAAAATAGTGAATGTAACTTACCGAATAACAGCTCAAAAATACAGCTCGTGTTATATTCGTGTACCATGCATTCACAATAAAAATGTTTTTTGAAAAAAAATTTTTTCCAGGTCTCGGGATACAAAGTAAATACAGACAAATCAACTATCTTAGCTAGTAATATAAATATAGAAGAAAAAAAGGAGATAATAAAGAGGTTTGAATTTGTCTGGGTTGAGAAATCATATAGCTAACTGGGAATTAATATCTGTACAGATCCACAAAAAATAGTGGAGATTAATTTTCTCCCATTGCTTATCAAAATGAACAAGCTTTTAAGGGAATGGAGAGCTCTAGAATTTTCGTGGCGGGGCCGGATTAATATTATTAAATCTTATATTTTAACAAAGTAGCTATATTTCTTTAGAATTATCCCCCTCAGGGTACTTGATAGTTGGTTGTTAATGATTCAACAGTCCTTCTCTAAATTTATATGGCAAGCGAAAAAACCAAGAATGGCAAGAAAATTTATAGTGATAAATCAATCCCATGGAAGAGTAGGATTCCCAATAATTCAACAGTACTACCAAGCGAGTGTTCTTTTCCACTGTATTATTTCGCAACTGATAGGGTCCAAATCAGAAAGATGGTACACAGTGGAAAAAGAAATGTCAGAAAATAAAGACCTATTAACGTTTTTTTGGTCTACTCAAGAACGAAACCATTAGAGAAATATGGAGTAAGATCAGAAAAAATGTAGGACTTAAAAATCGTATTATTAATATCCTACCGATTTAAATGCTGGAAAACAATATGCAAGATCTAAGACTAAAAAACTGGAGTAGGGTTGGCATACAAACTATAGAAGATATAACGACACGATCGAATGTTAATTCATTTGATCAAATATGTATCAAATTTGGTCTTCCAGAAACTGAAAAATATAATTATATGAGGATTAAAAGCTACCTAAGTAAAGTACTGAATAAAGAAAAATAGGAAGCTGGTAGCAAATTGGGAAACTTATTAAAAGGAAAAGATATGAAAAACTTGCTAAATAAGTGTAACTCGATACTGAGACAGGGGGAGGAAGACCTTAAATTTCCGGCTATGGAGAAGTGGGAGAAAGATTTGAAAAGAAAAAAAAAAGATCGACAGAAAAGATTGGAAAAAAGCATGGCTAACAGTTGCTAAATACATCAAATGCTTAAACTTAGTGGAGTTGCACTTTAAAATAATTAACAGACTCTATCTGGTCCCTAGCCGCCTGAATAAAATAGATCAGAACATATCAGATATATGTTGGAGATGCGATAGAGAAGTGGGAGACTGTGTACATATTTGGTGGAGCTGCCCCCTAATGGGGGAATTTTGGAAATAGTTTTTAACCAAAATTGAAGTGATAACCGGAATTAAATTCCCCTTCTCTCCCAAAATGATCTTATTGCATCTATACCTTAATCAATACAACTTGGATTTGCAGTATTTCTTCACTCATGCGCTAATAGCAGCAGAGATTTCAATAACTAGAAGGTGGAGAACTAAAAGACTACCGAACTGGGAAATTGTAAAAAGCCAACTAATTTTGCAACTCAAGATGAAAGGAGGCTTAAATAGAAACATGAAGAAAAAAAAAAGTCTGTTGATATAGATAAGTGGCTAAATAAGTTAGCTTTGGTAGACTAACTTAGGAGCCAAAGGGAGGACTAAAAGAATAGGAACAATATAAACTAAAGCTAACTCATATATTAAAGGTAGAAATATTATGGAGAGCGACGAGGGAGTATATGTCACCATTTTTATGTATGTAGTGTACTTTTCTTTTTTCTCTTTGTCTTGTTAGCTGGAAAATGAATGTTTTATAGAGTACAATTAGGTTATTGGAGCATAAAAAAATAAAAGGAAAAAACATTAATGATGACTAATGTACCAATGCCTGAGATGCAGGAACTGCAGTAAACTATATAAGGCTGGTACTGTCTAAAAAAGAAAAGAAAAATATACATCGTGGAGACCATTTCGTCTAACGAATCTATTGAGGCTTGGTGCCTGTTTGACTACCTCTCATGATAGTTCAGAGCCCCTTGGTAACATTTTATCTAGGCTGGGTTCTATCACCATGTTAAAATCTCCCTCCCAGATAACTGGTCCTTTTCTGACTCTGTCAATCATCTGGATTATTTTATTTCAGGTACTTATCTGTTCTCCCGCCGCAGCGTATACATTTATTAACGTTACTATGGTTTGGTTTATACTACATAGAAGGAGATTATATTTTGCATCTACGTCATTCTCTTGATATAATATTTCAATTGCTAGTGCATTAGCGGCTAGGATAGAGACTCCTCTTTTTTTCCCATCTGTTCTTGAGGCATTCGTTAAGACTGTATATCCCATAAATTTAATTCTATCAGGATCTTTTATTAACGAATGCGTCTCTTGGATCATGCATATATCTATTTTCTCTTTCCATAATAAATTGGTAAGAAGTGATCTTTTGTTGGGGAAGTTTAATCCCTCAATGTTCAGAGATCAAAATTTAACCATCTCTCTCATTTGCCCCCATCATCTCTCTCCCCTCCTGAACTGTACCACCATATATATTGATCGAAATGAGTGTTTTTATTTTACCATCGATAACTAACAACAAGTAACATTTAACATAAAAAGCCAATTCTCCATATCCCCATGAGATACTGGCTATTGCATTGACCCACATTTTTTTACAATGCATAGTAAGGAAAAAGAAACGGTCTAGCGGCCTCTAACAAGGAAGACTTCCTTCTTGGGATGCCCCCATATGGCGTGGCAGGGGAGATCTCAATAGTTTGTATGTATATAATTTCTAAATACATATACATTTCATAGAAAAGGATTGACTAGATTTACAAAGTGTTTATACTTTAGCAATCTTCCCCCTATCTGTTTCTCTCTGTCATCTCTTTAAAATTCATTGTCTCCTCAATCGCCTCTCTTCTCTTCAAAAAAGAACAAATATACACTATTGGAGGAAGTATCAACCAGGACCAGATCTATATGAAAGGAGAGGGATATTATGAATACATCTCCTTATATCCCTTTGTCTATGCATATATCCTCCAAATGGTATATAATATTGTTTACCACAGATTAGCTTCCTTAGAGCATTAAACTAATATTAATAAATAGCACTGAACGGGGTGACTGCTTGCTGCAATTTTTTTTTTTTTTTAAATGGCAGTGTGTAGCCGTCAATCTATTGTAGACTAAATGACTTAGCATGATCAGAGTTGTAGTCCATTGCAGGTTGAATTAATTGCTTAGGGGAGCAAATATTAGATATAATTAATAGTTAAATTAATTAGCTTGATTAGAGAACGGTGTTGGTGAGGAATTATAGGAGGACATTCATCCTCCTCAAGGCTTAAACTTATTACAACAAGCAATAATTGTGCATATATCTAATTCTACTATGAACTATTCAACTAGTTTCACAAGTTACTATTTTTCTACACGGGTTTAAAGCAAATGAAGACAATATAAAAATTAAATAGATGACTAACACAAACGATAAGTTCATTGGGAAAGTATCATATAAATCAACTCACTCTATGAGTTGGCACTGAGATAATATCTTGGGCTTTTTATTTTTCGTTGTGCAGGTGGTTACAAGACATTAACATATACCATAATAGTGTTTCACAAGAGTAATAGAGGTTAAAGGGTGGCATGAATATTTGCACACTTTTATATTTACGTGTGTATATCAAGCTTGGCTTAACATTATTTATGTCAAGATTAAATAAAGTAAGATAAGTGACACTTAACAATGCTAAATTAAGTGTGTCAATGTCATTTTAAAACAGTGGTTTGTCTTGCAATGTGTCTATAGTTTCGCCTGTGTATGCTATTTATACATATTGTGCTGTACGTACATAGGCTGCAAGGTATTAAAAGAAAGAAAAGATTGCTAAGTCTTGCTTAAAAGTTAAAGTAACATCGCTGTATGATCTAAACTTAAGTGTTAATGTATTATAAGCCTGCAAAGTTAAGGCAAAGACAGGGAAAAACATAGTGAAGCAGGAACACATCGCTAGCTATATTAACAGGCTAGTGCTTTAAAATTATAATAATTGTGCTTTTTTTTATATATGGATTATATATTTTTTTTATCTATATATTTTTATATATGGGTTATATATATATATATATATAATTATATATGGATATAAACTTAAAATATTCCTCTCTGGAGAGAAGAGAGCTCTTAGAGGAACGTAACATATAAATCAATCTATCTTATAAGATGTCCCTGGGTTAATATTTTGATATTATTTGTTGTATTAACACTTATTATACACTAAAATATTGGTTGTAGGTATTTTACTATTTCACAGATAGACTGGATAATTTATGAAACACTACACAAAATTTGCACTATGAGCATAAGACAAGGTGTATTTGACCTATGAAGAATGACACATATTTCTTGAAATGGATTATAGATGTTTCTTCAACATGGCTGCACTGCTCGTCTGACAGGATCTACATCACGACTGCTATTTTGGCGGTTATTCGCCGAGCAGCTAGTCGACTGCTTACATCTGATTGGACAGTCTATGTCCCCGTCTATTGGCTGTTTTTTTCCTCGCTTGCTCTTCTGTGATTGGCTGGTTGTTTTCAGCAGGCTCCCGGAACAAAAATGGCGAACTTGAGGAGCTTGAAGGTGAGTTAGTTACAGCGAGAAGGTTACATTAACACATTCTCACTTTACGGCTGTAATATGTACACTGCGAGAGGCATGGCTTGCTAAAGGGGTATTTTCTATGTCCACAGTCATTTTTATAAAGCACATTAATTACAGCATGTCATAGTCCCTAGCAAGGAGACTACATGGACTAGCTCACATATACTGAGATTGCAACCTATTATATTTTATTAGGTCCATATAGCACTATCATATCCTCTTAATACATACCGGGGATTGTGTAATAATAAGTCATTATTGGGCAAATTTCTAAAACGGTGGCTCTCCTTTATGAGCTTTGCCCCAAAATTACTCTTTATACACAGCCCCCTTTGTGTAGTAAAACCAAAACCCCAATTTGTTATTCCTATGCATTCTTTAATTTTCCATAAAGTGACATTTCTGACCCCCCTACATTTAATTACTTATTTTATGGTGTGTATTGTGTAGTTGTACCTACCTGTGCAAGTTTGTAAAATGTGTAGATTTTGCATTTGTGCTATGCTGTCTATTTTGGATTCCTTGCACTAAATGTAAGTGCTTGGAGTATAATGTGACATTGGGGCTTAACCATATATCTGTTTGTCAGAGCAGAACCAGGATATGATTCTTCAGTGTAACGATGCTCAGATAATTACTGAAATAACTGTGCATGTCCTATAGAATGCAAGCTCTTTTGAGCAGGGTCCTCTTTAACCTATAGTTCCTGTAAGTTTTCTTGTAATTGTCCTATTAATAGTTAAATCCCCCCTCTCATAATATTGTAAAGCGCTACGGAATCTGTTGGCGCTATATAAATGGCAATAATAATAATGTCCTTGGCAGACATGCTTACCAAACTACCACAATAAATATAAAGGCAAAGTTTGCCTAAAGTGATTTTGCAATTTAGAAATCTGTAATAACTTTTGTCCAGAAATAATGTGTAAACTTTGAACCTTGCAATTATTGTGAAAATTTCTAACGACTCAGTCTGTTTGTTTGTTTTTATTTTTTATTATATATGTACGTTTAACAGGGCCTGGTTGGCATAGTCACTGGAGGAGCCTCTGGTCTTGGTCGTGCCACTGTAGAGCGGTTGGTGAGCCAGCGCTGTTATCGTAGATTTGCCCAAGTCCGAAGGAAGCAGTGTGGCTCAGTCTTTGGGGGATAAGTGTGCCTTTGCTCCAACTGACGTGCGTATATTTAGATACCTCACATGCTTTTAACCAAAATAATGCTGACACACAAACACGTGCTGTTGTGTATTTAATTAGTGTCAGAATGTTGCTTTATTTGGAAGTAGTCAACTAATAGCAAGGGGAATGATTAAGTGCACCACTTTCATAAACCGCTAATGCAAACTCTAAATTATTTAAATACATCGGCACAATGCATCATTTAATCTTACATCCACACATGTGCTAGGGTACAAATAGAGGGGGTGTCTATGGAAGTCCATCAATAGTTTAAAATTAATCTTTGTGAGATGATCTTGTCCATGAGCATTAAGATTCCTTATCTATTTATTGCACATTGCTAGAAAAGATGCTTTTCCCACCAGCCGTCATTTGCATTTCACTTGTGATGGTTGATTTTGCCTATTTCCAATACTGGGACATGAAAGAGGATACCATTGAACATCTACTCTTAAAGGGACACACCAGGCACCCAGACCACTCCTGCCCATTGGAGTGGTCTGGGTGCCAACTCCCACTACTCCTAACCCTGCAAGTGTAATTATTGCAGTTTTCTGCAATAATTACCTTGCAGGGTTAACTCCACCGCTAGTGGCTGTCTACTAGACAGCCACTAGAGGTCACTTCCTCCTTCATAGCACAGGAAACCTGTGCTAGAGCATCGCTGGGCGTCCTCACGCTGTGTGAGGACCTCCAGCGTCGCTCATTTCCCCATAGGAAAGCATTGAAATTATTTTGTAATGCTTTCCTATGGGGAGACGTAATGCGCATGCGCGGCAGTGCCGCGCATGCGCATTAGGTCTCCTCGGCCGGTGGGTGGGATCAGTCTCGCCCACGGGCCGACTCAATACAGAGGAGGAGCGGCGCGGAGGAGGAGACAGCCTCCGCCTTATCGTATGCCTTATCGTATGATGCCCCCTCCTACACAGCCCCTGGTTTGTATTATGGCAATGTAAGTTGCCATAATACAGACACTCACTCGAGTATAAGACGAGTGGGGGTTTTTCAGCACAAAAAATGTGCTGAAAAACTCGTCTTATTCTCGAGTATATACGGAAAGTCTTTTTTTCTTCTTCAACCTAGATTACTGTGTAACAGTAGACTAACTATACATTCCATTTGATAGACCTGTTATTCTAAATGATATGAAAATGTGGCAGAGAGCACAGTGTTTGAATGGGTTGTCATTGTTTTACTATAAGGGCTTAATGACACGCACTGTGTATTGTTTGGTGAAAGAATTTAATTGAATTGAAGTCTAGCATCATTGCAAAGAGTATCCCACACTGCTTTTTGAATGACTTATAACGTCAGCTGTTTGTAAAAATTGCTGCTATAAGCCAACCCATCTAGCTTAGACTTTGGTAAGGAAACATTTTTACTTCTTCGCTATATGCTATATGTCTGAGCAATGCATGTGGAACTGCAGCTGGGGGATAAACTCCTTCTCTTAAACCCCTGTTATGTTTTGTTTCACTGCTGCATATATAGATCTGTTTGCCTTCATCTTGGTAACCTGTAAACTTGGTTTTCACATCCCCTGACAGGTGGGACAGGCGGCATATTCAGCCTCCAAAGGAGAGATTGTAGGGATGACGCTCCCTATTGCACGTGATCTGGCTCCTATTGGGATCAGAGTAATGACCATTGCCCCAGGTAATCCACCATCATTCTGTTAGTCTGGCATTTTTTATGCGAATAGACATGTGTGATTAGAACTCTACAGCTTTAGGACTTCTGTGCAGTTGTATCATGCTATAGATTGGCTTATGCAATGACAATCAAGGTTTAACCAAGCTAAACTGTTTAGCATGCCGGTATCTGTGTGCATGCATCTTGTTAAAGTTCCTCTAATCCATATGTCTTGAGTTTACTTTTTTAATACTAATAGTGCTTGTAAACACCATTTTGTTCCCCAAAAGGTTAGAAAAGTAGCTATTTATGTTTGTGCGCTTCTGACCTCGCTACATCTACTGGAATGCCTTCTGCTATTTACTGTACTATGTATAGATAAGTAAATAGCTACATATTCAAATGGGCTTTATTCACTATATAATGCTTTGTAGTGATATAAATATATAGTTAATAAAAATGTGGTTAATTATTAAAGGATCACTATAGTGTCAGGAAAACAAACCCGTTTTCCTGACACTATAGTGCCCTCAGGTTCCCCCTCCCTTGGCGCTGAAGGGGTTAAAACCCCTTCAGCAGCTTACCTTAATCCAGCGAATCCAGTTTCTCTGAAACTATGTTTACATCTGAGGGGTTAAAACCTGAGGGGCCTGGCACCCAGACCACTTCATTGAGCTGAAGTGGTCTGGGTGACTATAATGTCCCTTTAATACTGGCTTAATGAAATGTGTTGATCCAACTCCCTCTCTGCAACCACTAGATTGTGCCGGCAGTAACTGGGTTGTACAACTGTCTGGTTCTTTGTACTAATCTGAAAGGACTGTCCCAAACACCATAACCACTAGAGCCACTAACCATTTGATTTCTTACCTGGGATCTACCAAGTACCCCTACCTGCCCTTTGCCTTCCAGTCTGAGAGCCAGAAACTCCTACAAGGGAGCTTTTGTTAGCTCTCCTAAGCAAAGCTCTACAATCCAAGGCCAGCTCACTGGTTGAAAGTGTAAGCTAATCGCTCTCTTTTTGCACTTCTGAGTTCATCTCTGGTAGTGTTTCCACCATCATGGAAGCAAAGCGCAGCACCTAGCAGATTGCATTTAAGAAGTCCGTTTGAATTCCTACATTAGTGGAGGGCCAGAGCACTCTGGGCACCATAACCACGACCGCACGCTATCATGGTAATGGTGTAGGAGTGTTCCTTTAATACATTGCAATTATACCTAGGTATGTATTCAAGGATTCTGGAGTTGTTTTGGAATTAAATAACATAACGCTATAGCAGTATTTGACTTTTTTCATTATTTATTAATTAAAAGATTTTTTTAAAAAAAAGAAATAAAATAATGATCAGGGGAATGGCAATTTTTTTTTTTTTTAAATTCGGTTACCAGTACAAGTTCTTCCCTGACTACATTTTAAAGGGTTCTTCCAACAAAACAAAAACCCTGTTTTTGGTCAGAGTAAGTCTTCACTGGTACTGTTCCCCACCCCAAGAATAAATAAATAATAAAACAACTAAAACTGTTCCAGCACCTAAGCCATTGAATATTTGATTTTGAGATGCAAGTAGGCCTAAATTGGGTACCTGCATATTTCGCTTTCCATCCCCTCCTGCAATTGCCTTAGAACTCTGTGTCCTTTTTGTTTTCAGGTTTATTTGCAACACCTCTTCTTGCTGGACTTCCTGAGAAAGTGAGGTCATTCTTGGCGAAGCAAGTACCTTTTCCCAGCAGGTTAGGGGACCCAGCAGAGTATGCCCATCTGGTACAGGCCATTGTTGAGAACCCTCTGCTTAATGGTGAAGTTATTCGACTTGATGGTGCCCTTCGTATGATGCCTTAAGTTAACAAACCTTCTTTCCCATTGGGACCAGCCTGGCCCTCCGTCCAGATGTTGCTAAATCCCACAAGCAACAGTGCTAAGTGTTTCATACCTTTTTGAGTGTACAGGGACTAGAGACACAAGTGTTTTTCTGGACATGTTGCCCATAATTGTTAAAGGAATACCTGAAGAAGAATGTAATTGAAACCAACACCTGTGCTGTGTATCCATGTATACAGCTAGTTTGGGTGATTATTATGCGAAATTGTAACCTTGAATCGCTGTTGTGACTTAATTTTGGTTTTGTAGACAATAAAACCACATAGAAATGGTTTAGAATACAATAATACGGTGCATTTTGGCACCTGGGGGTTGTAATCTAAATGTTGGTCCAGTAAACTTAATTGAAAGCTAACATGATTGTGTAGTGGAATATAGGGTAATCCAATCTTTAATAAACTGATTATCAAAGATCTTAAACACTAGTTCTACATTGTTTTGAAAGTATGTTGCGAAACCTTATTTTAACTTTTGGTTCCGTAAGACTTGCTATAACCAGACCTCCGTGATTTAAACTTCTAATCTTAAGTTTGATGTTTAACCTGTATCTAGTGATCACTTCAGTTTAGTTTGCTCACTTAAGGACCAAGGCTCTTTTGCCATGCGTTCATTTTACCACAATTTCACCCTTTCTTATCTATCTATCTATCTATCTATCTATATAAAAAAGTGCTGCACTCACTATATCAACAGGTTAGTTCCCGGTGCTGATCGGCAAAAATATAGACAAGGAAGTAGATCGCACTCCAGGGTCTGCTTTTAAGTAAAAATTTCATTTTAATGCTCCAAGTAAACAAACTTCAACGTTTCAGTCTAAACATTTAGACTTTCATCAGGACAAAGATGAAAGTCTAAATGTTTAGACTGAAATGTTGAAGTTTGTTTACTTGGAGCATTAAAAGTTAATTTTTACTTAAAAGAAGACCCTGGAGTGCGATCTACGTGTGTATATATGTGTGTGTGTGTATGTATATGTGTATGTGTATGTGTGTATATATATATATATATATATATATATATATATATATATATATATATATATATATATATACACACACACAAAAGAAGGAAACCGCGCTAAATTAGACCAATACTATAAATAGGTAAAGTAGGCGGCAGCAACCTAAAATAGGGTTCCCTCTAAGCCCTATGAACAAAGGTAATATACAAGACAAGACAGAAGAAGGTTGCGCCAAAGCTGACTAAAGTGCAGCTAGAGAATGAACCAAGTCCAAAGTGTAGGTGGTGCAAAAACAAAGTCTTTAGTAGGGCCTGGTGGGGCACCGACGGCCTATGTGGAGGGGTATTCTCTCTAAGAGTCACGTGAAGATGGCTTTTCAGGATCCGTATGTAAAGAAAGAAACAAATAATGGTGCATATACGTCTGATAAGAGGGTTGATATGCAGGAAGAAGAGATCTATGGTAATCCTACTCACGTGTAGTAGAGCTGAACTAGCTCTAGTGTGGATGGCATACAGCGGTACAATCCCCGCTTATAGGATACGTAGAGAAGTATTGGTCTTTTACTCCGCATGTGGAAGAGAAAGACAGATGATAGGGCAGTACGTCTGGTAAAGATGGTGGATATAACAACAGAGTTTAATACAGTCTTATTCACGTTTAGTAGAGCTTAAGCCAGCTCTAGTGTGAATAGCGTACAGCGGTATAATCCCTGCTTGTAGGATACGTGTAGAGGGTTAAGTCTTTTGCCGATATGTAGATCATAAGGGAGAAGAGAGACAACTAATAGTGCTCGCTGTATAAAATCTTATATAAGGAGTATAAATAATAAAATGTACTCACATAGAATTGAGCAGGCAGACTGCTCAATGATTTAGGCGTGAGTGGTATAATCCCCACCTCGGATGTCTTTGGAGTAATACTCAGCAGGAAAGATAAAATCAGGATACCAAGCAAAAATAAAAATAATAAATAAAAGAGTAAAATGGCACAATCAAAGTGATTTAAAAGTAGCCAAAATACCTTTTTATTTGCAATACAGAGTAAAATTATAAAATATCCACAACCCGTTTCACCTATAATGGCTTTATCAAGTGGAGACAAAAAAAACATGCTTGGTAGGATAGGGTTTATATAGGGGGACTGATTATAGACAGTAAATGAGGTTTGGTGCCTAAATGACGTCATCAGGTAAAGTGCTTTTTCAAAATATAAAATAAACTATATATATATGTATACATTGGTGGTCTGGGCAGCTTCCCCTGAAGTTTGGAGTAAAAACGAGGGTTATAAATCGGATAAAAGTAGTATTTTAGTTGGTCACATGATATATATAGAGTACAGCATACAGAGTACTGTTTCGTTAACATTTCACATTACTTCATATATTTCCTTTACATTACATTCCAACAGAACTTCATGCCCCAACTATATTTTTATACATGCACATTTTTCCAATTTGTTTATCCTATTTGTTTTTCAGTATGAGTGTTTGTGTGCCTGTTTGGGGAGAGGAGTTTGGGGAGAGGAGATCTCTGGGAGAGGTGGAAATAGGAAGGAATAAAGGATAAGTTGAGTAAGGGTACAGTGAGAAGAGCAGGATCAGGCCGAGATGCGCAGGAAGGACAGGGAAGTGGCCTTGTAGATGACTCACAGGGACCAATATTTCAATATGAGAGAGAACCTGGCCAAGCTGCAGGCCATATTGGCCAATGAGATATGTGTGTGTGTGTATATTTTTTATATATATATATATATATATATATATATATATATATATAAATTATTTTTCTCTCTCTCACGTTTCTCCAATTGTCCTCCCTTTTCTACAAAAGCAGACACACTCTACCCCCACCAACACACACACACACACATGTAAATTTCTTTTGGGCTGAACTGCAATTTGACTGAGTTAGGGTGATTGGCCCAAATTCCTATTTATGAGTACATGCCGAAATCTCAAGGAAACAAGCCTGAACATGCGCATTTTGCCTTGTCATTTGGCGTGAAAAGGGGAATGGAAAAGCCTGTTCATTTTTTCCTTTTTATTTTTGGGTGGGGACAGATAAGCTGCTTAGTTTGCCATGATGGACAAGAGTTTTGCCCAGTCATGTGGACTATATCTTTTGTCCAATCAAGAAAAAAAATATGATTGATGGTAAAACAGCCACTAAATATTTATTTACTTCACAGATCAAGGGACAACTAACCAATAGAAGGTGGGAAGCTGAGGAAGCGCAGTAAAATCACCTATACTTCCAAGCAGGATTCATCCAGACACTTTGACTGCAGGTACTGGGAGACAGACTAGCAGTGTTGGTGTCGGCGTTCTTCACTAAAGTGGGAGTTCAAAGTGAATCTAAACTTTCAGGCAAAAATAACCAAAATGCAATCTCAGTAGCGCACTCTTGTAAGCAAGAGATATAAGAGATCTTAGTGTGTGCGAAACAGTGAACAAATGATTCTGATCTCAAAGCAATTATCTGCGTTAGATGATATCTTTTATAATGCTTACCAAAAGTTTGCATATATAAATAGTGGATTAAAGTGTTGGATGTAAAGTGTTGCCTCAACATCCTGAGGAAGACACATTTAGGGCATGTAAAAGAGAATAAAGAACAAAAAAAAGTTGAACTTTTTTTAATGTGTTCTGCTGAAATTAAACAATCGACACGATGAAGTCAGCCATTTTGTTTTCTAATTTACCACATGGACAGAGATGGTTATGTTCAGGCCAGAGGCATGTTTTTTTTAGGTAAAAACTGTTTTAGGGTGGGTTATTTAGGTTTGGTGCTGTGCGGCACCAGGTAAATATATCCTTATCAGAGACATAAATTCTTCAGAAAGGTGATTTCCTCATGTAATAATGGCAGGGGCAAATGCATAATATAATGGATGTGGGCGTGGTTTTAGTGAGGGGGACAGAATTTCAATATTGGACCCAGGCAGCACAATGTCTTAGGCCGAACGTGCCTCTAAGTGTACATTAGGTGCACAGCAGTTCATATCAGAGCACTGAATGCAAAACAGACAGTATATGATCCCTAAAGTAAACAAATAACTTGGGATCTGGTTAGTGTTTCCACTCACCAGACCTCAAATTAGAGTGCAGCGCTTATACAGTCCTAATGTATAGTATAAATAACTCACCCCAATCTTAATGACTTGTGGGGGTGTACATGAAAAATAAAAGAGAGATATACAGAATAATAGTGCAATATTGTATATACACAGTATTTTGTATTTAGTGTGAGTGCAAATTTACTCACATTTTTTAGAGCCTTTTTAGTTTTTAGGCTCTAAACTTCCAGGCTTCCGTGTCTTTAGGGTAGACAGCTTAACCCCCTTTTTTTTCTCTTAGTTCTTTTTCCTATATGTCTTGCCACCATATGGGTATAAGAAGAGAGAGAGAATTTCCTTTGGATAAATTTATAGTAAAAGCAAATGTGCTCACCTTTTTCAGAGCCTATTTGTCCTCTGCTCTAAGTTTGCAGGTTTAGTGTCAAATTGGGGTGACACCTCCCCTTACCGGACAAAGTGCAGGATGCAGTAATAAATGTAAATAATTTATTATTAGCTGTAATTAAAAAAAGTATATAAAATAACACAATACTAGAAAATAAAAAATGATCAATATAAAATAAAGTGCAATAGTGAGTCTGTTCTCCTCTGCCAAGACGCGTTTCGCTTTAATCAGCTTCCTCAGTTGGCCGTGGATTGCATTCTGTCAGTTCCGGTTTTTGTACGTTCCAAAAGCCCGCCTATTTTTCAATTAGCCAATCGGCTCTCTTTCTTTCCGACGTTGTAGTGACGTAACGTCACTTCCTGTTCCGGTATCTCGGTGTACTCCAGGTCCCATGGTGCTCTGCGTCACCTCCGTGACTTCCGGGTTAGTCCGTTTGTCGGAGAAAAAATGTCTTTTCTGCAAATCAAAGTCTTTATATATGATTTCACCTCCAAATAAAGTTGCACATCAAAAGAAAGTGTGTTATTCTCTTTACTATTCTCGATAGTAATTAATTTAATATAAAAGGACTACTGAATTTATATATATATATATATATATATATATATATATATAAAGGACAATATAGATCCATAGATGGTGAAGTTAGACACTTCTAGTGCAGATAGCTATTTTGCTAGGATAAAATGAGTATTACCGTATATACTCGAGTATAAGCCGAGTTTTTCAGCACATTTTTTTGTGCTGAAAAACCCCAACTCGGCTTATACTCGAGTCAATAGTCTGTATTATGGCAATTTGCATTGCCATAATACAGACTGGGGCTGTGGGGGCTGTCAGAGAGTTTACTTACCTCTCCTGCAGCTCCTGTCAACTTCCTCCTCCTCCGCGCCGTCAGTTCAGCACCTCGGTCAGCTCCCACTGTAAGTCTCGCGGCCCTGAGATGCGTGACCAGGGCCTGCGGGCGTCGGACCTGGGGAGAGACGGCCGCTTTCCCCGTTCTATTGCTAGCGGCCCAGGAGACATGAAGCTCTCCCCCCCCCCCCCGGACCGGTGGGGGTTATCCCGGTCCAACCCTGGGAGAAAGCTCGGCTACCCAGGAAACAAGCGATGAACCAGCACAGCAGGCCTACAACTCTAGAGCAGAGCAAAATGGCGGACGCCACGTGTAATGCAAACGGGAAGGAAGAAACACCCGACATAATGGCACGGCTAGAACGTACCTTTGCGGCCTTTTGGATGAAGCTAGCTGACAGGATGAAGCAAGCCCAGCCCCAGGAGGCAAGGGTGAAAATCACCAAAGGGCCGCCACGCAGCCCCAACCATAAGCAAACATCACCCAAGCTGAAAGGTACTGGCAAAGGGCGCAGGAGACAGCAACACCTCCAAGCTCAGAAAGCCGCCAGAATTAGCCAGCCGCTCCACAAGCTAAAGCAGCGCACTCGAGGGGCCTACACACGGCCTGCACCTAGCGACCACGAGAAAACCTATCAACGCTCTACCCAAGTGCAGCGATACACAGCCGCATACAGGAATCTGAAGGGCCATACCTCCACATTAAAGGGACACACAGGGTCTCATACTCGCCAAAAGGCACAGGGAGCAAAAAAACTGTCACACTACAAAGCATACATCCCCACCGCCCAGGGCACTCGCACAGGACCGGGAGGCAAAGGCTTAGTCCCTGCAACATCCAAGATCCGCGACGCCAAGGCCCCACGCAACCAGATCACCATGGTACTGGACTGTACAGCCTGCCCGGAAGGTATAGGTTAACCCGGGATGTGAAATCGAGCAGACATATTTGGTGATATCTCTACCTGCTGTCTTGCTTGAGGACATTACCACTGACACCACCTTTTTAATGTATGTTGCCAAAACCCCTAGCATGTGTTCGATGCTTAGTTCCCTGCATTTTTACTTATGATTGGCATCACACCAAATGTTTATGGATATGTCTAACACTACTGCATATTATTTCTTACAGCAACCTTGCGCCCTATTGAACCGACTAACCTGTTGCCCCTAACATGCAATTACCAAATACCCACACTGTCTAGCATTACTCTCAAGTTATATCTCCAAGCCAAACATGCTACTTTGTTGGTACCTTATATATAAAACCTGAATCATACCAAACGTGGTACCATATTACAGTACATTATCGTATAAATTAAGTGGGATGTTTTGTTTAGCTAGACAATTACTGATAACTGTTGAACCATGCATGATTATAGAGAAAAACCTGTGTGACTATACATACCACGGTTAAACTCCACTATATGTTGACATACAGCACATATACACCGTGCCCCAGCCTGACAACCATCACACATATAGGCCTACTAGCCTGCACACAAGTTAGAAGAGAACCATATTATATGCCTGTTATATCTTGACATGCTTATCTTTTCACCTGTGACATCTTCGTTATAAAACATAAAAATGTGCATGCACTATCAAAACGCAAAGCACTGCAGACATGTTTGTTTACCCTGCGATTACCGATTTACCTCTTATGTTTACTGTCATCCTAAAGTTAACCCACGAATACCTAAGCATTTAAAATTGTGCAGATCGCTTGCAATACATGACTAACTATAGCAATATGATCTCCTGCAAACATGTTATTAGACAAGCATGTATAACCTGATTGTTATTTTCTTCTGTTTTGTCTATCTATGCTTACTTTTGAATTTCTTCAAAAAAAAAAAGTGCAACGTATCTTAAAGCTGACACCAAAGTGTCACCAATTGTCGACTACTGTAACATACTCTGCCAGTATTGAAACTTGTAATTACTTATGCACTTTCAAAAATAAAGAATTAAAATAATTTAAAAAAAAAAAAAATTGCCCACTCCCCACCAAGGCTCTGCAACACACACACACTGCATTCATACACACACTGCACTCATACACACACGCACGCACTCATACACACGCTGCACTCATACACACGCTGCACTCATACACACACGCACTCATACACACATGCTGCATTCATACACACACGCTGCACTCATACACACACGCTGCACTCATACACACACGCTGCACTCATACACACACGCTGCACTCATACACACACGCTGCACTCATACACACACGCTGCACTCATACACACACGCTGCACTCATACACACACGCTGCACTCATACACACACGCTGCACTCATACACACACACGCTGCACTCATACACACACACGCTGCACTCGTACACACACACGCTGCACTCGTACACACACACGCTGCACTCGTACACACACACGCTGCACTCGTACACACACACGCTGCACTCGTACACACACACGCTGCACTCGTACACACACACGCTGCACTCATACACACGCTGCACTCATACACACACTGTAAATAAATATTCAATTAATATAATTTTTTTAGGAAATTTTATTTAGAAATTTACCAGTAGCTGCTGCATTTCCCACCCTAGTCTTATACTCGAGTCAATAAGTTTTCCCAGTTTTCTGGGGTAAAATTAGGGGCCTCGGCTTATATTCGGGTCGGCTTATACTCGAGTATATATGGTATATAAATATATCTAGAAATTATTTTTATATATCGATGTCCATATGCATATTCTCCTCAGAATAAAATACAAATATTACAAAAAGGTATATACTCGTTTTCTATGTAAGTTAAAGAGTGCATATGGACAATCTTATATTTCTGGATAGGCAAGAAGATCTATATACATAAAAAAGAATAAATCAGTGGGTGATAATATTAAAAACCTCTAACGAAAATTGCTTATTCTCAGGGGTTAACGGTATATATTTAATCAGTGTATTTGGCATATGTTATAAAGGGATGATTCTGCAAAAGATCAAATTCATAGAAATCCCTCATAAAAAGACATATTTAAAAATGCTATTATAAAAAATGACATAGTTCAAAATCGGCATTGAGACCAAATGGAGCCAGAGTGTTCAAATAAAAAATCCATTTGGTCTCAATTTTACCTAATTTTTGGATCTCATCCTCCCCCCGCCAATTTAAATCTACTTTTTGTATACCAAAAAATTCAAAAAATTGAGGGTTGCTTTCATGCATTTCTTTAAAGTGTACTGAAACGCTGTGTTTCTCAAATCCCTTTCTAATATTTCATATGTGTTCGTTTATTCTAACTTGTAGTGGTCTTTTAGTCCTTCCAACATACATAAGGTTGCAGGGGTATTTTAGTATGTAGATGACTCGTTTCGAGAAGCATGTAAGCATATCTTTTATTTTGTATTCTTTTTTTGTTTTTTGGGTTCTGGAATTTTGTCAGATGTCTCTTTCCATCTTTAGTGCTTCTGCAAGCCAGACAATTACCACATCCAAAAAAACCTTCCTGATGAAAGAAGGTACTGGATTTTTTTGTCCCTAATGTGATTGTGTGTTAATTTCTGTTTTAAATTTGGAGCTCCTCTGTGTATGATTTTTGGTATATCTGGTAGTATAGTGTGTAACATAGGGTCTTTTCTTAAAATGGGCCAGTGTTTGTTTATGATTTGTTTAATCTGTCGGCTGTTTTGGTTGTAGTTGCAAATAAAGGAGATATTGTGAATTTCCTTCTTATCTTTTGGTTTATATTTTAAAAGTTGAGATCTGTCTGTTTTTTCTACAGTTTCCAATACCTCTTGTAGGTGGTCTTCCTCATACCCCTTCTCTATGAATTGATTCTTTATTCTTGTGGCTTGACTTTGGAAGGTGCTGATATCTGTACAATTCCTCCGCATTCTGAGGAATTGAGATCTAGGGATATTCTTCAGCCATGGGGAGAAATGGCAACTATTAAGATAAATATAATTGTTGACATCTACTGATTTTAAAATAGGATTTAGTTTTAATTTGGTCCTGATCTATGTATATAGTGAGATCCAAAAAATGTACACTCTTGCTACTGTATTCTGTAGTTAAACGGATACCCCAGTCGTTTGAGTTTAAAAAAACTAAGAAAGATACAAGACTTTCCTCACTGCCTTTCCAAATAAAAAAGATATCATCTATATATATTTTATAGATGACCAGGTTCGCTTCCCAGTGGGTATTGGATAAGATAAAATGGTGCTCCCAGAATGCCATGAACAAATTGGCATAACTGGGAGCGAACCTGGTCCCCATTGTTGTACCGACTTTTTGAAGATAAAAATTATCATTAAACTAAAAGTAATTATTAGATAAATATAGTTCTATTCCTTCCAGTATAAAATTAATTTGTTCTAGGGGATATGCGTCTTGTAGTACTTGTATAATATTTAGGGTGTCTTTTAAGTAACTTTTTGTATTTTGAACAGTAGGTTGCAAGCATTTGTCCAGGTATTCCTACAGTCTACTTGATACTGACCCTATGCCCGAGACTATCGGTCTACCTGGAGGATTAATCAGGTCCTTATGTATTTTTGGGAGATGGTAGAACACAGGTATTTTTGGTACAGAGATATTTAAATACCTGTATTCATCATCATTTAGAATATCCTCCTCTTTTCCTTTATCTATCAGGCTTTTAAATTTCTGTTTTATATCTCTCGTAGGGTCGCTTTTTAGTTTTTGGTATGTGTCAGGATCATCTACCAGTCGTTTTCCTTCCTGTATGTATCTTGATGTTTCCATGATGACCATACCTTGTCGGCTGGCTTTATTACTATTCCTGTATTCTTTTGCAAAGTTTTTAATGCTAACCATTCCTCTTTGGTGAGGTTCATCTGTTTTTTCATTTATTGGTTTAATGTTATTTATGTCCTTCATGACAGATTGTTCAAATGTGGTTATTTCCTTAGATATAAAATTCTGTGGGAAATTTTTTTAGATTTTTCTTTAAGATTAGTGTGGATATATTTTGGAGTGACTTCTTGTTCTAAGTGTCTGTCTACTCGCATAAAACATAATTGTCTTTTAAATTTGTTTAAATCTATAAATAGCTCAAATTTATCTAATGGTTTGGTTGGGTATATGATCCCTGAACGGCAATATATTAGCAGGCAGCATACACGTCCAACATGGATTCCAGTCAGTATATAAATGGAAGCCGGCAGTAAAAAAAAAAAAACCCTGTCAGTACAAAGTGTGTTTTCATGTGTAAAATAAGATTCTGCATCATTTTCTGTGATGCCTTCAGTTTCAATTAAATTAACCGTGGTTCTATGACTAACCGCATATCGCAGGGACTACCCCAGCAAGATTAAAACCTTCACCCACAAAATGGGAATGGTGGACCCTGCACTGGGTTGTAAAGTGGGACTCCTTTTCACCTCCCCCATGTTAAACTAAACCCCCAACTCCTGGAGAGCAGCAAGTGGCCATTAGTTGAATTTATTTTTTTTAACCCCTTACCCATGACAATCAGCAAGGGGCATTGTGGGAACCCGTCTCCTGGTACTCTCCATTAAATTATTGTTAAAGAATCTAGTGACAAGGAGGAAGCCAATAGCTGATAATTAGATAAACAAATGCCAAATTAATGAATTGCATAAACTAATTTGCATGCAAGTAATTTGATGCCCATAGAACAGCAAAGCTAGCTGGAATGGGCCTTGACATAGGTAGGAGTCTGGAAATTTTAATTCTGTCAGAGTTTAATTTATGGGGGCTTAGCTTAGGGGTGATATAGTGGACATTTTAGGTGATAAAATACAAAGAAAAATAATATATATATATATAAGTATATACACAAATCCCAGTGAAACAAATAGTGTAAAATAAATGAAAATGATACAACCATATACAAATGTGGTAATGGGAGATATCTAAAATTAGAAACAACATAGTGTGAACTCTTTAAAACAATAAGTATTTAAACAAACATAGAACTACCATTCACATGGCCCAGAGCCATACCATGCTTTGTATCACAGACTCAAGGGTGCCAATACTGGTTTTTGGGTCCACTTGGTAAATAGTAGGAGATGGAACTTCAGATGTGTAGTAAAATTCATTTTATTTGGATATTACATGTAAAAAAAAACTCAAGGTACTTGGGTAGAATGGGAGTGGAACTAGAAATATAAAATCAATTGATAAAAACAAAGTTCCACTCACCACCACAGAAACAGTACCAGGAGTATAACAAATATTATAAGAACAAATACAGCAGACGTTTTTCGGCTTGATAAGCCTTGTTCCAGTGCTGATAAATTGAAATGTTTGTCTTTATATACCCTATCTCTTTTAGAACACCTGTGTCCAATTCTCCGTTGTCTGTGTTCAAAGAACGCCATTTCCGGCTCTTTTCTTTGACATCACTTCCTACTGCGTATCAATGGAACGCACAGTTGGAACACGGCATAATCATAAGTCCTGCCGGAACACAGCGTTATCCAATAAGTCTCAACATCGGAATTTCATTTTCTCCCCACATAGTGGTATATACGAAACTCCACTTATATGTATCTCATTATAGATATCAGGGAAGTTCATTCAGTATCAAATTAATAGGATAAATTGAAAAAATGTTTTTTTGTTTTTTTTCTACTAATGTGTGAAATTTTTGCATTCTTGTAGGTAGGAAACTTTAAATACAATTTTTGTATTTTTTTTTTAATGTAAATATTGTATTTTATTTTTTTCTCTCTTATGTTTCTCCAATTGTCCTCCCTTTTCTACTCAAGCAGACACACTCCACCCCACCAACACACACACACTCGACTTGGAAATTTATTTTGGGCTGGGAAAGTGGGAATTCAAAGTAAATTAAAAATTTCAGGCCAAAATGCAATCTCAGTAGTGCACTTTTGTAAGCAAGACTCATCATATGGGAATATTCCCAGACAAGTCTCGAGAGAGAAGTTAAATGATTGATTAATAATAATAATACTAGTAAATATCTGTGATTAGCACTAGTCCCGTCTAACTCAAGCGCAGCCTAAATCTGAGTTTTACAATCACTTCTCCGTTCTGAGTCCAATGGCAGTTTTCCAGTTCGTCCTGTTTGTGTCTGCAGCGGATAATCTGTCAATAACTGTTTCTGCGGCATTGCGTGCCGCGTGGCACTTAATCTTAACCTGCCAAAGAGTAAGTGACATGCGGCACGAAACGCGTTAGGGGATTATACTGTGAAAAACTTTTTGGATTTATGCTGCTATGCCCTCATTTGTCTATTGTATACAACTTTAATAAAATGTATATTATGAAGTTCACAAACCATGGACTCTCTTCTTAAGATATATTGCTATCTGTGTTAGCAGGCGTATTCACCCTTGTACCACATAGGTCATGATTTGTCCTCACCTCTTTCTTGGTGTGAGGGACCATCAAGTTTCTACTTTTGATTCAACCCCCAGATGTTTCTACCTAGCGATGACCCTGATATTTAACAGATGCAGGGAAGCGGCTAAACATATAAAATCCTTACAGCCCATGATTGCTGTCCATATTCGAGCAGGTAAGGAGGAAATTAAATAGAAATGTATTAAAAGAAATCAACAATTTTTTTTTAATTGATTTGTAGACAGCGGTTAATAAAAACTGCATATTCTGCAACATATGAACTGATACCACACTGGCAGCATAGTGTCAAGCTGCTATGAAGCAATTTTACACAAGAGGGCACTCCTGAACAGCATAAGCAAAATTAACACACCAAACACTAGTTAAGCCAGCTGCAGTGGTTATGGTGCTAGTATTGCCCTGGTGCATTCCCAGTGTAAGTGATCGCCAGTCACTTCTTCTGCAGAGGAAACTCATGATCTGATCTAAACTACGCATTACAGTGCTGCGCTCACTGTCTGAGAGTTGTCAACTGACAACACAGTGGGGCTTAACTCAGTGGAGCTAATGGGAGCTTATTTAAGGAGCTTCCGACTCCAGGGAGGTGGTGACAGGCACCTGATAAGTTTTCAAACTGTTCTTAAATTGTTTGACTACTAACTTTGGGAGGGCAAACCTGGCACCATAACCACTACAACAGGTAGTGGGTAGGTAGTAGGTAGCACAATATGGAGCGCCTAGAAAAGAGGGACATTACGATAGAAAAGAAGGTCAGAAAGATATGGGCCAAAAATAGGGACTGTCCCTCCTAAATAGGTCCACTTGGGAGATATACAGTATTGCAGCATTTGGAAAGCTTGTTAAATCAAGGCCTCTATGTCTAATTTTAATTATATTTTGTTTTGGTTTTTTAAAGTAGTGAGCTACACTTTTTGTGTTTTATAAATATTCAGTACATGCTTTTCCAATTCTCCAAGGATGTTACGTATTATATACGCAGTTGATGACAGAAAAACGAGAAATAAGAGATCGCTGTGTGTGTGTGTGTGAGTGAAAAAGAAAACGAATGATTCTGATCTCAAAGCAATTATCTGCTTTAGATGATATATTTTATAACGCTTACCGCAAGTTTGCATATATTAACAGTGGATGTAAAGTGTTGCCTCAACATGCATTGGATGACACATTTAGGGCATGTAAAAGAGAATTAAGAAAAAAAAGTTGAGCTTTTTAACCCCTTAACGCCGTTACGGCGTTCCATGCCGTCGCGCTTTAAATGGGCTTTAAAGCCGTTGCGGCGGCATGGAACGCCGTAACGGTTTAAGCCCCCAGGAGCCAGCAACTACTCACCTCCGCCGCGATCCTCTTCTGGGGGGCTGCCTGAGAGCCCAGGCAGCCCCCCTCCGGCAAATGAGGCCCCCGGGGGCCATGTGATCGCTCTAAAAGAGCGATCACATGGCCCCCTATAGCTGGCTTTGGATCTGCCAGCAGGGGGACTGTTTGAAATATCAGACAGTCCCCCTGCTGGTAGGAGGTGTAAAAAAAATAAAATAAACATGTTTAAAAATAAATTAAATATATTTTAATATATATATAATATGTATATATATAATATATATACATATTATATATATGTAATGTCATGCAACGTGTATTTTAATATTAATATAAGTATATAAATTAATATTAAAATACACTTAGAATGACGTTACATATATATAATATGTATATATATTATATATATAATAGATGTACATATATATATTATATATAAATACGTATAATTAAAATAATAAATAAATAAAATAATAAAATAAATAAATAAAATATTGAAACAAAATTTAATATACATTATATATGCATATGTAATTTCATTCTAACTGTATTTTGTTATTAATATATATATATCGGTAACAAAATACACTTAGAATGACATTCTATATATATCTATCGTTGTATAAAATACAAATAACCGCAAATATAAATATATATAGATAAATACATATAATTACAGAAAAGATTACATTAGTATACACGTAGAATTTAAATACCTATAAATGCATATATATTAAAATTCTACGTGTATATTTAAATAATCTTTTAACGTAATTATGTGATTTGTTAATTAAAATTTGATTGACATGCCTGACAACACAGGGAGAAAGTGCAGAGAATTTAATTCGCAAGCACTATATTTGACCCTGTAACTCTCCAAGACACCATAAAACCTGTACATAGGGGGTACTGTTTTACTCGGGAGACTTCACTGAACTCAAATATTAGTGTTTCAAACTGGTAAATTGTATTACAACAATGATATTTTAAGTAAAAGTGACGTTTTTCGCATTTTTTACAAGCGAACGGCACTTTTATGGTCTATATTATTGTTGTAATATGTTTTACGGTTTTAAAACACTAATATTTGTGTTTAGTGAAGTCTCCCAAGAATAACAGTACCCCCCATGTACAGGTTTTATGGTGTTTTGGAACGTTAGAGAGTCACATAAAAGGCTTGCATTTCATTTTTTTCACATTGAAATTTGCCAGATTGGTTATGTTGCCTTTGAGAGCGTATGGTAGCCCAGGAATGAGAATTACCCCCATGATGGCATACCATTTGCAAAAGTAGACAACCCGAGGTATTGCAAGTGGGGTATGTCCAGTCTTTCTTAGTAGCCACTTAGTCACAAACACTGGCCAAATATTCGTTTTTTGCTTTTTTCACACAAAAACAAATATGAACGCTAATTTTGGCCAGTGTTTGTGACTAAGTGGCTACTAAAAAAGACTAAACATACCCCACTTTCAATACCTTGGCTTGTCTAATTTTTCAAATGGTATGCCATTATGGGGGTAATTCTCTTTCCTGGGCTACCACACCGTCTCAAAGGTAACATTACTAATCTGGAAAATTTCAATTTGAAAATGGAACGTTCTATATTTGACCCTGTAACTTTCCAAAACACCATAAAACCTGTTAATGGGGGTACTGTTGTACTCGTGAGACATCGCTGATTACAAATATGCGCATTTTTTTGCAGTAAAACCTAACAGTATTATGACATTCACAGCTAAAATGGCAGACGGAAATACAAATTTAAAAAAAAATCTTATTTTCTCACTTTTTTTATTTTATTCATAATAAATTATGTTCCATATATGAATAGTTAATGATAGATTAAAGCCCTGTTTCTCCTGAACAAAATGATATATAATAAGTGTGGGTGCATATAATTTGAAAGAGGGGAACTACGGTTGAACAGACATATAGCGCAAATTCCAGTTTTTGTTTACATTTTGTTTTGATCAGAACGTGCACTATTGACTCCGTCCTGAAGGGGTTAATGTGTTCTGCTGAAATATAAGAATCAACACTTGACATGCGCATAGTCCTTTTGTGCATATGTCCTAAAACATAACCTTGGACTCCACCCAAAAAGACACGGACACCAATTTAACCCCTTAAGGACACATGACGTGTGACATGTCATGATTCCCTTTTATTCCAGAAGTTTGGTCCTTGAGGTGTTAAAGTGGATACAATTGTCACGGCTTTGATAAATTATAAATATAATTAAATATATGAATAACAAAATGGGTCATTGCCAAACATTCCCAATTTTTACATAGACACATAATTCACCCCAACTGTAACAGTACTATACCCACCGGCAATGACCCATAACATAAGCTAATAATAATCCATATAACCAGGTATGAATAACATAACCAAACACGGCCACAACAGGCCTTATACACCAAGTGATTTAACATTGTAGGGGCATACCAAGACACCCCTACACCCACCGGTTTAACACTGTAGGGGCATACCGAGACACCCCTATACCACCATGTTGAGACCACCTACGGGCTCCAACCTACCAGTTAACAAATTCAACCATGTGAGTATTGTTACCAAACATCACAGCTACCAAAAACTACCTATACCCCAATATCTTATCCAGTCCCCGCCGCCGTGACCCAACTAGATAAACGAAGAGCACCATAACCCAAAATTAAAGGGAAAGAGGGTGGGACAACAACAGGTAAGTATGGCTAATTAAAATGGCCCCTAATCTAAAATGTCCGATATTAATAATTGAATTCTAACTGAAGCCATGCCCCCATAACCTCCTAGCTCTGTCAAGACCAACACCCCTTAGCTGCGCTGTTACAGGGTCTACAATCAAGTCAACCATTTTGTTTTCTAACTTACTACATGGATAGAGATGGTTATGTTCAAGCCAGAGGCATGTTTTTGTTTGTTTTTTTAGGTAAAAACTGTTTTAGGGTGGGTAATCTAGGTTTGGTGCTCTGCAGCTCTATGTAAATATGTCCTTATCAGGGACATAAATTCTTCAGCAAAATTATTTCCTCATGTAATAATGGCAGGGGCAGATGCATAATATAATGGACATGGGCTTGTTTTGGTGGGCGTGGTTTTGGTGAGGGGGGCAGAATTGAAATCTTGGACCCAGGCAGCACAATGTCTTAGGCCGAACCTGCCTCTAAGTGTACATTAGGTGCACAGCAGTTCATATCAGAGCACTGAATGCAAAACAGACAGTATATGATCCCTGAAGGGCAGTATATTAGCCGGCTGCATACACGTCCAACATGGATTCCAGTCAGTATATAAATTGAATCAGGCAGTAAAAAACCCTGTCAGTACAAAGTGTGTTTTCATGTGTAAAATAAGATTTTGCATCATTTTCTGTGATGCCTTCAGTTTCAATTGAATGAACCGTGGTTCTATGTCTAACCATATATCGCAGGGACTTCCCCAGCAAAATGTAACCCTTCACCCACCAAATGGGAATTGGGGACCCTCAGGGTTGGATTTAGATGAAGAGGCCCTAGGCTATTCCACTTATGAGGCCCTTTCACCTCCCATTTTTAAGTTTGTAAATTACTTGAGAGACAATAAAATACATCATTACTGTGATATATATCAATATGTTAAATGAAACATGTTGTGATTGGTACTAACCTTTATAAAAAATGTGACATAGATAATAAATTTAAAAAAAGTTGACATGAGGAGAGGGGGGGTGAGTGTGAGAGGGAGGGGGGTGATGAGGAGAGGGAGGGGGGTGATGAGGAGAGGGAGGGGTGATGAGGAGAGGGAGGGGGGTGATGAGGAGAGGGAGGGGGGTGATGAGGAGAGGGAGGGGGGTGATTGTGAGAGGGAGGGGGGGGTGATGAGGAGAGGGGGGGTGACTAAAAAAATTACCTTAAATCCCTGGTGGTCCAGTGGGGGCTGCCTGGTGGTCCGGTGGCCCTCATTTCCGGTCTGCAGCTCCGCTAGAAAGAGGGTTGTTTTTTTAAAATAAGTACTTAAATTTATCTATTGAACTTTTTTTTTTTTCTATGTTTGTCTGAGGTGCTGTGTGAGTGAGGCGGAAGTGTGTGGGTGGGGGGGGGTGCAGTGTGTATGTGTGAGAGGTGCTGTGTTCACTTTAGCCTATAGCTCCTCCGGCTACAGCTGAGTCTCCTGTTCTTCTGCGAGCACAGCACTGTATTGGAGCATTGCCATAGTAGTGGGGCAACGCTCCGACCAGCCTGCTCGCGGGAGGAAGACAGAGCCTCCCAGGCCCTATCCTCCTTCTGCTGGAACTAAGTGCCATTTTTTGGGGTTTTTAACTATATATTGGGGCTGATGTGTACTGTAGTCATTGCTGCCGCCCAGGAGTGATGTGAGTGAGCGCAGGACTTATCTTTTTGTATTTGTATTCACTTTTTTGTATCACACAGCTTTGTTACAATGCAGCCGTCCATCCCATGTGTTCCCTATTAAGGGTTAATAAGTATATAGGGGTGTATATAAAAAATACCCCTCTCTGTCTCATTAGAGATATCTTTGCCAGAAGCTCAAGGAAGCAAGGTAAAGGGTCAGTGTAGGAGCCACTTAGGGGGGTCTGCCTTGGTGTTGGCAGACGGGCATTACCTCCCATGGCCATTGGAGTAACTAAATGACCTCCATTTGTCTAAATATACATAGGGATTAGGGAGAGAGTGCAGGTAACTTTTGTTTTTTCTTTTCTTTGGTTTTTAACTATATATTGGGGCTGATGTGTACTGTAGTCATTGCTGTCGCCCAGGAGTGATGGGAGTGAGTGCAGGACTTATCTTTTTGTATGGTTATATTGATGTATTGTTATTTATGGTGGGGTCAGTGTCTGTGGATAAAGATATATGTAAAGGTTACGGTGCTGTGATGAAGTGTTGTTGACAATGACCTTTATTTAATTATTACATTTATTTTTATAAAAAATTCTAATAAAGCTGTGATCATTTTAATCCAAATTTAATTGTGTCTAAGTTTTTTTTTAATAGGGGTAAATTTTAGTAATATGCCAGTGGGATGACATGTCATGTTTTTTTTTTTTTACGTATTTCGATATAAAGGTAATTCGTTATTTAGTGATTCTTATGAATGAATGAGTGATGCATTTGCCCAAAAATCATTGAGAAAGTCTATGTGTATGTGTATCCCTCCAGCATTTCTGTTTACATTGCACTAAACCAGGGGTAGTTAACCTGGTCCCTAATGCCCACTAGTGGGCAATTTGGGATTTTTTTTAGGTGGGCAATGGTGGGTTCTGCAGAAAATGCCCAGTGGGCTTTGATGGCCGTGGACCAAGGCTGTAAGCCCTCTCAGGCTGGTGAGAAAATCAAAGTTCTAACCTCTTTTACCAGCCCGCTGGCACTTAGTTCCAGCAGAAGGAGGGAAGGGCCTGGGAGGCTCTGTGTTCCTCCCGCGAGCAGGCTGGTCGCAGCGTTGCCCCACGTTACTATGGCAATGCTCCAATACAGTGCTGTGTTCGCAGAAGAACAGGAGACTCAACTGTAGCCGGAGGAGCTATAGGCTAAAGTGAACATGCCAACATTGGACCACCAGGGCTTGCAGCATTATGTCCCCCGTCCCTGGCAAAAAGTAAGAAGAAGGAAGGGAGAGACATTAAGATAGAACTCACCCACCTACACACAGCATAGACCCTATGCACCCTTCACACACAAACACACACTACACCCCTCACACACACACACTGACTGCCCCCTTCACACACACATACAGACTGCCCGTCTAATACACGCACTGCCCCCCTCTTACACGTACTGCCCACTTCACATACGCACAGCACCTCTCACAAGCACTGCACCCCTCCACCCACACACTTCCGCCTCACACACACAGCACCTCAGACACACATAGAAAAAAAAGTTAGATTAATGTAAGTACTTATTTTAAAAAAACAACCCTCTTTCTAAAAAAAAAAATTAAATAAAATTGCGCTTGCCCTATAAACTTACTGCTGCACTCATAGTGGGCAATAAGGACATTTTACCATCAATAAAGATACAAAAGTGGGCGGTAGGTATTGAAAGGTTGACTACCCTTGCACTAAACCATAGGTCTATCACGCACCGTAATACAATACATGTAGATGGTGAATGAATTAGTTATATGTATTAGATAGCTGTTTCCTCTGACCTCTATGCTTTATTGCTCCTTCCTCTCCCATAGCTCAATGAAATACAATAGAAACCTTCGCACCGAGAGTGTTGAACCTTAGAGAGAGTTTAGGCTGCTCCCCCACCTCTGTACTACTTTGATACAGAGCGTCACACCTCTAGTCCATTTATGATTACGATAATATCATTTTAATTGATTTTAATTGGATTAACGTCCTGGACCCTTTTGATGGTCAGCAGACTCTGGAGTATGTAAATGTGATTCAGTCATAACCAGATATATATGTACACATCCTTATCCATATACACTGATCAGCCAAAACATTAAAGGACCACTCTAGTGCCAGGAAAACATACTCGTTTTCCTGGCACTAGAGTGCCCTGAGGGTGCCCCCACCCTCAGGGACCCCCTCCCGCCCGGCTCTGGAAAGGGGAAAGTGTTTAAAACTTACCTTTTTCCAGCGGTGGGCGGAGAGCTCTCCTCCTCCGATCCTCCTTTTCTCCTCCCCGTCGGCTGAATGCGCACGCGCGGCAAGAGCTGCGCGCGCATTCAGCCGATCACATAGGAAAGCATTCATAATGCTTTCCTATGGACGCTTGCGTGCTCTCACTGTGATTTTCACAGTGAGAATCACGCAAGCGCCTCTAGCGGCTGTCAATGAGACAGCCACTAGAGGAAATAGGGGAAGGCTTAACCCATTCACAAACATAGCAGTTTCTCTGAAACTGCTATGTTTATGGAAAAAATGGGTTAACCCTAGAAGGACCTGGCACCCAGACCACTTCATTAAGCTGAAGTGGTCTGGGTGCCTAGAGTGGTCCTTTAAAATTACTGACAGGGGAAGTCGATAACCTTCATTATATTGTTACAATGGCACCTGTCAAGGCGTGGGTTGTATTAGGCAGCAAGTGAACAATCAGTTCTTCAATTTCATGTATTGGAAGCATGAGAAATGGGCAAGTGAAAAGATCTGAGTGACTTTGAGAAGAGCCGAATAGTGATGGCTAGACAACTGGAGGCCCCACCTTGCAACTTACAGGATTTAAAGGATCTGCTGCTAATGTCTTGGTGCTAAATATTACAGGACACGTTCAGAGGTCTTGTGGAGTCCATGCCTCGACACATCAGAGCTGTTTTGGGAACATGAAGGAGGCCTACATGCTTTACCCCTTGCATACAAAATAACTCTACATTCTGCCACTTTCGCCTTAATAAAAAGCTCCGGATTGTATTTATTTTATCAAGCAATGTGTTTGTCATTTTTCTTATGGCCATTTTTTAAAATGAATACTCGTACTTTCTATGACATTATTGTAATATTCCAAATCGCCTAATAATTGCAGACTCTAAGTTGTCATACCTGACATTAATCCTATTTTCAATAAAAATATATTAAAAATCACTTAAAGATACAGGGCTGGATACTCATAGCAGAGTAAAGGTTTAATCTGCATACTGAATAGCAAATCCTCTTGACGTCTATAGGAAAATTGCCATTCTGTAAAAAGAGTATAAACTCTTATTCTGCTAAGATAGTCCAATGATATCTACAGCAAATATTTAAAATGTGTACAGTGAACATATCCAATACAAGCTGCTTATATTTCTAACCTTTCTCATATACAGTTACAGATGTCCAATGTTTGAAAACGAAAAATGAACATACATTTTATTCCAATAAAACTTTATTTTTTACATATTATAGAAATGATACATCACAGTAGGATGCGAAAAATAAAAGGTTCCATGGAAGGTGCTATCTAAATCATGCTGAAAATGCCTGCTGTCTGTTGGGGAACTGTGAGCTGTGCCGGCCGCTCGGTGCACTGAGTGCACCGAGCGTCCGACACAGCTTACAGATCCCCAGTGCCAAAGGGAGCCTTGGCTGTAATAAAGCCGGCAGAGGCATTATGAGCAGAGCCTCGTGGGGGAAGAGTACGCAGCCACATGAACTTCCATGGATGCTGCCTGATATACTGATCAGAGCAGCTCCATGCGGCTCGTTAAGGGGGAAGTGACGTCATGAGTCAAAGGGCAGCACGAGCGGCGCTGAGCTGCCATGATGAGCAGTATAGGCAGCACACTGATTTCATGAAGCTCTACATCAGGTAGGGGAGGTCCTCGTTAGCAATGTCTAGGATAGGGCTGGATTGGGGGAAATTAGAAGAATACCTCTTCAAAGGAGTGGGTTTAGAGGGGATAAGTTCACTATCTATGGGGGAGGGATTGGGGCACTATATATGAGGAGGGGTTTGGGGACCTATATATGGGGGAGGGATTGGGGCACTATATATGAGGACGGGGATTGGGGCACTATCTATGAGGAGAGGGATTGGGGCACTCTATGTGAGGAGGGGAATAGGGGCACTCTCTATGAGGAGGGGAATAGGGGCACTCTCTATGAGGAGGGGAATTGGGGCACTCTCTATGGGGGAATGGGACTTGGGTACTATTTATGGAGAGGTGGAATGTATACTATCTATGGGGTGAGGAGGAAAATTGAGTATTAGGAGGATAATGTAGTACTATCTATAGGGGAGAGGAGGTGAGAAGGTTACTTGTATGGGGGGGGCATTGGGTACTATCTATGGGGGAAAAGGAGGAACAGGCTTTTCACTATACGGAGAAGGGAATGGGCTACTAACTACAGAGGGCAGAGACTAGGCTTCTACCTATGGGGGGGGGGACAGTCTACAAACTATGGGGCAGTAATGGGCTACTAGCTATTGGAGATGGGAATGGCTACAGACAATGAGGGATACAAATTCACCACTTCATTCACGCAGACAGTGACCACCATACACAAAAACACCTTGACCCACTACACACTTATGCACCTTTACTGTCATCGAACCTCCAGACACGTCCCTGCATTCACACACAGACTCTCCACACACGTCCCTACATTCAAACACATTGACCTGCTCCATATAAATGCACCTGTATCCACACAAACTACATACAAATATGGCCCTACATTTACACACACACATAAAACTATCAATACAAATATGCCCCTGCATACACACAAATTGAAGTTGTGTACATGCCTGTATAATTAAAATTAAAAAAATTTAAAATACTGTACACGAGCATTTGAGATGGCTCATAACGTTTCACATCTGGATGGCAACTCAACCCCTTCTAATCTGCATTCACACACCAACACTCCCCTGCACTCCACTATCCTGCTCCAGTTACTATGGGGCAGGCACAATGACTTATGGGGCTGGCATAGATTTTTTTTTGGCCCCCACCAACCCACGCAGGGGTGGGGGCAGGACAGTAGGTCCTCCCCCCATTGTGATTTATGGCCCCCACCCACCGTGCAGGGGTGGGGGCCGGGGGGAGGACAGTAGGTCCCCCCCTCATTATTTTTATGGTCTCCACCCACCACGCAGGGGTGGGGGCGGGGGGAGGACAGTAGGTCCTACCCCCATTGTGATTTATGGCCCCCACCCACCGCGCAGGGGTGGGGGCCGGGGGGGAGGACAGTAGGTACCCCCTCATTATTTTCATGGCCCCAATCCCCCGCGCAGGGGTGGGGCGGGGGGAGGACAGTAGGTCCTCCCCCATTGTGATTCATGGCCCCCACCCACCGTGCAGGGGTGGGGGCCGGGGGGAGGACAGTAGGTCCCCCCCTCATTATTTTTATGGCCCCCCACCCACCAAGCAGGGGTGGGGGCGGGGGGAGGACAGTAGACCCCCCCAGTGTGTATCAGGGTCCCTGAGGATAGGTGTCAATCCATATCTGCCAAGTGACCCTATGTAGGGGGAACAGTCTCTATTCTGCTCTGTGTCAGTGTGTATCAGGGATCCTTAGGATAGTTGTCAATCCATATCTGCCAAGTGACCCTATGTAGGGGGAACAGTCTCTATTCTGCTCTGTGTCAGTGTGTATCATGGTCTCTGAGGACAGGTGTCAATCCATATCTGTCAAGTGACCCTATGTAGGGGGAACAGTCTCTATTCTGCTCTGTGTCAGTGTGTATCATGGGCTTTGAGGACAGGTGTCAATCCATACCTGCCAAGTGACCCTATGTAGGGGGAACAGTCCCTATTCTGCTCTGTGTGAGAAGGAGGAACGGGAAATGAGTAGCTCGACATCCAACCTTGTGCAAATGGGGTCTTTCATGCTGTTGTGCCTGTTGAGGGACCCTCGTATAAAAAGGCTGAAGGAGAATGACCTGTGCTGGGTGTCCACGCTACTAGACCCCCGGTATAAGCAGAAAGTGGCGGAAATGTTACCAAATTACAACAAGTCGGAAAGGATGCTGCATTTGCAAAATAAATTAAAAAGTATGCTTTACACAGCGTATAAGGGTGATGTCACAGCACAACGGGAATCTAACAGGGGAAGAGGTGAAAAGCATCCTCCTCCTCCCACGACCACGCCATATTTCCCAGTGCCAAGTGACCCTATGTAGGGGGAACAGTCCCTATTCTGCTCTGTGTCAGTGTATATCAGGGGCTTTGAGGACAGATGTCAATCTATATCTGCCAAGTGACCCTATGTAGGGGGAACAGTCTCTATTCTGCTCTGTGTCAGTGTGTATCATGGTCTCTGAGTACAGGTGTCAATCCATACCTGCCAAGTGACCCTATGTAGGGGGAACAGTCCCTATTCTGCTCTGTGTCCGTGTGCATCAGGGGCTCTGAGGACAGGTGTCAATCCATATGTCAAGGTGTCAATATGTCAGGTGTCAATCCATATCCATTGTGATTTAGGAATGTTAGGTGATTTCTGCTCTTTATGGATTAAAACCAGACTCTGCATCAACTGTGTAATTTTCCATGGGAGTTTTGCCATGGATCCCCCTCCGGCATGCCACAGTCCAGGTGTTAGTCCCCTTGAAACAACTTTTCCATCACTTTTGTGGCCAGAAAGAGTCCCTGTGGGTTTTAAAATTTGCCTGCCCATTGAAGTCAATGGCGGTTAGCCCGGTTCGCGAACGTTTGCGGAAGTTCCCGTTCGCCGTTCGCGAACCGAAAATTTCGTGTTCGCGACATCACTAATCTTGTTCAATCTTGAACAAGCTTAATATCTTGTTCAGCTTAATCATTTCTATGTCTAGATAGTACAGCGATGATACTTTACACTATAAGCAAGAGCTAGATACGTTCACCTAGCATGTTAACTCTACAGGTTACAGGATTAACCAGTTACTATCCTACTAAACACTGAGATATGTAGACATTCCGTGTAACCATGTTTTTTCACATAAAAAAAAAAGGTGCTGTTAATGATGCCATGATACTGTAAAATATGTATTAATTCATCGGCTTGTACACGCTATTGTGGCGATACAAGCGTGTGTGTTAAATCAGAAGGAAGATACCCTGTAACAAAAAAATTGAAAATATATGTGTAGCGAAAGCCACTTCGCCACTGTGTTTTGGAGGGGGCTGCTTGCCCGCCTCTTACCGTGTGACTACGGTCCCTGGGCGATTTGGCCCTTTATGCACGGTATTTGGGCATACTGTGTTTTATCGTGCGGCTACTGGCCCTTTAAGCACAGTGAATGGACTTTTATTGTACTGTGCTGGCCTTTTAAAAACAGTGTATGGACATACTGAAACTTTTTGGACACTTCCTCTTCCCCTCCCCCGGATCCATTGTTCTCCAGCAGGGTGTTGTCCCAGGGACAAGGAAAAGCCATGCTTGCAAGTGAAAACAAAGGACTTCGACCTAACCGTTAAACCCCTGAACCTATTCAAGTGAATTTTGGATATGGTTGTCCCCAAGTTATACTGGTTAAAACAATATAAGTTTTATGTATGTACGATGTTAACTCACAAAGTTATAAAAATGTATAAAAAGTGTAACTTTTCAGCTTGGAGATAATTGAGTAGATACAGTAATTGACTCAATTATCTCCTAAGCAGAGGGGAGGAATATGCTGGGTGTGTTTCTATTGTCCCATTGTGTCTGATTGGCTGCTGTACTTGCATTGTATGTGTTGTAATGTGTTTATTGGTTGTTCTGCAAAACCCTCTGAGCAGCACTATGTTTTGTGGATTGTGAATAAAAGCCAGGCTGGATGTGCCAGTCCAGAGTTCCTGTTTTACCCTCAAAGTGATGTGTCGTCTCATTATTGGGGGGAAGGATTTATGGCATGCTGTTCCAGTTGACTGCTAGGAGTACAAGCCTATTCGTATGGTTCCTATTCAATGGTCTACAGCATTCATATGCTTGGGAGAATTTAAAAGGTTTCTCGGATTAGGTGATTGTGGTGTCTGCCAGAGTGCTTGGAGTCCTCAGGAAGCACTAGGAGCATCCATTAACGGAGGTACCAAGTCGGGGTGCCAGGCGATCCGTTACATTGGTGGCAGCGGTGGGATGGCGTCCTAGTGCGAGGAGAAGCAGCTCAGAGACACCGGTAACTTGTGGAGTTGTGCAGCGTCCCTATCTTCAGCAACATAATGGAACCAGCAGTGGCTACAGCAAGCATGGCGTATAGCTACTCCGTACTAGAGTTTGGCACGATGGTAGGGTTGCGCCTGAAGTTTTACGGACCCAATCCAGAGGAGAAATACGTGCGGTTTGTGTGGGACATGGTGACCCGGAACCTACAACACAGGGCGTTGAGGGAAGGCCAGTGGGCACGTTGGGAGAAACTCCAGCCACAGGTAGAGTGGGACGAGGAAGAAACCGAGGTGGCCGGTGGAGATGGGACCGAGGTCTCTCTACCGGCCCTACAGGGATGCTGGGCACCCGGCCCAGATCCCCAGCGGCAGTATGTTTTACAGGGAGGGGAGACAGTCGGTCTCACTCCCCAGCGGCAGAATGTGTTATTGGAGGAAGAGACAACCGGTCTCCCTCCCCAACAGCAACCAGAGGTACCCGAGGTAGAGGACCTCATAGACTGGTCCTGGGAGGACCCTCTGCAGGCAGGTGGAGATGGGACCGAGATCTCTCCACCGGCCCTACAGGGATGCTGGGCAACCGGCCCAGATCCCCAACTAGAGCTGGAGTTACAGAAAGTGGAGAGCATCGACCTCCCCCCCCAGCAGCAGCCGGAGTACCAGGGGGAGGTAAGTGATATTTCTCCTCCCCAGTCAACTCCTTTGTTCCCTGACCCCCCAGCAGAAGAGCTGGCAACTGGGCAGAGCGCCGCTGGCCTCTGTCCTCCCTTGTTTCCTTCCCCTGAGCCTGACTTTCTACAGGCTGCCTCAGCGGAAGAGCTGGCAACTGGGCAGAGCGCCGCTGGCCTCTGTCCTTCCTTTTTTCCTTACCCTGAGACTACCCCAGCTCTGACCCCGGAGCAGAGCACATCGGGCATCTGGCCCCCAAGTACTCACAGCCATTTGCCCAGCAAGGCCGAGGGTGCCACAGTTTCACCCCACAACTTGGGACCTACAGGCCAGTATGACTTATTGTTGGGGGGCTATTCTGTGAATTCTTTATTGTGGGGGGGCTACACTGCTAAATTTGTTTTGTGGGTGGGCTACTCTGCTAATTTTGTTTTATGGGTGGGCTGCCCGACTAATCTAGGTACTGACCGGCAGAAGGTCAGGTACCTGGTTAGTCTACCCCCGAATGGGAAGATATGTAGCGAAAGCCACTTCGCCACTGTGTTTTGGAGGGGGCTGCTTGCCCGCCTCTTACCGTGTGACTACGGTCCCTGGGCGATTTGGCCCTTTATGCACGGTATTTGGGCATACTGTGTTTTATCGTGCGGCTACTGGCCCTTTAAGCACAGTGAATGGACTTTTATTGTACTGTGCTGGCCTTTTAAAAACAGTGTATGGACATACTGAAACTTTTTGGACACTTCCTCTTCCCCTCCCCCGGATCCATTGTTCTCCAGCAGGGTGTTGTCCCAGGGACAAGGAAAAGCCATGCTTGCAAGTGAAAACAAAGGACTTCGACCTAACCGTTAAACCCCTGAACCTATTCAAGTGAATTTTGGATATGTTTGTCCCCAAGTTATACTGGTTAAAACAATATAAGTTTTATGTATGTACGATGTTAACTCACAAAGTTATAAAAATGTATAAAAAGTGTAACTTTTCAGCTTGGAGATAATTGAGTAGATACAGTAATTGACTCAATTATCTCCTAAGCAGAGGGGAGGAATATGCTGGGTGTGTTTCTATTGTCCCATTGTGTCTGATTGGCTGCTGTACTTGCATTGTATGTGTTGTAATGTGTTTATTGGTTGTTCTGCAAAACCCTCTGAGCAGCACTATGTTTTGTGGATTGTGAATAAAAGCCAGGCTGGATGTGCCAGTCCAGAGTTCCTGTTTTACCCTCAAAGTGATGTGTCGTCTCATTATTGGGGGGAAGGATTTATGGCATGCTGTTCCAGTTGACTGCTAGGAGTACAAGCCTATTCATATGGTTCCTATTCAATGGTCTACAGCATTCATATGCTTGGGAGAATTTAAAAGGTTTCTCGGATTAGGTGATTGTGGTGTCTGCCAGAGTGCTTGGAGTCCTCAGGAAGCACTAGGAGCATCCATTAACGGAGGTACCAAGTCGGGGTGCCAGGCGATCCGTTACAATATGTTTAGAATAAATATGCCTTCTTGCAAAAAAATTGTTAAAGGAATCCTACATTAACAATTATTCAAAGTAATTTTCATGTCAGTATAGATTGAATAGTTCCCCCCTCCCTTCCGTCTTCCATCCTGCTCTGTTCAAGGGGTTAAAAGCTCTTCACTTACCTCCGCCCACGCTCCTCCTCCGCCTAATTCAGCCAGCAGGGGAGACCTAATGCGCATGCGCGTCAGTGGATGCACACACATTAGACATCACCATATTAAAGCATTATTCAATGCTTTACTATTGAGAAAATCTGATGTTGAAGGTCCATGAGGACGTCCAGCGTGAGATAATGGGACAAAAGTCAGTTTGTGTTCATGAAGCTCCCACAGTGGCTGTCTATCAGGGCCGACTTAGTACTGCAATGTAAACATTTTAGTTCTCTGTAACTGCAATGTTTTACATTGCAGCAATAATCGCAATATGGACACAGTACACAGACTACTTCAATTAGCTGAAGTGGTCTGGGTGCCTACAGTGTACCTTTGCTGTAATAGACAGTTGTATTCAAAAAACATAACAGGGAAAGCAAAGCATGTCTGCCACTCAGCTCATGAGAAAGGCTGCCCTGGACTTGTGACAATGCGCTGAGCAACAGACGCTGAGTCCTAAGGCATGCACAGGAGAGGAGCCAGCGGCACCCTGCTGCACAAGACGCCAGCAAGCTCTGCTCCTGAGCACCCTTAGAGGGGGGGTGGGACACACACGAAGCGGGCACAACTGCAACACTGGGAGATTTTGACATGACAAGAATGCATGACAAAACACATCAAAAGTACATCAAAGCACCTGACAACACAACATAACAGGGAAAGCAAAGCATGTCTGCCACTCAGATCATTGAAAAGCTGCCCTGGACTTGTGACAATCCAAGGCAGCACTTTTCATGCGCTGACCAACAGAGACGCTGAGTCCTAACATATTTCTAGGGATTTGGTGCAGCAGTGACATTTTGGGACAACCACCAAGGGCACGCACAGGAGAGGAGCCAGCGGCACCCTGCTGCACAAACCCCGACAAGCTCCGCTCCTGAGCACCCTGAGGGGGGGAGGGGGAGGAGAGGTGGGGAAGACACAAAGCGGGCACAACTGCAACCCTGTGGAAATGCGAAAATGAAGACCAAACTATCAGAACCACAACAAAGGAATGTAGTGGTTTTGATAGTTAGCATTTTAAAATAAATTAAATTATAAAAATTAAATAAGGAGTAATAACGATTTTTACTTCCAATCTTCTAATGATTCTTAGTCTAAAAATAAATAAATAAATAAGAATTCAGGTTTAATATTTTTAAATTGAATAAAATATAACTTATAATATATTCATTAAAATATGAAAAGAGGCGAAAAATTAAGTAAAAGTCAAGAAAGGGATACCAATTAAATATATGACACATACAAGGTTTATAATGAAAAAATTAATAATATAATAAATAAAATAAAAATCAATAAAATATTAAAAAACCATAAATGAATACATTATAATAATCAATAGTAATAATGTAAAATATCTTAAAAATAATAAAAGTAATAATTATATGAAGAAATATACAATTCTTATTGATAAAAATTGTTAGATTAAATTATAACAATTATTATATATTTATTAACCTATAAAAAATAATAATAGACAGTCAATAATAAGAAAAAAGGGTACTTACTGTCAAAGAAACCTTGGGATAGGTCCTCTCTAGCTGAATACCGATTCAGAAACCCCTGGATTTATTCTTTCTTCAAGTCTTCTCTTTCTTTGTTTCATAGAAACATAGAATGTGACGGCAGATAAGAACCATTCGGCCCATCTAGTCTGCCCAATTTTCTAAATATTTTCATTAGTCCCTGGCCTTATCTTATAGTTAGGATAGCCTTATGCCTATCCCACGCATGCTTAAACTCCTTTACTTTGTTAACCTCTACCACTTCAGATGGAAGGCTATTACATGCATCCACTACCCTCTCAGTAAAGTAATACTTCATGATATTTTTAAATCTTTGCCCCTCTAATTTAAGACTATGTCCTCTTGCTGTGGTAGTTTTTCTACTTTTAAATATGGTCTCCATCTTTACTGTGTTGATTCCCTTTATGTATTTAAATGTTTCTATCGTATCCTCCTGTCTCGTCTTTCCTCCAAGCTATACATGTTAAGATCCTTTAACCTTTCCTGGTAAGTTTTATCATGCAATCCATGAACCAGTTTAGTAGCCCTTCTCTGAACTCTCTCTAAAGTATCAATATCCTTCTGGAGATACGGTCTCCAGTACTGCGTACAATACTCCAAGTGAGGTCTCACCAGTGTTCTGTACAATGGCATGAGCACTTCCCTCTTTCTACTGCTAATGCCTCTCCCTATACAACCAAGCATTATGCTAGCATTTCCTGCTGCTCTATTACATTGTCTGCCTACCTTGAAGTCATCTGAAATAATCACCCCTAAACCCCATTCCTCAGATGTTGAGGTTAGGACTCTATCTATCAAATATTCTGTACTCTGCCTTTGGGTTTTTACGTCCAAGATGCATTATCTTGCACTTATCCACATTAAATGTCAGTTGCCACAACTCTGACAATTTTTCTAGTTTACCTAAATCATTTGCCATTTGGCTAATGCCTCATGGAACATCAACCCGGTTACATATCTTAGTATCATCAGCAAAAAGACATACCTTACCATCAAGACCTTCTGCAATATCACTAACAAAAATATTAAAGAGAATGGGTCTAAGTACTGTTCCCTGAGGTACCCCACTGGTGACAAGCCCAAGCTTCGAATATACTCCATTGACTACAACCCTCTGTTCCCGGTCCCTCAGCAGTGCCTTACCCATTCAACAACATTGGAATCCAAACTTAAAGGAACACTATAGTCACCTAAATTACTTTAGCTAAATAATGCAGTTTTAGTGTATAGATCATTCCCCTGCAATTTCACTGCTCACTTCACTGTCATTTAGGAGTAAAATCACTTTGTTTCTGTTTATGCAGCCCTAGCCACAACATCCTGGCTGTGATTGACAGAGCCTGCATCAAAAAATATTTTTTTTCACTTTCAAACAGATGTAATTTACCTTAAATAATTGTATCTCAATCTCTAAATTGAACTTTAATCACAAAGAAAAAATGGACTAATAGGTGGCAGATGTAGAAACAAACTGCCTCCCAAAAAGGCCTAGTATCTAACTGAATAAAGCTCCTCTGCGAGTGTCTAATATAGAAGTAGAACGCAGAGAGCTAGAAAACAAAAAACTCTTTAATGATCCCTCATGTGGGAGAAACTCAAGACAAAACAAACATAAATAAAATAGGATTGAATCAATGGTTGTAGCAGATCTAAAATAGTAAATCACTGCAGTAACTTCAAGATTAAATGCAAAGTTGCTAAATATTGTTACAGTACCAGTGATCAAACAAATTAGATACAATAATAATAGGGAGCTAAACAGTCCTTAGATACACGATCTATAAATGAGAGGACAAGTGCCCCAAATTCAGAAAAAATAGAGAAAAGCAAATAGACTATGCAGTAAACCAATAGATGCATTAGTAATGCAGATGCACCTAATAAACCTATAATACTATAGGAGATTTGGGGGAAGGAGTCCCTAGCATAGTATTAGTAATAGGCTGATCTCTAGTCCTCTATATGGTAAAAACACCACAGAAATCCTAGATTAAAATCAACCACAGGGAGTAAACGCTCATCGCGCGTTTCGGCGAAACAAGTCGCCTTTTTCAAGAGCAATTTGCAAAGTGGATGGGCGCCTCTTTTTAAATGTGCTTATGACTCCGCCCCTAGCCGTGACGTAAGTAGGTATCGGCAAATCATTAGGCTCCATGAGATTAGTGAGCGGGGGAGCCAATAAAGCTCCGTAAGTGTGAAGTAAAATTAACCCTCACAGACTGAGGGTCTAACGAGGAGTGTTCCTCACACGTACAGACTGGGTATAGTGGGGCTGTGACAAAGCAAAAATAGATCACACACATAGAAATATCGGCACATGAATACCCAGATATTTTTTTTTCTGTATTTAGGATCATTTTCACAAGTACTAATTACTTCCGACCTTCATGCCCAATAGCCCTGACAATGACCCTACCAAATAACAATAATGAACATTCCAATAATGCATAACGTTTTACACATGGCCTACCAAAGAGGCCCCAAAACCATATGTTGAACTGTAGGTGTGTACCCAGACACCCCTACACCCCCAGGTTCGTAGCCACCAACGAGCTAGAACCTACCAACCACTTTTCCCCTCCGGCCTATTCCAGCCTTGACCTTGGCCTATTCCAGCCTTGACCCTTCCTATTCCACCTAAATCCCCACGCCCAATTCCCGCCGCTGTGACCAAACGGGAACTGCTTCAAACCAAAAGGGAGGGTGGGAGGGACAAGTAACAAGTAAGTGAGGTTTTTGATTAAGATAGCCACTTCACTAAAATGTCCGTTATTTAAAGCCCCCCAAACTAAATATAAATTTTATCCACACCCCTTGACCCTAACTTCACCTGCCTGCTCTCTGGCCCTGTCAAGGCCCACTCCCCCACTGCGTTGCTCCATGGGCTTTAAATTGAAAAGAACTTGCAATAAAGAAAGCCTAAATAGGGCTCTCTTTACAGGAAGTGTTTATGGAAGGCTGTGCAAGTCACATGCAGGGAGTTGTGACTAAGGTTCATAAACAAAGGGATTTAACTCCTAAATGGCAGAGGATTGAGCAGTGAGGCTGCAGGGGCATGTTCTATACACCAAAACTGCTTCATTAAGCTAAAGTTGTTCAGGTGACTATAGTGTCCCTTTAACCCCTTAAGGACACATGACATGTCTGACACGTCATAATTCCCTTTTATTCCAGAAGTTTGGTCCTTAAGGGGTTAAAGTGAAATTATAGTGCCAGGAAAACAAACTTGTTTTCCTGACACTATAGCTCCCCCCCCCTCGACCTTGGTGCAGAAGGGGTTAAAAACATCTTCTATCACTTACCTGGGTCCAGCACCGATCTTTCTTGGCGCTGGCTAGAGTCCGCCTTCTCTCCACCCTCGCAATGGTAGAGACCCAAGATCCCCCTCTGGCAGCATTCCCGAGGCAGTGCGGGAAGGAATGCGGAAAGAGATAAGGGAGATGTTAGAGCCACGCATTATTGAGCCTTCCGAGAGTCCCTGGGCACCTCCAGTAGTACTCGTGCTGTCCCGTTTCTGCGTGGACTACCGGCGCCTGAACGATAAGAATGTTACTGACGCATATCCGATGCCCCAGATGGACGAACTACTAGAACGTATTGCCATGGGATGATATCTGACCACAATTGACCTATTTAAAGAATATTGGCAGATCCCCCTGGCCGAGGAGAGTATCCCCAAGTCGGCTTTCATCACCCCGTTAAGCCTATATCAATTTAGGGTTATGCCGTTTGGGATGAAGAATGTGCTGGTGACTTTTCAATGGATGGTAGATAGACATCTCAATGGCTTCCAGGAGTTTACATGCATGTACCTGGAAGACATTGCAGTCTTTACTGACACCTGGGACGACCATTTAGCCCACCTAGCATTGTTCCTTGATAAGATCAGAGCGGCTGGTTTGACCCTGAAACCGGATAAGTGTCACATATGCCCTGTATTTAGGACATCGGGTTGGGTGCGGGAAGCAACGGCTGGAGCCAACCAAAATAGAGTAGGTTGCCAACTGGCCTACCCCGAGAAGACCCAGGTCATGGCCTTCTTGGGCACCGCAGGGTACTATAGACGCTTTGTCCCTAAGTACAGTTCCTTGGCCAAGCCCCTGACAAACTTGACGTAAAATAACCTTCCCCGACTAATCCAGTGGCTCCCAAGTGCGAACAGGCATTTCAATCCCTCAAGCAGAACCTCATCCAGGCTCCCGTCCTGGCCGCCACAGATCCTAACAAACATTTCATTGTGCACACAGATGCATCCATGTTCGGACTGGGGGCTGTTCTGAGCTAGATTGGTGGCGATGGAGGACACCACCGCGTGGCGTACGTCAGCCGTAAACTCCTACCTCGGGAGGTCAGCTATGCCGCAGTGTAGAAGGAGTGTTTGGTTCTTATCTGGGTGCTCAAGAAGCTGAACCCGTACTTGTATGGATGACCATTTACCGTTATCACCGACCATAACCCATTGGTGTGGCTGAACCAGGTTGCAGGGGACAATGCCAGGTTGTTAAGGTGGAGTCTGGCATTGCAACCCTATAACATTACTGTCCACTACTGGCCCGTTAAAGAGGACGGGAACACCGACGGGTTATCCCGGCAAACTGAACTGGTGACCACTGACTAACTTTACCCGGACATCCCAAAGTTAACCCGAAAAGGGTCAAGCCGGGCCTGCCGGAATGAGGTCAAGTGGGGAGTCATGTGACAGTCCCAAACCTCTGGACATGTCCACTAGCTATTTTCCAGCCAATCGAGAAAAGGGGGCGGGAGCGGGAAATACCCAAAACCGCCTACAACGGATTTTCGGTTCAGCTGGATGCCCCACATCGGGGAAACTGGGAACACGGCACTTGCTCATAGGAGAGCTCCTGCAGAAACCCGAATTTTGTACGGGTCAAGCAAACCCCGAAACATATCACACAACTTTGTGGAACTCAACGTCGGATCGGACACTGGCCGAAAACCACTGAACTTGAGAACTCTGGCTAGCTAGTTCCAATCCAAGCGCTTTTGGTACAGTAGGGGCGCACTCGACGGACCTTTCAGGGGATATTCTTATTATACCGAATTATGAGTGTTTTCCATACTTTTGTAAAATATGTTAAATCACGGTGACAATGTATTTTTATAATTGCTGTATGGGTATTTCATGGGTGTGCCTCCTGTACTAATTTTTGTATAAATGTAAGCCATTCGACAGGAGTAAAACTGTTATTCTACACCCTTCACTAAGCCTCGGCTCATGTTTGGGTGATCCTGCGGTTACCCCTTCGGCAATAGCTAGAATCACTCTGGATATATTCATTATTCAGACTTCTAATATAAACACACTGTGCTGTAAAAATTAAACCTTTATTCATGAAGGTTGTGTAAGTCAGGGCAAGTGTCGCTAGGGATGCATAAACAGTGATTTAACATCTAAACGACAGAGCATTGAGCAGATGCACTGCAGGGGCATGATATTTACACCAAAACCACTTCATTAAGCTAAAGTTTTTTTCATGCTCTAGCTGGGTTATTTACTAAACTGCTTGGTAGGGTAGGGTTTATATAGGGGGACTTATTTTAAACAGTAAGGAAATTTGGCGCCTAAATGACATCAGAAAAATGTACATTTTCAAATTGCAAATAAAGTTATGTCTACATATAGAGTGACATACAGGGCATCTTCCCCTAAATTGTGGTTGTTAAGACCTGCAGTGGTTATGGTACTGCGGTCTTCTCTTCCTTTCCCAGTAGCTGAGCATAAGTGATTATAGTTGCAGCAGGGAGTAGAGGAATAGTGTAGATGAATGCAGTTTCCAAGACGATTCTCACCAGCAAATAGAATATCCCCCAAACATGAGCCTAGACTTCATGAAGGGTGTAACAGGAATGAATTTTATTGAAAACACACTACTGATGTAGAATTATTAAAACCTGTATTAAATTTCTGCATTAACTCCATCTAACTTCATTATATGACAGATTTTCCTAACAGCATTTAGAATATTACAGAGAATGTATTTTCTAGAAGGATATGACTAACACCGGAATTATCAAGTTCCTGTAATATGAAACAAAGTATACCATAGTTAGACCATGAGAAACTGCACTAATGAAATGTCTATTCACAAAAAAGGTCTTGAACCTGACCTCGAGTCTGACATCACTAACTACTCAAAATGGTGCCTAAAGCCCCCCTCCCATCGAGTAAAGCCTCGTGCTAAGTAAGATGGCGCCTGAACCATCGTGTCCACACCCGTGTCCAAGATGACGCCACCTCGGTGGGAGGACACTTAGCCAGCCACTTAGTATTTGAGCCAATTAATAATATTGATGGGTGGACATTGACATAGCCACTTAACACCTAACCCAATTAATGATGTTTATTTGTTGTTATCTTGATATTCAATGATGATGTAATATTGCTCTTATAAGGGTCTGCGAGCCCGCTTTTTAACCAGATGCCATTACATTTTCTCGAAGTTCTTTTAACCTGAACTCCGTGTGTCAGTGTGAATTTACTTCTGCGTATACGCAATTTAATCATCTCAGATTTGGACAGGAACAGATAGACATTCAAACATATTTGTTTGCTTAAAATAATCTATATCAATTTGGCGCATCCAACGTGGGGCACCGGGTTATGGCCTTTGGCCGGTAAGCCGTCCTATGAAGACGCTGCTGGACAGAGGAATCCTGGGGGAAGGAAAGGAGACTGATCACCTCCCAGTACACGGTAGAGACTACTGCAGAGCCTAGCCGGTATGTTCCAGCCCCTTTGATTGACCCGTCCCAGTGTCTGTGACTGCTACCGGGAGGACATCAAAGACAGGTAATATCTTGCCCGGTGCCTTATTGTTACCCACCTGTTCACCTGCATTTTGCCTATTTGTTGCCTGGGTGTGTTTGTATTGGTTTGTCTTTAGCTTAAGTGCCCGGGTAGAGTGTTTGCCTGTTTGCCCCTTTTGGGATAAAGGGGGGTGGACCTGTGGAAGTTTTCCTGGGGGTCCTTAGTTGCCTGTTTACCCCTTTTAGGAGCCACGTGGCTGTGGCTGTAGGGAAAAAGGGGGGTGGACCTGTGGAAGTTTTCCTGGGGGTCTTCTTTTGCCTGTTTACCTCTTTTAGGTGCTGGGTAGCTGCAGCAGTAAGGAAAAAGAGGCGGGGGAGTCTGTGGAGGGGTGTAGACTCACTGCTTCCTGGGGATTCCCCATAATGTCACTTTGATAGCCTAGCTAGCCTCATTGTGCACATTGCTCTGCTTGCAGAGAGGTGGTATCCTCCAGTCTCGAGCGCTGAGGCCGGTGGCATTCCAATTTTTATTTGTGGTGCGTGGATTCGGGCAGGCATTGCTGTGTCCATCACCACGTGGTAGTGAGACTTACGGGTGGGTCCGTAGGGGCGCTACGGGGGTGAGGATAGTGGTGGTCACGTTTATTGGACCGCTGTAACGGGGGAGGCATACGGATCTCGGGCCGGTGTTAGCTGTTTTCCGTGGCCGCTGGTAGTGAGACTTACGAAAGTCGTTCTCCGAGCGGCGACACTACGAGGTTGAGGGAGGTGGCTTTGGTCACATGAGTAAAGGAAAGGGATTACTGTTGAATTTTATTTGAACTGTGATGCATGCACTGTATTTCAATTGAATTGTTGTCTTAATTGGGTCATTCAAACTCCTGTGTCTGTCTCTACTTTCACTTTTTACTTTTACTCTACTTCCTGTGTTATTTACACTTTCCCCTCCTATTTCTCTTGTGAGAGAAGTGATTGGTCACACACTTCTCACCTCGCTCCAATCCGTGGCTACCTCGGGTAGGCGGAATAAGTGACTAGTCTACGTTTTGGGAAGACGCACGTAGGGACCCACCCCTCACGTGGCAGTCGAGCATTGTAGACACTCTGTTTCATCTTCCTTCCTCTATATCTGGGACGCCTTTTATAGGGGGAATGGGACAGGGATTAGAAAAGCCCAGTAAGGGCTGGTTAGCGTGTGATCTAGTTGAAGACAGAGAGGGTGAAGAGATGGTTAAAGGAGTTGAAAAGATTGCTAAGGTGTGTAGGATTGCTGTATCTTCATGTGGTAGATTACAGCCAGAAAGCTGGCGCAGATTACTGACAGAGAAGAAAGGCAAGCTTACAGATAATGATTTGCTTCGTACAGCAGAAGCCTGGTACAGAGTAGCAAGAGCTATTCAGCAGGAAGGTTGGGTTGAGGAAGAAATAGATCACAAAGGTTTCAAACTGTATGTATATCATAATAATTATGTTGCTGGGGGGTTCCCTCAGCCAGCGCCCCAAAATGGCGTCCAGGGGATGTTTATCCCCAAGGATCAGTCAGCAATGAGTGACAGTCAGCTGACCATGTTCCCCACTCCTAATCCTCCCATCACCCATCCTGTCATCGCCCCTGTTTGTCCGGTCCTGAATTCTGATGGATCTTTATTTCCCCCCCCATCATCCCTATCATTCCCATCATCCTCATCCACCCCTGCACTAACTTCTCTGTCTAAACCAGCTATTTCATCCGTCATTCCTCCTCTTCACTCTCTCTCCGTCAGTAATCCTACCCTCCCACTTGCATTCACCCAGACCTCTAACCCCTCCTCACTTGCTATTACCAATCCTACTACACCCGCTTCGGTCCCTCCTACTACACCTGCCTCTACTAATCTCTCTCCATCCTCCATCCTCCCTTCTGCCTACCCCTCCCGCAGCCCAAGTCCCCGCCTCCCCACCTTCACTTCCCTACCCAGGATATCCCACCTCCCTTCCTAATCCCTGCCCAGCTATCCCGCCCTCCCCAGGTTCCGCCTTAGCCCCTGCACAAATGGCCTGGCCATACCCCTTCCCCTACCCCATGGCCCTGCCCTATCCAAATCATCCCTAGTTCCTTTCTCAAGCCACTCCCTAGGCCCCGTTCACACCCATTCCGATACAGTCTACCCCGGATGTGCCCACATCCAACATGGCCGCCACTACCTCCCTTGACCCTAACGCAGCTTCCTTTCACGCCTCCAATATGGCGGCCCCCAGTAATCCAGCACCCCTAATGCCGGTACTTACCGGTGATTACTGACCCCGAGCTCATGACCCACTGGCCACCCCGGCATCCGGGATCCCCGCATATCCCCCGGTCCTGACACTTCAAGCGGCCCCACTTCCCAGAGGGGTCCAGGTCACATACGAAGATGGCTAGTGCTCTGATGAAATCACTCCCTGATCCAGAAAAGCAACCAATGCCTTTTTACCGAGGAATAGTTCAAATACAAAAGACTTATTCCGCTGCATGGCGAGATTTACTAAGCATTTGTGCTATTAAAGCCGGAGATGCATACTGGCCCAGCATAGCCCACCACCTCAGCACAGATTTGCTTACATCTGACATTGATTACCCTTCCGGAGTAGCATTCTGCAACCAGCTAAAGGAATGGGCTAAGGATAAACTTGCAGATCAGGCTGCTGGCCTTACTGATATTGTACAAGAAAAAGGAGAATCAGTGGAAAGGTTCCATGCAAGACTGTTTCAAGTGTTTACAGATTTGGGATTTGATCTTACTAATAAGATTCATTCTCAAATGCTGTCTGGTTCATTTGTCCTAGGCATCAAAGACTCCATACGCAAGGGAATCGTTGCTGCACGTCCTGAATTTAGAGTTGTTCCTCTGGATACATTACTCCAAGTTGCTAGGGGTCTGGAATCTGCTCAGACTCCAAGAAAGCCCAATTCAGCTCCCCTTATGGTGTCCCGTCCTGGCACTGTTCCCAAAGCAATCAGACCCGAGGATGGATTCTGCTTCAATTGCAAAGCAAAAGGGCACTTCAAAAATGAGTGCCCAGAACCCAAGAAGGTGTTCAAGCCTACTCCTGCCCCAAAGGCCCCAAAAACAGCTCCGATTGTTGAGGAGCCAGATGATTAGGAAATTGGCAAGCCTGTGTCATTAACCCCTGTCATGGCAGTGTCTACAGGGGATCAAGGGGGGCCACTTGCCACTGTGACTCTACCCATTGAAGGACAACCTACTACATTTCTTGTTGACACAGGTGCAGCCCGAAGTGTTCTACGAGAACAAGACCTGCCAGACCCATCATTTCTGTCAAACATTGATGTTTCTTGTGTAGGAGTGGATGGCCTACCAAGACAAAGTCCTTTAACTACTCCATTACGAGTTGGCAACTACCCTAGCCTGCTTGCTCGTTTTGTGGTGTCCTCCACATGCCCCATTAACCTGTTAGGTGCTGATGTTCTTTCACGCCTGCAGGCATCTATCATCTTCACTCCAGATGGACAAGTAGAACTATCTACCCCTCTATCTGTTTCTGACACCTCAGCCTTGTGCTCCCTGCCTCTGATGCTCCATTTAGAAGAACCCCATGGGGATGCAAAGGAACTAAGGTCAAATTTCCCTGATTCACTAAAAACAGATGTTCCTGCAAAACTGTGGTCCTCAGGCCCAGAGGACATAGGTCACCTGAAAGTTTCACCTGTGGTGGTAAAGCTCATTCCAGGAGCAAAGTTACCAAGAAAATCACAGTATCCTTTGAAACCAGCACAAGCTGCAGCTATCACAATTCAAATCCAAGCACTCCTGGAGAAGGGTGCTCTTGTCAAATGTGAATCACCATGCAATACTCCATTGTTTCCTGTGAAGAAAAAGACACCCAAAGGAGAACCAGAGAAGTATAGAATGGTCCAGGATCTCCGTGCAGTGAATGAGGCAACAGTCCTGGACACCCCTATTGTGCCAAACCCACACACTCTGCTCTCTGGGGTCCCACCTTCTGCAAAATACTTCACAGTCATTGATCTGGCCAATGCCTTCTTCAGTGTACCCCTGGATCCAATTTGTCAATACCTGTTTGCCTTCACACATGAAAAGCAATAGTATACATGGACTGTCATGCCCCAAGGGGCACAAAACTCTCCAAAGCAATTTGCAAAAGCCATGTGTTCTATTCTTGATCCATGGCAATCTGACCATCCAGAGGTTGTCCTGCTCCAGTATGTGGATGATTTGCTGCTCTGTGGAGATGACATACCCTCAACAGAAGAATGCTCAATTAATCTCCTTTGCTATCTAGCAGAACAAGGATGTAAAGCTTCACGTCTCAAGCTTCAATTCTGTCAACCTACTGTCATCTTCCTTGGCCATTGTCTATCTCAGGGAACTAGACATCTCACTCGTGACCGAGTTAGAGCAGTACTGGATATTCCACCTCCAAGGACTTCAAAGTCTCTACATGCCTTCTTAGGCCTCATTTCCTACTGCCGAGCATGGATCCCAGAAGCCTCTCTACTCATGCAACCACTCTATGATGCTCTCAAGTCAGACCCATTCTGCTTGACCATAGAAGCTCACAATAACTTCTGCACTTTAAAACGTGCCATTGCATCTGCTCCTGCCCTTGGCCTACCAGACTATACCAAACCCTTCAAATTATTTGTCTCTGAAAGACAAGGCCATGCTACAGGAGTCCTTACCCAAACACATGAATCTAGAGGACGACAAAGGCCTATTGGATTTTTCTCCTGCCAACTGGATCTTGTGGCCAGAGGAACCCCTTCTTGCCTTCGGGCCGTTTTTGCAGCCAAAGAACTAATTGAAAGAACTGCAGACCTGGTCCTTGGCCACCCTCTAGTTGTTTTGGCCCCTCATGACATTTCTGCCATCATCAACCAAGTACAACTCAAGCATGTCTCTCCTGCCAGACACCTCCGTCTTCAATGTCATCTCCTTTTACCTGACAACATCACCATACAAAGATGTCAGGTTCTCAATCCGTCCACACTTCTCCCACTACCTGAGGGGGGTATCTACTATGGGTTTATCATGGATGAAACCTATGTTTTCCTTCTTGCTGGCACCATCAAGAAGATGCATCCCAAGTTAACCTTCTATGACGGACAAACACCTCTCTGTGAGGGAGCTGGATATGCCTTCTGTACCATGTGGTACAAGCAAAACATCACTCCTGAACCTTGCTATGAAGATGAGCTCTATCATCTGGTGGAGGTGAAACTTACTTCACAAGACTTCTACTGTGACTCTGAAGGCAACAGCATGGTCTTGATTCATCTACCTTCAGAACTCAAATACTTGTATCGTCATTGGGACATTGCCATTCCACATGTCCCTGTCACCAAGTTAAAAACAAGATCATGGAATGATCTTGGGCCCATGGCAAAATTATGGGCCACCATGAATGAATCACAGCTACAGGAAAATGGCATTGTCAAATACCCAACAATTGACCATCTGGAAGCATGGCCACGCCACTTACTGGAAAATGAATTTCAAGATCTGGTCATAGTGAATGACTATGACCCAGAGACACCTCATGACTGTTTCGAACAGATGAAAATGGAGACAACACATTTACCAACCGTGCATGAGGATCCACTAGTAGATCCTGCTCTCACTCTGTTTGTGGACGGCTCAAGGTATGCTGATGAAGAAGGAAAATACCACACAGGATATGCCGTAACCACAACAGATGAAATTATCAAGTCATCATCTTTACCACCAACAATGTCTGCACAAGAAGCCGAATTGCAAGCCCTGACTTCAGCATGCAAGATCTCTGAAGGAAAGCGTGCCAACATCTACACAGATTCAAGATACGCACTGGGCGTGGCACATGACTTCGGATTAATTTGGAAAACAAGAGGATTTCTTACCACTGCCGGTACGCCAGTCAAACACAGTTCTGCAATCAAGGAACTAATGGATGCCCTCCTACTCCCAGAAGAAGTGGCCATTTTAAAAGTAAAGGCACATGGGAAATTGGATACAGATGAAGCAAAGGGCAACCACTTAGCTGATCAGGCTGCTAAGCAAGCAGCAAGAAAATTGCAGGAAGTGGATGAAGGAGTGTCCGGATACGAAGAAATCCCTTTTCTTACCTTACAGACTCTTCCTACTGACCTAAGAATCCTACGGGAACAGCAAGCTACAACTGCCCCTGAAGAAATACAGAAATGGAAGAAGAAAGGAGCAGTCCTAAAGGATGGAATTTACTACAACAACTTTAGATTCTGCCTTCCTAAGAATTTATATCCAGCAGTTGTCCAATGGGCACATGGACCTGCACATCTGTCAAAAGACTTAATGGCTGCCCTCATACAGAAGTATTATGAAGCACCTGGAATTACAACACTGGTCAACAATTTCTGCAAGGCCTGTGTCATTTGCGCAAAATGCAACCCAGGAAAACCAACCAAAGTGCCCTTGAAACACCTGGCTAAGCCTATGTACCCGTTTCAGAGAATTCAGATTGACCACATACAAATGCCCAAGAGTGGGCCCCATGAATATGCACTAGTAATAGTGGACATGTTTTCAGGCTGTCCAGAGGCCTATCCGGTGGCCAATATCACTGCCAAGACAACAGCAAAGCGTCTACTCGCAGATATTGTATGTAGATTTGGACTTCCAGAAGTTATTGAAAGTGACCAGGGCCCAGCTTTTACAGCAACAGTGACTAAAGAAATTTGGACTGCTCTGGGAGTAACCCTAGCTTTTCACACCCCTTACCACCCACAAAGTAGTGGCAAAGTGGAACGCATGAATGGTACCCTAAAAGCTAGAATGTTAAAAATGTCACAAGAAACAAAGATGCCCTGGCCAGAAAGCTTGTCAATAGCTTTATTCAGTGTTAGACATACACCTAGAGGGAAGCACTCACTATCCCCATATGAGATTCTATTTGGGACTGCACCCAGATTAGGTTGTTACTACCCCCAACAGCTTCAGCTTCAAACTGATGTTTTGGTAGATTATGTGACTGAACTTGCAAGTGCTTTGAACAAAATACATGCCCAAGTTTTCTCTTCAATTCCAGATCCCGATTTTGATACAGGCACCCATAGCCTGCTTCCCGGAGATTGGGTTCTGGGCAAGAAATTTGTGCGGAAACACACCCTGGAACCAAGATTTGACGGACCATTCCAAGTTCTCCTGATCACTTCAACCTCTGTCAAATTGGCTGGCAGGCCACATTGGATCCACGCTTCTCATTGCAAGAAGACTCCTGCCCCAGAGGAAGCAGATACCGCACAACCATGTACCTCTGGTACATCATCTCCTTAATTAGCCTAATTAAGGCCCAACAAGTAGCCATTACTAAAGATGCCAGTGGGTATACCTTCTGGTACAATTCCTCATGTACCCGTGTGGCTACATACACCTTTGACTATTGTGACATTGTAGACTGTCCATTCCCTACGTCACAAATTCAAACTATCTATAGAGATATCCCTCATGTAAAGGACCCCTATGTTTGTGTAGTTGACAAACAATGGGGGCATAACTGTAACCATTGGGGGGCTGCAGGGTGGAATGCTGGGCCTGCCTGGGGTTACAAACCCAAAAGTGCCTTATCTAAGGTAGATGACCATGGTAGATCCCTCCTCCAAAGAATGACTCTAAGGAAGCCTGGAGGAGGTACACCCATGAAATTAATCCTAAACATAGAGCATCCCAGCCCAACGGATGCAGACCAGTATGTAATGGGAATGTATTGGAAGAAAGGTTCCTATAACAAATTTGGACACTTCTACCTAAAAGATATGTGCCACTCTCCAGAGTGGCAAGGGGCTACCCACATGGTCTCAAATCCATTAAAGCCACACATCCAGTCCTTTAAAGACATGATGGCCATTGCTAACCCCACCTTTGAAGATACTATGGCCGCTGAAACAGGTTTTAATGAAGTTAACTTATGGTTAGAATGGATGAAATACAATGCCAACAAACATAACAGAACCGCATGCTATGTGTGTGGTGGTGCCCGGCCTCACCTCGGCACCGTACCTTTGACTTTGCCAGTAGATATAGAAGAATGTGTTTTGAGTCTTTTTGCCTACCACTACAACTTTAATAGGTCCCTCTGCAAAGCATGGACAGTAGAATACCCTCTCCTAACCAAGGATGTCAAACCCCCAGATGGTGTTACAGTTTACAAGGAAAACTACACCTGTTATGCCAATTATGACGGAATTGGTAAGTTCTTGGGTAACTTCTCCAAAGGGTATTGTGCCACTTACAGAACTGTCCCTATGTACCTGTTACAATTCCATACCAGGTCATTAGGGGATATTTACTGGTTGTGTGGGGATTTACAGCTAAGATCCAGGATGGACAAGGAATGGTGGGGGGAGTGTACTCTGGCTAAAGCCATCATGCCTATACATATTATCTCTGACACACACCCTGACATACATGAGTCCATACACACACCAGCCAAGGTTAAGCATGAAGCCCCAGTAAGAGGCAGTTTTGACCCCCACATTTACATTGATGCCATTGGGGTGCCTAGGGGGGTGCCTAATGAATTTATTTTAAATTCTTTATTTTTATTTGTGCATGAATGAACAGTTAGGTCTGTCACGCCACAATAGCAATGTAAGACCGTATTTCAACAAGTGGTAACATGGCATAATAATTACTGTGCACATTTTTAAATTAAAAGTAACATGTAATCAATGATAAACAAGGTTTAAGACATTCAAGTGTTTTTCAGGGTGATGTCTCAAGGTTGTAGGTATTGTAACTGTTTAGGTAAAGTAATTATCTCTTATGTAAGCGTTGTGGAACATAAACGATCTTGTCTGAACCTATGATTATGCATGGTAAAACAGAGTTAGGTAGAGGTTAACTATCAAGGAGTTTATACAGGTTGATCCTTGCTGGCTATAAACTATCAGTAGGTAACTCATAAGGGTACCTTTGAGCGCATGCAATAGTTAAACACTTTTTTGCTATGCCGTGTTAGAGTTCTAATGTGATCCCTAAGTGTAAGGCTTCTGTCGTACTGCAGGTCTGTCAAGTGTGCCCTCGTAGTGTTTCATGTGAGAGTATCCCCCCTGGGATACAGGCACAGGCACATGCTAGCGTATTGCTCAGATGCAGTGTAACTTCTATGGGTAAAATAAAAGAAAGAAAGAAAGAAAGAAAGAATCTTAGCATGGGCATAAAAGTATTAGGAGGAAATTGAGTAGACCAATAGGTTATCAAGCTGGTTGATGCTTCATTATGCTGTAAATAATAAGCTGGGTGTCCTGGAATTTTCAGTTGTGCAGTAGGGTCTCATGGCAGAGACTGCGTGTTCGTTGTTGGGCGAAATCACGATACGATGTAAGCGTTCAGGTTTGTATACCAGCTAGCTGGCATTGTTAGACCCGTAGATTGTCCCGTGCAGCTAGATCCCACAGTATAGGCAGCATATCTGATGCTGAGCCGAGTTATAACACGGTAAGCTGTCCGCACACAGGTTCTGTGAGGTATTTTAGGACGCCAGTCCTCCGTCTGTCCTCCCCTAGGACCTGTTCCCCCGCGGAGCTTTCCGCGATGCAGTGGGCATTCGGGATCCAGACCAGTCCAGGAGACCCCCCCACCAAAGGTCCCAGCACCCGCTGTCCCCTGCACCTCCCCAGCATCACTCACGCTGCCTGATAACACCTGGGCCCACGAGTCTCACCCAGTGCAGGCCTCACACTCAGAGCCGGTGCACCTCCCCCCTCATGGCCACCGGTATACCGGAAGGGGTCGGTGCCCTCTAGCGCCGCAGGACTCACTGCGCCAGGGACATCCTTCTCCGGGCCCCCCTCAAACCCAGATGCATGGTCCAGAAATGTTACCAGGGGGTAGGCCACCCGGGGTGTCCGTCCGTGGGCCGGCAGCCGTCTGTGCCCCTCGAGCCGCATGCAGAAGCCTCCACATAAAGGTAGGTAGATAGACCTCTCCGCGCCCGCTTATATGCCGTTTGCACTTATCTGCTGACGGGCTGTTCCTGGAAAGCCTTTACCAGTGTAGGCGATCGACTCGCAGGGGCTTCCGTTGCCGCGGAGGTCGTCACCATGTGGCCGGGATAACCCCCACCGGCCTGGGGGGGAGCGGGGCCGTGCCGCCGGCAGGGCCTGTCCGCATGGCATCGGGTTCGGGTCCCTTACTTAACGTCCGCCCTGCTGGGCCGCTTCGTATTTCCTGGCTCCCGGTCATGTGCGGCCATGATTGCTTTCTTTCCACTCCCCGGTGCGTAATCGGTGCCTTACAGGTGTCTATCTGGTGCAGGGTGAGTGTGCCACCACTTATTTACCGGGATGTCCCCTTTAGGGTGTCTCACGACAGCTTTTTAAGTCGTTTTTAGGTATCTTGGGCCAGAGCTGAAGCTCGTGGCTGCCATCCAGCTCGGCGGCCCGGCCCCGCCCCCCCTAATGAATTTAAAGCATGAGGTTGCTGCAGGGTTTGAATCACTTTTCACCATAGTTACTGCAAACAAGAATTTAAATTGGATCAATTACATTTATTACAACCAACAACGCTTTGTCAATTACACCAGAGATGCCCTCCAGGGCTTGGCCGAACAGTTGCAGGCCACATCCCAAATGTCCTTCCAGAACAGAATGGCCTTAGACATGATTCTAGCTGAGAAGGGGGGCGTATGTAAAATACTACCCGACACCATGACCTGTTGTACATACATCCCAGAAAACACAGGTCCTAATGGTAAAGTCACCATGGCCATAGAGAAATTAAATAAGCTCTCAGAAGAGTTAAAAAGGAATTCTGGGGTGAAAGATCCCTGGGAAAGGTGGTTTGGTTGGATGACAGGATGGCAAAAGGCTTTAATTCACATTGGTATGGCATTACTAATTTTTCTTTTCATTTTCGCTCTTCTCGTTTGTTGTGTCCTCCCCTGTCTAAGAAAATTCCTGCAGAAGACTGCAGACCAAGCGGCACCAACTTTTACACATCTGACAGTTGATGACCAAGATTTCCACTCACCCTGTATACCGCTGCAAACTATCCCTTTGACTGATAAAGTGCAAGAGTTTTAGGTAGGGAACCAGCTTAGGGACAGCGTCCGTCTCTATGGAATTGACTGCCGTGCGGAGATGTGGTGGACAAGCCACCGCGGGATACCAGCGGAGTGAAGAAAGTTCCTGACCGTATTGATGGATGAGCTGCAGCCTATTAGGGACATGAAGGGACAGAATTGCACTTTGCAATAACACCTAGCTAGCGGTCATGGGGTTTCTGTGCCTTTGGGCTAACACGTCTTCTGATATTAACAAATAAAGTTTATCTTTTTAGTGTCTAACATTTCATAGGGGGGACTGATGTAGAATTATTAAAACCTGTATTAAATTTCTGCATTAACTCCATCTAACTTCATTATATGACAGATTTTCCTAACAGCATTTAGAATATTAGACAGAGAATGTATTTTCTAGAAGGATATGACTAACACCGGAATTATCAAGTTCCTGTAATATGAAACAAAGTATACCATAGTTAGACCATGAGAAACTGCACTAATGAAATGTCTATTCACAAAAAAGGCCTTGAACCTGACCTCGAGTCTGACATCACTAACTACTCAAAATGGCGCCTAAAGCCCCACTCCCATCGAGTAAAGCCTCGTGCTAAGTAAGATGGCACCTGAACCATCGTGTCCACACCCGTGTCCAAGATGACGCCACCTCTCGGTGGGAGGACACTTAGCCAGCCACTTAGTATTTGAGCCAATTAATAATATTGATGGGTGGACATTGACATAGCCACTTAACACCTAACCCAATTAATGATGTTTATTTGTTGTTATCTTGATATTCAATGATGATGTAATATTGCTCTTATAAGGGTCTGCGAGCCCGCTTTTTAACCAGATGCCATTAAATTTTCTCGAAGTTCTTTTAACCTGAACTCTGTGTGTCAGTGTGAATTTACTTGTGCGTATACGCAATTTAATCATCTCAGATTTGGACAGGAACAGATAGACATTCAAACATATTTGTTTGCTTAAAATAATCTATTTCACTGGCTTTTATGAGAAATCCTCCTGCAAGAGGACCTCCCACAGCAAACAAAGACAATAACCAATCACCATACAGTTTTACAGTAATACACGCCTTCCCTCTGCCTGGGAGATATTGAGATAAGTTAAGGATTAAATCAATTACCGACAGGCAGAGGGCACACAATTTTCCCAAAAGTTGGAACACCCCTTTCCCCTCAAGGTATCCCCACAAATCACATATCCCCTGAAAGCCCCGATCTGGGGGACAAACATATCCAAATTTCACCCAAATTTCACCCATCGGTTCAGGGGTTCTTAAAAAGTATGGAAGTTATATTTTACCGACCACACACAAGGCTCCTGCCCAAAACAGTTCCACGAATTCAGCGTGTGCAGTCGGTCAATTCAGAAAAAGGTAAAAAAAAAACAAACAAAGTACTGAATGGATCCTCCTGGCTCATAGGAGCGATTGCTCCCCTTTTCTGTACGAACAAAACTACCGAATGGCTGTTCGGTAACTAAAGGAAGCAGGCGTTCGGTAGTTTCAGCGGTGGTTCGTGAGGTCGAGTGTCCGATTTTAGTTCCAGACACTCGATGACCAAGTCCAGCTGACTACCCTCGTGCGAACAAGATGGCCGCCATTTTCTATTCCACGTGGCGTTCGGCTATACGAACAGCGGCCGCACAGGGAAAACGTAATAGTCGGTTCTTTTGAAGTTAATGAGCCAGGAGGGTGGTCGGTGTTCGGTAGTTTCAAACTACCGAACCAATATTCAATATACATGCAGTACTTGGAGGAAAAAAAGCCCGAACAAAATATTAAATAGAAGTCTATTTTCTTCATAGTGGTGTAAAAATTAGCATTGTAAATAGGTTAAAAACATTATTAAAGTGGGTCACGTGATCGGCATCCATTTTGGAAATAAGGCCGACCGTGTGACATGCCGCTAGGGGTATTGGGAAGTGTAGTATGTAGCATATAAATGCTGAATCCGAAGTGACAATCCTGTAATCCTATGATGCTACCTCAGTATCAGAAGTAGAAACAAAAACAAACATTTGCCCCTGAGTACGGCGTGGTTTGACGCTGAAACGCGCGGTGGGCTTTTCATTATTATCATTATTTCATTATTATCTCCCTTTTGGAGCACTTCAGCACTATGCACTGAAACACGATGGTTACTTTTTTATTTTTGTATCTATTTTTGGTACTGAGGTTGCATTATAGGATTACAGGATTGTCACTTCAGATTCAGCATTTGTATAGAACAACTTCAAAGGTGTTTCCAGGAGTTATAGGGTTTATCAATAGGGTTGCCCCATTTGTGTCTCTTCAGTATTTAGGATGATCTTACTTGATTTACTTTTCTGACAGAGACTCTACTTATAATATTGATTTTGTCAATATAGTAGTTACTTATTTACGCTGTAACGGAGCTCCCCGTACTCCGACCGAGTACCCTCCGTTGATGGACGCTTCCTAGCTTGTGCTGAGGACCACAACCATCGCAGACTCCGCAACCGCCATAGCTTGACTGGAGTCTCGCCGTCTTCCTTCCACCCTGGATCAGCTTCTGCCCTCCAGGACCGTGTGGGAAAGACCTCTTCCTTCCACCCTGTATGAACCTCCAGCATCCAGGACTGTGTGGGGAAGACCTTTCTTCCAATGAGAGCGTATCAGGAACAAGCTCTTAAAAGAGCTAAGTGATTCAAGCTCAGGGGAATATGCAGAGCATAGCAATCCCCACTGTGATTATAACAGCTCCCTCCAATATCAAGACAAGGCTACATTTTGAGGGATCAAGAAGAACTGTCTAAAGCTGTATTTTACTTGGGACTAGCCCATATGGTCATTACATTAACATTGCTGTGAAAACTCAATAAAATTACAAACAGTCAAATCATAGCAGGCAACATACAGTGACTTATTATAACACAATGACATATTTTTAAAGGGGTGGGGGAGACAATATTTAACAGAAAATATCTCACGTGCCTGCAGAATTAGTAATATGCAAATCTACCCGAATATGCAAATGAACCAGTCTTGCTATTCAGGTAGTGCATATTGCTGTTGCTACCAACAGAGGGCACTAGACAAGCTCCATAGCCAAATCCACCTAGTTGGTAGCAAACCTCAGCAGTACAGGAGAGCAGGCAATACATTTCACAGTACACACACACACTATAAACAATTACATTACACACACCCTGCACCTATAATGGGTACAGGGTGATTAAAACATAAGAGAAATAAAGCAACCTACATAAATAGTCTGTCTGAAGGTAGAATAGGGGCTTTAAAGCCAAATACATCAAAGAGTCATAGTCACAGGGTAGGAAGCTGGCAAGCAGGCCTCTCCAGGACCAAGTGGCGAAGTACACTTCGTCACATACCCTTTTTTCCTTTTACAACTCTGTAGCTGTCCCTGGTCCCTGTGTTTAGAGATTGTTTGCTGCCTTTTCTACCTACTATTGGACTTTTGTCTTTCTATACTAGGCTATTTTTAGCCAGGGTTGGGTTTTACTTCCATTAGCTGGTAACAGCAATTAGGTAGGATCAGGCTGTCATTCATTATTGCTAATTTATCCTACTTCGCTAATACCATATACTTTTCTGACCTGATATAGTACGTATTATGTAGGCATCTAGCACCTCTCCTAACTGTTGCCTTTGGTCTAGCAGGTTATACTTTATGGTTTACCTCAGAATTTCCAGTATTATTAATAAAGTTTTTGTTATTTTCTTTTAAGACCTTTTTCTAGGTTGGACTGGGATTTTAATCTAGGGGTCACTCTCTATGAGAGTGGTCTCTTAGGTTTTTCCTCTATATTTATATATCACTTTGGGTTACCCCCGTTTTGTGGTCTAGGTGACCACATTGGTTAAGGCACAGGGTGTGGGAGCTCTATTAAGCCCCTATCCTAGACCTTTACCTCTCCTTCTCATTATTACTTGTGAGCAGTGATCCAAAACATTTTGGAAAATAATTACTGAAAGCATTATTTGCACAAACAGTGGTTGAAATTGTAGATGGCAAAAAATTGAGCACTGAGACTGCAGGAGCATGATCATAACACCAAAGCTGTTTTTTGAAGCTAAAGTTGTTTTGGTGCCTTTAGTGTCCCTTTGTGTCAGGAATTTTGGTTGTTGGATTCTGGGGAAAGTATGGCTAAGTTTCTGTACAATGGCACTTGTGTTGTTCTGTGCAGTGCTGTATTATGGAGTGTTTTTGAACTCCCTCCGGGCTGGATGGAGAGGAAGGGGTTAAACACTTACCTTTCTCCAGCACCGGGCTCGCTCGGTGCTGGAGACTCTCCTCCTCCTTTCCCCGTCATCGGCTGAATGTGCATGCATGGCAAGAGCCGCGCGCGCATTCAGCCAGTCTCATAGGAAAGCATTCTCAATGCTTTCCTATGGACACTGGCGTCTTCTCACTGTGAAAATCACAGTGAGAAGCGCGGAAGCGCCTCTAGCGGCTGTCAATGAGGCAGCCACTAGAGGCTGGATTAATCCATTTGTAAACATAGCAGTTTCAGAGAAAGGGTTAATCCTAGGTGGACCTGGCACCCAGACCACTTCATTAAGCTGAAGTGGTCTGGGTGCCTATAGTGGTCCTTCAACCTTAGACTATGAAGATGATACACAAATAATTAACATTATAGAGTGCACCCCTGGACAATATTTTATCCAACCTGGAGATGAAAAGGATGAGAAGAAAGCCTACCAATTCAGACGCTCACAGTTAAAGAACTGCTCTGGGATTGAGGACCCTTCCTATGGTTTTTGGAGAAGGGAAGCCTTGCTTCATACTAAAGATGAATCGGGTAATGTTAAACAATGATGCTGATATGCCGTTTTTAAAGAATCTTTTTTTTTTTTTTAACTTAACAATTAATAGCAGTTTACCCACAACCAAATATAATGCAATGAAACCAATTTTATCTGTATTTATAGTAGAGAAATAACTAGTTTAATAGGGTAGGCACATTGACATGGAAACATGAACACAAAAATACGATTTGGTCAAAGGCCTTAATTTTTATTTTTGTCTTCCAGTTTCCAATAATCCTTCATTGATGTGCCTACTCTGTAGATTCTCTACCATTGCTGTGTGTATAATTCCTGATCTTAATGTATTGTTAATGGGATATTAAAAAAACTAATTTACTTACTCCCCATGACCCAGTGGTTTGGCTGAATCATTGGTGAATTACAGTACAACTTGGGATTTGATGGAATGTGGGAGTCCTATAAAACAAAGGTTATTTCTTAAACTTCTATTTTCAAGATCCTTCACCTTCATTTGTTGTTGTGTAATGAGTTCACATTGACATTGAAGTTGAGCATGTAGTGTAGCAAGGAGTGTTTCGAGGTTACCAAGTCTGAAGGAGTTAGCAGCTACTTTACTGACAAGATCAACAAGGGTGTGTTGTATGATGTCAACTTTCGCCTCTAATTTAGGTGGTCAGCCAGAGATGCAGGTTTGTTATTAGGGAGGTCTGGGGTGAATAAAGCGTCAGATGTGGCAGAACTTGGCACTTCTGAAGAAATTTCCTCTGAGCATGTCTGGTGTTTTTGATAGAGATTTGAAAAGTTTTGTATGTGTTTTGGCCTTGTTTTTCTACGATTGGACAAACTTCTCCATTCTTAAGAAAATAGTAAAGTGTAGAGATAGGCAATTCCTTTAGTCCTGAGTATCAGATGCAGACCCAGCAGCTTCTAAATCATAGTACTACTAATTTCTAGAATAGAAGACATTTCGTCACAGAAATCGGCACTCACTTACCTGCCCGGGGCACCCATGGCATCCACGAGGTCGGTAGTCAGCGTATCTGGGTTCCTCGGTGTAACGGATCGCCTGGCACCCCGACTGGGTACCTCCGTTGATGGATGCTCCTAGTGCTTCCTGAGGGCTCCAAGTACTCCACTTGACACCATAAGCACCGCAGACACCACGAACTGCCGCAGCTTGGTTGGGGTCTCGTCATCTCCTACCCACCTTGGACCTACGACAAGGCTCCAGGTTCCAGTGGTTGAACCTCTCTTTCCCCAGAGAGCGAAGCAGGAACAGAAACAAGCTCTTACAAGATCTTAGTGATTATTCAAGATAGTATGAAGAGCATAGCAATCCCTTGTAGCAGATTCCCCCCAATAAGAGACAGGACCCTAGATTGAGGGTGAAGTAGAACTGAAGGTTTAATGGTTCAGCTGCTTCTTTTATACAGTATTTCACTTTTTACACTCCCAGTTACTGTACACAAACCCTCCCCTCTGCCTGTGATACAATTAACAAAGACAATGGACTAACTCAATAACCCACAGGCAGAAAACACAAATTGTTAACCAAAGTACAGAAACACCCCAAAACTCCAACATATCCCCATAAATGGCAAATCCCTGGATAGCTCTGATCTGGGTGAACAACATATCCAAAAATCACCCAGATCAGAGCAGGGGTTCAAGAAATTACTGGTAGTCTCTTTTGACCGACCGCATGCACATTTTCATGCCTAAAACAGTTCCAGAGAGTTAGGCTGTGCGGCCGGTCTATTTTCCAATACTAAGTTCAGTTCAAATGCACGAACGGGGACCGTTCGTGCAAATAGCCATTGTTAAAGTGGCGTTCGAATTGTCGAACACTGTTCGACTCCCGAAGTTCCGGATAAGGTAAAGTTCAGCGGTGTTCGTGCCATCGCGTGTCCGAATTGAGTTCCATGAACTCGACGACAAAACACAGCTGAACACGTTCAACTAAACAAGATGGCCGCTGCCACATGTTCTAATATACGAATGGTGACCACCCAGCCATTCGTCAATTTGGCTGCGGTTAACTCCCAACCTGGGAGGTAAATTGGCTGCACACTCCACTTGTGTGTGGTCCGGCTGTTCGGTAATTCGAAGTTCCACTTCGACCACTTAGAAAGTTTAAAGAACAATTGTTTAAAATAACAAACAGGCATAAATAGTATCTTTAACCACAATAACTTAAAGGGGCCAAAATCATAGGGTAAAAAGCTGGCAAGTAGTACCCTCCAAAAACCCGTGGCAAATTCAGCTAAAAGGGGGAGTTTGCCACACTCTGCTCTGTCCCAGCCTCCTGTAACCTCTGCTGTCCTGTTTGCCAATGGGGGAGCTATGGCGGCTGCTCTGTCTCCCTAAGATTGTGGCTGCCATGCGGGAATCTGGGTGGGTGGAGACTGCAATGCAAAATGGCGCTGAGTTCCAGGTATAGATTTATAGTGCTCTGTAACTCTGCCTGAAGGGGGGAGAGGCTGGCCATGTAACTTATCTTCACTTTATATTCTGCTCACTTCCTCCAGTGATTCTGTTATAGTATAATTTAGAAATAAAGAAAGATGTTTAAATGTCTATCTGTTCCTGTCCAAATTAGAGAAAATTGAATTGCGTATATACGCTGAAGTAATTCAGACTGACACACGGAGTTCAGGTTAAAATAACTTCAAGGAAATTTATTGGCAAGTGAAGCAAGAGCGGGCTCGCAGGCCCTTTTAAGGGGAACTTTGCATCATCATTGATTATCGAGATATCAGAAAATAAACATAATTAATTGGATTAATTGTTAAGTGTTTGTGTCAGTGACCACCCATCCATATGATTAATTTGCTCAAAAACTCTCATCTCATTACCCATCTGTAAGTGTTTTCTGAATTTTCCTCAATATTCCAATGTAGGTTATAAGGTGAGACACAGACAGTAGGTGGTTCAAATTAAGTATAGCAAGTTTATTAAAAATAAATGAAATCTTACATATAGGCTTAAAATCATCCACATAAGCACACGCACAATATATTTTGATCAAGGTGCATAAGTTTTGGCAAATGTCCAATCAGCATTTGTTTTAGAACAATGTCCAATCACATCGTTTGATTTGGTGAATCTCCAATACAGTCCTTCAGTTCCGTAGAATAACCAATTAGGTGAATTTCCAGCATCTTAGGATAACTCCTATTAGATAATGGAGGCCATATTATTATTAGAATCAAATAAAGAAAGATACATTTAAACAACAATTTAAAATTTAAAAAGACGCAACAGTTTTGTCAAAAAGGGTATAATAAAAAAAGACGTAGAATCACAATACACAATGGTAGACAAAATGGAAAGGAAACATATTTTAAAGTATAGAATAAAGTCGATTAAAACAGGAGAGTGAACAAATGCCCTTTATATTCAATTACAATTCTCAGAATAATGTTCTTTAAAGAATTAGAATTAAACAAATCTGAACATTTTAATAAATTTCACAGTAGCGACCCAGGACTATTGACATTTGAAAAGATAGAACAGGGAGAGAGCGGGGCGGGGAGATGGAGGGCGACTCAAAACATCTAAGCAAAAAGGAGATTAAAGGAGATTAAATGGATGTTCGATTTAAATATCTTATCTCCAATGGGTCTTAATATAGAGTTTGATGTTAAAGCTTTTTTATTGTCGTTATTTATTAGTCCTGGCTTCCAACATTTTAAGTGTTTGGAATATTTATTGTTTTGCCCCTTTTCTCTTTTACCAAATTAATATTTTATATGTATATACCGTAAGATATTTTAGGACATTTGTTCTATCATTTATTTCTTAAAATATCTTTATTTCCTCTTCACTTTTATTTAGCTATGTCATTTTATTTTTCCTTTTACACTTTTGACAGTATTTTATATGCTAAAATGTTATATATTGAATATTTCCATATATAGAATTGTAACTTTGTTTTATTTACACGTTTTCCTATTACCAATATCTACTTTATTATGAACTTGGACTCTGAATCATGTAAAGATTAATTTTTATTTTTTTATGAAAAAATAATACATTTGCTTTGCTCCCATCATTTTTATTTTTTAAATTCTTTACTTTGTTTGTGCAGAAGATGAACAATTATGTATTAAATGCCACAACAGCGCTTGGAAGTATTAGTGTTTAAACAAGCGTATCAGCATGGCATAGTTTAGACCTGCACATTTTTCAATAGGTTACTCGGGCGTACTGTGTCAGTTGTAAGAAAACAGAAATGGTAAACATATCCTACTTTGTATAAACATGTATGTGGCAGTTGAGAACATAGCACATTTTAGGATAGTATGATATAACATCCTAACTAGGCCTAATGCAGTGATACTATAATTACAAGAGAAAAGAAAAAGTAGGTGGTTCCTACTCATCAGGGGCGTATTAGTCGCGAGGCAAACAAGGCATTTGCCTTGGGCGGCATTTTCCAGGGGGCGGCAAAAAACGCCGCCCCCAAATGCCCAGGGCAAATGTCTTGTTAGCCTTGCGGCTAACAGACATGCTGGGCTGTCGGGCGGCTGGCTGGCTGGCGAGGGAGCACTTCCTCTGAGCACTCTGTCAGCTCCCTCGCGTGCCGCAGAGTGAGACTGGGAGCCGGAATATGACGTCATATTCCGGCTCCGCCTCCCAGCCTCACCCGACAGCCATTGCCGCCCGCCCAGCAGCCACTGGACCACCAGGGAGGAAGAGACTCCCCCCCCACAGCATTCCCAAAGGTAAGGAGGCTGGAGGGGGGGTGTTTAAATAAATTTTTAAAAATGTGTTAATGTGGGTTAGTGTGTGTCTGTGTCTGTTAGTGTGTGTGTGTCTGTTAGTGTGTGTGTGTGTGTGTGTCTTTTAGTGTGTGTGTGTCTGTCTGTTAGTGTGTGTGTGTGTGTCTGTCTGTTAGTGTGTGCGTGTCTGTCTGTTAGTGTGTGTGTGTGTGTCTGTTAGTGTGCGTCTGTCTGTTAGTGTGGGTCTGTCTGTTAGTATGTCTGTCTGTTAGTGTGTGTCTGTGTCTGTTAGTGTGTGTCTGTTAGTGTGTGTCTGTGTCTGTTAGTGTGTCTGTCTGTTAGTGTGTGTCTGTGTCTGTTAGTGTGTTTGCCTGTGAGTGTGTGTCTGTGAGTGTGTGTGTGTGTGTGTGCTAGTGTGTGTCTGCTAGTGAGTGTGTGTGTCTGACTGTGTGTGTCTGTTAGTGTGTGTGTCTGACTCTGTGTGTCTGTTAGTGTGTGTGTGTTTGCCTGTGAGTGTGTGTGTCTGCTAGTTTGTGTCTGCTAGTGTGTGTCTGTTAATGTGTGTCTGTTAGTGAGTGTAAGTGTGTCTGTTAGTGTGTGTGTGTTTCTGTTAGCGAGTGTGTGTTTCTGTTAGCGAGTGTGTGTTTCTGTTAGCTAGTGTATGCGTATCTGTCAGTGAATGTGTGTGTGTATTTAGAATGCGGGGCGGGGGGGAAGGGTTGGGTGGGGGTGGCGGGGGGGAGGGTGGGGGCACCTGAGTTTTATCCTGCCTAGGGCAGCAAAAAACCAGGATACACCACTGCTACTCATCTAGGCTTTACTCTTTAGTTAACGACATCTAATGATTGCAATGCGTGGGTGGGCACTAGTGGGAGCGACGGTGATAAGAGGATGTACCACTTAGTCTTCAGGTGTGACACTGGTTTGGGCATAGGGGCTAAGTACATTGTGTTTGGGCGTTTTCACTCTTATCAATTGCGTACCCTATGTGCCATGTACTTGCGTGTGTTGTACAAGTGAGATCTATGATCCCTAATCAAGGGGGTTGCGGGGGGGGGAGGGAGATAGATGGTGGTGGCCACTGTGCGAGCCCTTTTGCGTTGGTGACCAATGTAAGGTGTGGGATATCCACTGGTGGTCGTGTTAGCCTTTGGTTTAATGCACCCTGGGGGGGGGGGGAAGGGGGGCATTGTAAAACTGGAAGATGCAACATAACCGTGAGTCATTAAAAAATTCTTATAAATTAAATAAACAAATAGATAAACATTTGCGCCTGTACGCTTTTGGAATAAGTTGGAATCAAGTGGCTGCTATCGGGGCGCCTCTCCTTCGGGATACAAAGGGGACAGTCCTTGTGGGGTTCTAATGTATGAGAGGTGGTAGGAGTGTCAGGTGGACCAGTTCCCGGTGGGAGCCCCAACGCTTGAAGGAAGGAGTCTGCCTCATGTATAGAGGTGAGTTTCAGAGTGGTGCCGTTGTGGTCAACCGACAGGGTTTTAGGCAATGTCCAACGATAGGTCACATTGGCGTCTCGTAGGCGGCAGGTCACTGGGTCCAGTGTTCTCCTCCACTGGAGGGTGGACCTGATCAGGTCCTGGTAGAAGGTGAGACTGGTGGATTCAAAGTCCAGCGGTGTTTTGCCTTTTGTAGCCGTGAAGATGTGGTTTCTGTCCATTAGAGTTTGGCACCGAAGGATCAAATTTCTGGTTGCTAGGAGAGGTGCCTGTCTCGATTTACTGATGCAAAAGATCCCTGCAAAGGATAGCCTTTTTGCCTGCGAGTGTGGTAGTAAGGTAGCAAAGAGGCGTCTGAGGTAGTGTGGCAGTTCCGATTAGCTGATATTTTCAGGGATGCCCCTTCTGCAGCCTCCAGCTTATTGATCAGGGCTGAGTGGGAAGACTGAAGTTGCAGCACTGTTTCTTTAAGGTCTCTCACTTCTTGTTGTACGTCCAGAATGTCCTCCTATGAGGTTTTCACGCGGTTTGTCACTGCTTGGACCTCTGTTCGCATCATGGCCATGTCTGCCGCGGACATTTGCCTCAGCTTTACCAGGAGGTTCCTAATGTCCGGTTTGGTGGCTGGCGTCAATGCATCGGGTCTGTCTGCACGTACAGGGGTGACTGTGGGTCTATGATTTCCCCCGGGGTTTGCTCCGAGCATGTGAAGCTTGTGTCTCGATCAGTCATGGCAGCAATCTTTGGGGCCGCAGGGCGCTGCAGCATTGTGCTTATATAGCAGGTGTCTTTACACGCACCTGTAGCTATGCGCTGGGATTTCCATCCCATGTTTGCCGGGTTGGTTGTCTCGCTCTCCGTGGGTGGTGTGGTGATAGGGTACACCGCGTTGCGTATCAGTGCTTCAAGGGCCCTGTATGCTGGGTAGGCCTTGGCTTTGCGGCGTACTTTCCTCCCCATTTGCGGGAATAAAAAGGGCATCGGTCTGTAAGTGCCAATTCCCCCTTGCTCTGCCCGTTAGTCCCTTGGGCTGCTTTGGCCTGTCCGGCAGGGATTGCCGTTGATTTCTTCCAGTGTGGCCAGAGCTCACAGGACTTGCGTCCGCTTGGTTCAGTGGCTAAGCTCCACCCCCTTCATTTTTTTTTTTTTTACATTTTTTATTTTTGTTGTGCAGGTGAATACAAAACAATTTCAAGACGCCACAACAGCGTACACGTTTATAAACAAGCAAGACAGTGGCAGGAAAGGGTATGCACATTTTTATATTATGAACAAGTTTAGCGTTTTACCATGTCGCAGAGTAAGACAAGTTGGTTATCAGGAGTAAAGAGACATGTGATCGTTTAGTGTTTGGTTGTTGTGTAGTTTCGTAAGCGATTTGGTGAACAAACTGGCTATTATATGTAATGTACTTCCGTAGCATCTAAGCACGTTGTGCTGGCAGCCTACCCGAGGGCTGTGAGCTAATGACTGCTGTACAGTACCTACTGGCAGGTCGTTAAAAAGTGGCAGCGTGGCTGGGAAGCATGGTATGTAGGAACAAGAATGCGTGTTAGGCTGTGGTGTATGTGGCTTCTGGCCTCATGCAAACGAGTTAGCGCATGTCATGTATATTGAGAAGCATCTGCATGACCTTTCAAACATGGCAATAAAAGACAGCAATAAAGGACATAGCAATAAAACCAACACACACAGCCTTTAGCTGACTTCAACTGGCTTATATCTAGCGTAGGAAATTCTCAAGTCCATGGCCATCGGTATGTAGTCATATAGGTAACGTCGACTGCTTTGGACTTTCTGTCAGATTGTGGGCTCCATCGTGAGGCTGACAGTGTGACACATTGCTGCTCTAACGGTAGGTGGGGGAGTAGGGCGCATATTTAAACAAGACAGGCAGTGTTCACTGCTTGATGGGGTCAGTCTTGAATGGCCTCTGTCCCCCCCAACAGGTGTCACTTGCCGGTCTGAGGGTCTACCGCCGTTTCAACCAATTCCCTGGGTTGGTAAGTCCACTAAGTGAGGTTGCAAGGTCTCGGGATCACGGGAGATATTCCTCCAACCCCAGGTCATCGTGAAGGCTGACACCTTCTGTCCACCGACTTGGTACCGTTGCACGGCGAGGTCCTGGCCCCTCACAAGGCAGTTGGGAGGTCGGGGTAACATCTGCTGCCTGCGGCGTGCGACCTTCTCCCTGTGTGGTCGGTGTTTTAGGGACATGTCTTTGGTGGATTTCTGCTTGGGAAGGCTGCCGTTGATTCTGGTAGGCTGTCGGGTAGATGTGTTGCCCGGAGGTGTTCCCCCTGCTGCCCCCTGTTTGGACTGGAAGGAAGCGGATCGTGCTTGCAGCTTGTCCCAGAAAGCCTGGAATATTGCGTCCAGCCTAGATTCTATGGTGCTTTGCGTGGGCATCTGTGTCTGGTTGCAGGATTGTGAGGCTTGTGAGAGGGCCCCCGCCATCTTGTGCAGTCTGGGCACCGTTAGGTGGCTGCTGCAATCAGTGTGTTAAAGCTGCATGGGTATGTTTGTCTGATCACCCTGGGGGGACCGGGATAACCCCCACCGGTCCAGGGGGGGGGGTATAGGAGATCAGCAGGTTCACTTAGTGAGTCTAGCGCCGAGGAGAGCGGCCGCCTCCCCCCAGCTTCAGCCCCAGCAGGCCGCATGCGGCGTTCCGGTCTCCCGACCTCGACAGGCATCGGAGAGGTATCCCACGAATCAGCAGTGCACCCCAAGCGAGGTAAATTAGAACAAAAGTATCTTATTCCAGCCATTTACCACTGTCGGTATGGACGCATGACAAAGATGCAGTCCGTACTCACTAATTTCCCTAATGGCTTGAAATCACTTAATCTAATGATGGACTCCTACTGTGTTTGCAGAGAACATGCATAAAATTGGTTAATCCCACACTGGGATAGTGGTGCAGAAAACCCAAATCTTAACCGTCTGTCAATGTAAACTTTGAATGCTACATGAAGAGGCTCGGTGAAAGTGGCAGAGAAGGGGTGCAAGTGTTTGAATCGCACAGGGGATACAAGGAGATACATCCAGTCTCATAAACCTGTCTGTTTGAGAATCAAAATGTAATTGGTTTTCTTTAGCATTGTGAATCACTGAGGGATCTTTATCAAACATGTTTAAACACCAGGACTTAAAGGACCACTATAGTGCCAGGAAAACATACTCGTTTTCCTGGCACTATAGTGCCCTGAGGGTGCCCCCACCTTCAGGGACCCCCTCCCTCCCGGCTCTGGAAAGGGGAAAAGGGGTAAAACTTACCTTTTTCCAGCGCTGGGCGGGGAGCTCTCTGCCTCCGATCCTCCTCCGTTCCGCCCTGTCGGCTGAATGCGCACGCGCAGCAAGAGCTGCGCGTGCATTCAGCCGGTCGCATAGGAAAGCATTATCAATGCTTTCCTATGGACGCTTGCGTGCTCTCACTGTGATTTTCAGTGAGAATCACGCAAGCGCCTCTAGCGGCTGTCAGTGAGACAGCCACTAGAGGATTTGGGGGAAGGCTTAACCCATTGATAAACATAGCAGTTTCTCTGAAACTGCTATGTTTATAAAAAAAATGGGTTAACCCTAGCTGGACCTGGCACCCAGACCACTTCATTAAGCTGAAGTGGTCTGGGTGCCTAGAGTGGTCCTTTAATATCATCTTCAATCCTGTTGGTCGCTTTCCCTATCTAGGCATCTACGCCATAAGGTTTGAGCATCACCATATTGCTCAGGGGCATGCAAGTAGGAGCTCTTTTTATTCTACAATAAATGTTTCAACAGAGATGTATGTTTTGCCTTGCATGACAACACTGAGAAAATCCAGCTAAACATTATCCAGAAGTGGAGATTATACCACTGGATGCTGTTTTGTTTGTACCACATGAAAGGCTCTATGTCATGTGAGTGCATTACCACTCATTACTATATATCCCTAGAACTTTCCTACATACTACTTTCCTATACTGCTTCTATGTTTTTTTTTTTTTGTTAATATTCTGCTGAAGACCCTGACTTGCGAAGGAAAACAGCTACATATGCCTAGATGGAGGTTATTCCATCAAAACTTTCATCTCAGAACTGGTTTAAAAGCTCCTAAAATTGTGGGTGATTTTCCATAATCACGCGACCCAAATTTCTAGTTATACTCCAAAATTAAAATTCTTTCTGCTCTCTTACATACTCACCTACTGGAAGAGACACCACCAACCCATTGTGAGAACTTATCGGTACAGCCAAGAAGAGGAAGCCTTGGCAGCTTGTTGTTGCTGATTTTGCTTACCAGGACTCATTTAGCACTTAATTCTTACCGTATTCGTTACATTTTGTAAAGGATGTCCAGGCCTCTTCTCAAACCTCATCATCTTCATCTTCAACTTGGTAGTAACTTTCCGCCTTCTTCCGATCTTTCTCTATGTAGAAAGAGGTTGGAGGAAAAATCCCCCTCCTATGACTCCGACAAAAGTACAAATAATCAGAGCGGAGCCTAAGTTATTAAGCCGCAAGAGGTCTGAATCTGGCTTTCCTTTGCTTATTAGATCTGAAATCTGAGAAGAAGAAAGATGAAAGAGAAGCAGTTACAGCTGGTGATTAAATCGACGCCAAAATGCAGGTAAAACAGTAAACTAAATAAATAAACATATCCAAATTCTTTGATCACGTGTATTTGTAAGAATACAGCACAGTTATTTTCATTAGACAAATTGCCAAATGGTGAGTGTTGCCATCTGTCACATATAATATGTAAAGATGCTCATGTTTTAATTTCCATACTGGTTGTACCTGTTCAGTATCTTCACTTAATGATGCATATTTCAACAACTGCTGGTAATCTGTAATGGGCATCCCACTGGAAGGACCACTTAAATAAAGACAAGTACAGGGGATTTCCCTAAATAGCACAGTACCGGATGGGGAAAAAACAATCGGGCCGCGTATGGGGCTATTAGGACTTCAAAATTCCGACATTGTTTACACTATTCAACAATATACAGATTTTGCACTTCTGGTCCCAAATATTTGGTCCAAATATCAGCAGGGCCAATTGCTGCTGGACAGCTGAAAACCAAACCAAATTTAATAATTCCAGGCTCAGAGGCTTAAAATTCGGGACCCGGTTTGAAAAAAAATCCCAACTGTTTGCCCACAGGCATTGCTAGCCTGTGATCAAATAGTTAAAAACCTATTCTATTATTCTAATATTCTTGGGGGAGGACCTACTGTCCCCACAGACCCCCGGAGTGGAGAGGGAGAGATTTTGGGACGGTGGAACTTTCAATTTCCAAAATAAAATATAAAAATGAATAAAGTAATGGAGGGAGGGGAAAGCGATCTTCCCTTTGCCAGAAAAAAATTATTTGCCTCCAGTGCACACAGCCATTCCTTTACGTCTCCTTAGTGGTAGCACAGAAAAGCCTTATTTCCCTATCAGGCAACTCCACTCACTTTAAATCGTCCTTCCACCCCCCCACCCCTCACCGACTTCCTTGGCAACGCTTGCTGATCTCCATACCAGCTATAACCCCCACAATACCAGTCACACAAGTGATCACCCCGAAAATCAAACTAGAAAAAAATAAAAGACGTAATGAGTTAAAAAATTAAGAGTATAATAAACCAGTGGGAAAAGACAGAAGACATATAAGGGGGGGGGGGGGGGGGGAGGGAAACTAGCCTGTCTGTTTTAGAATCAAAATTTAATTGGTTTTCTTTAGCATTGTGAATCACTGAGAGATCTTTATCAAACATGTTCAAACACCAGGACTTAATGTCATCTTCAATCCTGTTGGTCGCTTTCCCTATCAAGACTGGGATAAGCAAAGCCAGTTCTGATTTATAAACATCTACGCCATAAGGTTTGAGCAATACCATATTGTTCAGGGGCATGCGAGTAGGAACTCTTTTCTTTCTATTATAAATGTTTCAACAGAGAGCTCTATGTCAATGTTTTGCCTTGCATGACAACACTGAGAATATGCAGCTAAACATTATCCAGAAGTGGAGATTATACCACTGGATGCTGTTTTGTTTGTACCACATAAAAGGCTCTATGTCATGTGAGTGCATTACCACTCAATACTATATATCCCTAGAACTTTCCTATATATACTGTTTCTATGTATTTTTGCTTTTTTTTTGTTAATACTCTACTGTAGACCCTGACCTGCTAAGGAAAACAACTATTTATGCCTAGATGGGGATTATTCCATCAAAACTTTCATCTCAGAACTGGTTTAAAAGCTCCTAAAATTGTAAGTGATTTTCCATATTCACTCCACCCAAATTTCTAGTTATACTCCACAATTAAATTTATTTTTGCTCTCTTACATACTCACCTACTTGAAGAGCAACCACCAACCCATTGTGAGAACTTATCAGTACAGTCAAGAGGAGGAAACCATGGCAGCTTGTTGTTGCTGCTGTTGCTTACCAGGACTCATTTAGGGCTTAATTCTTACCGATTTAGGGCTTAATTCTTCCGATCTTTCTCTACGTAGAAAGAGGTTGCAAGGAAAAATCCCCCTCCGATGACTCCAACAAAGGCACAAATAATTAGAGCGGAGCCTAAGCTATTAAACCGCAAGAGGTCTGAATCTGGCTTTCCTTTGCTTATTAGATCTGAAATCTGAGAAGAAGAAAGATGAAAGAGAAGCAGTTATAGCTGGTGATTAAGTGATTAAAATTGAGGCCAAAATGCGGGTAGAACAGTAAACGAAATACATAAACATATCCAAATTCTTTGATCACGTGTATTTGTAAGAATACAGCACAGTTATTTTCATTAGACAAATTGCCAAATGGTGAGTGTTGCTATATGTCACATATAATATGTAAAGATGCTCATGTTTCCATACTGGTTGTACCTGTTCAGTATCTTCACTTAATGATGCATATTTCAACAACTGCTGGTAATCTATAATGGGCATCCCACTGGAAGGACCACTTAAATAGAGACACGTAAAGGGGATTTCCCTAAATAGCGCAGTACCGGATGGGGAAAAAACAATCGGGACGCGTATGGGGCTATTAGGACTCCAAAATCCAGACATTGTTCACACTATTCAACAATATACAGATTTTGAATTTCAGGCCCCAAATAGACCTGAATTTGGTCCAGATATCAGCAGGGCCAAACGCTGCTGGACAGCTGAAATCCAAACCAAATTAAATAATTCCAGGCTCAGATGCTTCAAATTCGGGCCCCGGTTTGAAAAAATCCAGACTTTTTGCCCACAGGCATTGCTAGCAACCTGTGATCAAATAATTAAAAACCTATTCTATTATTCTAATATTCATGGGGGAGGACCTACTGCCCCTACAGACCCCCGGAGTGGGGAGGGAGAGATTTTGGGACGGTGGAACTTTCAATTTCCAAAATACGATCTTCCCTTTGCAGGCACTTTGCCTGTTAGGGACAAGATAATATTGTCTGTTGAAAGCATGCGTTGTGTGCGCTGATGACTGACGTAAAATATATATAGAATTGACATTAGGCAACCTGCAACAGTTCAGAGTAACAAGCCCCCGAGACACGAATGCAAATATCTCTGAATGTGCAGAGTTTAAAGCACATGTTTGCACATCCAGGCTCCTGCCACCATGATCTATTCAAATGACTGAAGTGGTCATGGGGGTTGGCATAACCCTTTAATGTTCATGGAGATATAGTGATCACTTCCCACTCCGATTACAGCCAGCATCTCCTAATATGTGGGACACAACGATCTGCAATACTGCCGCCGTTCCACGTCTTGTAGGAATCACCACATACTGCAAAAGGGGAGAGTTAAAAATATCATCAGACCAGGAGGAACGAGCAAAACATCACACAATAAGCCGCGGTTCCAAGCCTTCTAATTAGTGAACTAAAACGTTTTTTGGGGGTGGGCAGGATTGCAGGCACTATAACAACTTCAATAAAATTGCAAAAGTGCCTACAGTATCCCTGTAAAGGTCTGTGCAGGGCAGGTGTGAGGAAATTGAAAAGCAGCAATATACCGTTTCTTGCATCAAAAGTCAGCTGATTTTGGAACCGGAACTGTGGTCAGCAGTAACAATTCAAAATTTCTCAAAGGAGCCTCCTCTGTTCACAGTATAGCTAATCAAATAGCATTGATCCAAATCCATATGTTTTATTATAAATCGATAAAAATACAAATATAATGGGAATTGCACCTCAGTGTGGCAAGCAACCCCTTACCTCCTCACACATATTGTGTCGAATGTCCACTCTTAATCATAGGATCAAGTCAAATGCATGCCAGGCTTTCAGCCAATCAAGCAGACCAGCCCACTGAGGGTAGGACATGAATAGAGCTTTGTTTCAATGCTCTCTGCAGGGTCCTAGTTCCCTAAATGTGCAGCATGCGCATAGGGTTGCCACCCTTTTTGGAAAAAAATACCGGCCATACTAATTTGCATAATTAATTATATATGCGTGACATCACAGCACACGATGTGCATAAAAGATCGAGAACATTTGGAAGCAGAAAATTCCCTAAATCACTTATAAAATACTTGCAATGTTTCTACTGTGTCTGACTGTGTGTATAGTATTGTGTATGTGAGGCAGTGTGTGTATATACTGTCTGGGTGAGTGTATGTGTGTGTATAGCAGTGTGTCATTGTGTAAATTTGTATATACAAACACACATGCAGACTGCTAAATACACACACATATGCAAACTGCTGAATACACATACACAGACTGCTAAATATGCAGAGACTGCTGAATACACTGACTGTTCAATACACATACAAAGACAGACTGCTACGTACGTACACATACTGCTAAATATGCAGAGACTGCTGAATACACTGACTGTTCAATACACATACAAAGACAGACTGCTAGGTACGTACACATACTGCTAAATATGCAGAGACTGCTGAATACACTGACTGTTCAATACACATACAAAGACAGACTGCTAGGTACGTACACATACTGCTAAATATGCAGAGACTGCTGAATACACTGACTGTTCAATATACATACAAAGACAGACTGCTGAGTATGTACACATACTGCTAAACATGCATAGACTGCTGAATACACTGACTGTTCAATACACATACACAGACAGACTGCTGAGTACGTACACATACTGGTAAATATGCAGAGACTGCTGAATACACTGACTGTTCAATACACATACAAAGACAGACTGCTACGTACGTACACATACTGCTAAATATGCAGAGACTGCTGAATACACTGACTGTTCAATATACATACAAAGACAGACAGCTGAGTACGTACACATACTGCTAAATATGCAGAGACTGCTGAATACACTGACTGTTCAATACACATACAAAGACAGACTGCTGAGTACGTACACATACTGGTAAATATGCAGAGACTGCTGAATACACTGACTGTTCAATACACATACAAAGACAGACTGCTAGGTACGTACACATACTGGTAAATATGCAGAGACTGCTGAATACACTGACTGTTCAATACACATACAAAGACAGACTGCTAGGTACGTACACATACTGCTAAATATGCAGAGACTGCTGAATACACTGACTGTTCAATATACATACAAAGACAGACAGCTGAGTACGTACACATACTGCTAAATATGCAGAGACTGCTGAATCCACTGACTGTTCAATACACATACAAAGACAGACTGCTACGTACGTACACATACTGCTAAATATGCAGAGACTGCTGAATACACTGACTGTTCAATACACATGCAAAGACAGACTGCTAGGTACGTACACATACTGCTAAATATGCAGAGACTGCTGAATACACTGACTGTTCAATATACATACAAAGACAGACTGCTGAGTACGTACACATACTGCTAAATATGCAGAGACTGCTGAATACACTGACTGTTCAATACACATACACAGACAGACTGCTGTGTACGTACACATACTGGTAAATATGCAGAGACTGCTGAATACACTGACTGTTCAATATACATACAAAGACAGACAGCTGAGTACGTACACATACTGCTAAATATGCAGAGACTGCTGAATCCACTGACTGTTCAATACACATACAAAGACAGACTGCTACATACGTACACATACTGCTAAATATGCAGAGACTGCTGAATACACTGACTGTTCAATACACATGCAAAGACAGACTGCTAGGTACGTACACATACTGCTAAATATGCAGAGACTGCTGAATACACTGACTGTTCAATATACATACAAAGACAGACTGCTGAGTACGTACACATACTGCTAAATATGCAGAGACTGCTGAATACACTGACTGTTCAATACACATACACAGACAGACTGCTGTGTACGTACACATACTGGTAAATATGCAGAGACTGCTGAATACACTGACTGTTCAATACACATACAAAGACAGACTGCTAGGTACGTACACATACGGCTAAATATGCAGAGACTGCTGAATACACTGACTGTTCAATACACATACAAAGACAGACTGCTAGGTACGTACACATACTGCTAAATATGCAGAGACTGCTGAACACACTGACTGTTCAATACACATACACAGACAGACTGCTGAGTACGTACACATACTGCTAAATATGCAGAGACTGCTGAATACACTGACTGTTCAATACACATACAAAGACAGACTGCTAGGTACGTACACATACTGCTAAATATGCAGAGACTGCTGAATACACTGACTGTTCAATACACATACAAAGACAGACTGCTAGGTACGTACACATACTGCTAAATATGCAGAGACTGCTGAATTCACACACAGATTGCTAAATAGGCAGACTGCTGAATACACATACACAGACAGACTGCTGAGTACACACACACTGCTGGATACACATACACAGACAGACTGCTGAGTACACATACAGACTGCTAAATATGCAGAGACTGCTGAATACACATACACAAGACAGACTGCTAAATACACACACATATGCAAACTGCTGAATACACATACACAGACTGCTAAATATGCAGAGACTGCTGAATACACTGACTGTTCAATACACATACACAGACAGACTGCTGAGTACGTACACATACTGGTAAATATGCAGAGGCTGCTGAATACACTGACTGTTCAATACACATACAAAGACAGACTGCTAGGTACGTACACATACGGCTAAATATGCAGAGACTGCTGAATACACTGACTGTTCAATACACATACAAAGACAGACTGCTAGGTACGTACACATACTGCTAAATATGCAGAGACTGCTGAATACACTGACTGTTCAATACACATACACAGACAGACTGCTGAGTACGTACACATACTGCTAAATATGCAGAGACTGCTGAATTCACACACAGATTGCTAAATAGGCAGACTGCTGAATACACATACACAGACAGACTGCTGAGTACACACACACACACACACTGCTGGATACACATACACAGACAGACTGCTGAGTACACATACAGACTGCTAAATATGCAGAGACTGCTGAATACACATACACAAGACAGACTGCTAAATACACACACACGGAGAATAGAAGAATTTGAATGTTAGCTAATTTTGTGGCTTGGGTTCCAGGTACCAGCGATCTTTGTGTAGGTAAAGGATCTCTGCTAAAACTTTCTGTAGATTGTATTACCTATTCCTCCCATTATCCTTATGGTTTCGTAAATTTCACTATTGGATGCCACAGTCCTTTTTCCCTATGCTGGTAGCAGTTAATCTGCTTATTACTTTTTTGGTGATACTTTTTATTGAGCTTTTACATAGCAGCAGCTTTTATTGAACTTTTTGTTATGCTATCCGATTTGCAAAACTTACAAATACAGGGAATATTTTTCACTGCTATTTAGTTATGAATAGACACACAGACTGCTGAAAACACACACAGACTGCCGAATACACAGAAACATAGAATGTGATGGCAGATAAGAATCATTCGGCCCATCTAGTATGTTTTAAATACTTTCATTACATACACACAGACTGCTGAATACACACACACACTGCTTAATACACTCACAGGCTGCTGAGTACACACAGACACTGCTTAAACACTCACAGGCTGCTGAGTACACACACACACACTGCTGAATACATACACAGACTGCCGAATACATTCACACAAACTGCTGAACACACACACAGTGCTGAACACACACACAGTGCTGAACACACACACTGCTCTCATGACTCAGTTCCTGGTGCTAATCTTCCATCTGTTTGTCCTGTAGCTCCTGCTGCTTCCACTCCTCCCATGCGGACTCTGTTATTGGAGAGGGCAGGGACATGCAGCGACATCCCATTTCAGCCCTCTCCACACCAACAACCACCAACAAGTGTTCCTAGCACGGCCTTAGAACACTGCACACCCTGGTGGCCGGTGGCGATATTGCAGAAAATTATCTTCAAAGAAAAATACCGGCAATTGTATTGAAGGTATTTTTGCAATCACGGCACTGGCCACACAGCTTTAAATACCGGCTGTGCCCTACATGCGCACATCTACACGTTACACTTTCTGGGGACTGTTCTCTGGTGTCACCAAAGGTCGAACACCAGTGAGCAAAGTCAGAATAGTGGGCAAAGACCTGGAAATTGGGACTACAACTTGAGAAATATTAGTGCACAACTGTCCAAGGAATGATTAAAGAAACACTCTACTGCCAACATACCTCCCCCAACAAATAATAAATAAAAATCACTATTAGTAGATATATCCCAATGGAAACATGCATGCATTCAATTATGCATTTTCTCATTGGGGGTGTGACGGATCACCTGGCACCCCGACTGGGTACCTCCGTTGATGGATGCTCCTAGTGCTTCCCGAGGACTCCAAGCACTCCACTTGACACTATCAGCACTGCAGACCGAACCTCTCTTCCTGCAGAGAGCAAAGCAGGAACAAGCTCTTAAAAGAGGTTAGTGATTATAGCTAGGGGAGTATGTAGAGTATAGCAATCCCCCAGTGTAAATGCAGCCGTTTCCCCCAATCATGAAACGAGGCTCTATGTTGAGGGTCAAAACAGGAACTCACCAGTCTAAGGGTTTATTGGCACTTATATGCAACTTTTCCCACAAGTTTACCACCCACGTAGTCTTGTGGAACAACCAACCAAAACATTACAATACAGTCAAACACTCCCATTCATTCCAGCAAAATCCTCCCCTCTGCCTGTGATAGAATTACTGCACACAATGGGCTAATGTAATTATCACAATACACAATATTCATAACTTTAAAAGTATACATCACATTCTGAACCAGCATACGCAGTATACAAACATATGTCAAAATCATACAAATTGGTCCAGTGGTTCAAAAGTTAGATGGAAGTCCTTTTTGACCGAATGCAAGCATGGCTTTCCTGCCCCAAACCAGTTCCACTGAATTAGGCTGTGCAGCCTGTCTATCTTCTCCTCTATGCTGGAGATAATTGGCTTAACTGTGTGTGGTAAGCCAATTATCTCCAGGTACAGAAAATATCTCCATTCACAGCAGCAGCAAAAATACACAATTCCCATTACACTGAACAGAACCCCCACATTCAACCTATCCCCAGATAGCTTGGATCTGAGCGCTCAATATATCCGAACAGGGCTCAGATCCCACGAACAGAATAAAATCGCCATGGGGTTAAAGTTTAGCACGGGCTGATGAGAAGTTGAGCAGGGACACTGGGGACACAGTTTTAAAGGGGCATTGCCACAAAAGGTCTTAACATGCCCATATACTGTTTTAAAGGGCCATACACCCCAGGTCCATAATCATGGGGAAGGAGGCTGGCAATCAGGCTTCTCCATAAGCCATGGGAACAGGGTAGTTTGTCACATGAAAAAACAGTGCCTTTTGTCACAAGGGGTATATATCAAAACAGCCTGCTTAAGCTGCAGATATCTTGTCTGCAGCCTTTGCAAGCCCACCCCTTCTAAACCCGCACAGACTTTCCAATCACAGACTTTCCCATGCAGTTCAATGAGAAGTCTTTGCAATGCAAGTACTCTGTGCAATTGCTGCTTCTTGAGCTTAGCTCCATTGATTGACAGCCATGAGAGTGTAACAAGTTTAATTTATAAAAGTGCAAACTTCTTTTGCAATCTGCACTTTTTGTAAACTTATAAAAGAGGACGCCCTCTTCACACACTAAGCATTTGAGCAAACGAAAGTAATTTATGGGTCTTGAGTGTTCCTTTAGCAAGTTATATATTTGGCTAATCTGTGGTTAAAATCCTTTAAACCTCCCAAGATTTCTCTTCATACATTACCAGTAATATATCTGCAACAATCGCCCAGTTCATGGAAAGCAGTGTTTCCCCAATGAAGATTAAAACCTGCAGAGAGGCAGAAGAGAGAGACAATTAGAAAGCAACATGCAACGCCACTGTGCCAACAACAAAAGAAGGATAGATTGCTATATTGATGTATTCTTTTATTTAGCAATCTATAAATGGGGGAGTGGTTACTAATTATTGAGCAGCATCCAGTGTGTTAAGATCCTAGGAAAGATGGATCCTTGATTTTCTCACTAATAATTTTGAGAAGGCTTGACTCATCTACCTTAACACTGAATAGTCATTTGTTCACCTCTAACTGGCCCTTAAAATTATATTTCGGCTACGAAGAGGAGGAGGTAAGTGGTGCATATTTAGTGAAGGGAGGGAGAGTACTTACGTAAGTTGAAATAAGGCTTTTCTTTGCTATCACTAAGGAGACGTAAAGGAAGGGCTGTGCGCACAAGAGGCTAAAGCCGCAGACCAAAGCGTCCAAACGTGGATTTTTTCTCCGGCAACACTTGCTGATCTCCACACCAGCTATAACCCCCACAATACCAGTCACACAAGTGATCACTCCGAAAATCAAACTAGAACAAAATAAAATAAAAGACACAATGAGTTACTAAATTAAGAGTATAATAAACCAGTGGAAAAAGAGAGAAAGACAGAAGAAATATAATGGGGGAAAAAAAGTGAAACGAAATACAAAACCGTTGGATTCTTTTCTCAAGTGTGAGCAAATGAAATAATGCCAGTGTATACATTTCTGTACTTAGAGAAACAAGGCAGTCCTCAACTATACAGTAACCTGTGGCGTAACTACCGCGGTCACAGCTGCGTCCTGGTCCATTACTCCACAGGGCCCGGCTGCCCTGTTGACCCCTTAGACAGGTGGGCATGCATAACTTCAGGTCCGATGCATAGCCACACCAGCGCGTTCTCCGGATGACTAGCAGAAGGGGAGTACACAGTACAGTCACTGTATGTAGCATGGCCAAGTGGACAGCGGTCTGACCGGCGATTCCCTCGGCAAGTGAGGTAAGCAGGCCCTGGAGGGGAGGGGAATGGGGGATGAAACACATGGATGTGCTGGGGAGAGAAATGAGACACATGGAGTGGCTGGGAGGGATGAGACACATGGAGAGGCTGGGAAGGATGAGAAACGTGAAGGGGCAGGGGAGAATGAGACAAATACAGCAGTTGTGAGGGAGACACATGGAGAAAATGAGACACTTGAAGGGAATGAGACATTTAGGAGCTTGGAGGGAGAGAATGAGACACATTAAGGAACTGGGAGGGTGGATAAGAAAAAAAAATAGAGGGGCCGGGGAGAGGGATGAGACACATGGGGGAGCTAGTTGGAATGAGGCACATGGAGGGGCTAGGAGAGAAGAATGAGACACATGGAGGAGCTGTGAGGGGGAGTGAGACACATGGAGGAGCTGGGGAGTATTAAACACAAGGAGGGGCTTGTGGGGAGAATTAAACACTTGGGGGGGACGAGACCCGTGGGGGAGAGGGCCCCACAGCAATTTCTGCACCAGGGCCTGATGGTTAAAACCCCTTCAGTGACTTACTGGAGTCCAGCGCCAATGTCCCTCGGCACTGGTCATGCTCCGCCCACTCTCCTCCCCCGCCGCGGGGGAGACCTAATGCGCACGTGGTGCAATGGCTGTGCACGCGCATTAGACCTCCCCATAGGAAAGCATTATTCAATGCCTTCCTATGGGGATTTCGGCGACGCTGGAGGTCCTCACATAGCGTGAGGATGTCCAGCGTTGCTTAAAACACTTTTCGTGTTCTAAGAACACGGAAGTCCCTCTAGTGGCTGTCTGATAGACAGCCACTAGAGGAGGACTTAACCTTGCAAGGTAAATATTGTAGTTTATGAAAACTGCAATAATTACACTTGCAGGGTTAAGGGTAGTGGTAGTTGGCACCCAGACTACTCCAATGGGCAAAAGTGGATTTGGTGCCGGGAGTATCCCTTTAAGAAACAGCACAGAGAACATGTAATGTGCTTTTAAAAAGGGAGGGTGTGGGGGGGGGGGGGGGGGATATAAAGGTATTTCAAATGCTTGTAGGATGTTTGCAGCCAGTTGGCTTATTTTCACTAAAACTGGCCAATACACACATTTGACATACAGAATGGAAAAGACAATGGCAGTCAACATTGGTGATTGTAAGCCTTACCTGTCATCAGTGCTACAAATAGGGATTTGACACGGATTATCTTTGTATAACACCCTCCGTGCACGCATCAGTAACGTTGGAGCCCAAAGGGACAGGGCTCCTGCAATAAACGCCACTGCTGTAGACCCAAATGTCGAAAGAACAAAACTTGGACTACAAGAGGGGATGATAAAAGGAGAAGTTAGACACCAGGCAGAGGCCAGATGCTTGTCAGTTAGAATAGAAATATAACTCACTTTTTCAACAAGGATTTTATATCGGAAGTCCAGGAAGAGTTGGTGAGGGGTTTCCTTCTTATCCTCCCTTCAGCGGCCCCTCTGGGAGGCTCTTGGACCACGAAGAACAGTAATAACACTGCTACAACACCCAGTCCTGGAGTAACCTACAGCACAAGATCAGACAGTGTCAATGACCATACTACATACCTCAAATATCTGGGCACAAAGTATAAGGCCAGAGAGACCCACACAGACATGCATACAGGATGAATCAGTACGTAAGAGCTTGGCGCAGTTGACACTACAATTACAGCCTATCTCAGTAGTTCCCAAACCAGTCCCCATGCCCACTACAGGTCCAGGATGTAGGGATTACCCAGTTGTGTCTAAGGAGTTAAAAAAAAAAACAAGCACTGCAAATGTCAGCCATATTTAAATGGTGTATGAAAATGTAAAGAAACCCCAAGCAAAATGCCATCCAGCACCCACACAATATCTGAAGCTTTTTTCATTCACTTACTCTTAATGCCCAATGCCAGTCTTCACCTGCTGCACTCGTCACCTTTGACCCAGCAATGTAACCAAGTCCACTGTAAAAGAGAGAAAAGAATCAGCTTTGTAATGTCAAGCACTCACTACCATGATCCATGTTCTTACACAAAACCAGGATTAGGGATTGGCCTGTGTCTTTATGAAAGAACATTGAAAGAACATTGCCAATAAACCAGAAATTCGGAGGGGCGGGGCCTGACAGCCAAGATGGCTGGACGTGCATTCTGAATCCTCCAACACCAGCAGACACGAATCCACTAATCCTGCCCAAACCACAGGGGCTAGCAACTTATGGTGCTTGGAGCAAGATGCAGTACCTCGCAGGAATCAAAGCGATACCAGTCCGGCACCGATCCGACCTGGTAAAGCCTGAACCGGCCATGCGGCCTAAAACGGAGCGGAGCCTGCAGCATGGGGGAGGCGGCCGATCACCCGGCAAGGGACCCGCTCCCACACGAGACACACGCACAGCCCTGCTACCCCCCCCCCCCATGGACCGGCGGGGGTTATCCCGGTCCTCGCTGGGGACGGTCACCACCCCCAACCAAGCGACAAAGTCAGCAGAAAGGCAACCATGCATGGGCTCACCCAAGATGGCGACTCAGAAGCGGCCCGCGAAGGGGAGAACCCGCATCAAACCGCCTATACACACTCTAGAGTTCTTTGACCGGCTTGGCGCAAGCCTCTGGTCGGCACGCCACACTAAAGGCCAGCCCTTCAAGATGGTACTGAAACAAGCAGCGGCGTGGATACGCCCTACGACCCGACGCCACTTAAACAGACACCCGCCAGCGGCTCCCAGGACAGCCACCCGACGGTGGCTACGCCAAGCACCCAAACGGCAGAAAACATCAATACAGCTCCCGGGCGCCAGCTCCCGCTTGCAAGTACACCAGAAGGGGATCACCCTTCAAGCCAGAACCCCTTTTCGCCCAGGGATATCTGCAACCTGCAAAGCGGCGCCATACCGCATGAACAAACACCCGGACCCCTGCACCAGAGAGAACAAGGCTGCTAAGCCGGCCTCCCGCACAAGCTGCTCACAAGCTCCAAGAGCCGACGTCCAACCAGACCCGCATATTCCCTCTCACAGCACGGCTGCACACCGGAGACCAGCAACCATGATCGACGACGCCAAGACCCCAGGGGACTTTTCGGTATGTGCCCGGCCAGAGCCGAACACTGGTGTAGGCTGACACTCACTAACTCTCACTGCCGCACGGCGGCCTGGACTGCTGTCATGCTACCACATCTATGCAGCCATTGAGGACCATGTCCCGCCAATTTTTAATTTTTAATTTTAGTTTTTCATGCCTTACATCCCTGCGACAGGCGAATGATAGAAAGGTTATGATTTGTTTTTACAACGTACTGTTTAATTAGCCTACCCACACATAACGGCTTAGCTTTATCACACTCCGACTAGAGACCTCTGTAGTGGATCCGTTCAGATATACGTTGATTTTTCATGGGCTAGGTGATAGGTGTCCGGCTCCTCTCTGAGGGTTGCCTCTGGGCCTCGCACATATCGCTACTATACACTTAGCGCTTAGCACTAACCTGTGTAATTACCTAGCGTTACCTAAGTAAGCCTGTCTATCTCATGATATTACCAGATCGACAAATAGATCTAGCCTGTTTGCAGCTTAATAAAACACTTTAAGCCGAAGTTATACTGCATGGTATGGCTTAGCCTGTTAATATTAAATATTACAGAATTGAAATGTACACTTATAATTATTCAGGTATTGTTTAGCCTGCCTAGCTTGTTTAGCCTATGTAACACTATTCTGTCTTCCCTAAGGCGCATTATGTGTTTGAAGTTTCAACCGTGCATAGTGGACCGTATGCCACAAACATAGGCAATATGTTTTTTATTTGGGTTTTACTTTCTGTGTACCGTACCTACTCCACTTGAATATCCTGGCCTAATCTACTTAACCATCATCACACTCAGACCGCTGCTGTGCTTAAATATGTTTACAGATTAGATTCCTCAAAAATTGAGCACGCCTGATTATTAGCTACTGGTACAACTATGAAAACCTGCATGTTTATAGCATATCTACTAACATAATTGAGGCAGGAAAGATTAGGAACTAACTAAACATACTGTGATAACTAGCCCGCTCTCTAAACATATACTGCCGGACTGTCTGACCTGACGTATTTACTTACCTGCCTTTAACACAACGTCTAAGCTAGTGTTTAACATTGAATTTATAAAGCCTGTAACTCTTAGCATATGTGATTGTTTCTGCCACTGTTGTGAGTTCAACTTTTGAAATAAGCCTGTAATCAAAAAAAAAAAAATGCGCTACTGCCCATGCCACTGTTTTGAATGTTTGGTATACACGAGTACGCTGTTGTGGCGTCTGTATTGTTATTGTACTCACCTGCGCAACCAAAATAAAGAATTAAAAAAAAAAAAAAAAAAAAAAAAAAAAAAAATAAACCAGAAATTCTAGAAGACTAAAATGGGAATTGCTAACTTCAGGCAAAAATGGAACAGAACTTAAAGAAAATCTCAAAACTCTATTTTTTCCAGTTTCACTATTTTGATCACACAATTAGAGTTCCCTGGTCAATGAAATCTAGGTTTCTGGAATTATAAATTTTATGGCCACAAAAACAACATTTACAACCTCAATAGCCTTACAATCTTTTTTTTCTTTCCCTTTCCTTTTTTTTTTTTTTTATAATAAATTTTTATTGAGACATTTTCCTTTTTCACAATAAAAGACAATTATGTTGGGTCTTAAGAGATTCAATTCATGTACAGTGTTACAAACAAATAAGTATTTGAATAAATTATTACACAATATTTGACATTGTACAGAAAGATAGTGTCACAATGATCCCATAGGAACCAGCATAAATAACAAAAATAGAATAAACAAACAAACAAGAAAAAAAAAAAAAAAAAAAACCATCACCAAATTTTGGAGCAGATAATTTAGAGCATATAGTCGTTTATTTAGATCCACATCTATTTGATATTCTATTTGATTTATCCCTTAGTAAGGCCAACAAATACTTCACAATAGGATAGAAATATAATAAACTATCTAGCTAGAAGAGTGTCCAAATAAGCCCTTGTATTTTTTTAACCAATCTTTGTACCATTGTTGCTTCTTCGACATAAAAGTCGAATTGTTGATCAGCTCATATTCCATTGACATTTGGAACATGATCTGATCAATCAATAGTTGCTTGTCAAACGGCTTTGATGATTTCCAATGTCGCGCAATAGTGATTTTAACAGCGACTAGGCAATGAATGGCAGAACAAACATCCTTCTGGGAATTGAAAGTCAGGTTTAAATGTAAGAGGGCCGCAGCGGCATTCTCCTCAATTCTATTTGTCGTCATGGCTGTAAAAATATTAAACGCCCATAACCATAAATATTTAACCGCAGGACAGGTCCACCATATATGTGTATAAGTACCTGGCTGACTTCCACATCTCCAACACGTTGGATCAGTAGAATCATATATTCTGGCCAGTCTGGCTGGAGTATAGTACCATCTATATAAAACTTTAAAATGGCACTCAGACAGGTTAAGGCAGTGTATATATTTATTTACCATAGTTAGAGAGGAGTTCCACTCCTCTACAGAAATCTGCAAATCTAATTCTAGTTCCCACCTTTTAATCAATCTGTGAGGGGATTCTTTAAGCAGCTCCAACATGGACGCTGCCACAGACGAAATCTTTCTAATGGCTTGGCTTCGAAAAATAAATTCCAATTTCTTTGCAAATATATTAGATGATTTAATAACATTTTTGTGGATGAAATTTTTTAAGCGAAGATAAGTAAAGATTTCTCCGCCTGGAATATGACGAGTATCTATAATGCTTTGGAAAGGTACGATCTTATCTCCCTGCATAATGTCTGCAATCCGCAGTTTGTCAACATTATTCCAGTGCTTTAACGAGAAATCTTCTATCAGTATTTCCAATATGTCAAGCGCACATGTTTTCGGTATGGAATTATTTATGCTTAGTTTTTTCTTAATGTTTAGCCATTCTCCCAGCATCTGGGATAATATCAACGAGCTAGTTAGAGGAGAGTTTTTAAGGGAAGTCTTTGTAGTTGTCCACAAAGAATGTTGTAATTTATCCAAATGAGCCACTTTGGATTCTATAATATACCAGGGCTCAGAAACCTGTTTTGGATCCTGGAGAAGATAAATATGCCTGATAATATTCGCTTGGTAACTATATACAATGCTAGGGAAATTTAGACCGCCATTGCTCAACTTTTTAGTTAGGATCTTTTGAGTAATTCTGGGTTTTTTATAGTTCCAGATAAAATTGTTAAAACTAGATTGAATCATTGCCAACCAGGATACAGGGACTTTAAGTGGTATCATGGAGAACAAATATAGCCATTTAGGCAAAATGTATGAGTTTATAATATTGATTTTACCCTGCCATGAAGTTTCTAAATTTCTCCATTTTTTAAGTTTAAGATTCATGTTGCGAATGAAAATCAAAATATTCCTCTCCATTATTACGGCTGGGTTAGCAGTTATAACTAATCCCAAATAGTTTATTTCTGAATCTGTCCATATAAATTTGTAAGTGTTGGCTAAGGTAGTGACTTGTTCACTGCTCATATTCATGTACATTACTGTGGATTTATTAATATTTAATTTGAAATTTGAAATAATGGAATATCTGTCAATTTCAGACATTAGGTATTTCAGAGACGACTCTGGAGCGGAGAGCGTAAGTAACGCATCATCCGCATAGAGAGATATTTTGACATCCAGAGTATCCATTTGAACACCTCTAATTCGTGGATTGTTCCTGATATTAATAGCCAAAGGCTCAATGGACAAAATATACAACAAGGGGGAGAGTGGGCACCCTTGTCGCGTACCATTTTTAAGAGCAAACCACCCTGCAGTGATGTTGGGGCCCACAGTGCGTGCAGAAGGAGCAGAATACAAAGCCATTATGGCATTATGTATCCAACCTGTAAGCCCGAAAGCAGTAAGAACTTCAGCTAAGTAACCCCACCCGACCCTGTCAAATGCTTTTTCAGCATCTAAAGACAGGGCCAGGAGGGGCAACTGATCTCTATTGGCCAAATCTACAATATCTATTATTCTCCTAGTATTACTGGATGCTAACCTACCCGGTACAAACCCAATCTGGTCCGAATGGATCAGGGTCGTAATTATAGACTTGATTCTCCCCGCGATTATAGCCGCGTATAGCTTCATGTCTACATTAATTAACGCTATAGGTCTGTAATTGCTGGGATCGGTACTACTTTTATTTTGTTTTAATATAGGAATGATATTGGCTTGTAGTAGTTCGGTTGGAAAAGACTCGTTTATGGCTATTTGATTGAACATATCCGTTAGAGGTTTAATCAATAGGAACTGCATATGTTTATAATATAAATTTGTAAAGCCATCCGGACCCGGAGTTTTATTTATGGGTAATCTATTTATTTGGAACTGAACTTCGTCCTCCGAAATGGTTTTATTTAAGTTTAATAAATCCTGATACGTAACTTTTGGTATTTGCGTGTCAAGTAAATACTTTTTAATATCATTAACCTTAGGGGACAGTTTTAAATTATACAAATCCTCATAAAATTGGTTAAATCTTTCCCCTATTGAGGAAGGGGTCGAATAAACCTTTTGACCGTCTGTCAGTTGTTCAACTCTATTTTTTGCGTTGAAATTTTGTAATCGTTTGGACAGATTTTTATTAGCTCTATTCCCCGTATAGTAATTATTTAGTTTTAATTTATGAATATTTGTTATGATTTTCTGTTCAACCTTTAGATTTATTTGTTTTTGTAACCCTTTTAACTTTGTGTTTATTTCTGCAGAGGGATTCTGTTTATTAAGTTTCGATAAATTATAAAACTCAATATACAAATCACTTAAGGTCTTTCCAGTATTGATCTTCATAATGTGGGCTAATTTAATTAAATATCCGCGCATAACTGATTTATGTGTACACCAATTGTTTGCTGGAGATGTATCGGAGGAGCTGTTCTCCTGCCAAAAATATTTTAATAATTGGGTTAGTTCCTCCTTGCTCTTTGGATCATTAATAAGAGCATCATTCAGTCTCCAAGTATTTCGGACTGGGGGAGATTTATTTCCGAGCTCCATTAATATAAAACTATGATCTGACCAAATACTGTCTTTAATTTCACTTGTGTTGCATAAAGAAATCGAATTTGCATCCAATAGACAAAAATCAATCCTAGAATATGATCCATGTACACAAGATTGATGAGAGTAATCTTTGTCGGTTGGATGCAGTATTCTCCATATATCATGCAGGTTGTATTGTTTGCAGATAGTATGGAGTTTTTTAGCCTGCTTAATAGTTCTTTTATCAGTTAGAGTGCCAAATGTATACAACTTATCCATTTTAGGGTCACTGACACAGTTAAAGTCCCCAGCTATAATTAGATGGCCTTTGTGCACTTTATCAACTTGACTCATTATAGACAAAAATTTAGCCATAGGATCAACATTCGGCAGATACACATTGACTAAAGTATAAACCGTATTATCAATGGCACAGACAATAATTATAAATCTAGCTTCTGTATCCAATTCAATATACTTAATTTCAACATTGAGATTACTATTAAAGATAACTGCAACCCCTCTTTTTTTGTTATTCGTTAATGAAGCATGAACAATGGTGGGAAACTTGTCCCCTCCCCATTTCTGGGTACGATCCTTTAACCAATGAGTTTCTTGTATAAATGCCAGTTGTATATTATGTTCAGCTAACGAGGCATACAATCTTCTCCTCTTTCTATTTGTATTTAAGCCTTGTGCATTTAATGACATAAACTTAATCATATTTTTCATGTGGAGTTTTCAAAAGTATTTGATGTGCTTGGACCCCACGTCTAAAGTCAAAGAATTGGACAGCTACCATCATCGAGAGTTTCTCCAAAATATCATATGCTCCAAAATAAAAACAAAAAAAACAAATCAAATACAAAAATATACCACCCATAATAAAACAGAATTGGATCAAAATTGATCCAATAGCCACAGACAACATATAACGAGTATAGAAGAACCTAGTTCCCTAGTTCTTCCCGTTTCCTCCTTGTCCCTCTTTTCTCTCTTGCACTGTGAATTTCAGATGGTACTAGAAATTGACAGAAACTATGTAGTATCACTACACCAAGAGGGGCAACCTCCCAGAGAAGACTGACAGCAGCCTCTTAGAGTCTTACGTCCACTATTTCCATTTAAGTCGGGGAAATCAGGATACCCTTAAACTGGTCCCACCTAACGTATTCTGTATGTATTAGTGTCAATACAGTTAACCAGACAGGGTCATTATATAAATGCAAAGAGGGGAAAAATTTGATATACCTATCAATTATCTGTATACAGAGAAAGAACTGAGGGTATGATTGGGTCTGGTATGATTTCCAACAACAAGGGCATAGGCCATAGGAGATAAAGTTTACCCGTGCCATTTGTCGGATTCTACTGTGGGGCTAGTTAATTCAGATAAGCCCCCTATGACCATCGCTTATACCTCCCAATATATATCACCATTAGGTAGTCGTGCCATGATTTCTCAACTTCATATTCTATTCGGTGCTTACCCATCTACCCCCACAACTTAATAGAGTAAAATAGCAATGGGTATAAATTACATGCTTCAAAAAAAAAAAAAAAAGTCTTATTTTACCTTAATTCGTGGATCCCCACCAGCATTGACATTTTAAAAAATGGGATTATCATACACATATAGTATCATTGTGCCCGTACAGATTATTTGTGCACATTTATATGAGTGTGCATAGCAGATTTCTATCTAATCTATCCCCGCAAACATCCTTCCATATTTGTTTCCGAATAGTGATAAATTTAAACTTTGACAAATTAACATTCTTTTCCCTTTACCCATTTTCATATTTACACACAGTGTTGTCTTGTGGTAGTAAAACAAAATTCAATGACAATGCCAATTGTTTATATTTTAGAATACCGTGTCTAAATATCTATAGGCCCTAGCAGTTTAATTTGCGAATGGCTTATAGAGTTGCTAATGTATATCAACTTGCCTATACCAATATACCGTGACATATTAAGTTTATCTGAGAGTTTACAGTTTCTAATGTGAATCTGCATTAGCAGAGTGATTATTAATCTGCACATACAGAGAAATAATGAAAAGTGAGTAGTGAATCTATATTAAATCAAACATTTAAATCATACTTTTCTTCTCATCTAGTAAATTGTCTTTAACAAGTAAAATCCCAATCACCTTATCATCCCCCCTGTTTGTAGCTATTGAGTAACCATGGCTAATTGTGATAGCTTTGTAGTCTGATCCCCTATGGGGCCGTCAGCCTAGACGTTCTAATAATAGTGAGTATAAGTAAGTTAACATATTATCCAATGGTAGTAAAACAGACTACCGTAAGTATATCACTTATAATATATTTAGGCTGTTATATTCGAGGAGTGGGACATTATCCGTATTGTAGTACCATTGAGCAATTGTTTAAGGGAGTTTTTTCTTTTTTTTTTTTTTTTTTTTTCTTTTTTTTCTTTCCCTTCCCTTTTTCTTTTTTTTTTTCTCTTTCTTTCTGCTTTCTCCCTGAATAATAATCACTCTCCTAGTTTCTTTTTTTTCTTTTTCTTTTTTTCTCTCTTCTCTCTTCTCTCTTCTCTCTCTTTCTCTTTCCTTGTTGCCCTTATCCCTTATCCCTTATCCCCTCTCCCCCCCCTTCCCCAGCGTAACACTTCATTTCTCCCCATATGCGTTATATTCTTAACCACTTAATGGTGCTGCTGCATTAATTTCTTGCCCTTAAGCCATTCAACCAAGTCCATATTAGTGTCAAAAGTCTCTCTTTTGTCTTCATATGTCAGCGAAAGTTTCAAGGGGTGTAGCCACCTGTATCTTATATTGTGAGATCTAAGTATTTGGGTTGCAGAACTAAATGTTTTCCTTTTCTGTCTGGTATCATAGGAGAGATCCCGAAACACCTGTACATTTTGATAACAGCCAGAATTGATTTGATTTGTTCGAGCTGACCGCAGAATAGATTCCTTAAATTCATATGAAACAAAACAGGCAATGATGTCCCGTGGAAGATTTTTCTGAATTGATTGGGGTTTAGATAATCTATGGCAACTATCTATTAATTGGTCGTGTGGATCAAACACAATACCCAAAACTTCTACGAAATCCAGCAAGGTTTTTTCCAGCAATAGCCTTACAATCTATTACCCTACCCTAATCTATTCTTGATTGTTAAAAGCTATATGACATTAAAAACGAAGATGGTCCAGAATCAGAAACTCACCAGCCAACAGGTGTAGCCAAATAGAAAAAAGACAGCATTCTGCTGCGTTCATCATGAAGGAATAGGTCCGCAATCAGCGTTGGGGCGATGGTGGAGTAGCTTGCTTCTCCAACTCCCACAAGGCCTCGTGTGATCAGCTACAGAAGTACTGTAAAAATAAGGGCAACAGTTATCTATAAATATCTTGAAGAAACAAGAGCAGCAATGCCACAGTAAATCTGATATTTTGAGAACTCGGCAAACTGCATGATGACTGCACCTCATAAGATTTGATGGATGACAATCAAAGCTCTACAAGCATTCTACAAAATGGATAGGCCTGAGAGGAAATAAATCATTGGTTTTAATGGAATGCCTTGTGATGTTACCTCCTTCGTGATGAATGAACTGGACAGGGTGATGACTGACCAGAAGGCGATGCCTCCACCCATTATGTACTTTCTGTTGTACCGATCCCCCAGGTACCCACAGACGGGAGCAAACACCATGTAACTACAAATAAACACTAGGGAGAGAATGAGAAGAGCAGTGAGACCAAGCAATCAGAAAGATGCATTTAATAAACAAACAATACAAAAATACAGTAACATTTATATTTCAGAGAAGGGCTACTAAACTGTTCATGGCTTGCAGGATAAAACTTACCAGGAAAGGTTAAAGGAACTTAACATGTATAGCTTGGAGGAAAGACGAGACAGGGAGGATATGATAGAAACCTTTAAATACATAAAGGGAATCAACACAGTAAAGGAGGAGACCATATTTAAAAGAAGAAAAACTACCACAACAAGAGGACATAGTCTTAAATTAGAGGGGCAAAGGTTTACACATAATATCAGGAAGTATTACTTTACAGAGAGGGTAGTGGACCCATGAAATAGCCTTCCAGCTGAAGTGGTAGAGGTTAACACAGTGAGGGAGTTTAAGCATGCGTAGGATACGCATAAGGCTATCCCAACCTTAAGATAAGGCCAGGGACTAATAAAAGTATTTAGAAATTTGGAAGACTAGATAGGTCAAATAGTTCTTATCTGCCATCACATTCTATGTTTCTATGTAAAAGGAGGAAGAATGATGGAGAATAAAAAATCCACAAGTTATCAATGTAATTTACATATGAACGCTATAGAAGAGTTTAATCTTCTAAACAATGCTCCTAGTAACAGGTAGAGATAAGCAGTGGCGAACCTACCACGGTCGCAGGGGTTGCCACTGCGACCAAGCCCATCACTCCAGGGGGTCCAGCTGCAGTAGCAACCATGAGTCCATGGTCCGCCAGCACATCATTTGGGCTGGGGCACAGCCGCAACGGCCCGGGGCCCGCGGTTCCCGAGGCTGGCAGGAGGGGAGATCTGCACTGTGCTTCTCCCCTCCTGCCTGTGTGTAGTTTGGCCGAGCAGTCTAACAGGAAGTGCTCACTGTGAGAGCACTTCCTCTCAGACAAGGAACTGCGGCGAGACAAGTACAGGATAGGAGAGGCAAGACAGAGAGGAAAAGGACACATGGAGAGAAGAGGGGAGAGAGAGAGAGAGCAAAAGGACACATAGAAGGGAGGGGCGAATGAGGGAGGAAAAGGACACATGAAGAGAAGAGGGGAGAGAGAGAGAGAGCAAAAGGACACATAGAGGGGAGGGGCGAATGAGGGAGGAAAAGGACACATGGAGAAAAGAGGGGAAATAGAGAGCAAAGGGACACATAGAGGGCAGGGGTGAATGAGGGAGAAAGGGACACATGGAGGATAGGGACACAGAGGGGAGGGAGGAAAGGGACACGTGGAAGGGAGGGGGGAGAGAGGAAGGAAAGGGACACGTGGAGGGGAGGGGGGAGAGAGGAAGGAAAGGAATGCATGGAGGGGAGGGGGTATAGAGGAAATAAAGGGACACATGGAGGGGAGAGATGGAGGAAAGGGACACATGGAGGGGGGGAGAGATGGAGGAAAGGGACACATGGAGGGGCTAGGGGGGAGAGAGGGAGAAATGGGACACATGGAGGGGCTAGGGGGGAGAGAGGGAGAAATGGGACACATGAAGGGGCTGGTGGGAGAATTTGAGACACATGGGGTGGGGCTTGGGGGAAAATAAAACACAAGCTACATGAGCTACATGGGGCCTGTAGAGGGGGATGAGACACATGGAGGGGCGACGGGATGAAACACATGAAGGGGCTGGGGGTGAGGGAATGAGACACATGGGGGGGCAGGACAATTTTCGCACTGCGGCCCCGTGGTTTGTAGTTATGCCTCTGCTCAGGAGATATACTTACTGACATAGAACACACAGAAAAAGGCTGATTAATTTATTTAGGGGTGTACCTGTCGGAACCAGTCCGGAGTCACTGTCCTAATATAAACGAGGATCATGACTATGATGATAGAGCGCCTATGAGAGATCCCAGTGAAAAGTTCCAAATCTTTATTTATGTCTTCATTTTTCTCATCAGACACAGGGATTTCTGGATCTCTGTCTGCCATTTCAATTGGCTTCAGAAGTCACAATCCCCAAGAAAACTAAACAGAGAAAGAGGTAGAATTTAGCAAAGTGCCCTTTTGCATCCAGCCCTCCTGCCACCATGGTGCTGCCCCCAGTGGCCAAAATGCAGTATTTAGCATCTTAGGCCAAAACAGTGATTGGACATGAGTAAAGCAGCTCCATGACACCAAAAGACGTTTTAATTTTCTCTTAAGACAAAGGAATTGCTCCACTCTTGAAGACTTTAAACTTAAAGCTAAAACACTAAGATCGCAGTTTAAAATGAAAAGATATTCCAACAGATGCCTCAAGTCAGCCTATCAGAGAGCACTACTGACCGAGAGATCCACCCTTCTGGAAGAAAAATCTGCAAAGGATACGAACCAAAACATCATTAGATGCATTGGCACCTTCGACTCAGGATGGGATCCAGTTAAACACATACTAGAAAGATACTGGCCCCTTATCTACCAGGACCATCACCTCAAAGAAGTCCTGACGCCAAATGTGTCACTTACGGCCAGAAGAGGCCGCAACCTCAAAGACCTTCTGGTACCCAGCCACCTCTCTCTACCAACTAGGCAGAGCACTTGGCTTAAAACTCCAGCAATAGGTACCTTCCAATGCGGCCGGTGTAAGGCCTGCAAATTTATTCGGAGAAATTCCAAAACTTTCTCTAATTCGACCAATACCTACACACATACGGTGAATAAATTTTTTAACTGCCAAACCTCAGGACTGATCTACCTCCTTACTTGCAGTTGTGATCTCAAATATATAGGTAAAACTTTTAGACCTTTCAAAAACCGAATCCTTGAACACGTCAATTCAGTAAACCCTTCAAGACATGGGGGGCAGGACAATTTTCGCACTGCGGCCCCGTGGTTTGTAGTTATGCCTCTGCTCAGGAGATATAATATTTACTGACATAGAACACACAGAAAAAGGCTGATTCATTTATTTAGGGGTGTACCTGTCTGAACCAGTCCGGAGTCACTGTCCTTTATCCTGAAATCATTAGCAATAACAGGGAGGACACCTATGTAAACAAGTACAAAAAAAAAACAATGTCTAAAATCGCAAGATAGAGTTTAATATCCTTTATACGTTATTATGGCTAGAAAAATGTACAATGGCAAAGTTATATATGATTTTTTAATTAAACCCCTTCATAACTCTGTTTTGGTACTTGTCTGTTAAACCTTAGCTATGGTGCTTTTTTTGCGTACATAGTGTGTGTGCTTGGGGGTCCTGTTCCTTAAAAAGGACAATTTTAGCCACTTAAAGGGGAATCCTAAGCACCATAATCACTACAGGTTGATGTGGTGGTTTGGGTGAGAGGCTAACCAGCCCGCAGCACGATTGACCTTCCACGACTGTTGAGATTCATAATACTATACACAAGAAAGTATAACTACTACACAATTCGGGGGAAGGGGGGCAATGATCACACTACTGGTGAAGTGTAGGGAATTAACCTGAAAATTGCAAATTTAAGGGCAGAATACCTAGTATGAAAACAATTAGAGGATTTTTCATCTTTGACTCTATTGACCTAAAATTTGCAGTTTTCCCATTAATTTTCTAAATTCATGGTATATGGAATAATCATAAAAAGGAATGTGGGAACATATAGGCTATGTCCTGTATCTTGGTAATCATGGATTATGAAAACAAACTGACACATTACCTGCAATTGTGTAACGATCCATATAATTGATGAGATTAATATAAACGAGGATCATGACTATGATGATAGAGCGCCTATGAGAGATCCCAGTGAAAAGTTCCAAATCTTTATTTATGTCTTCATTTTTCTCATCAGACACAGGGTTTTCTGGATCTCTGTCTGCCATTTCAATTGGCTTCAGAAGTCACAATCCCCAAGAAAACTAAACAGAGAAAGAGGTAGAATTTAGCAAAGTGCCCTTTTGCATCCAGCCCTCCTGCCACCATGGTGCTGCCCCCAGTGGCCAAAATGCAGTATTTAGCATCTTAGGCCAAAACAGTGATTGGACATGAGTAAAGCAGCTCCATGACACCAAAAGACGTTTTAATTTTCTCTTAAGACAAAGGAATTGCTCCACTCTTGAAGACTTTAAACTTAAAGCTAAAACACTAAGATCGCAGTTTAAAATGAAAGGATATTCCAACAGATGCCTCAAGTCAGCCTATCAGAGAGCACTACTGACCGAGAGATCCACCCTTCTGGAAGAAAAATCTGCAAAGGATACGACACAAAACATCATTAGATGCATTGGCACCTTCGACTCAGGATGGGATCCAGTTAAACACATACTAGAAAGATACTGGCCCCTTATCTACCAGGACCATCACCTCAAAGAAGTCCTGACGCCAAATGTGTCACTTACGGCCAGAAGAGGCCGCAACCTCAAAGACCTTCTGGTACCCAGCCACCTCTCTCTACCAACTAGGCAGAGCACTTGGCTTAAAACTCCAGCAATAGGTACCTTCCAATGCGGCCGGTGTAAGGCCTGCAAATTTATTCGGAGAAATTCCAAAACTTTCTCTAATTCGACCAATACCTACACACATACGGTGAATACATTTTTTAACTGCCAAACCTCAGGACTGATCTACCTCCTTACTTGCAGTTGTGATCTCAAATATATAGGTAAAACTTTTAGACCTTTCAAAAACCGAATCCTTGAACACGTCAATTCAGTAAACCCTTCAAGACATGGGGGGCAGGACAATTTTCGCACTGCGGCCCCGTGGTTTGTAGTTATGCCTCTGCTCAGGAGATATAATATTTACTGACATAGAACACACAGAAAAAGGCTGATTCATTTATTTAGGGGTGTACCTGTCTGAACCAGTCCGGAGTCACTGTCCTTTATCCTGAAATCATTAGCAATAACAGGGAGGACACCTATGTAAACAAGTACAAAAAAAAACCAATGTCTAAAATCGCAAGATAGAGTTTAATATCCTTTATACGTTATTATGGCTAGAAAAATGTACAATGGCAAAGTTATATATGATTTTTTAATTAGACCCCTTCATAACTCTGTTTTGGTACTTGTCTGTTAAACCTTAGCTATGGTGCTTTTTTTGCGTACATAGTGTGTGTGCTTGGGGGTCCTGTTCCTTAAAAAGGACAATTTTAGCCACTTAAAGGGGAATCCTAAGCACCATAATCACTACAGGTTGATGTGGTGGTTTGGGTGAGAGGCTAACCAGCCCGCAGCACGATTGACCTTCCACGACTGTTGAGATTCATAATACTATACACAAGAAAGTATAACTACTACACAATTCGGGGGAAGGGGGGCAATGATCACACTACTGGTGAAGTGTAGGGAATTAACCTGAAAATTGCAAATTTAAGGGCAGAATACCTAGTATGAAAACAATTAGAGGATTTTTCATCTTTGACTCTATTGACCTAAAATTTGCAGTTTTCCCATTAATTTTCTAAATTCATGGTATATGGAATAATCATAAAAAGGAATGTGGGAACATATAGGCTATGTCCTGTATCTTGGTAATCATGGATTATGAAAACAAACTGACACATTACCTGCAATTGTGTAACGATCCATATAATTGATGAGATTAATATAAACGAGGATCATGACTATGATGATAGAGCGCCTATGAGAGATCCCAGTGAAAAGTTCCAAATCTTTATTTATGTCTTCATTTTTCTCATCAGACACAGGGTTTTCTGGATCTCTGTCTGCCATTTCAATTGGCTTCAGAAGTCACAATCCCCAAGAAAACTAAACAGAGAAAGAGGTAGAATTTAGCAAAGTGCCCTTTTGCATCCAGCCCTCCTGCCACCATGGTGCTGCCCCCAGTGGCCAAAATGCAGTATTTAGCATCTTAGGCCAAAACAGTGATTGGACATGAGTAAAGCAGCTCCATGACACCAAAAGACGTTTTAATTTTCTCTTAAGACAAAGGAATTGCTCCACTCTTGAAGACTTTAAACTTAAAGCTAAAACACTAAGATCGCAGTTTAAAATGAAAGGATATTCCAACAGATGCCTCAAGTCAGCCTATCAGAGAGCACTACTGACCGAGAGATCCACCCTTCTGGAAGAAAAATCTGCAAAGGATACGACACAAAACATCATTAGATGCATTGGCACCTTCGACTCAGGATGGGATCCAGTTAAACACATACTAGAAAGATACTGGCCCCTTATCTACCAGGACCATCACCTCAAAGAAGTCCTGACGCCAAATGTGTCACTTACGGCCAGAAGAGGCCGCAACCTCAAAGACCTTCTGGTACCCAGCCACCTCTCTCTACCAACTAGGCAGAGCACTTGGCTTAAAACTCCAGCATTAGGTACCTTCCAATGCGGCCGGTGTAAGGCCTGCAAATTTATTCGGAGAAATTCCAAAACTTTCTCTAATTCGACCAATACCTACACACATACGGTGAATAAATTTTTTAACTGCCAAACCTCAGGACTGATCTACCTCCTTACTTGCAGTTGTGATCTCAAATATATAGGTAAAACTTTTAGACCTTTCAAAAACCGAATACTTGAACACGTCAATTCAGTAAACCCTTCAAGACATGGGGGGCAGGACAATTTTCGCACTGCGGCCCCGTGGTTTGTAGTTATGCCTCTGCTCAGGAGATATAATATTTACTGACATAGAACACACAGAAAAAAGCCGATTCATTTATTTAGGGGTGTACCTGTCTGAACCAGTCCGGAGTCACTGTCCTTTATCCTGAAATCATTAGCAATAACAGGGAGGACACCTATGTAAACAAGTACAAAAAAAAAACAATGTCTAAAATCGCAAGATAGAGTTTAATATCCTTTATACGTTATTATGGCTAGAAAAATGTACAATGGCAAAGTTATATATGATTTTTTAATTAAACCCCTTCATAACTCTGTTTTGGTACTTGTCTGTTAAACCTTAGCTATGGTGCTTTTTTTGCGTACATAGTGTGTGTGCTTGGGGGTCCTGTTCCTTAAAAAGGACAATTTCAGCCACTTAAAGGGGAATCCTAAGCACCATAATCACTACAGGTTGATGTGGTGGTTTGGGTGAGAGGCTAACCAGCCCCCAGCACGATTGACCTTCCACGACTGTTGAGATTCATAATACTATACACAAGAAAGTATAACTACTACACAATTCGGGGGAAGGGGGGCAATGATCACACTACTGGTGAAGTGTAGGGAATTAACCTGAAAATTGCAAATTTAAGGGCAGAATACCTAGTATGAAAACAATTAGAGGATTTTTCATCTTTGATTCTATTGACCTAAAATTTGCAGTTTTCCCATTAATTTTCTAAATTCATGGTATATGGAATAATCATAAAAAGGAATGTGGGAACATATAGGCTATGTCCTGTATCTTGGTAATCATGGATTATGAAAACAAACTGACACATTACCTGCAATTGTGTAACGATCCATATAATTGATGAGATTAATATAAACGAGGATCATGACTATGATGATAGAGCGCCTATGAGAGATCCCAGTGAAAAGTTCCAAATCTTTATTTATGTCTTCATTTTTCTCATCAGACACAGGGTTTTCTGGATCTCTGTCTGCCATTTCAATTGGCTTCAGAAGTCACAATCCCCAAGAAAACTAAACAGAGAAAGAGGTAGAATTTAGCAAAGTGCCCTTTTGCATCCAGCCCTCCTGCCACCATGGTGCTGCCCCCAGTGGCAAAAATGCAGTATTTAGCATCTTAGGCCAAAACAGTGATTGGACATGAGTAAAGCAGCTCCATGACACCAAAAGACGTTTTAATTTTCTCTTAAGACAAAGGAATTGCTCCACTCTTGAAGACTTTAAACTTAAAGCTAAAACACTAAGATCGCAGTTTAAAATGAAAGGATATTCCAACAGATGCCTCAAGTCAGCCTATCAGAGAGCACTACTGACCGAGAGATCCACCCTTCTGGAAGAAAAATCTGCAAAGGATACGACACAAAACATCATTAGATGCATTGGCACCTTCGACTCAGGATGGGATCCAGTTAAACACATACTAGAAAGATACTGGCCCCTTATCTACCAGGACCATCACCTCAAAGAAGTCCTGACGCCAAATGTGTCACTTACGGCCAGAAGAGGCCGCAACCTCAAAGACCTTCTGGTACCCAGCCACCTCTCTCTACCAACTAGGCAGAGCACTTGGCTTAAAACTCCAGCATTAGGTACCTTCCAATGCGGCCGGTGTAAGGCCTGCAAATTTATTCAGAGAAATTCCAAAACTTTCTCTAATTCGACCAATACCTACACACATACGGTGAATAAATTTTTTAACTGCCAAACCTCAGGACTGATCTACCTCCTTACTTGCAGTTGTGATCTCAAATATATAGGTAAAACTTTTAGACCTTTCAAAAACCGAATACTTGAACACGTCAATTCAGTAAACCCTTCAAGACATGGGGGGCAGGACAATTTTCGCACTGCGGCCCCGTGGTTTGTAGTTATGCCTCTGCTCAGGAGATATAATATTTACTGACATAGAACACACAGAAAAAAGCCGATTCATTTATTTAGGGGTGTACCTGTCTGAACCAGTCCGGAGTCACTGTCCTTTATCCTGAAATCATTAGCAATAACAGGGAGGACACCTATGTAAACAAGTACAAAAAAAAAACAATGTCTAAAATCGCAAGATAGAGTTTAATATCCTTTATACGTTATTATGGCTAGAAAAATGTACAATGGCAAAGTTATATATGATTTTTTAATTAAACCCCTTCATAACTCTGTTTTGGTACTTGTCTGTTAAACCTTAGCTATGGTGCTTTTTTTGCGTACATAGTGTGTGTGCTTGGGGGTCCTGTTCCTTAAAAAGGACAATTTCAGCCACTTAAAGGGGAATCCTAAGCACCATAATCACTACAGGTTGATGTGGTGGTTTGGGTGAGAGGCTAACCAGCCCCCAGCACGATTGACCTTCCACGACTGTTGAGATTCATAATACTATACACAAGAAAGTATAACTACTACACAATTCGGGGGAAGGGGGGCAATGATCACACTACTGGTGAAGTGTAGGAAATTAACCTGAAAATTGCAAATTTAAGGGCAGAATACCTAGTATGAAAACAATTAGAGGATTTTTCATCTTTGATTCTATTGACCTAAAATTTGCAGTTTTCCCATTAATTTTCTAAATTCATGGTATATGGAATAATCATAAAAAGGAATGTGGGAACATATAGGCTATGTCCTGTATCTTGGTAATCATGGATTATGAAAACAAACTGACACATTACCTGCAATTGTGTAACGATCCATATAATTGATGAGATTAATATAAACGAGGATCATGACTATGATGATAGAGCGCCTATGAGAGATCCCAGTGAAAAGTTCCAAATCTTTATTTATGTCTTCATTTTTCTCATCAGACACAGGGTTTTCTGGATCTCTGTCTGCCATTTCAATTGGCTTCAGAAGTCACAATCCCCAAGAAAACTAAACAGAGAAAGAGGTAGAATTTAGCAAAGTGCCCTTTTGCATCCAGCCCTCCTGCCACCATGGTGCTGCCCCCAGTGGCAAAAATGCAGTATTTAGCATCTTAGGCCAAAACAGTGATTGGACATGAGTAAAGCAGCTCCATGACACCAAAAGACGTTTTAATTTTCTCTTAAGACAAAGGAATTGCTCCACTCTTGAAGAATTTAAACTTAAAGCTAAAACACTAAGATTGCAGTTTAAAATGAAAGGATATTCCAACAGATGCCTCAAGTCAGCCTATCAGAGAGCACTACTGACCGAGAGATCCACCCTTCTGGAAGAAAAATCTGCAAAGGATACGAACCAAAACATCATTAGATGCATTGGCACCTTCGACTCAGGATGGGATCCAGTTAAACACATACTAGAAAGATACTGGCCCCTTATCTACCAGGACCATCACCTCAAAGAAGTCCTGACGCCAAATGTGTCACTTACGGCCAGAAGAGGCCGCAACCTCAAAGACCTTCTGGTACCCAGCCGCCTCTCTCTACCAACTAGGCAGAGCACTTGGCTTAAAACTCCAGCAATAGGTACCTTCCAATGCGGCCGGTGTAAGGCCTGCAAATTTATTCGGAGAAATTCCAAAACTTTCTCTAATTCGACCAATACCTACACACATACGGTGAATACATTTTTTAACTGCCAAACCTCAGGACTGATCTACCTCCTTACTTGCAGTTGTGATCTCAAATATATAGGTAAAACTTTTAGACCTTTCAAAAACCGAATCCTTGAACACGTCAATTCAGTAAACCCTTCAAGACATGGGGGGCAGGACAATTTTCGCACTGCGGCCCCGTGGTTTGTAGTTATGCCTCTGCTCAGGAGATATAATATTTACTGACATAGAACACACAGAAAAAGGCCGATTCATTTATTTAGGGGTGTACCTGTCTGAACCAGTCCGGAGTCACTGTCCTTTATCCTGAAATCATTAGCAATAACAGGGAGGACACCTATGTAAACAAGTACAAAAAAAAAACAATGTCTAAAATCGCAAGATAGAGTTTAATATCCTTTATACGTTATTATGGCTAGAAAAATGTACAATGGCAAAGTTATATATGATTTTTTAATTAAACCCCTTCATAACTCTGTTTTGGTACTTGTCTGTTAAACCTTAGCTATGGTGCTTTTTTTGCGTACATAGTGTGTGTGCTTTGGGGTCCTGTTCCTTAAAAAGGACAATTTTAGCCACTTAAAGGGGAATCCTAAGCACCATAATCACTACAGGTTGATGTGGTGGTTTGGGTGAGAGGCTAACCAGCCCCCAGCACGATTGACCTTCCACGACTGTTGAGATTCATAATACTATACACAAGAAAGTATAACTACTACACAATTCGGGGGAAGGGGGGCAATGATCACACTACTGGTGAAGTGTAGGGAATTAACCTGAAAATTGCAAATTTAAGGGCAGAATACCTAGTATGAAAACAATTAGAGGATTTTTCATCTTTGACTCTATTGACCTAAAATTTGCAGTTTTCCCATTAATTTTCTAAATTCATGGTATATGGAATAATCATAAAAAGGAATGTGGGAACATATAGGCTATGTCCTGTATCTTGGTAATCATGGATTATGAAAACAAACTGACACATTACCTGCAATTGTGTAACGATCCATATAATTGATGAGATTAATATAAACGAGGATCATGACTATGATGATAGAGCGCCTATGAGAGATCCCAGTGAAAAGTTCCAAATCTTTATTTATGTCTTCATTTTTCTCATCAGACACAGGGTTTTCTGGATCTCTGTCTGCCATTTCAATTGGCTTCAGAAGTCACAATCCCCAAGAAAACTAAACAGAGAAAGAGGTAGAATTTAGCAAAGTGTCCTTTTGCATCCAGCCCTCCTGCCACCATGGTGCTGCCCCCAGTGGCAAAAATGCAGTATTTAGCATCTTAGGCCAAAACAGTGATTGGACATGAGTTAAGCAGCTCCATGACACCAAAAGACGTTTTAATTTTCTCTTAAGACAAAGGAATTGCTCCACTCTTGAAGACTTTAAACTTAAAGCTAAAACACTAAGATTGCAGTTTAAAATGAAAGGATATTCCAACAGATGCCTCAAGTCAGCCTATCACAGAGCACTACTGACCGAGAGATCCACCCTTCTGGAAGAAAAATCTGCAAAGGATACGAACCAAAACATCATTAGATGCATTGGCACTGATGTAGAATTATTAAAAAATCTTTATTGTACTTGTATTGAATTATTGCACTAACTCCATTTTAACCTGATGCTGTGACAAATCCTCCATTTTGTCCTCATAACCTGACTTCTCCATATGAAAACCACATTACATGACAGAATTTCTCAGCACATCTAACACAATAGACAAAGACTGTATTCTCCATAAAGATATGACTAACCCAGGAACTGCTGAATTTCCCCTAACTCGCAACATAGTATAATTTAAAGGCCATGAGAACACAGTAGTAATGAAATGTTCTATTCATAAGAGACCTTGCACCTAACCACGATATCTGACATCACCGACCGAGTAAAATGACGCTCAAGACCCCCTTGTCCCCACCCGTGTCTAAAATAATACCACCTCTCGATGGGTGGACACGGAACTAACCACTTAGTTTTTGATCCAATTAATTATATTGATAGGTGGACACTAATCCAGACACTTAACAATTAATCCAATTAATGATGTTTATTCACTGATATCTTGATAATCAATGATGACGAAAATGTCTCTTAAAAGGGCCTGCGCGCCCTCTGATTGTGCACTTGCCAATAAATTTCCTCGAAGTTATTTTAACCTGAACTCCGTGTGTCAGACTGAATTACTTCAGCGTATATACGCAATTCAATTCTCTTTAATTTGGACAGGAACAGATAGACACTTAAACATTTTGGTTTACTGAAAAAGTACCATAACAACTTTGGCGCCCGAACAGGGACTCCGGGCTATGTCTGGCCGGTGAGCCGTCCTAAGGAAGACAAGGGTGGACGGAGGAATCCAGGGGGAAGGAAAGGAGATTGATCACCTCCAGGTACACGGTAGAGACTTCTGCAGAGCCACCGGTATGTTCCGGCCCCTTTGATTGACCCGTCCACGTGTCTGTGACTGCTTCCCGGGAGGACATCAAAGACAGGTAATATCTTGCCCGGAGTCTTATTACCCATTTGTTACCTGCATTTAGTCTATCTGTTGCCTGGGTGTGTCTAGTTTGTTTGCCCGGGCTGAATGTTTATTTGTTTCCCCTTTTTGGGATAAAGGGGGGGTGGACCCGTGGTAGTTTGCCTGGGGGTCCTGTGTTTGTTTGTTTCCCCTTTTTGGGATAAAGGGGGGGTGGACCCGGGGGATTTGCCTGGAGTCCTGTTGCCTGTTTTACTCCTTTTAGGAGCCACGTGCTTGTGGCTGTAAGGAAAAAGGGGGGTGGACCTGTGGAAGTTTCCTGGGGGTCTTCTTTGCCTGTTTACTTCTTTTAGGAGCCTCGTGGCTGTGGCTGTATGGAAAAAGAAGTTTCTGGAACTGTGGGATCTGTGTAGAATCATAGTTTCCTGTGATCCAATTTTGTGTCACTCTGATAGCCTAGCTAGCTTCACTGTGCGCTTTCGGACCCTCCAGCTCTAGTTGAGTTGGGGGCATCCTGACCCGGACCCTCCAGCTCTAGTTGAGTTGGGGGCATCCTGACCCGGACCCTCCAGCTCTAGTTGAGTTGGGGACGTCCTGACCCGGACCCTTCGGCTCTAGTTGAGTTGAAGGTCCACTGATTATTTAATTGTGGTAGGAGACTTAGCCTTGTGGCAGGGGACTCAGTTTCCTGGGGGGATTCAGGCAGGCATTGCTTGTTTTCCGCATCACGTGGTAGTGAGACTTATAAAGTGGGTTTTATAGGGGCACTACGGGAGTGAGGGTGGCGCGGCCACTTTAAGTGGACTGCTGTAACGAGGGAGGCTAGAAAGGATTTCGGACCGGTGTTAGCTGTTATCCTTGGCCGCTGGTAGTGAGACTTACGAAAGTCGTTCTTCCGAGCGGGGACACTACGAGATTGAGGGAGGTGACTTTGGAGTAAGCACATGATTAAAGGAAAGGGATTACTGTGGATTTCATTTGAACTGTGATGCATGCACTGTATTTCAACTGTACTGTTGTCTTGTTTGTTTAATGTGGAGTCATTTAAACTCCTGTGTCTGTCTCTAAGGATTTTTTCCTTACTCTTTACCTTTTCTACACTTCCTGTACTATTATACTATCCACTCCCATTCCTCTTAATAGAGAAGTGATTGGTCACACACTTCTCACCTCGCTCCAATCCGTGTCTACCACCCCGGGTAGGCGGATTCAGTGACTAGTCTACGTTTTGGGAAGACGCACTTGAGAAGGACCCACGATTCTCAGGTGGCAGTCGAGCATTGTAGACGTTCCGGTTCAATTTTCCTTGTCTTTCCCTATATCTAGGACGCTGGTGTAGGGGGAAAGGGATTATGGGGCAGGATTTAAGTAAGCCCAGTAAGGGCTGGTTAGCATGTGATTTAGTTGATGACAGAGAGGGTGAGGAGATGGTTAAAGGTGTTGAAAAGATTGCAAAAGTATGTAAAATTGCTGTGCCGACATGTGGCAGATTGCAACCAGAAAGTTGGCGTAGATTATTGATGGAAAAGAGAGGCAAGCTTGCAAATAATGATTTATTAAAAACAGCTGAAGCATGGTACAGAGTAGCGAAGGCTATTCAGCAAGAAGGTTGGGTTGAGGAAGAAATAATTCACAAGGGTGTGAAAATGTTTGTGTACCATAATGATTGTGTCGCTGGGGCTTGTCCTCAGCCAGCGCCCCAAAATGGCGCCCAGGGAATGTCTATCCCCAAGGTTCAGTCAGCAATGAGAGATTGCCAGCTGACTATGTATCCCACTCCCAATCCTCCCAACCCCCATCCCGTTACCTCTCCCGTTTGCCCGGTCCTGATGGATCTTACTTTTCCCCTTCTCCTGCCCTAACACTCCCATCATCCTCATCCATCCCTAAACCACCCTCTACGTCTAATGCTAACATCTCATCTGCTATTCCTTCCCCACACTTTGTCTCCGTTGATAATCCTACCCTCCCATCTGCATCTGCCCAGTTCACTAACCCCTCCTCCCCTGCCACTGTCAATCTTGCTGATCCCACTCCGGCTCCTCCTTCTTCACCCGCCTCTACTGATTCATCTCCATCCTCTCCCTTGTCCGTCCCTACCACGGCCCAGGTTCCCACCCCCTTTGCCAACCCCTACCCAACCTTCCTGCCCACTCCAGGTTCCGCCCCAGCACCCACCCAGATGGCTTGGCCATACCCCTACCCATACCCCATGTCCATGCCCTATCCTAATTATCCATACCCCTTTCCCCAAGCCACTCCCCAGGTTCCGGTCATGCCCAGTCCGATACAGTCTGCCCCGGATGTGCCCACATCCAACATGGCCGCCACTTCTTCCCTTAACCCCAATGCAACTTCCTTCCCGGCCTCCAATATGGCGGCCCCCAGTCATTCAGCACCCCTGATGCCGGTGCTTCCCGGTGATTACCGGTCCCATGATTATGACCCAATGGCGACTCCCGCCTCCGGGACTCCCTCTCATCCCCCGGCCCTGTCACCTCAGGTGATCCCCTCACGCAGAAGGGCCCAGATCATAGAATTAGATGAGGAAGAGGATGACAGGGATGACAGGCTGTCCCAGGATTCATTAGAGGCTGCAAGAGTCTCGACCCACCGTTCTATTGAAGATCCCTTCGGCCATAAGGGTCGGGGAGAGCGGGCCCCTCCTAAATATGTTGCTTTAAATCCCACACAAGCTAGTGCTTTAATGAAATCTCTCCCTGACCCAGAGAAGCAGCCTATGCCTTTTTACCGAGGGATAGTTCAGATACAAAAGACTTATTCCGCCGCCTGGCGTGACCTACTGAGCATTTGTGCTATTAAAGCAGGGGATGCATATTGGCCCAGCATGGCCCGCCACCTCAGTACAGATCTGCTTACAAGTGATGTTGATTACCCCTCCGGAGTAACCTTTTGCAATCAATTAAGAGATTGGGCTAAGGATAAACTTGCAGATCAAGCTGCTGGCCTTACTGATGTTGTGCAAGACAAAGGAGAATCAGTGGAAAGGTTTCATGCAAGACTATATCAAATGTTTACAGATTTGGGATTTGATCTCACTGACAAAATTCATTCACAAATGCTATCAGGTGCGTTTGTCCAAGGTGTTAAAGATTCCATACGCAAGGGAATCATTGCTGCACGCCCTGAATACAAGGTTGTTCCCCTAGATACGTTACTCCTAGTTGCTAGAGGTTTGGAATCTGCCCAAACCCCCAGAAGACCCAATCCAGCTCCTCTCATGGTGGCCCGTGCCGCCCCAATCACCCCTGGCACCAAGGGTGTCAAGTTAGAGGACGTAACATGTTTTAATTGTGGGGCTAAGGGACACTACAGAAGTGACTGTCCAGAACCCAAAAGGGAACCGGGGGAGCCCAAAAAGTTTCCCACAGGGGAGCCCAAAAAGTTTCCCAAGCCTGCCCCGGCCCCTAAGGCCGAGAAAACGGTTCCAATTGTTGAGGAACCAGATGATGATTAGGAAATTGGCAAACCTGTGTCATTAACCCCTGTCATGGCAGTGTCTACAGGGGATAAAGGGGGGGGGCACTTGCCACAGTGACTTTACCCATTGAAGGCCAACCTACCACATTTCTTATTGACACAGGCGCAGCCCGAAGTGTTCTCAGAGAACAAGACCTGCCAGACCCATCTTTCTTGTCAAGTATTGATGTCTCCTGTGTTGGAGTGGATGGCCAACCGAGACACAGTCCTCTAACAACCCCTCTGCGGGTTGGCACAAGCTTACTTGCTCGTTTTGTAGTTTCCTCCACATGCCCAATTAACCTGTTAGGCGCTGATGTCCTCTCACGCCTGCAGGCATCTATAACCTTCACTCCAGATGGACAGGTAGAAATGTTTACACCTCTATCTGCTTCTGACACTTCAGCCCTGTGCTCCTTACCTTTGATGCTGCAATTAGAAAAACCCAATGAGGAAGCAGCAGAACCTAGGTCCAATTTCCCAGATGAGTTAAAAACTCAGGTGCCTGCTAAGTTATGGTCCTCGGGCCCAGAGGATATAGGTCACCTAAATGTCCCACCTGTGGTGGTTAAGCTTATTCCAGGAGCTAAGTTACCAAGGAAGCCACAATATACTCTAAAACCAGCACAGGCTGCAGCCATTTCTATTCACATCAAAGCACTCCTGGAAAAGGGTGCTCTAGTGAAGTGTAAATCAGAATGTAACACTCCATTATTTCCTGTAAAGAAAAAGACTCTAAAAGGAGAGCCAGTGAAATACAGGATGGTTCAGGATCTCCGTGCTGTCAATGAAGCCACTGTCCTGGACACCCCTCTTGTACCAAACCCCCACACTCTGCTCTCTGGCGTCCCACCTTCTGCAAAGTATTTTACAGTCATTGACCTAGCTAATGCTTTCTTCAGTGTTCCACTGGATCCATCCTGTCAATACCTGTTTGCTTTCACCCATGAAATGCAACAGTATACATGGACTGTCATGCCCCAAGGGGCTCAAAATTCTCCAAGTCAATTTGCCAAAGCCATGTGTACTATCCTTGACCCATGGCAAGCTGACCACCCAGAAGTTGTTTTGCTCCAGTATGTGGATGATTTGCTGCTCTGTGGAGATGATATACCCACTACTGAAAAGAGTTCAATTAGTCTGCTTTGCTATTTGGCAGAACAAGGATGCAAAGCTTCACTTCTCAAACTGCAGTTCTGTCAACCTTCAGTGATCTTCCTTGGACATTGCCTATCTCAAGGTACCAGACATCTCACTCGGGACCGAGTCAGAGCAATTCTGGACATTCCACCCCCAAGGACTTCAAAATCTCTTCATGCCTTCTTAGGCCTCATTTCCTATTGCAGAGCATGGATCCCAGAAGCCTCTCTGCTTATGCAACCTCTCTATGATGCACTCAAGTCAGACCCATTCGGCCTGACCAACGAAGCTTTGGACAATTTCAAATCTCTCAAACGTGCCATTGTCTCTGCTCCTGCCTTGGGCCTACCAGACTACACCAAACCTTTCAAATTATTTGTCTCTGAAAGACTAGGCCATGCCACAGGAGTTCTTACCCAAACTAATGACTTAAAAGGCCGCCAGAGGCCTATTGGATACTTTTCATGCCAACTGGACATTGTGGCTAGAGGGACCCCTTCCTGCCTTAGGGCTGTTTTTGCTGCAAGAGAACTCATTGAAAGAACCGCAGACCTGGTCCTTGGCCACCCTTTGGTTGTTTTGGCCCCTCATGACATCTCTGCCATTGTTAACCAAGTCCAGCTCAAGCACGTGTCCCCCGCTAGACACCTGCGTCTGCAATGTCATCTTCTTCTGCCTGACAACATTTCTATACAAAGATGTCAAGTTCTTAACCCATCCACTCTTCTTCCACTCCCTGAGGGGGGTATCTACTATGGGTTTGTCACAGATGAAACCTACATCTACCTTCTCTGTGGATGTATCAAGAAAATGCATCCACATTTAACTTTTCACAAAGACAAGACACCTCTGTGTGAAGGTCCGGATTATGCCTTCTGTACCATGTGGTACAAGCCGGACATTACTCCTGAACCTTGCTATGAAGATGAGCTCTACCACTGGTTTGAAGTAAGGCTCACTGCCCAAGATTTCTATTGTGATTCGGAAGGCAACAGCGTGGTCCTGATCCAACTGCCTCCAGAACTCAATTACCTATACCGCCATTGGGATACTGCTATTCCACATATTCCTGTTACCAAGTTGAAGACAAGATCATGGAATGACCTTGGGCCCATGGCAAAATTATGGGCCACCATGGATGAATCACAACTACAGGAAAATGGCATTGCCAAATACCCAGCAACTGACCTTCTTGAAGCATGGCCACGCCATTTCCTAGAAAAAGAATTCAAAGACCTAGTTATAACAAATGACTATGACCCAGAAACTCCTCATGACTGTTTCGAACAGATGAAAATGGAAACAGTGCACTTACCAACCGTGCATGAGAATCCATTACCGGATCCGGATTTTACTCTGTTTGTGGATGGTTCAAGATATGCTGATGAAGAAGGAAAATACCACACAGGATATGCCGTAACCACAACAGAGGAAGTTCTCAAGTCATCATCTTTACCGCCAGCAATGTCTGCGCAAGAAGCTGAATTGCAAGCCCTGACTACAGCATGCAAGATCTCCGAGGGAAAGCGTGCCAACATCTATACAGATTCAAGATATGCTCTGGGTGTGCCACATGACTTCGGCCTCATTTGGAAGACAAGAGGATTTCTTACCACTGCCGGTACACCAGTCAAACACAACTCTGCAATCAAGGAGCTAATGGATGCCCTCCTACTCCCTGAAGAAGTGGCCGTTTTGAAAGTAAAGGCACATGGGAAATTGGATTCAGATGAAGCTAAGGGCAACCATTTAGCTGATCAGGCTGCTAAGCAAGCGGCCAGAGATTTGCAGGAAGTGGATGAAGAAGTGTCCGGTCAAGAAGAAGAAGTTCCTATCTTTACCTTGCAAACTCTTCCTACTGACCTAAGAATTTTGCGAGAACAACAAGCTGCAATTACTCCTGAAGAAATCCAGAAATGGAAAAGAAGGGAGCTGTCCTAAAAGACGGAATCTACTACAACAACTCTAAATTTTGCCTTCCGAAGAATTTATATCCAGCAGTTGTCCAATGGGCACATGGGCCTGCACATCTGTCAAAAGACCTAATGGCCGCCCTCATTCAAAAGTATTATGAAGCCCCTGGAATCACAACTTTGATCAGCAATTTCTGTAAGGCCTGTGTCATTTGTGCAAAATGCAATCCAGGAAGACCAATCAGGGTGCCTGCAAAGCACCTAGCAAAACCCATGTACCCATTCCAGAGAATTCAAATTGACCACATTCAAATGCCCAAGAGTGGGCCTCATGAATATGCACTAGTAATAGTGGACATGTTCTCAGGCTGGCCAGAAGCCTACCCTGTGACCAATATCACTGCAAAAACAACCGCAAAACGCCTACTTACAGACATAGTATGTAGATTTGGACTTCCAGAAGTCATTGAAAGTGATCAGGGTCCAGCCTTTACAGCAACAGTGACTAAAGACATTTGGACTGCTCTGGGGGTGACCCTAGCCTTTCACACCCCTTACCACCCACAAAGTAGTGGTAAAGTAGAGCGCATGAACGGCACTCTAAAAGCCAGAATGTTAAAAATGTCACAAGAAACAAAGATGCCCTGGCCAGAAAGCCTGCCAATAGCTTTATTCAGCGTTAGACACACACCTAGAGGGAAGCACTCGTTATCCCCATATGAAATTCTATTTGGGACAGCACCCAGACTAGGTTGTTATTATCCGCAACAGTTACAGCTGCAATCTGATGTTTTAGTAGACTATGTAACTGAACTTGCAAGTGTCTTGAACAAAATACATGCCCAAGTTTTCTCTTCAATTCCAGATCCTGATTTGGACACAGGTACCCATAACCTGCTTCCCGGAGATTGGGTTCTGGTTAAGAAGTTCGTGCGGAAAAGTACCCTGGAACCAAGATTTGACGGGCCATTCCAAGTTCTCCTGATCACCGCAACCTCCGTCAAATTGGCCGGCAGGCCACATTGGATCCACGCTTCCCACTGCAAGAAGTCTCCTGCCCCAGAGGAAGCAGATACCGCACAACCATGTACCTCTGGTACATTGTCTCCTTAATTAGTTTAATTAAGGCCCAGCAAGTAGCCATCACTAAAGATGTTAGTGGGTACACCTTCTGGTATAATTCATCATGTACCCGTGTGGCTACCTATACCTTTGATTATTGTGACATCGTAGAATGCCCATTCTCTACAACACAAATCCAGAATATCTATAGAGATATCCCTCATGCAAAGGACCCATATGTTTGTGTAGTTGACAAACAATGGGGGCACAATTGTGGCCGTTGGGGGGCGGCAGGATGGAATGCCGGGCCTTCCTGGGGTTACAAGCCAAAAAGTGCCTTATCTAAAGTAGATGATCATGGTAGGTCCCTCCTTCAAAGAATGACTCTAAGAAAGCCTGGAGGAGGCACACCAATGAAATTAATTCTTAATATTGAGCATCCAAGCCCAACAGATGCAGACCGATATGTAATGGGAATGTATTGGAAAAAGGGTTCCTACACTAAATTAGGGCATTTCTACCTTAAAGATATGTGTAATTCCCCTGAGTGGCGAGGAGCTACTCACATGGTCATAAATCCATTAAAACCACACATCCAGTCCTTTAAGGACATGATGGCCATTGCCAACCCCACCTTTGAAGATACCATGGCCGCTGAAACAGGTTTTAATGATGTTAACCTATGGTTAGAATGGATGAAATATAATGCCAACAAACATAACAGAACCGCATGCTATGTGTGTGGTGGTGCCCGGCCTCATCTGGGCACTGTACCTTTAACCCTGCCAGTAGATGTAGAAAATTGTGTTTTGAGTCTTTTTGCCTACCAATATGATTTCAACAGGTCTCTATGTCAAGCATGGACAGCGGAGTATCCTCTTCTAGCCAAAAATGTCAGACCTCCTAATGGTATTACAATATATAAAGGTAATTACACTTGCTATGCCATGCACGATGGGATTGGTAAATTTGTGGGTAACTTTCCCGAAGGATATTGTGCTACATATCGAACTGTTCCTGTACGTTTACTGCAACATCACACTAGGTCATTAGGAGATATTTACTGGTTGTGTGGGGATTTACAGTTAAGATCCAGAATGGACACAGAGTGGTGGGGGGAGTGTACTTTGACTAAGGCCATTATGCCTATACACATTATCTCTGACACACACCTCAACACCCATGAGCCCAGCCACACTAAGGTTAAGCGTGAAGCCCCAGTAAAAGGAAGTTTTGACCCTCACATTTACATTGATGCCATTGGGGTGCCTAGGGGGGTACCCAATGAATTTAAAGCAAGAGATGAGGTTGCTGCAGGATTTGAATCAATTTTTACCATAGTTACCGCAAACAAGAATTTAAACTGGATAAATTATATTTATTACAACCAACAGCGTTTTGTTAATTACACCAGAGACGCCCTCCAGGGATTAGCCGAACAGTTACAGGCCACATCCCAAATGGCCTTCCAGAATAGAATAGCCCTAGATATGATCCTAGCCGAAAAAGGAGGGGTATGTAAAATTTTGCCCGACACCATGACATGTTGTACCTACATCCCAGAAAACACAGGCCCTAATGGTAAAGTTACTTTAGCCATAGAAAAATTAAATGACCTCTCTGAAGAGTTAAAAAGAAATTCTGGGATAAAAGATCCCTGGGACAGATGGTTTGGTTGGATGACGGGTTGGCAAAAAGCTTTAATGCATATTGGAATGGCAATTCTAATTTTCCTTTTTATCTTTGCTCTTCTCTTTTGTTGTGTCTTCCCTTGTCTGAGAAAAGCCCTCACGAAGACTGTTGACCAAGTGGCACCCACTTTCACACATCTTGAAGTTGATGACCAAGATTTCCAGGATCTCAACTCACCCTGTTTGCCGCTGCAATCTATCCCTTTTGATGATAAAGTGCGAGAGTTCTAGGAAGGGACCACCTTAGGGACAGCATCTGTCAGTGAATGGTAAAGGCCCCGTGTGGAGAAGTGGTGGGTTAGCCGCCATGGGACACCCATGGGTGTGAAGTGTTCGAGAGCCATACTGACAGATGAGTTAGCCTATTAGGGTCAGAATTAGGGACAGACTTGCACTTTGCATTAACACCTAGCTAGCGGCCACGGGGTTTCTGTGCCTTTGGGCTAACACGTCTTCTGATATTAACAAATAAAGTTTTTATCTCTTAGAATTTAACATTTCATAGGGGGGACTGATGTAGAATTATTAAAAAATCTTTATTGTACTTGTATTGAATTATTGCACTAACTCCATTTTAACCTGATGCTGTGACAAATCCTCCATTTTGTCCTCATAACCTGACTTCTCCATATGAAAACCACATTACATGACAGAATTTCTCAGCACATCTAACACAATAGACAAAGACTGTATTCTCCATAAAGATATGACTAACCCAGGAACTGCTGAATTTCCCCTAACTCGCAACATAGTATAATTTAAAGGCCATGAGAACACAGTAGTAATGAAATGTTCTATTCATAAGAGACCTTGCACCTAACCACGAGATCTGACATCACCGACCGAGTAAAATGACGCTCAAGACCCCCTTGTCCCCACCCGTGTCTAAAATAATACCACCTCTCGATGGGTGGACACGGAACTAACCACTTCGTTTTTGATCCAATTAATTATATTGATAGGTAGACACTAATCCAGACACTTAACAATTAATCCAATTAATGATGTTTATTCACTGATATCTTGATAATCAATGATGACGAAAATGTCTCTTAAAAGGGCCTGCGCGCCCTCTGATTGTGCACTTGCCAATAAATTTCCTCGAAGTTATTTTAACCTGAACTCCGTGTGTCAGACTGAATTACTTCAGCGTATATACGCAATTCAATTCTCTTTAATTTGGACAGGAACAGATAGACACTTAAACATTTTGGTTTACTGAAAAAGTACCATAACAGCACCTTCGACTCAGGATGGAATCCAGTTAAACACATACTAGAAAGATACTGGCCCCTTATCTACCAGGACCATCACCTCAAAGAAGTCCTGACGCCAAATGTGTCACTTACGGCCAGAAGAGGCCGCAACCTCAAAGACCTTCTGGTACCCAGCCACCTCTTTCTACCAACTAGGCAGAGCACTTGGCTTAAAACTCCAACAATAGGTACCTTCCAATGCGGCCGGTGTAAGGCCTGCAAATTTATTTGGAGAAATTCCAAAACTTTCTCTAATTCGACCAATACGTACACACATACGGTGAATCATTTTTTTAACTGCCAAACCTCAGGACTGATCTACCTCCTTACTTGCAGTTGTGATCTCAAATATGTAGGTAAAACGTTTAGACCTTTCAAAAACCGAATCCTTGAACACGTCAATTCAGTAAACCCTTCAAGACATGGGGGGCAGGACAATTTTCGCACTGCAGCCCCGTGGTTTGTAGTTATGCCTCTGCTCAGGAGATATAATATTTACTGACATAGAACACACAGAAAAAGGCCGATTAATTTATTTAGGGGTGTACCTGTCTGAACCAGTCCGAAGTCACTGTCCTTTATCCTGAAATCATTAGCAATAACGGGGAGGACACCTATGTAAACAAGTACAAAAAAAAAAAAACAATGTCTAAAATCGCAAGATAGAGTTTAATATCCTTTATACGTTATTATGGCTAGAAAAATGTACAATGGCAAAGTTATATATGATTTTTTAATTAAACCCCTTCATAACTCTGTTTTGGTACTTGTCTGTTAAACCTTAGCTATGGTGCTTTTTTTGCGTACATAGTGTGTGTGCTTGGGGGTCCTGTTCCTTAAAAAGGACAATTTTAGCCACTTAAAGGGGAATCCTAAGCACCATAATCACTACAGGTTGATGTGGTGGTTTGGGTGAGAGGCTAACCAGCCCCCAGCACGATTGACCTTCCACGACTGTTGAGATTCATAATACTATACACAAGAAAGTATAACTACTACACAATTCGGGGGAAGGGGGGCAATGATCACACTACTGGTGAAGTGTAGGGAATTAACCTGAAAATTGCAAATTTAAGGGCAGAATACCTAGTATGAAAACAATTAGAGGATTTTTCATCTTTGACTCTATTGACCTAAAATTTGCAGTTTTCCCATTAATTTTCTAAATTCATGGTATATGGAATAATCATAAAAAGGAATGTGGGAACATATAGGCTATGTCCTGTATCTTGGTAATCATGGATTATGAAAACAAACTGACACATTACCTGCAATTGTGTAACGATCCATATAATTGATGAGATTAATATAAACGAGGATCATGACTATGATGATAGAGCGCCTATGAGAGATCCCAGTGAAAAGTTCCAAATCTTTATTTATGTCTTCATTTTTCTCATCAGACACAGGGTTTTCTGGATCTCTGTCTGCCATTTCAATTGGCTTCAGAAGTCACAATCCCCAAGAAAACTAAACAGAGAAAGAGGTAGAATTTAGCAAAGTGCCCTTTTGCATCCAGCCCTCCTGCCACCATGGTGCTGCCCCCAGTGGCAAAAATGCAGTATTTAGCATCTTAGGCCAAAACAGTGATTGGACATGAGTAAAGCAGCTCCATGACACCAAAAGACGTTTTAATTTTCTCTTAAGACAAAGGAATTGCTCCACTCTTGAAGACTTTAAACTTAAAGCTAAAACACTAAGATTGCAGTTTAAAATGAAAGGATATTCCAACAGATGCCTCAAGTCAGCCTATCAGAGAGCACTACTGACCGAGAGATCCACCCTTCTGGAAGAAAAATCTGCAAAGGATACGAACCAAAACATCATTAGATGCATTGGCACCTTCGACTCAGGATGGAATCCAGTTAAACACATACTAGAAAGATACTGGCCCCTTATCTACCAGGACCATCACCTCAAAGAAGTCCTGACGCCAAATGTGTCACTTACGGCCAGAAGAGGCCGCAACCTCAAAGACCTTCTGGTACCCAGCCACCTCTTTCTACCAACTAGGCAGAGCACTTGGCTTAAAACTCCAGCAATAGGTACCTTCCAATGCGGCCGGTGTAAGGCCTGCAAATTTATACAGGGAGAAATTCCAAAACTTTCTCTAATTCGACCAATACCTACACACATACGGTGAATCATTTTTTTAACTGCCAAACCTCAGGACTGATCTACCTCCTTACTTGCAGTTGTGATCTCAAATATGTAGGTAAAACGTTTAGACCTTTCAAAAACTGAATCCTTGAACACGTCAATTCAGTAAACCCTTCAAGACATGGGGAGCAGGACAATTTTCGCACTGCAGCCCCGTGGTTTGTAGTTATGCCTCTGCTCAGGAGATATAATATTTACTGACATAGAACACACAGAAAAAGGCCGATTCATTTATTTAGGGGTGTACCTGTCTGAACCAGTCCGGAGTCACTGTCCTTTATCCTGAAATCATTAGCAATAACAGGGAGGACACCTATGTAAACAAGTACAAAAAAAAAAAAACAATGTCTAAAATCGCAAGATAGAGTTTAATATCCTTTATACGTTATTATGGCTAGAAAAATGTACAATGGCAAAGTTATATATGATTTTTTAATTAAACCCCTTCATAACTCTGTTTTGGTACTTGTCTGTTAAACCTTCGCTATGGTGCTTTTTTTGCGTACATAGTGTGTGTGCTTGGGGGTCCTGTTCCTTAAAAAGGACAATTTTAGCCACTTAAAGGGGAATCCTAAGCACCATAATCACTACAGGTTGATGTGGTGGTTTGGGTGAGAGGCTAACCAGCCCCCAGCACGATTGACCTTCCACGACTGTTGAGATTCATAATACTATACAGAAGAAAGTATAACTACTACACAATTCGGGGGAAGGGGGGCAATGATCACACTACTGGTGAAGTGTAGGGAATTAACCTGAAAATTGCAAATTTAAGGGCAGAATACCTAGTATGAAAACAATTAGAGGATTTTTCATCTTTGACTCTATTGACCTAAAATTTGCAGTTTTCCCATTAATTTTCTAAATTCATGGTATATGGAATAATCATAAAAAGGAATGTGGGAACATATAGGCTATGTCCTGTATCTTGGTAATCATGGATTATGAAAACAAACTGACACATTACCTGCAATTGTGTAACGATCCATATAATTGATGAGATTAATATAAACGAGGATCATGACTATGATGATAGAGCGCCTATGAGAGATCCCAGTGAAAAGTTCCAAATCTTTATTTATGTCTTCATTTTTCTCATCAGACACAGGGTTTTCTGGATCTCTGTCTGCCATTTCAATTGGCTTCAGAAGTCACAATCCCCAAGAAAACTAAACAGAGAAAGAGGTAGAATTTAGCAAAGTGCCCTTTTGCATCCAGCCCTCCTGCCACCATGGTGCTGCCCCCAGTGGCAAAAATGCAGTATTTAGCATCTTAGGCCAAAACAGTGATTGGACATGAGTAAAGCAGCTCCATGACACCAAAAGACGTTTTAATTTTCTCTTAAGACAAAGGAATTGCTCCACTCTTGAAGACTTTAAACTTAAAGCTAAAACACTAAGATTGCAGTTTAAAATGAAAGGATATTCCAACAGATGCCTCAAGTCAGCCTATCAGAGAGCACTACTGACCGAGAGATCCACCCTTCTGGAAGAAAAATCTGCAAAGGATACGACACAAAACATCATTAGATGCATTGGCACCTTCGACTCAGGATGGGATCCAGTTAAACACATACTAGAAAGATACTGGCCCCTTATCTACCAGGACCATCACCTCAAAGAAGTCCTGACGCCAAATGTGTCACTTACGGCCAGAAGAGGCCGCAACCTCAAAGACCTTCTGGTACCCAGCCACCTCTCTCTACCAACTAGGCAGAGCACTTGGCTTAAAACTCCAGCAATAGGTACCTTCCAATGCGGCCGGTGTAAGGCCTGCAAATTTATTCGGAGAAATTCCAAAACTTTCTCTAATTCGACCAATACCTACACACATACGGTGAATACATTTTTTAACTGCCAAACCTCAGGACTGATCTACCTCCTTACTTGCAGTTGTGATCTCAAATATATAGGTAAAACTTTTAGACCTTTCAAAAACCGAATCCTTGAACACGTCAATTCAGTAAACCCTTCAAGACATGGGGGGCAGGACAATTTTCGCACTGCGGCCCCGTGGTTTGTAGTTATGCCTCTGCTCAGGAGATATAATATTTACTGACATAGAACACACAGAAAAAGGCCGATTCATTTATTTAGGGGTGTACCTGTCTGAACCAGTCTGGAGTCACTGTCCTTTATCCTGAAATCATTAGCAATAACAGGGAGGACACCTATGTAAACAAGTACAAAAAAAAAACAATGTCTAAAATCGCAAGATAGAGTTTAATATCCTTTATACGTTATTATGGCTAGAAAAATGTACAATGGCAAAGTTATATATGATTTTTTAATTAAACCCCTTCATAACTCTGTTTTGGTACTTGTCTGTTAAACCTTAGCTATGGTGCTTTTTTTGCGTACATAGTGTGTGTGCTTGGGGGTCCTGTTCCTTAAAAAGGACAATTTTAGCCACTTAAAGGGGAATCCTAAGCACCATAATCACTACAGGTTGATGTGGTGGTTTGGGTGAGAGGCTAACCAGCCCGCAGCACGATTGACCTTCCACGACTGTTGAGATTCATAATACTATACAGAAGAAAGTATAACTACTACACAATTCGGGGGAAGGGGGGCAATGATCACACTACTGGTGAAGTGTAGGGAATTAACCTGAAAATTGCAAATTTAAGGGCAGAATACCTAGTATGAAAACAAATAAGAGGATTTTTCATCTTTGACTCTATTGACCTAAAATTTGCAGTTTTCCCATTAATTTTCTAAATTCATGGTATATGGAATAATCATAAAAAGGAATGTGGGAACATATAGGCTATGTCCTGTATCTTGGTAATCATGGATTATGAAAACAAACTGACACATTACCTGCAATTGTGTAACGATCCATATAATTGATGAGATTAATATAAACGAGGATCATGACTATGATGATAGAGCGCCTATGAGAGATCCCAGTGAAAAGTTCCAAATCTTTATTTATGTCTTCATTTTTCTCATCAGACACAGGGTTTTCTGGATCTCTGTCTGCCATTTCAATTGGCTTCAGAAGTCACAATCCCCAAGAAAACTAAACAGAGAAAGAGGTAGAATTTAGCAAAGTGCCCTTTTGCATCCAGCCCTCCTGCCACCATGGTGCTGCCCCCAGTGGCAAAAATGCAGTATTTAGCATCTTAGGCCAAAACAGTGATTGGACATGAGTAAAGCAGCTCCATGACACCAAAAGACGTTTTAATTTTCTCTTAAGACAAAGGAATTGCTCCACTCTTGAAGACTTTAAACTTAAAGCTAAAACACTAAGATTGCAGTTTAAAATGAAAGGATATTCCAACAGATGCCTCAAGTCAGCCTATCAGAGAGCACTACTGACCGAGAGATCCACCCTTCTGGAAGAAAAATCTGCAAAGGATACGAACCAAAACATCATTAGATGCATTGGCACCTTCGACTCAGGATGGAATCCAGTTAAACACATACTAGAAAGATACTGGCCCCTTATCTACCAGGACCATCACCTCAAAGAAGTCCTGACGCCAAATGTGTCACTTACGGCCAGAAGAGGCCGCAACCTCAAAGACCTTCTGGTACCCAGCCACCTCTTTCTACCAACTAGGCAGAGCACTTGGCTTAAAACTCCAGCAATAGGTACCTTCCAATGCGGCCGGTGTAAGGCCTGCAAATTTATTCGGAGAAATTCCAAAACTTTCTCTAATTCGACCAATACCTACACACATACGGTGAATACATTTTTTAACTGCCAAACCTCAGGACTGATCTACCTCCTTACTTGCAGTTGTGATCTCAAATATATAGGTAAAACTTTTAGACCTTTCAAAAACCGAATCCTTGAACACGTCAATTCAGTAAACCCTTCAAGACATGGGGGGCAGGACAATTTTCGCACTGCGGCCCCGTGGTTTGTAGTTATGCCTCTGCTCAGGAGATATAATATTTACTGACATAGAACACACAGAAAAAGGCCGATTCATTTATTTAGGGGTGTACCTGTCTGAACCAGTCCGGAGTCACTGTCCTTTATCCTGAAATCATTAGCAATAACAGGGAGGACACCTATGTAAACAAGTACAAAAAAAAAACAATGTCTAAAATCGCAAGATAGAGTTTAATATCCTTTATACGTTATTATGGCTAGAAAAATGTACAATGGCAAAGTTATATATGATTTTTTAATTAAACCCCTTCATAACTCTGTTTTGGTACTTGTCTGTTAAACCTTAGCTATGGTGCTTTTTTTGCGTACATAGTGTGTGTGCTTGGGGGTCCTGTTCCTTAAAAAGGACAATTTTAGCCACTTAAAGGGGAATCCTAAGCACCATAATCACTACAGGTTGATGTGGTGGTTTGGGTGAGAGGCTAACCAGCCCCCAGCACGATTGACCTTCCACGACTGTTGAGATTCATAATACTATACAGAAGAAAGTATAACTACTACACAATTCGGGGGAAGGGGGGCAATGATCACACTACTGGTGAAGTGTAGGGAATTAACCTGAAAATTGCAAATTTAAGGGCAGAATACCTAGTATGAAAACAATTAGAGGATTTTTCATCTTTGACTCTATTGACCTAAAATTTGCAGTTTTCCCATTAATTTTCTAAATTCATGGTATATGGAATAATCATAAAAAGGAATGTGGGAACATATAGGCTATGTCCTGTATCTTGGTAATCATGGATTATGAAAACAAACTGACACATTACCTGCAATTGTGTAACGATCCATATAATTGATGAGATTAATATAAACGAGGATCATGACTATGATGATAGAGCGCCTATGAGAGATCCCAGTGAAAAGTTCCAAATCTTTATTTATGTCTTCATTTTTCTCATCAGACACAGGGTTTTCTGGATCTCTGTCTGCCATTTCAATTGGCTTCAGAAGTCACAATCCCCAAGAAAACTAAACAGAGAAAGAGGTAGAATTTAGCAAAGTGCCCTTTTGCATCCAGCCCTCCTGCCACCATGGTGCTGCCCCCAGTGGCAAAAATGCAGTATTTAGCATCTTAGGCCAAAACAGTGATTGGACATGAGTAAAGCAGCTCCATGACACCAAAAGACGTTTTAATTTTCTCTTAAGACAAAGGAATTGCTCCACTCTTGAAGACTTTAAACTTAAAGCTAAAACACTAAGATTGCAGTTTAAAATGAAAGGATATTCCAACAGATGCCTCAAGTCAGCCTATCAGAGAGCACTACTGACCGAGAGATCCACCCTTCTGGAAGAAAAATCTGCAAAGGATACGACACAAAACATCATTAGATGCATTGGCACCTTCGACTCAGGATGGGATCCAGTTAAACACATACTAGAAAGATACTGGCCCCTTATCTACCAGGACCATCACCTCAAAGAAGTCCTGACGCCAAATGTGTCACTTACGGCCAGAAGAGGCCGCAACCTCAAAGACCTTCTGGTACCCAGCCACCTCTCTCTACCAACTAGGCAGAGCACTTGGCTTAAAACTCCAGCAATAGGTACCTTCCAATGCGGCCGGTGTAAGGCCTGCAAATTTATTCGGAGAAATTCCAAAACTTTCTCTAATTCGACCAATACCTACACACATACGGTGAATACATTTTTTAACTGCCAAACCTCAGGACTGATCTACCTCCTTACTTGCAGTTGTGATCTCAAATATATAGGTAAAACTTTTAGACCTTTCAAAAACCGAATCCTTGAACACGTCAATTCAGTAAACCCTTCAAGACATGGGGGGCAGGACAATTTTCGCACTGCGGCCCCGTGGTTTGTAGTTATGCCTCTGCTCAGGAGATATAATATTTACTGACATAGAACACACAGAAAAAGGCCGATTCATTTATTTAGGGGTGTACCTGTCTGAACCAGTCCGGAGTCACTGTCCTTTATCCTGAAATCATTAGCAATAACAGGGAGGACACCTATGTAAACAAGTACAAAAAAAAAACAATGTCTAAAATCGCAAGATAGAGTTTAATATCCTTTATACGTTATTATGGCTAGAAAAATGTACAATGGCAAAGTTATATATGATTTTTTAATTAAACCCCTTCATAACTCTGTTTTGGTACTTGTCTGTTAAACCTTAGCTATGGTGCTTTTTTGCGTACATAGTGTGTGTGCTTGGGGGTCCTGTTCCTTAAAAAGGACAATTTTAGCCACTTAAAGGGGAATCCTAAGCACCATAATCACTACAGGTTGATGTGGTGGTTTGGGTGAGAGGCTAACCAGCCCTCAGCACGATTGACCTTCCACGACTGTTGAGATTCATAATACTATACAGAAGAAAGTATAACTACTACACAATTCGGGGGAAGGGGGGCAATGATCACACTACTGGTGAAGTGTAGGGAATTAACCTGAAAATTGCAAATTTAAGGGCAGAATACCTAGTATGAAAACAATTAGAGGATTTTTCATCTTTGACTCTATTGACCTAAAATTTGCAGTTTTCCCATTAATTTTCTAAATTCATGGTATATGGAATAATCATAAAAAGGAATGTGGGAACATATAGGCTATGTCCTGTATCTTGGTAATCATGGATTATGAAAACAAACTGACACATTACCTGCAATTGTGTAACGATCCATATAATTGATGAGATTAATATAAACGAGGATCATGACTATGATGATAGAGCGCCTATGAGAGATCCCAGTGAAAAGTTCCAAATCTTTATTTATGTCTTCATTTTTCTCATCAGACACAGGGTTTTCTGGATCTCTGTCTGCCATTTCAATTGGCTTCAGAAGTCACAATCCCCAAGAAAACTAAACAGAGAAAAAGGTAGAATTTAGCAAAGTGCCCTTTTGCATCCAGCCCTCCTGCCACCATGGTGCTGCCCCCAGTGGCCAAAATGCAGTATTTAGCATCTTAGGCCAAAACAGTGATTGGACATGAGTAAAGCAGCTCCATGACACCAAAAGACGTTTTAATTTTCTCTTATGACAAAGGAATTGCTCCACTCTTGAAGATTTTAAACTTAAAGCTAAAACACTAAGATTGCAGTTTAAAATGAAATGATATTCCAACAGATGCCTCAAGTCAGCCTATCAGAGAGCACTACTGACCGAGAGATCCACCCTTCTGGAAGAAAAATCTGCAAAGGATACGACACAAAACATCATTAGATGCATTGGCACCTTCGACTCAGGATGGGATCCAGTTAAACACATACTAGAAAGATACTGGCCCCTTATCTACCAGGACCATCACCTCAAAGAAGTCCTGACGCCAAATGTGTCACTTACGGCCAGAAGAGGTCGCAACCTCAAAGACCTTCTGGTACCCAGCCACCTCTCTCTACCAACTAGGCAGAGCACTTGGCTTAAAACTCCAGCAATAGGTACCTTCCAATGCGGCCGGTGTAAGGCCTGCAAATTTATTCGGAGAAATTCCAAAACTTTCTCTAATTCGACCAATACCTACACACATACGGTGAATACATTTTTTAACTGCCAAACCTCAGGACTGATCTACCTCCTTACTTGCAGTTGTGATCTCAAATATATAGGTAAAACTTTTAGACCTTTCAAAAACCGAATCCTTGAACACGTCAATTCAGTAAACCCTTCAAGACATGGGGGGCAGGACAATTTTCGCACTGCGGCCCCGTGGTTTGTAGTTATGCCTCTGCTCAGGAGATATAATATTTACTGACATAGAACACACAGAAAAAGGCCGATTCATTTATTTAGGGGTGTACCTGTCTGAACCAGTCCGGAGTCACTGTCCTTTATCCTGAAATCATTAGCAATAACAGGGAGGACACCTATGTAAACAAGTACAAAAAAAAAACAATGTCTAAAATCGCAAGATAGAGTTTAATATCCTTTATACGTTATTATGGCTAGAAAAATGTACAATGGCAAAGTTATATATGATTTTTTAATTAAACCCCTTCATAACTCTGTTTTGGTACTTGTCTGTTAAACCTTAGCTATGGTGCTTTTTTTGCGTACATAGTGTGTGTGCTTGGGGGTCCTGTTCCTTAAAAAGGACAATTTTAGCCACTTAAAGGGGAATCCTAAGCACCATAATCACTACAGGTTGATGTGGTGGTTTGGGTGAGAGGCTAACCAGCCCCCAGCACGATTGACCTTCCACGACTGTTGAGATTCATAATACTATACACAAGAAAGTATAACTACTACACAATTCGGGGGAAGGGGGGCAATGATCACACTACTGGTGAAGTGTAGGGAATTAACCTGAAAATTGCAAATTTAAGGGCAGAATACCTAGTATGAAAACAAATAAGAGGATTTTTCATCTTTGACTCTATTGACCTAAAATTTGCAGTTTTCCCATTAATTTTCTAAATTCATGGTATATGGAATAATCATAAAAAGGAATGTGGGAACATATAGGCTATGTCCTGTATCTTGGTAATCATGGATTATGAAAACAAACTGACACATTACCTGCAATTGTGTAACGATCCATATAATTGATGAGATTAATATAAACGAGGATCATGACTATGATGATAGAGCGCCTATGAGAGATCCCAGTGAAAAGTTCCAAATCTTTATTTATGTCTTCATTTTTCTCATCAGACACAGGGTTTTCTGGATCTCTGTCTGCCATTTCAATTGGCTTCAGAAGTCACAATCCCCAAGAAAACTAAACAGAGAAAGAGGTAGAATTTAGCAAAGTGCCCTTTTGCATCCAGCCCTCCTGCCACCATGGTGCTGCCCCCAGTGGCCAAAATGCAGTATTTAGCATCTTAGGCCAAAACAGTGATTGGACATGAGTAAAGCAGCTCCATGACACCAAAAGACGTTTTAATTTTCTCTTAAGACAAAGGAATTGCTCCACTCTTGAAGACTTTAAACTTAAAGCTAAAACACTAAGATTGCAGTTTAAAATGAAAGGATATTCCAACAGATGCCTCAAGTCAGCCTATCAGAGAGCACTACTGACCGAGAGATCCACCCTTCTGGAAGAAAAATCTGCAAAGGATACGACACAAAACATCATTAGATGCATTGGCACCTTCGACTCAGGATGGGATCCAGTTAAACACATACTAGAAAGATACTGGCCCCTTATCTACCAGGACCATCACCTCAAAGAAGTCCTGACGCCAAATGTGTCACTTACGGCCAGAAGAGGCCGCAACCTCAAAGACCTTCTGGTACCCAGCCACCTCTCTCTACCAACTAGGCAGAGCACTTGGTTTAAAACTCCAGCAATAGGTACCTTCCAATGCGGCCGGTGTAAGGCCTGCAAATTTATTCGGAGAAATTCCAAAACTTTCTCTAATTCGACCAATACCTACACACATACGGTGAATACATTTTTTAACTGCCAAACCTCAGGACTGATCTACCTCCTTACTTGCAGTTGTGATCTCAAATATATAGGTAAAACTTTTAGACCTTTCAAAAACCGAATCCTTGAACACGTCAATTCAGTAAACCCTTCAAGACATGGGGGGCAGGACAATTTTCGCACTGCGGCCCCGTGGTTTGTAGTTATGCCTCTGCTCAGGAGATATAATATTTACTGACATAGAACACACAGAAAAAGGCCGATTCATTTATTTAGGGGTGTACCTGTCTGAACCAGTCCGGAGTCACTGTCCTTTATCCTGAAATCATTAGCAATAACAGGGAGGACACCTATGTAAACAAGTACAAAAAAAACCCAATGTCTAAAATCGCAAGATAGAGTTTAATATCCTTTATACGTTATTATGGCTAGAAAAATGTACAATGGCAAAGTTATATATGATTTTTTAATTAAACCCCTTCATAACTCTGTTTTGGTACTTGTCTGTTAAACCTTAGCTATGGTGCTTTTTTTGCGTACATAGTGTGTGTGCTTGGGGGTCCTGTTCCTTAAAAAGGACAATTTTAGCCACTTAAAGGGGAATCCTAAGCACCATAATCACTACAGGTTGATGTGGTGGTTTGGGTGAGAGGCTAACCAGCCCCCAGCACGATTGACCTTCCACGACTGTTGAGATTCATAATACTATACACAAGAAAGTATAACTACTACACAATTCGGGGGAGGGGGGGCAATGATCACACTACTGGTGAAGTGTAGGGAATTAACCTGAAAATTGCAAATTTAAGGGCAGAATACCTAGTATGAAAACAATTAGAGGATTTTTCATCTTTGATTCTATTGACCTAAAATTTGCAGTTTTCCCATTAATTTTCTAAATTCATGGTATATGGAATAATCATAAAAAGGAATGTGGGAACATATAGGCTATGTCCTGTATCTTGGTAATCATGGATTATGAAAACAAACTGACACATTACCTGCAATTGTGTAACGATCCATATAATTGATGAGATTAATATAAACGAGGATCATGACTATGATGATAGAGCGCCTATGAGAGATCCCAGTGAAAAGTTCCAAATCTTTATTTATGTCTTCATTTTTCTCATCAGACACAGGGTTTTCTGGATCTCTGTCTGCCATTTCAATTGGCTTCAGAAGTCACAATCCCCAAGAAAACTAAACAGAGAAAGAGGTAGAATTTAGCAAAGTGCCCTTTTGCATCCAGCCCTCCTGCCACCATGGTGCTGCCCCCAGTGGCAAAAATGCAGTATTTAGCATCTTAGGCCAAAACAGTGATTGGACATGAGTAAAGCAGCTCCATGACACCAAAAGACGTTTTAATTTTCTCTTAAGACAAAGGAATTGCTCCACTCTTGAAGACTTTAAACTTAAAGCTAAAACACTAAGATTGCAGTTTAAAATGAAAGGATATTCCAACAGATGCCTCAAGTCAGCCTATCAGAGAGCACTACTGACCGAGAGATCCACCCTTCTGGAAGAAAAATCTGCAAAGGATACGACACAAAACATCATTAGATGCATTGGCACCTTCGACTCAGGATGGGATCCAGTTAAACACATACTAGAAAGATACTGGCCCCTTATCTACCAGGACCATCACCTCAAAGAAGTCCTGACGCCAAATGTGTCACTTACGGCCAGAAGAGGCCGCAACCTCAAAGACCTTCTGGTACCCAGCCACCTCTCTCTACCAACTAGGCAGAGCACTTGGCTTAAAACTCCAGCAATAGGTACCTTCCAATGCGGCCGGTGTAAGGCCTGCAAATTTATTCGGAGAAATTCCAAAACTTTCTCTAATTCGACCAATACCTACACACATACGGTGAATACATTTTTTAACTGCCAAACCTCAGGACTGATCTACCTCCTTACTTGCAGTTGTGATCTCAAATATATAGGTAAAACTTTTAGACCTTTCAAAAACCGAATCCTTGAACACGTCAATTCAGTAAACCCTTCAAGACATGGGGGGCAGGACAATTTTCGCACTGCGGCCCCGTGGTTTGTAGTTATGCCTCTGCTCAGGAGATATAATATTTACTGACATAGAACACACAGAAAAAGGCCGATTCATTTATTTAGGGGTGTACCTGTCTGAACCAGTCCGGAGTCACTGTCCTTTATCCTGAAATCATTAGCAATAACAGGGAGGACACCTATGTAAACAAGTACAAAAAAAAAACAATGTCTAAAATCGCAAGATAGAGTTTAATATCCTTTATACGTTATTATGGCTAGAAAAATGTACAATGGCAAAGTTATATATGATTTTTTAATTAAACCCCTTCATAACTCTGTTTTGGTACTTGTCTGTTAAACCTTAGCTATGGTGCTTTTTTGCGTACATAGTGTGTGTGCTTGGGGGTCCTGTTCCTTAAAAAGGACAATTTTAGCCACTTAAAGGGGAATCCTAAGCACCATAATCACTACAGGTTGATGTGGTGGTTTGGGTGAGAGGCTAACCAGCCCCCAGCACGATTGACCTTCCACGACTGTTGAGATTCATAATACTATACACAAGAAAGTATAACTACTACACAATTCGGGGGAAGGGGGGCAATGATCACACTACTGGTGAAGTGTAGGGAATTAACCTGAAAATTGCAAATTTAAGGGCAGAATACCTAGTATGAAAACAAATAAGAGGATTTTTCATCTTTGACTCTATTGACCTAAAATTTGCAGTTTTCCCATTAATTTTCTAAATTCATGGTATATGGAATAATCATAAAAAGGAATGTGGGAACATATAGGCTATGTCCTGTATCTTGGTAATCATGGATTATGAAAACAAACTGACACATTACCTGCAATTGTGTAACGATCCATATAATTGATGAGATTAATATAAACGAGGATCATGACTATGATGATAGAGCGCCTATGAGAGATCCCAGTGAAAAGTTCCAAATCTTTATTTATGTCTTCATTTTTCTCATCAGACACAGGGTTTTCTGGATCTCTGTCTGCCATTTCAATTGGCTTCAGAAGTCACAATCCCCAAGAAAACTAAACAGAGAAAGAGGTAGAATTTAGCAAAGTGCCCTTTTGCATCCAGCCCTCCTGCCACCATGGTGCTGCCCCCAGTGGCAAAAATGCAGTATTTAGCATCTTAGGCCAAAACAGTGATTGGACATGAGTAAAGCAGCTCCATGACACCAAAAGACGTTTTAATTTTCTCTTAAGACAAAGGAATTGCTCCACTCTTGAAGACTTTAAACTTAAAGCTAAAACACTAAGATTGCAGTTTAAAATGAAAGGATATTCCAACAGATGCCTCAAGTCAGCCTATCAGAGAGCACTACTGACCGAGAGATCCACCCTTCTGGAAGAAAAATCTGCAAAGGATACGAACCAAAACATCATTAGATGCATTGGCACCTTCGACTCAGGATGGAATCCAGTTAAACACATACTAGAAAGATACTGGCCCCTTATCTACCAGGACCATCACCTCAAAGAAGTCCTGACGCCAAATGTGTCACTTACGGCCAGAAGAGGCCGCAACCTCAAAGACCTTCTGGTACCCAGCCACCTCTTTCTACCAACTAGGCAGAGCACTTGGCTTAAAACTCCAGCAATAGGTACCTTCCAATGCGGCCGGTGTAAGGCCTGCAAATTTATTCGGAGAAATTCCAAAACTTTCTCTAATTCGACCAATACCTACACACATACGGTGAATACATTTTTTAACTGCCAAACCTCAGGACTGATCTACCTCCTTACTTGCAGTTGTGATCTCAAATATATAGGTAAAACTTTTAGACCTTTCAAAAACCGAATCCTTGAACACGTCAATTCAGTAAACCCTTCAAGACATGGGGGGCAGGACAATTTTCGCACTGCGGCCCCGTGGTTTGTAGTTATGCCTCTGCTCAGGAGATATAATATTTACTGACATAGAACACACAGAAAAAGGCCGATTCATTTATTTAGGGGTGTACCTGTCTGAACCAGTCCGGAGTCACTGTCCTTTATCCTGAAATCATTAGCAATAACAGGGAGGACACCTATGTAAACAAGTACAAAAAAAAAAACAATGTCTAAAATCGCAAGATAGAGTTTAATATCCTTTATACGTTATTATGGCTAGAAAAATGTACAATGGCAAAGTTATATATGATTTTTTAATTAAACCCCTTCATAACTCTGTTTTGGTACTTGTCTGTTAAACCTTAGCTATGGTGCTTTTTTTGCGTACATAGTGTGTGTGCTTGGGGGTCCTGTTCCTTAAAAAGGACAATTTTAGCCACTTAAAGGGGAATCCTAAGCACCATAATCACTACAGGTTGATGTGGTGGTTTGGGTGAGAGGCTAACCAGCCCCCAGCACGATTGACCTTCCACGACTGTTGAGATTCATAATACTATACACAAGAAAGTATAACTACTACACAATTCGGGGGAAGGGGGGCAATGATCACACTACTGGTGAAGTGTAGGGAATTAACCTGAAAATTGCAAATTTAAGGGCAGAATACCTAGTATGAAAACAATTAGAGGATTTTTCATCTTTGACTCTATTGACCTAAAATTTGCAGTTTTCCCATTAATTTTCTAAATTCATGGTATATGGAATAATCATAAAAAGGAATGTGGGAACATATAGGCTATGTCCTGTATCTTGGTAATCATGGATTATGAAAACAAACTGACACATTACCTGCAATTGTGTAACGATCCATATAATTGATGAGATTAATATAAACGAGGATCATGACTATGATGATAGAGCGCCTATGAGAGATCCCAGTGAAAAGTTCCAAATCTTTATTTATGTCTTCATTTTTCTCATCAGACACAGGGTTTTCTGGATCTCTGTCTGCCATTTCAATTGGCTTCAGAAGTCACAATCCCCAAGAAAACTAAACAGAGAAAGAGGTAGAATTTAGCAAAGTGCCCTTTTGCATCCAGCCCTCCTGCCACCATGGTGCTGCCCCCAGTGGCAAAAATGCAGTATTTAGCATCTTAGGCCAAAACAGTGATTGGACATGAGTAAAGCAGCTCCATGACACCAAAAGACGTTTTAATTTTCTCTTAAGACAAAGGAATTGCTCCACTCTTGAAGACTTTAAACTTAAAGCTAAAACACTAAGATTGCAGTTTAAAATGAAAGGATATTCCAACAGATGCCTCAAGTCAGCCTATCAGAGAGCACTACTGACCGAGAGATCCACCCTTCTGGAAGAAAAATCTGCAAAGGATACGAACCAAAACATCATTAGATGCATTGGCACCTTCGACTCAGGATGGAATCCAGTTAAACACATACTAGAAAGATACTGGCCCCTTATCTACCAGGACCATCACCTCAAAGAAGTCCTGACGCCAAATGTGTCACTTACGGCCAGAAGAGGCCGCAACCTCAAAGACCTTCTGGTACCCAGCCACCTCTTTCTACCAACTAGGCAGAGCACTTGGCTTAAAACTCCAGCAATAGGTACCTTCCAATGCGGCCGGTGTAAGGCCTGCAAATTTATTCGGAGAAATTCCAAAACTTTCTCTAATTCGACCAATACCTACACACATACGGTGAATCATTTTTTTAACTGCCAAACCTCAGGACTGATCTACCTCCTTACTTGCAGTTGTGATCTCAAATATGTAGGTAAAACGTTTAGACCTTTCAAAAACCGAATCCTTGAACACGTCAATTCAGTAAACCCTTCAAGACATGGGGGGCAGGACAATTTTCGCACTGCAGCCCCGTGGTTTGTAGTTATGCCTCTGCTCAGGAGATATAATATTTACTGACATAGAACACACAGAAAAAGGCCGATTCATTTATTTAGGGGTGTTCCTGTCTGAACCAGTCCGGAGTCACTGTCCTTTATCCTGAAATCATTAGCAATAACAGGGAGGACACCTATGTAAACAAGTACAAAAAAAAACAATGTCTAAAATCGCAAGATAGAGTTTAATATCCTTTATACGTTATTATGGCTAGAAAAATGTACAATGGCAAAGTTATATATGATTTTTTAATTAAACCCCTTCATAACTCTGTTTTGGTACTTGTCTGTTAAACCTTAGCTATGGTGCTTTTTTTGCGTACATAGTGTGTGTGCTTGGGGGTCCTGTTCCTTAAAAAGGACAATTTTAGCCACTTAAAGGGGAATCCTAAGCACCATAATCACTACAGGTTGATGTGGTGGTTTGGGTGAGAGGCTAACCAGCCCCCAGCACGATTGACCTTCCACGACTGTTGAGATTCATAATACTATACACAAGAAAGTATAACTACTACACAATTCGGGGGAAGGGGGGCAATGATCACACTACTGGTGAAGTGTAGGGAATTAACCTGAAAATTGCAAATTTAAGGGCAGAATACCTAGTATGAAAACAATTAGAGGATTTTTCATCTTTGATTCTATTGACCTAAAATTTGCAGTTTTCCCATTAATTTTCTAAATTCATGGTATATGGAATAATCATAAAAAGGAATGTGGGAACATATAGGCTATGTCCTGTATCTTGGTAATCATGGATTATGAAAACAAACTGACACATTACCTGCAATTGTGTAACGATCCATATAATTGATGAGATTAATATAAACGAGGATCATGACTATGATGATAGAGCGCCTATGAGAGATCCCAGTGAAAAGTTCCAAATCTTTATTTATGTCTTCATTTTTCTCATCAGACACAGGGTTTTCTGGATCTCTGTCTGCCATTTCAATTGGCTTCAGAAGTCACAATCCCCAAGAAAACTAAACAGAGAAAGAGGTAGAATTTAGCAAAGTGCCCTTTTGCATCCAGCCCTCCTGCCACCATGGTGCTGCCCCCAGTGGCAAAAATGCAGTATTTAGCATCTTAGGCCAAAACAGTGATTGGACATGAGTAAAGCAGCTCCATGACACCAAAAGACGTTTTAATTTTCTCTTAAGACAAAGGAATTGCTCCACTCTTGAAGACTTTAAACTTAAAGCTAAAACACTAAGATTGCAGTTTAAAATGAAAGGATATTCCAACAGATGCCTCAAGTCAGCCTATCAGAGAGCACTACTGACCGAGAGATCCACCCTTCTGGAAGAAAAATCTGCAAAGGATACGACACAAAACATCATTAGATGCATTGGCACCTTCGACTCAGGATGGGATCCAGTTAAACACATACTAGAAAGATACTGGCCCCTTATCTACCAGGACCATCACCTCAAAGAAGTCCTGACGCCAAATGTGTCACTTACGGCCAGAAGAGGCCGCAACCTCAAAGACCTTCTGGTACCCAGCCACCTCTCTCTACCAACTAGGCAGAGCACTTGGCTTAAAACTCCAGCAATAGGTACCTTCCAATGCGGCCGGTGTAAGGCCTGCAAATTTATTCGGAGAAATTCCAAAACTTTCTCTAATTCGACCAATACCTACACACATACGGTGAATACATTTTTTAACTGCCAAACCTCAGGACTGATCTACCTCCTTACTTGCAGTTGTGATCTCAAATATATAGGTAAAACTTTTAGACCTTTCAAAAACCGAATCCTTGAACACGTCAATTCAGTAAACCCTTCAAGACATGGGGGGCAGGACAATTTTCGCACTGCGGCCCCGTGGTTTGTAGTTATGCCTCTGCTCAGGAGATATAATATTTACTGACATAGAACACACAGAAAAAGGCCGATTCATTTATTTAGGGGTGTACCTGTCTGAACCAGTCCGGAGTCACTGTCCTTTATCCTGAAATCATTAGCAATAACAGGGAGGACACCTATGTAAACAAGTACAAAAAAAAAACAATGTCTAAAATCGCAAGATAGAGTTTAATATCCTTTATACGTTATTATGGCTAGAAAAATGTACAATGGCAAAGTTATATATGATTTTTTAATTAAACCCCTTCATAACTCTGTTTTGGTACTTGTCTGTTAAACCTTAGCTATGGTGCTTTTTTGCGTACATAGTGTGTGTGCTTGGGGGTCCTGTTCCTTAAAAAGGACAATTTTAGCCACTTAAAGGGGAATCCTAAGCACCATAATCACTACAGGTTGATGTGGTGGTTTGGGTGAGAGGCTAACCAGCCCCCAGCACGATTGACCTTCCACGACTGTTGAGATTCATAATACTATACACAAGAAAGTATAACTACTACACAATTCGGGGGAAGGGGGGCAATGATCACACTACTGGTGAAGTGTAGGGAATTAACCTGAAAATTGCAAATTTAAGGGCAGAATACCTAGTATGAAAACAAATAAGAGGATTTTTCATCTTTGACTCTATTGACCTAAAATTTGCAGTTTTCCCATTAATTTTCTAAATTCATGGTATATGGAATAATCATAAAAAGGAATGTGGGAACATATAGGCTATGTCCTGTATCTTGGTAATCATGGATTATGAAAACAAACTGACACATTACCTGCAATTGTGTAACGATCCATATAATTGATGAGATTAATATAAACGAGGATCATGACTATGATGATAGAGCGCCTATGAGAGATCCCAGTGAAAAGTTCCAAATCTTTATTTATGTCTTCATTTTTCTCATCAGACACAGGGTTTTCTGGATCTCTGTCTGCCATTTCAATTGGCTTCAGAAGTCACAATCCCCAAGAAAACTAAACAGAGAAAGAGGTAGAATTTAGCAAAGTGCCCTTTTGCATCCAGCCCTCCTGCCACCATGGTGCTGCCCCCAGTGGCAAAAATGCAGTATTTAGCATCTTAGGCCAAAACAGTGATTGGACATGAGTAAAGCAGCTCCATGACACCAAAAGACGTTTTAATTTTCTCTTAAGACAAAGGAATTGCTCCACTCTTGAAGACTTTAAACTTAAAGCTAAAACACTAAGATTGCAGTTTAAAATGAAAGGATATTCCAACAGATGCCTCAAGTCAGCCTATCAGAGAGCACTACTGACCGAGAGATCCACCCTTCTGGAAGAAAAATCTGCAAAGGATACGAACCAAAACATCATTAGATGCATTGGCACCTTCGACTCAGGATGGAATCCAGTTAAACACATACTAGAAAGATACTGGCCCCTTATCTACCAGGACCATCACCTCAAAGAAGTCCTGACGCCAAATGTGTCACTTACGGCCAGAAGAGGCCGCAACCTCAAAGACCTTCTGGTACCCAGCCACCTCTTTCTACCAACTAGGCAGAGCACTTGGCTTAAAACTCCAGCAATAGGTACCTTCCAATGCGGCCGGTGTAAGGCCTGCAAATTTATTCGGAGAAATTCCAAAACTTTCTCTAATTCGACCAATACCTACACACATACGGTGAATACATTTTTTAACTGCCAAACCTCAGGACTGATCTACCTCCTTACTTGCAGTTGTGATCTCAAATATATAGGTAAAACTTTTAGACCTTTCAAAAACCGAATCCTTGAACACGTCAATTCAGTAAACCCTTCAAGACATGGGGGGCAGGACAATTTTCGCACTGCGGCCCCGTGGTTTGTAGTTATGCCTCTGCTCAGGAGATATAATATTTACTGACATAGAACACACAGAAAAAGGCCGATTCATTTATTTAGGGGTGTACCTGTCTGAACCAGTCCGGAGTCACTGTCCTTTATCCTGAAATCATTAGCAATAACAGGGAGGACACCTATGTAAACAAGTACAAAAAAAAAAACAATGTCTAAAATCGCAAGATAGAGTTTAATATCCTTTATACGTTATTATGGCTAGAAAAATGTACAATGGCAAAGTTATATATGATTTTTTAATTAAACCCCTTCATAACTCTGTTTTGGTACTTGTCTGTTAAACCTTAGCTATGGTGCTTTTTTTGCGTACATAGTGTGTGTGCTTGGGGGTCCTGTTCCTTAAAAAGGACAATTTTAGCCACTTAAAGGGGAATCCTAAGCACCATAATCACTACAGGTTGATGTGGTGGTTTGGGTGAGAGGCTAACCAGCCCCCAGCACGATTGACCTTCCACGACTGTTGAGATTCATAATACTATACACAAGAAAGTATAACTACTACACAATTCGGGGGAAGGGGGGCAATGATCACACTACTGGTGAAGTGTAGGGAATTAACCTGAAAATTGCAAATTTAAGGGCAGAATACCTAGTATGAAAACAATTAGAGGATTTTTCATCTTTGACTCTATTGACCTAAAATTTGCAGTTTTCCCATTAATTTTCTAAATTCATGGTATATGGAATAATCATAAAAAGGAATGTGGGAACATATAGGCTATGTCCTGTATCTTGGTAATCATGGATTATGAAAACAAACTGACACATTACCTGCAATTGTGTAACGATCCATATAATTGATGAGATTAATATAAACGAGGATCATGACTATGATGATAGAGCGCCTATGAGAGATCCCAGTGAAAAGTTCCAAATCTTTATTTATGTCTTCATTTTTCTCATCAGACACAGGGTTTTCTGGATCTCTGTCTGCCATTTCAATTGGCTTCAGAAGTCACAATCCCCAAGAAAACTAAACAGAGAAAGAGGTAGAATTTAGCAAAGTGCCCTTTTGCATCCAGCCCTCCTGCCACCATGGTGCTGCCCCCAGTGGCAAAAATGCAGTATTTAGCATCTTAGGCCAAAACAGTGATTGGACATGAGTAAAGCAGCTCCATGACACCAAAAGACGTTTTAATTTTCTCTTAAGACAAAGGAATTGCTCCACTCTTGAAGACTTTAAACTTAAAGCTAAAACACTAAGATTGCAGTTTAAAATGAAAGGATATTCCAACAGATGCCTCAAGTCAGCCTATCAGAGAGCACTACTGACCGAGAGATCCACCCTTCTGGAAGAAAAATCTGCAAAGGATACGAACCAAAACATCATTAGATGCATTGGCACCTTCGACTCAGGATGGGATCCAGTTAAACACATACTAGAAAGATACTGGCCCCTTATCTACCAGGACCATCACCTCAAAGAAGTCCTGACGCCAAATGTGTCACTTACGGCCAGAAGAGGCCGCAACCTCAAAGACCTTCTGGTACCCAGCCACCTCTCTCTACCAACTAGGCAGAGCACTTGGCTTAAAACTCCAGCAATAGGTACCTTCCAATGCGGCCGGTGTAAGGCCTGCAAATTTATTCGGAGAAATTCCAAAACTTTCTCTAATTCGACCAATACCTACACACATACGGTGAATCATTTTTTTAACTGCCAAACCTCAGGACTGATCTACCTCCTTACTTGCAGTTGTGATCTCAAATATGTAGGTAAAACATTTAGACCTTTCAAAAACCGAATCCTTGAACACGTCAATTCAGTAAACCCTTCAAGACATGGGGGGCAGGACAATTTTCGCACTGCAGCCCCGTGGTTTGTAGTTATGCCTCTGCTCAGGAGATATAATATTTACTGACATAGAACACACAGAAAAAGGCCGATTCATTTATTTAGGGGTGTACCTGTCTGAACCAGTCCGGAGTCACTGTGCTTTATCCTGAAATCATTAGCAATAACGGGGAGGACACCTATGTAAACAAGTACAAAAAAAAAAACAATGTCTAAAATCGCAAGATAGAGTTTAATATCCTTTATACGTTATTATGGCTAGAAAAATGTACAATGGCAAAGTTATATATGATTTTTTAATTAAACCCCTTCATAACTCTGTTTTGGTACTTGTCTGTTAAACCTTAGCTATGGTGCTTTTTTTGCGTACATAGTGTGTGTGCTTGGGGGTCCTGTTCCTTAAAAAGGACAATTTTAGCCACTTAAAGGGGAATCCTAAGCACCATAATCACTACAGGTTGATGTGGTGGTTTGGGTGAGAGGCTAACCAGCCCCCAGCACGATTGACCTTCCACGACTGTTGAGATTCATAATACTATACACAAGAAAGTATAACTACTACACAATTCGGGGGAAGGGGGGCAATGATCACACTACTGGTGAAGTGTAGGGAATTAACCTGAAAATTGCAAATTTAAGGGCAGAATACCTAGTATGAAAACAATTAAGAGGATTTTTCATCTTTGACTCTATTGACCTAAAATTTGCAGTTTTCCCATTAATTTTCTAAATTCATGGTATATGGAATAATCATAAAAAGGAATGTGGGAACATATAGGCTATGTCCTGTATCTTGGTAATCATGGATTATGAAAACAAACTGACACATTACCTGCAATTGTGTAACGATCCATATAATTGATGAGATTAATATAAACGAGGATCATGACTATGATGATAGAGCGCCTATGAGAGATCCCAGTGAAAAGTTCCAAATCTTTATTTATGTCTTCATTTTTCTCATCAGACACAGGGTTTTCTGGATCTCTGTCTGCCATTTCAATTGGCTTCAGAAGTCACAATCCCCAAGAAAACTAAACAGAGAAAGAGGTAGAATTTAGCAAAGTGCCCTTTTGCATCCAGCCCTCCTGCCACCATGGTGCTGCCCCCAGTGGCAAAAATGCAGTATTTAGCATCTTAGGCCAAAACTGTGATTGGACATGAGTAAAGCAGCTCCATGACACCAAAAGACGTTTTAATTTTCTCTTAAGACAAAGGAATTGCTCCACTCTTGAAGACTTTAAACTTAAAGCTAAAACACTAAGATTGCAGTTTAAAATGAAAGGATATTCCAACAGATGCCTCAAGTCAGCCTATCAGAGAGCACTACTGACCGAGAGATCCACCCTTCTGGAAGAAAAATCTGCAAAGGATACGACACAAAACATCATTAGATGCATTGGCACCTTCGACTCAGGATGGGATCCAGTTAAACACATACTAGAAAGATACTGGCCCCTTATCTACCAGGACCATCACCTCAAAGAAGTCCTGACGCCAAATGTGTCACTTACGGCCAGAAGAGGTCGCAACCTCAAAGACCTTCTGGTACCCAGCCACCTCTCTCTACCAACTAGGCAGAGCACTTGGCTTAAAACTCCAGCAATAGGTACCTTCCAATGCGGCCGGTGTAAGGCCTGCAAATTTATTCGGAGAAATTCCAAAACTTTCTCTAATTCGACCAATACCTACACACATACGGTGAATACATTTTTTAACTGCCAAACCTCAGGACTGATCTACCTCCTTACTTGCAGTTGTGATCTCAAATATATAGGTAAAACTTTTAGACCTTTCAAAAACCGAATCCTTGAACACGTCAATTCAGTAAACCCTTCAAGACATGGGGGGCAGGACAATTTTCGCACTGCGGCCCCGTGGTTTGTAGTTATGCCTCTGCTCAGGAGATATAATATTTACTGACATAGAACACACAGAAAAAGGCCGATTCATTTATTTAGGGGTGTACCTGTCTGAACCAGTCCGGAGTCACTGTCCTTTATCCTGAAATCATTAGCAATAACAGGGAGGACACCTATGTAAACAAGTACAAAAAAAAAACAATGTCTAAAATCGCAAGATAGAGTTTAATATCCTTTATACGTTATTATGGCTAGAAAAATGTACAATGGCAAAGTTATATATGATTTTTTAATTAAACCCCTTCATAACTCTGTTTTGGTACTTGTCTGTTAAACCTTAGCTATGGTGCTTTTTTTGCGTACATAGTGTGTGTGCTTGGGGGTCCTGTTCCTTAAAAAGGACAATTTTAGCCACTTAAAGGGGAATCCTAAGCACCATAATCACTACAGGTTGATGTGGTGGTTTGGGTGAGAGGCTAACCAGCCCCCAGCACGATTGACCTTCCACGACTGTTGAGATTCATAATACTATACACAAGAAAGTATAACTACTACACAATTCGGGGGAAGGGGGGCAATGATCACACTACTGGTGAAGTGTAGGGAATTAACCTGAAAATTGCAAATTTAAGGGCAGAATACCTAGTATGAAAACAAATAAGAGGATTTTTCATCTTTGACTCTATTGACCTAAAATTTGCAGTTTTCCCATTAATTTTCTAAATTCATGGTATATGGAATAATCATAAAAAGGAATGTGGGAACATATAGGCTATGTCCTGTATCTTGGTAATCATGGATTATGAAAACAAACTGACACATTACCTGCAATTGTGTAACGATCCATATAATTGATGAGATTAATATAAACGAGGATCATGACTATGATGATAGAGCGCCTATGAGAGATCCCAGTGAAAAGTTCCAAATCTTTATTTATGTCTTCATTTTTCTCATCAGACACAGGGTTTTCTGGATCTCTGTCTGCCATTTCAATTGGCTTCAGAAGTCACAATCCCCAAGAAAACTAAACAGAGAAAGAGGTAGAATTTAGCAAAGTGCCCTTTTGCATCCAGCCCTCCTGCCACCATGGTGCTGCCCCCAGTGGCCAAAATGCAGTATTTAGCATCTTAGGCCAAAACAGTGATTGGACATGAGTAAAGCAGCTCCATGACACCAAAAGACGTTTTAATTTTCTCTTAAGACAAAGGAATTGCTCCACTCTTGAAGACTTTAAACTTAAAGCTAAAACACTAAGATTGCAGTTTAAAATGAAAGGATATTCCAACAGATGCCTCAAGTCAGCCTATCAGAGAGCACTACTGACCGAGAGATCCACCCTTCTGGAAGAAAAATCTGCAAAGGATACGACACAAAACATCATTAGATGCATTGGCACCTTCGACTCAGGATGGGATCCAGTTAAACACATACTAGAAAGATACTGGCCCCTTATCTACCAGGACCATCACCTCAAAGAAGTCCTGACGCCAAATGTGTCACTTACGGCCAGAAGAGGCCGCAACCTCAAAGACCTTCTGGTACCCAGCCACCTCTCTCTACCAACTAGGCAGAGCACTTGGTTTAAAACTCCAGCAATAGGTACCTTCCAATGCGGCCGGTGTAAGGCCTGCAAATTTATTCGGAGAAATTCCAAAACTTTCTCTAATTCGACCAATACCTACACACATACGGTGAATACATTTTTTAACTGCCAAACCTCAGGACTGATCTACCTCCTTACTTGCAGTTGTGATCTCAAATATATAGGTAAAACTTTTAGACCTTTCAAAAACCGAATCCTTGAACACGTCAATTCAGTAAACCCTTCAAGACATGGGGGGCAGGACAATTTTCGCACTGCGGCCCCGTGGTTTGTAGTTATGCCTCTGCTCAGGAGATATAATATTTACTGACATAGAACACACAGAAAAAGGCCGATTCATTTATTTAGGGGTGTACCTGTCTGAACCAGTCCGGAGTCACTGTCCTTTATCCTGAAATCATTAGCAATAACAGGGAGGACACCTATGTAAACAAGTACAAAAAAAACCCAATGTCTAAAATCGCAAGATAGAGTTTAATATCCTTTATACGTTATTATGGCTAGAAAAATGTACAATGGCAAAGTTATATATGATTTTTTAATTAAACCCCTTCATAACTCTGTTTTGGTACTTGTCTGTTAAACCTTAGCTATGGTGCTTTTTTTGCGTACATAGTGTGTGTGCTTGGGGGTCCTGTTCCTTAAAAAGGACAATTTTAGCCACTTAAAGGGGAATCCTAAGCACCATAATCACTACAGGTTGATGTGGTGGTTTGGGTGAGAGGCTAACCAGCCCCCAGCACGATTGACCTTCCACGACTGTTGAGATTCATAATACTATACACAAGAAAGTATAACTACTACACAATTCGGGGGAGGGGGGGCAATGATCACACTACTGGTGAAGTGTAGGGAATTAACCTGAAAATTGCAAATTTAAGGGCAGAATACCTAGTATGAAAACAATTAAGAGGATTTTTCATCTTTGACTCTATTGACCTAAAATTTGCAGTTTTCCCATTAATTTTCTAAATTCATGGTATATGGAATAATCATAAAAAGGAATGTGGGAACATATAGGCTATGTCCTGTATCTTGGTAATCATGGATTATGAAAACAAACTGACACATTACCTGCAATTGTGTAACGATCCATATAATTGATGAGATTAATATAAACGAGGATCATGACTATGATGATAGAGCGCCTATGAGAGATCCCAGTGAAAAGTTCCAAATCTTTATTTATGTCTTCATTTTTCTCATCAGACACAGGGTTTTCTGGATCTCTGTCTGCCATTTCAATTGGCTTCAGAAGTCACAATCCCCAAGAAAACTAAACAGAGAAAGAGGTAGAATTTAGCAAAGTACCCTTTTGCATCCAGCCCTCCTGCCACCATGGTGCTGCCCCCAGTGGCCAAAATGCAGTATTTAGCATCTTAGGCCAAAACAGTGATTGGACATGAGTAAAGCAGCTCCATGACACCAAAAGACGTTTTAATTTTCTCTTAAGACAAAGGAATTGCTCCACTCTTGAAGACTTTAAACTTAAAGCTAAAACACTAAGATTGCAGTTTAAAATGAAAGGATATTCCAACAGATGCCTCAAGTCAGCCTATCAGAGAGCACTACTGACCGAGAGATCCACCCTTCTGGAAGAAAAATCTGCAAAGGATACGACACAAAACATCATTAGATGCATTGGCACCTTCGACTCAGGATGGGATCCAGTTAAACACATACTAGAAAGATACTGGCCCCTTATCTACCAGGACCATCACCTCAAAGAAGTCCTGACGCCAAATGTGTCACTTACGGCCAGAAGAGGCCGCAACCTCAAAGACCTTCTGGTACCCAGCCACCTCTCTCTACCAACTAGGCAGAGCACTTGGCTTAAAACTCCAGCAATAGGTACCTTCCAATGCGGCCGGTGTAAGGCCTGCAAATTTATTCGGAGAAATTCCAAAACTTTCTCTAATTCGACCAATACCTACACACATACGGTGAATACATTTTTTAACTGCCAAACCTCAGGACTGATCTACCTCCTTACTTGCAGTTGTGATCTCAAATATATAGGTAAAACTTTTAGACCTTTCAAAAACCGAATCCTTGAACACGTCAATTCAGTAAACCCTTCAAGACATGGGGGGCAGGACAATTTTCGCACTGCGGCCCCGTGGTTTGTAGTTATGCCTCTGCTCAGGAGATATAATATTTACTGACATAGAACACACAGAAAAAGGCCGATTCATTTATTTAGGGGTGTACCTGTCTGAACCAGTCCGGAGTCACTGTCCTTTATCCTGAAATCATTAGCAATAACAGGGAGGACACCTATGTAAACAAGTACAAAAAAAAAACAATGTCTAAAATCGCAAGATAGAGTTTAATATCCTTTATACGTTATTATGGCTAGAAAAATGTACAATGGCAAAGTTATATATGATTTTTTAATTAAACCCCTTCATAACTCTGTTTTGGTACTTGTCTGTTAAACCTTAGCTATGGTGCTTTTTTTGCGTACATAGTGTGTGTGCTTGGGGGTCCTGTTCCTTAAAAAGGACAATTTTAGCCACTTAAAGGGGAATCCTAAGCACCATAATCACTACAGGTTGATGTGGTGGTTTGGGTGAGAGGCTAACCAGCCCCCAGCACGATTGACCTTCCACGACTGTTGAGATTCATAATACTATACAGAAGAAAGTATAACTACTACACAATTCGGGGGAAGGGGGGCAATGATCACACTACTGGTGAAGTGTAGGGAATTAACCTGAAAATTGCAAATTTAAGGGCAGAATACCTAGTATGAAAACAATTAGAGGATTTTTCATCTTTGACTCTATTGACCTAAAATTTGCAGTTTTCCCATTAATTTTCTAAATTCATGGTATATGGAATAATCATAAAAAGGAATGTGGGAACATATAGGCTATGTCCTGTATCTTGGTAATCATGGATTATGAAAACAAACTGACACATTACCTGCAATTGTGTAACGATCCATATAATTGATGAGATTAATATAAACGAGGATCATGACTATGATGATAGAGCGCCTATGAGAGATCCCAGTGAAAAGTTCCAAATCTTTATTTATGTCTTCATTTTTCTCATCAGACACAGGGTTTTCTGGATCTCTGTCTGCCATTTCAATTGGCTTCAGAAGTCACAATCCCCAAGAAAACTAAACACACACTGCATGTATGGTGGTCACTACATTGTAAGGGGCATGTATGCTGGTCACTACATTGTAAGGGGGCATGTACGCTGGTCACTGTTTTGAAGGGGAGTGAAGAACACACACACAAAAAAGGTAACTTGTTAATTTAACGTTTATTTCTATGAGGAGGAGTAATTCTGAGGGGTCAAACAAAGAAATAATAAAAAAAAAGTGAAAAAAAAGTTATTTTTATAATGACGAGGATGACATTGGGCCCTCATTATTAATTATTATTTATATCAGGCACTGATTATGATTTATGGTACACTGGGGCCCTGATTAATTTTCTATGGCATTTTGGGGCATTGATTATTGGGCATAGCAAATTTTGCTATGGGGCCCTCTGATTTCTAATTATGTCCCTGTTTTGGACCCCCGGTAGGCCAGCCATGGTAAAAGGCAAGAAAAGAAAAATTTCTGAAGAAAACAGAGTGTTTAATGATACATGGACAGAATCATTTGCATTCTCTACTGACAAGACTGGTTTACCAGTATGCTTAATATGTGGTGAGAAATTTGCAAACAACAAAAAGTCAAATATTGCAAGACATTTCCAGAATAAACACACAGCCTTTGCTGAAAAATATCCAGATGGAGATGAGAGACGAAAAGCCGTTGCAGAACTTATGAGGAAGGTTGATAGGAGCAAAAATAATTTCAAGAAGTGGGTGAAGTCTGCAAATTCCACAACATATGCTAGTTTTGTAGCCGCTCAGGAAATAGTCAAGCACGGGAAGCCGTTCACAGATGGAGAGTATATAAAAGAAGCATTCATTAATATTTCGGAACATCTACACATGTACTTCAAAAACAAGAATGAAATTGTGCAGAAAATCAAAGACATGCCTCTCTCTGCGAAGACTGTTAAAGACAGAACCCTAAAAATGGCAGAAAACATTAGCAAACAGCAAATTCAAGACATTAATTCAGCTGTGGCGTACTCCATCGCCTGTGATGAGTCCAAAGATAAAGGTGATATTGAACAAATAGCGCTGTTCTGCCGATATGTGAACTCTTTTGGGCCACAGGAAGAACTGATTGAGCTGATACCACTAAAAGACCAAACAAGGGGTGAGGATATCTGTAAGGCTGTCCTGGACTTTTTAAGTGCTAAAAAAATAAACACCAACCACCTGGTCTCAGTGGCTACTGATGGGGCACCGAGCATGAGAGGAGCACAGAAGGGCTTTGTGGCTCTACTGCAGAAGGCGCTGGGTAGAACGCTGCTGTCATTTCATTGCATCCTGCACCAAGAGGCATTGTGTGCTCAAACATTTCCCCCCGAATGCACAAAAGTGATGGATGTGGTCATTCAGATTATTAATAAGATAAAGGCAAAGGGTTTAAACCACCGCCAGTTTCGTTTGCTATTGGATGAGGTGGAAAGCACATATTCTGACCTCCTGCTCCACAACAAGGTCCGGTGGCTGTCCAGAGGCGAGGTGCTAAAACGCTTTGTCACATGTTTGGAAGAAGTAAAAACCTTCCTGGCCAGCAAAGAGCTCACCTTTGCTGAGCTGGAACAGCCAGAGTGGCTGGAAAGATTACATTTTATGGTAGACATGACAGCCCATCTAAACAAGCTAAATACAACCCTTCAGGGGAAAGGAGGCACAGCCCTGCACATGCTGGAGGAGGTTTTGGCATTCGAGCGCAAGTTGACAGTGTTTGTCAAAGATTTCCAGAGAGGTACACTGTCTCACTTTCCCTCTTTGAGAGAGTTCAAACAAAGTCATGATACGAGAAATTTTGAATATTTCAAGTCTGCAATCACCGCAATGCAAAGCTCGTTTGGGAAACGATTCTGTGAGTTCAGAGAGGAAAAAAACACATTATCCTTCCCTGTCACTCCCCTATTGAATATGACTGCATTTGCAGGTGTAAGTCAACCTGATCTTGAGATGGAACTGGCCGATATAGCCGACAAAGATATATGGGTGTCCAAGTTCAAATACTTGACCGCTACTCTTGAGGATGTTGCCCGTCAGAAGGCCATTCTGGCTCAGAATCATAAATGGAGTGATATTGAAAATCTTCCCAAACAGGACAAACTTGTATTCGAAACATGGAATGCCATTCCCAACACTTATATAAACATGAAAAAGTATGCATTTGGAGTCCTGTTGATCTTCGGTTCCACATATGTATGTGAGCAAGTCTTCTCCAACATGAACTATATTAAAAACAAACATCGATCACGCCTCACAGATGACAGCTTGCAAGCCTGTGTGAAAATGAAGGTGACGTCTTACAGCCCTGATGTGCAGACACTGAGCACTGAGGTTCAGGAGCAAAAGTCCCATTAACCAGGTAAATTAAATATTTTAATTAGCTATTAATTTGCAAAAATATATTTTACATTGTTAAGTGAAAGTCCTTTTTTTTCTTCAGATTGACAGCTGACTGCACGATCCTGTATATATAGCATTAAGGTAAGAAACAATATATGCAGTGTTATATTTGTTTTAAATGTCGCAATGGTTTTGCGGCTCCCAGTTTTTTTTTTCTTCGGAAACGGGTCCAAATGGCTCTTTTTGTCTTAAAGGTTGCAGACCCCTGACCTAGGCAATCGAATTTCTGAGATGCCCATGTGAATGCGCATTTATTACTAATTTCCTCTCTTGATTTCTTATCTAGTTCAATACTCATCACAACTGTTTTTTCATTATTTAACTTATAATTAGCTAATTGACTATACGTTCTAACTTCCTCCATCAGATAGTTCAGGGAACTGATTGGATCAGTGATTGATAAAAGGATATCGTCCGCATAAAGACTGATTTTAAATTCTTTATCTCTTGTTCTATAGCCTTTTATATCTGCATTTTTCCTGATATGTAACGGATCACCTGGCACCCCGACTGAGTACCTCCGTTAATGGATGCTCCTAGCGCTTCCTGAGGACTCCAAGCACTCTGGCAGACACCACAGTCACCGAATCAGAGAAGCATAGGAATCCTCTCTAGCATATGAATGCTGTAGACCATTGAATAGGAACCATACGAATAGGCTTGTACTCCTAGCAGTCAACTGGAACAGCATGCAATAAATCCTTCCCCCAATAATGAGACGACACATCACTTTGAGGGTAAAACAGGAACTCTCTGGCTGCTAGCCTGCAGCCCTTTTTATTAGGTGCTCCCATGAAGGGGAGGGACACACACAGTAACGTACATTAACCAATCACACAATAGTTACATCCCACACATAGCCCTCCCCTCTACCTGTAAACTAATTATCTGTACACACAGGAAAATACAATTATCATAGGTAGGGAAAATACAGTTTTTACACAACATTCATAACTCCCAAAATATACATCACATTCGCATAAAAATACATATTCACAATCAATCCATTCAGGGGAACAACATACTCAAAAATCATACGAATTGGACCAGGGGTTCAAAAGTTAGTACAAATGTGCATTTGACCTTCTGGAAGCATGGTTTTACAGGGCCCTCTGTCCTGGAGACAATGGGGGGAAGTAATCTAATTATCCAGGACTAGAGGCAGACTCCATTAACCACATGGTTGCAAAACGACATAAAACACTTTAAAATACATAAAGTCACATTGTACACATAACACACAGACATTTCACATATCCCCAGATAGCTCAGGTCTGGGTGCACATTATTAGGTGAATGGCACTCAGACCAACCGAATACAGTTTAATCGCCATGGAGCCAAAGTCTTTCCCATAGTCTTTCATTATATGAATAGGCTCCATGGTATAGCTATCTGGGTTAACACATTCACATAAAGTCTGGTCCATAGTCTAAAGGCAAGAGGCGGGCGGGCAAGCAGCCCCTCCAAGGACACGTGGCGAGGTCGGTTTCGCCACAGTCCGCATAAAGACTGATTTTAAATTCTTTATCTCTTGTTCTATAGCCTTTTATATCTGCATTTTTCCTGATATTTTCAGCTAAGGGTTCTATTGAAAGAATATAATAATGGCGAGAGTGGGCAGCCTTGTCGCACCCCATTATTTACTGATACCCAGTCTGAACAAACATTTGGACCTACTATTCTAGTTGAAGGATTTTTATATATAGCCATAATTCCTCTTAACATTCAGCCACCTATTCCATATGCTTCTAAAGTTAATTCTAAAAACTTCCAATTCAACCTGTCAAAAGCTTTTTCTGCATCGACTGCTAAAGTCATAAGGGGGATGTGTTTCTTGTTAGCGTTATCTATAATGTCTATAATTCTTCTTGAGTTAGAGCCTACCCATCTATCTGGTATGAAACCAATTTGATCGTTATGGATTAACGTTTTGATAATACTCTTAAGGCGGTCTGCCAAAATAGATGAAAATATTTTTACATCCGAATTAATTATTGATATGGGACGGTAGCTAGCAACGGCAGTTGGATCTTTTCCTTGTTTCAAGATGGGGAGCATATTCGCTCTTGTCATCTCTTCAGGGAAACTTCCGATTTGAACCGTGTTATTAAATGCTAATGCTAGTTGTTTACTCAAAATAGATTTATATGTATGAAAAAACAGATTGGAAAATCCATCTGGACCGGGTGTTTTCAGTTTCTGGGTTTTAGATATAGCCATATTAACCTCGGCCTATGTGATCGGCTTGTTAAGACTATCTTTCTGAGTTTGATCTATTTTTGTTAGATTTGTACTAGTCAGATACTGTTTAATCTTACTTATAGAAACTTCATCCGGAAGATTATATAATATACCATAATAATCTCTGAAGCAATTACCAATATCTTTTGGATTTATATAAGTTGTTTGGTTATATACAATCTTAGATATCCGAGCATTAGCATGCTGTTTCCTCAACTTATTAGTTAACATCTTGTCTGTTTTATTCCCTCTACAATAGAATCTCAATTTTAATTTTTTAATATTATTTGCTGTTTTAATATTCAAGCATTGTACGATATTTTTTTGAACTTCTGTTATTCGTCTTCCTTTCTCTATTGTAGGATCTTCTTTATTATCCTCTGTAAGCTTATAGAGTTCAATATAAAACTCTCCTAATTTTTTAGTTTTAGTTTTAACTTCATGATCTAACTTTATAAGATAGCCTCTCATAACTGCTTTAAAAGAACACCACGTATTTAGATTTGAGGTATCTGAAGGATCATTCTCCTTAAAAAAAAAGATTATCAATCTCCCCAATTTAGTCTTACAGTTTTTGTTATACAGCAAATAATTATTTAATTTCCACGTTGTATTATTTCTAGCTGTCAGATTATCTTTTATTACAAATATATACATACTATGATCTGACCATACATTTTCTACTATATCTATTTTTACCAAATTATCTACTAAGTTTAAATTGCCCGAAATCATATCAATTCTTGAGTATGTAAAATGAACTCTAGATAGATGGGTATAGTCTCTTAATTCTGGATTTTGAAGACGCCAGACATCAAATAAATCAAATTGGGGCGTGGTTTCGGCTCCGACTAAGATGGCCACTTGAAGAGAGAGCTCCGCTCCGCCGAACCCCCGCTAAAGCATTTTAAGCGACTCGAAAGCATCCATGGGGCGCACAAAAAGCTCGGAGCATCCCCAGACCCCAGGGAACCCACAACAAGGCCCTTTAGACGGCTTCTTCCACACACAACCCAGAGCGAGCGGCGTACCCGCGAGCCCCAAGATGGCGGCGGGGCCTAACCACACTGCAACAGATGCTGCACTGGAGCGGATTGAGAACACCCTCAGAGAGCTAACAACGGCTATGGCCACGAAAGTTGACCTACAGACTGTCACGGCCACGATTCAAGAATCCATGAGGGCGGAGGTCGCAGGGCTCCGCGCTGAACTGACCACACACGCGGGCCGCATTACCGCGCTGGCTAGCGACTCGTGTAACATCTACGGACACAGCAGTGGCCAGACAGGGAGAGGTGCTGCTGAATATGCGTCGCCACCTCGAAGATGTGGACAATAGAGGTAGGCGATGCAACATCCGCGTGCGGGGCGTACCCGAAGCAGAAGGGGCAGAGGATGCGATAGATACCCTTAGGGAACTCTTTCAACTTATCATGCTACCTACCCCCCTGCCACAAATTGAATTTGATAGAGCTCATAGGGCCCTGCGACCCAGGAATGCGGAGGATGGCCCGAGGGACCTTGTTTGTTGCCTAAGCTCCTTCCCGGTGAAAAATAACATCATGGTGAAAGCCCGGGAACGGTCCACTTGGCCCTTCCGGGGAGCACAGGTCTCACTGTATAATGACCTATCCCCTATCACCCTCGATGCCAGACGGGCTCTTCGCCCTGTAACAGCGGCGCTGAGAGAACATAACGTAACCTACAAATGGGGCTTCCCCTTTGCTCTGATGGCGAGACATCAAAACCGATGGATTACCCTGAGATGGCCTGAGGAAGTACCGAGGTTCCTGGAGGAACTAGGCCTCCCGATAAACAAACGGTCCCCAATTGGATTCTGAGCTCGCTGGACCCTCCCCCGAGGCCGCGGAGAGAACCAAGACAACGGGCTGCGGGTGCCCTGGCTGCCTCCCATCCCGGACGGTATGGGAGACCGACATCTCCGGAAGAATAGTTGAAACTCCATCCGCCGGCCACGGGTAGCCGCAGGACACGATACGATCCCTGAGGGCCCTGGTTCATGTCTCAAGACAATGCTGACTCCACAAATTGAGTTCCTCCCCTCGACCGGGACCATCTACTTCAACCACCCCGCAAGGTCCGAGACCCACGTGTTATGAGACTTCAGGTACCCTGGGACACCGTGTTAAAGGTTGGGGTGGGGGGCACATAGCTGGACATGGCATACTTAAACCTAGACCTATACCTCCCGCTTCCCACTCTCACAGCGAGACTCATGGCTCCCCGACCAGTGATTATGCCTTATGTGGAGCGGGCTGGTGGATTCTTGGGTGGGGGGTTCTGGAGGGAGGGATGGGCATGAAAGGCGGCTCTCCTCCCCGCGATGTTCCTCCCGTTAACGCTTTGGATCTCGCTGCTACTGGGTTCACGCTGCTACTGGGTTCTGGGGGAATATTGGGTCTGTTGTTGGGTTGCGTGATGTTGGGTGGTATGTTGGGGGGTGAGGGGGTCCGTGGAGGGAGACCTAGATGCGTTTTATTATAATGCATGTACTGAAATGACGTCTTTCTCGATATACACAAACCGTTACATGCATTTGTTTCATGCGAATGTTTGCTCTTCTAGATATGCCTAGCGTCCTATAAGGTACACTCCATGATAACTTTCCCTTGCACCCTTGGGAGAGGACCATGGAGGGAGATCAGGTTATGTCCTATTTTGATGCATGTATACATATGTTACCATTCACTGATATGCGCAAACCGCTAAATGCTTCTGTTTAATACGACTGATTACCCCTCCATATATCCCCAAGCCTGCCATTCTACACATTCACATGACGTTTATTACTTGCGCCCCTGACACCTGCACTCACGTACACACCCCATACCAGGCCCACTTATTGCGGCTATCTAGCATCTGACCACACAGACTCGCCCCCCCCCCCCTCTCGACCCCCAGTCCCTCCTCCCCCCCGCCTGCCTCCCCCCCAGGGACACTGCAAGGATCAAGGCAGACGTCACGCGGTCCTGCGGAAGGTGGATCAGGGTAGTTGATACAGGGGGTCTCCCCGGGGGGAACAAAGGCCCCCTAGCGGCGGGTCCTCGCACGCACCGATAATTTAGAGAACCTGATACATGCCACCAGGCTATTTCTACCTGATACCTACAGTATCCATGGGCTGAGGGGTGCATTTGCGCAGCCCCTTGTGTATATTATAATGACAAGAAGAAACAAGGAACGTTATATTGAGGTCTTCAATCAGGTTAAACTTTTAATTAGTGGTTGTGGACCAAGTTATATCATTGTAGATTTTGAAAAGGCAGTGATTGAGGCCATTGGAGCAGTGTGGCCTGCAGCAGAATCAAAGGGCTGCTTCTTTCACTTCCAACAGAGCATCTGGCGCCATGTGCAGGCCTCAGGGGAGCAGGAGCGGTATCTTAACGACCCTACTTTTTCCCTGAACATTAGAAAGCTAGCTGCGTTGGCCTTTGTGCCCCCAGACAAGTTGATCGAACATTTTGAATGTCTTGTAGAATCTGATTATTTTGTAACTAATTTAGAGGACCTTACTGTAATAATGGATTATTTCGAGGACACCTATGTTGGGAGACCCCAAAGATCAGGGAAAAGACGCGCACCTATGTTCCCCATCCAGTTTTGGAATATGACGACGAACCTATCCCTCGATCTGCCAAGAACAAATAACTTGGTGGAAGGATGGCACAATGGCTTCGCCTGGCTCCTGGAGCACAAGAAGCCAGATCTGTGGGGCTTCATTTTAGGCCTACAGAAAGAACAGGCGTTGCAGGAGGCCAGAAGGGAGCAGTTTTTAGCTGGGCATGGTGCCATTCCTCAAAAAAAACAATACCGTGACACCACTGAGCGTCTAAAAATGGTTTCCTCGACTTATGACAGTGTTCCTTTATTGGACTATCTTCGGGCCATTGCCTATAACTTACAGTTGAAAGTATGAGCTGTATAAGTTGATTTTCATACGCATTACCTATTAATTTTGCATCACATTTAGTTGTTATGATATTGCAGTTAGTGTACACTTCCTTTTATCTTGCTGTTTTTGTTGCTGTGAAATCCAGTTATTTCAATTCTGTGCACCAGATAAGCTTCAGTTCAGTTGCCTTTTTATTACATATTTTGCTATTTCTAATCTATGTACCGGATAGGAATCAGTTCGCTTGCCTTTTTAAAACAGATTTTGTTGTTATACTGTTACAGTCCACCTCCTTTTGAATGTTTTGTTATTTCAGTATGGCAGTTATTTGAATTCTACTTAGCGAATACAGTATACTAGTTCAATATAGTTATTAAATATTTGGGTGAGATTACGTTTTTTTGTCACTGATTTCGGTCTACCAAAGTTACACAGAATGAGCGCACAATTGTAACCCGGAACCCGGAACCCACTACCCCTAACCCTATCCCTAACCCTAACCCTAACCCTCTAACCCTAACCCTAACCCTCTAACCCTAACCCTTACCCTAAGATATTGACACCTTATATTACCCAAATGACACCTTATATCAAAATGCGGCCAAAATGAATGGCGACCAAATTGCATGCGATCAAAATGCACAAACAGTGTAATTCGACCAATTTGTCACGACCAAAATCAAAATGAATGGCGACCAAATTGCATGCGATCAAAATGCACAAACAGTGTAATTCGACCAATTTGTCATGACCAAAATGCATGCGATCAAAATGCACAAACAGTGCGGCCAAAATGAATGGCGACCAAATTGCATGCGATCAAAATGCACAAACAGTGTAATTCGACCAATTTGTCACGACCAAAATGCATGCGACCAAATTGCATGCGATCAAAATGGTTGATATGCCAAAGTATTACCGTGACACCACTGAGCGTCTAAAAATGGTTTCCTCGACTTATGACAGTGTTCCTTTATTGGACTATCTTCGGGCCATTGCCTATAACTTACAGTTGAAAGTATGAGCTGTATAAGTTGATTTTCATACGCATTACCTATTAATTTTGCATCACATTTAGTTGTTATGATATTGCAGTTAGTGTACACTTCCTTTTATCTTGCTGTTTTTGTTGCTGTGAAATCCAGTTATTTCAATTCTGTGCACCAGATAAGCTTCAGTTCAGTTGCCTTTTTATTACATATTTTGCTATTTCTAATCTATGTACCGGATAGGAATCAGTTCGCTTGCCTTTTTAAAACAGATTTTGTTGTTATACTGTTACAGTCCACCTCCTTTTGAATGTTTTGTTATTTCAGTATGGCAGTTATTTGAATTCTACTTAGCGAATACAGTATACTAGTTCAATATAGTTATTAAATATTTGGGTGAGATTACGTTTTTTTGTCACTGATTTCGGTCTACCAAAGTTACACAGAATGAGCGCACAATTGTAACCCGGAACCCGGAACCCACTACCCCTAACCCTATCCCTAACCCTAACCCTAACCCTCTAACCCTAACCCTAACCCTCTAACCCTAACCCTTACCCTAAGATATTGACACCTTATATTACCCAAATGACACCTTATATCAAAATGCGGCCAAAATGAATGGCGACCAAATTGCATGCGATCAAAATGCACAAACAGTGTAATTCGACCAATTTGTCACGACCAAAATCAAAATGAATGGCGACCAAATTGCATGCGATCAAAATGCACAAACAGTGTAATTCGACCAATTTGTCACGACCAAAATGCATGCGATCAAAATGCACAAACAGTGCGGCCAAAATGAATGGCGACCAAATTGCATGCGATCAAAATGCACAAACAGTGTAATTCGACCAATTTGTCACGACCAAAATGCATGCGACCAAATTGCATGCGATCAAAATGGTTGATATGCCAAAGTATTACCGTGACACCACTGAGCGTCTAAAAATGGTTTCCTCGACTTATGACAGTGTTCCTTTATTGGACTATCTTCGGGCCATTGCCTATAACTTACAGTTGAAAGTATGAGCTGTATAAGTTGATTTTCATACGCATTACCTATTAATTTTGCATCACATTTAGTTGTTATGATATTGCAGTTAGTGTACACTTCCTTTTATCTTGCTGTTTTTGTTGCTGTGAAATCCAGTTATTTCAATTCTGTGCACCAGATAAGCTTCAGTTCAGTTGCCTTTTTATTACATATTTTGCTATTTCTAATCTATGTACCGGATAGGAATCAGTTTGCTTGCCTTTTTAAAACAGATTTTGTTGTTATACTGTTACAGTCCACCTCCTTTTGAATGTTTTGTTATTTCAGTATGGCAGTTATTTGAATTCTACTTAGCGAATACAGTATACTAGTTCAATATAGTTATTAAATATTTGGGTGAGATTACGTTTTTTTGTCACTGATTTCGGTCTACCAAAGTTACACAGAATGAGCGCACAATTGTAACCCGGAACCCGGAACCCACTACCCCTAACCCTATCCCTAACCCTAACCCTCTAACCCTAACCCTAACCCTCTAACCCTAACCCTTACCCTAAGATATTGACACCTTATATTACCCAAATGACACCTTATATCAAAATGCGGCCAAAATGAATGGCGACCAAATTGCATGCGATCAAAATGCACAAACAGTGTAATTCGACCAATTTGTCACGACCAAAATCAAAATGAATGGCGACCAAATTGCATGCGATCAAAATGCACAAACAGTGTAATTCGACCAATTTGTCACGACCAAAATGCATGCGATCAAAATGCACAAACAGTGCGGCCAAAATGAATGGCGACCAAATTGCATGCGATCAAAATGCACAAACAGTGTAATTCGACCAATTTGTCACGACCAAAATGCATGCGACCAAATTGCATGCGATCAAAATGGTTGATATGCCAAATAAGAGGCAGGCCCCCTTTCTTCGCAACACCCTGCAGCAGTTGGAAGACTTTTCGGATGGAATCCTAATCGCAGGAGGCGACTTCAATGTCCCGCTAGACCCAATTTTAGATTCCTCGACGGGACATAGCTGCATACCGCAACGTACTATCAAATCCATCAGACAAGCGATGGAAGATCTGAGGCTAGTGGATTGTTGGAGAGTGATGCATCCCTCGACGAAGGATTTTACTTATTACTCAGCACTCCACAACCGCTACTCCCGTATAGACTATCTTTTTATCACCCGTGAGGGCCTGACACACTTGCAGGGAGCTGACATCACACCGGCTACCTGGTCGGATCACGGTTCGGTCGAGATGAAACTCACTGCCCCCCTGTATAAACCGACGGGTTGGAACTGGAGATTAAATAAAGCCCTGCTACTGGACCCAAATATTAAGGAACAGATTCACCAGGAGTTAGAACGATATTTCCTAGAAAATGATACCCCGGATGTCTCCCTGATATCTCTTTGGGAAGCACACAAGAGTGTGATCCGAGGTACGCTTATACGCCTTGCCTCACAGAAACGGAAATCGTTTATGGCAGAACTTACTGAATTACATCAAACAATCGCGACACTGGAACGCAGCCACAAGCGATCACAACTGACCGCGGTGTATGGCGACCTTATGGAACAGAGGAGGAAACTCAAAGCGCTTTTGTTAAAAAGACATCTTCGATCAGTGCAACGCACTAAAGGCTTTTACTACGTCCACGCTAATAAAGGCGGCAAATATCTGGCGAGACTGCTGAGAGGACCTGTTCCACATAGACAAATTCGTCAGATACGCTTGTCAAATGGGGAGATCTCCCCCTTCCCTGAAAAGATCGCAGAGGAATTCAGGATCTTCTATGAGAGACTTTACAACTTGCACCCGCCTGTCGCTGCTGCCGAGGCTACACGGGACCGTTCGACGGTACATGAATACTTATCTGAAACGGTCTTGAGCTCGCTGGATCGGGATTCGGCGGCAATGATGGACGCGCCGATTAGCGTAGAGGAACTGGCAGCTGCACTCAAATCATCCAAAACTGGCAAAGCACCGGGCCCAGATGGCTTCTCCCTGGGATATTATAAGAGCTTCTCAGGTCTGCTCTTATCGCGACTCACCGATGCATTAAACATAGTGGGAGATGGGGGGACCCTGGGCAGAGAATCGGTGGCGGCCACCATCACTGTACTTCTTAAACCGGGAAAAGACCCCCTGCAATGCGGTAGCTACCGCCCGATCTCGCTACTAAACGTAGATTCCAAATTGTTCGCAAAGGTACTGGCATCCCGCATGAAACATCTTCTGCCTGACTTGATACACGCGGACCAGACAGGATTTATCCCAGGTAGAGAAGCCAGAGACAGCACGCTGAGGCTCTTCGCCATCCAACACCATGCCCGAAAATGGGGGACCCGATTAATGCTTCTGTCAACGGATGCGGAGAAGGCATTTGATCGGGTCAACTGGATATACATGATGGAAACGTTGAAGTGACAGGGTTTTGGAGAGAGACTCTTAACGTGGATCTCGGCCCTATACACGGATCCCAGAGCAACGGTACGGATAAATGGTGCCACAACCGCAGAGTTCGCGATCCGCAACGGCACCAGACAAGGCTGTCCACTCTCGCCTCTGCTGTTCGCGCTCCACTTGGAACCCCTCCTCCAGGCGATTAGACGAAACCCAGACATCATGGGCTACGAGTGGCAGGGAACACAACACAAGGTGGCTGCCTACGCAGACGACCTCCTCTTTTTCGTTCACAACCCCCGAGTCACTCTACCTTGCCTTCTCTCGGAACTCAATAGATTCGGACGGTTCTCCGGCTTTAAACTTAATATTTCTAAATGTGAGGCGCTGAACATCACGCTCCCTGCAGAGGACTATCATTCCCTGGAGTCACAATTTGCGTTCCATTGGTGCCATAGCAAGATGAAGTACTTAGGCGTATGGGTGACCACGGAACCTACGGATATGTATGTTCGTAACTTTGCACCCCTTCTGAAGAAGATCTTAACGGACCTGGCTAGTTGGTCCCACCCACATATCTCATGGCATGGCAGGGTGGCTGTGATTAAGATGAATATCCTCCCGAGGGTTTTATACCTCATGCAGACCATACCCCTTGCCATCCCGGCAACTTTTTTTTCGGCCCTGAAAACAGGTGTGATCAACTATGTCTGGAACGGGGGCAGATCCCGGTTGCGTTACGACATTTTGTGCCGGCCCAGGACGCAAGGTGGGCTCGCGTTGCCGGACTTCCGGAGGTATCATCAGGCAGCAGTACTTCAACGCATAATGGACTGGCATATAACACCAACGGTCAAACAATGGGTGACCCTGGATAGGGGCCTTATGGGCCGGGCGATGGAGGCAAGAATTTGGGGGAAGCCTGCGGGATGGGTCACTCCGGTGACCGAGGAGGGGCTGACCCTACAGACCCTGCGGAGCTGGCAAGCACTGAGGGGACCAGAACACATATCCCCGCTACCTAGCCCTATGCTACCGATCACGCATAATGAGGAGTTGGGTGGAGGACTCCCAGCGGGGGTATGGACCAGTGAGAGCACGCGTGAATATATACCCATTTATACAGTTCTCTCCGCGGGAAAAGTACGAGATTTCCTCTCATTGCTAGCGGACAGACCACGGACACCTCTCTTACACCTCCGGTATCTGCAGCTGAAACACTTCCACGCCTCAATACCGCACAACGAACGTTTAAGTAGAGATCTCACCTGGTTCGAAGAACTATGTGACCGGGGTGCCACCCTCGATCACGCTATCTCGACGCTGTATCAACACCTGCTGACTGGTGGTGCACCTGCCCAGATGGCATTTAAACGACAATGGGAGGGTCAGCTAGGAAAAACATTCACTACCCAACAATGGGAATTAGCGTTACTCTGGCAACACAAGAGTTCTATGAGCTCCTATTACCAGGAGATGAACTACAAACTCATATCCCTATGGTACAGGACTCCGGTATTTTTACACCGCATTAATCCATCTCACTCCTCGGTGTGCTGGAGATGCCAAGAAGAACGAGGCACGGTATCCCATATCTGGTGGGAGTGCAGACTAATCGCCCCCTATTGGGACTTGATCAAAACCACGCTGGAACTCATCTTGGGGGATATACCCGATTGGACCGCGGAACTGGCCCTGTTACACATCTCTACTCAATCCGTCTCAGTATACAAGAAGTCTATCCTACGACACTTACTTAACGCCGCTAAGGCAAGCATCCCAGCTCATTGGAAGACAAATGCAGTGCCGACTGAGCAAGAATGGATACGTAGGGTGGAAGAGATTCAGGGGGCAGAGGAAGCCCGCGCCACCATCACCGGCCGGGGGACCAAGCACGTCGAAATGTGGACCCCGTGGTTTTTATATATTGCCAGATATCGACAGGAGGTGGCTGCTCGTGGAAACAATGTCCAGAATGCAATGCCCACCCCCCCTAACTCCCTTCTCTCTTTACTATGCTCTGGATCTATAATGGCCAGGCGTGTCTAGGTCCGGGACTGGTAGGACCACAAACTGGAAGAAAGTTGGCAATATGCGACTTGTGACAGACAACGACACTTACGGACAGCGACTCTTGAACTAAAATTTGAGAAAGGACTACTGATACAGGCAGCTCGCCCCATCACTAGGGATACGTACTGCCCTGGCCGACTTATGTATGGGACAAACCCTATACCTTGACGCTTAGACTGAAAAGTGCCCACCAACATATGAGTGACGGATTTCGCAGCTCCTGCCATGACTCATCTAAGACTTGACCCTAACATATGGACATGATTCCACGACTTGGGGTTGACACAGCCTAATATCTAATTCTCGAGCTCTGCCACAGGTGGCGATCGCGGGGGACGGGTGAGCCCTTCCCTTAGACGCGAGACCTAGGATAAGATAATCTCGAATGAGGGTTCAGGACTGAGTGCATGATGCTGGGGAGGGGCGTGGAACGGGATGATAAACTCAGCAGAGAAGGATACATGGGCGTTGTTGCACACATAGAAGCATATTTGATACACACCCTAGACGCAGAAGAGGCACTAACTCTGATGCTCTACCGCGTGTGCCCGATGCGACACAGATGAACCTTAAACCGTACTCCTCCTAGACTTTAACTCGCTCTATCCCTCCTGACCCGATTTGGCATGCTCTTCCTACCTAGCCTCATGGCCCCCTTTCCTACGACATGACAGGGTGAGACTGAATATGTGCGGTTGAATTTGATACTCTATATAAGTCGTGGTTACTTAGCTTACAACGAGCAGATTAAGAACGCAAGTAGTATCCGATATAAGAGTGGCAGTACGCAGGGAACACACATGCCCACATATAATTGTTGAAATTATCTACAGTTTATTATACTCTCTTTTTTCTTATTAACTCACAATATGTTTACCTTAGCACCTAATGCGACCGAGAGTATGTAACTGCTTGTCGTGCATACAAACATGGTTAGGTTTATCTGTACGAATACCCCAACCTTGGATGAGAGGTATCCGCTGCACCTCCTCTCTGGGGATAGATGCCATACCGTATGTAACCAGCCACATACCCAGAATTCTAGATTGCGATTAAACATGATGTGACTACTTGTACTTTGCTGAAACACATACTTTAATGTTTATCTTGTTAATCTATGGAATAATGTACTCTTTTTTTCGGCCTGCGAGCCGACCTGATATGCTTGCTATACTTCAATAAACAGATTTACAAAAAAACAAATAAATCAAATTTATTTTTAGTATTAGTCAATGAGCTAGCATTTTTTATTATTGTATTATTCATGACACTCCCTTTCAGCAATTTTTTATCCTTTTGTGGGTCTAGTATACAATTAAAATCTCCTGCCACTATATATATCCCTGTTTTAACCAAATCAGCTTTATTTAGTATTTTCTTCAGTTGGGAAACTGGGGCTACATTGGGTAGATAAATATTAACTATAGTATATTTTACTTCATTTATCCAACACACTAAAATCATAAATCTTCTTTCTTTATCTAATTCCTGATAGTTTCTCCCACTTAACCACATCCGAAATTATCATTGCTACTCCTCTTTTTTTTTTTATCCTTCATAGATGCGTGTAGAATAATTGGAAACTTCTTTCCACCCCATGTTAATTTCTCATTTTGCCTCCAGTATGTCTCTTGTACTAGGCAGATATCTATTTTTTCTTTTATCATTTGGTTACGTAACAAGGATCTTTTATACATCGTATTCAAGCCCTGAGCATTTATAGACATAAACTTAACCATGTTTTAGTCCTCTCATTCTATTTTTCCCCCTCCTGCCCTTAAAGCCCTGCAGATAACACACATTTTTAACAAACAACATTACATTAACTAGGGACATCTTGTAGTCCCACATCTAAACCTATCTCACAGAAGGCTAAACCTGACCTCTGTGGATAGACCCCGTCTCGTGGGTAACCTACTACTCCGAGACTTATGCTTGATACAAGCATCAGGCAGGTCTATGAGTTAGCATCATGGGGCATCGGCTAGGGGGAAGACAAAAAAACAAACAAACAAAAAAAAAAAAAAACCTTAGTGACTTTGTTCATTATGCTAATTTATACAAACTTTTACAACCTAATATAATTATAATGAATATTTCTCTGCAAAAACCTTTTTCTGTACTTCTATGGTGAACAGTTATTCCAGTTTTACCCTTAAGTAATGTGATATATTGTCTTATACCGAATTGTACAGACTCTTGCATCCTAATTCAATTAGAGTGAATATTTCTCAAAAAAAACAAACAAAAAAAAAAAACACCTTGTTCTGTCCTTCTATGGTTGATACTTATTCCGGATTTAGCGTTAAATAACACTGTTGTGATGTATTAACCCCTGTGAGCTTTTCCTTATTCATAATGCATTTGTTCATTATGCTAATGTATGCAAACTCTTACAACCTAATATAATTATAGTGACTATTTCTCTGAAAAAAAACTTTTTCTAAACTTCTATAGTGGACGCTTATTCCAAATTTACCCTTAAATAACCATTTTGTAATATGTCATCCTATACCACATTATAAATACTCTTACATCCTTATTCAATTAGAGTGAATATCTCTCTACCAAAAACCTTGAACTGTCCTTCTATGGTTGATACGTATTCCTAATTTACCATTAAATAACACTAATGTTATATATTAACCCTTGTAAGCTTTTCCTTATTTACAAAAAAAAAAATATTTTCTTTCCTTCCTTCTCTTTCTCTCCTTCCTTTCTCTTCTTTGGAAATATAGTCAATATAGTCCAGACTTCTGGGTCTCTAGCTGAAGTAAATAATCTTCATCTATCTTTCCGCCTCTCGGTGTTTCCAATAATTGTACTCCTTTGTTCTTCGTATTCAGGAAGAAGAGGAAAAAAAAAAGGGTCTTCTTTTACTCCATTAACTATTAATTGGGGCCTTTAGTTTTTGAAAGTATAAACAATTTGGTCCAGGCTTCTGGGTCTTTAGCTGAAGTAAATGGTCTCCATCTTTCTTCCCACCACACAATTATTTAGATGGTTGTACCCATTTATATTTCATATTATTTTGCTTCAGTGGTTCTAAAGCTTGATGAAAAGTTTTTCTCCATCGTCTAGTTTGAATTGAAAGATCTTGGAATGTGGTGATATATTTAAATTTCTCAGATAGATTATCTTTTTTCCTCAGCAGATTTAACACTTGTTGTTTGCACGAATAGGAAAAAAAGCATACAATAACATCTCTTGGGTAATGAGACGGGACCTCATTAAGTTTCCTTAATCTGTGTGTTCTTTCTATTATAGGAACATGAACTTCACTCTGTAGGCCAGCTTCTTGAAAAAATAAAAGTAGGAAGTCTTTTTAATTGATCTTGAGTTACAGATTCCGGTATATTTCTGAAACGCCCATTTCACCTCCTCGACCGATCCTCCAGGTCTCTAATCTTCAAATTAATTTGCTGTATTGTATCTTCTGTTTGAATATTCTCTGTCTGCAGAGTCTTTATTTGATCTTCTATTATATTATTTTTTTCTAAAGCAGAGCTCAATTTTGTGTTTATCCTCTCCATTTCTGTTTTAATTATATTAGAGCTATTAGTGATCTGATTGGCTATAAGTGCCACTTGCTCATCAAGCTTAGTCACCAAGAAATCTTGAGAAACATAATTCTTCTGTTCTGCATTATGAACACTTATTGTTTGTGTGTTCTGATCTTGATATACCATATCAATATATTTAAGGCCCAATTTTTATTTATTGGTAGAAAAAAAAACCGACAGTCTTATTGGCTGAGAGTCATCTTTTTTGTCTCTGGTTTTTATTTGTTTCTTAGACGCCATTTTGGAGCTCCTATCGGAGTCTAGAGAGAGGAGTTCTCCTTTAAATAAGGCTGCAGTAATATCTAATATACTCAGATATTTGTACAGGTATTTTGATCTTATTTATGCACTAGTTATATCATCTATAATTAGAACAAACTGACAAAAATGGCAGCCCCTCGACTCCCAGCCTTAGCAGACCTCTTAATGAAACTTTGCATACACTTATCTTTAAACTGTAGCATTAGTCTCCCCTTTTTAATCCTGGTTTCTTTCTCCTTTTCATCAACTTGTTAATTCTCTTTTAGCCCACCGATTTCGATTCGACTCCGTGGGGTTTATGCTGACAGATCACTCTGGGACTCTGGCTTTGCGTCTTCGGCGTCGGTCCTCGCCTCCCCTCACCTCCCCTCGCCGTGCCCTCATCCGCTCCTCATAGAACCGCCTCTCGACGTGCACACGTCGTTACGTCCCTCATGTATTTTTTTTTTAAATAGTATCTTCTTGAGCATGTACAAGCCGGAAGAACAGGCAGCACAATGGATAATGTTTCACAGCAACCAGCAGGATTCCAGGAGCTGTGGAGTTTTAATCTTGATGGTAAAAAGTTTTCTAACATAGTGAAAGCCAGTGATAACAAATGTGAACTGCGGTTACAAATGTGAATTGTTATTTTACAATTTGCAAAGGAGTTTGTACGGACAAGAACAATCTCTGAAGTGAAAACATCTGCGGAATATATAACGGATGCACGCCTGGAAATAGCTTGTGCCCTACTCCAGTATAAAGGTCAGGTCTATCACACAATGCATGAAAGCTTTGTCTTGAAAAATTGTCTTCATACTCAATCCACACTGATGAAATTATTGCACAGGAAACATGTGTTGTTTTATTAATTCACTCCATAAACACTAATTGTGAACATACACATTCACTTTCATTTTAACATGCCGCACCATAACGTACATTGTTTTTAATTATTTTTGTAGGTGCTGTATGAGTCCTATAAGGATGGCCCCTGTATGTGGCCCCATAATCAAGTGCTAAAAACATGCATGCAATAAGGTGAGTATACTGTAATTACATTTTGGAATAGGAGGAGTGTTTAATTATTAGACCACTCCATTTATACTTATATTGCATTGAGAGGTTCCTGTGTGCAGAATATTTTAGAGTCCAGTAAGACAGACAAACTTAATCCCATCCCTTGTACTTTTCATGATCTACTAGTCTTTATTTTCAATCCCGTTCCTTTTATGCTGTATTCAATCTTAATGTTATAATACTTTTGTACTTGTCACTGACTCCTGTGGCTACAGTTATTCACACTAACATTTTCTTGTTTGTTGTTTGTCAACTCTGCTGAGCACTGCGTCCAGTGGCATACGAGGGAGATGAAGGGTTCCATGTTTGATACTCACAGAGAAGGTAGAGTATTGAATTTGAAGTTAATTTTCAGATCTTCTAGTCTCCATTTCCAATCAATTTGTTTCCTTTTTATTCCTTTTTTTTTATATATATAAATCTTTATTTTTCGTTTTAAAATGTCATCCATATACATTTTTTACAAAATTAGATTTGAAATACAGTACAATATATTATGTTACAGTAAAAAAAAAAAAATAGTTATGCATATTTTGTATTAGAACCGTATTTCATACATTTATCCGTTTTCTGCTATATCTACAATCATACAGAAAAAAGAGGATATAACATACGATACAGTTCCTCTTACTCACTTACATATCACCTTTCGCTGCTACCTAGAGGTGGCTATCTATAGGGGGCGTTTTTTTTTTTAGTTTTACGGTTAAGGTATCTAGCCCAAGGGGCCCAAACCATCATATTTCTCTCTTTTTTTTTTTTTTTTTGAATTCTTTATTTTTGTCGTGCATGTGAGTACAAAGCATAAGTAAAACGCCACAACAGCGTACATAGATGTATACAAGATAGATCGTGGCAGGAATAGATGCACATTATTATTATTTTCCCTTGAAACAGGTTTAACATATCAATTGCAACCAATTGAATAAACTAAGTTATATAAGCAATGTCATGACTATGATCATGCGATTTGAAATAGCATAAGTAACTAATAAAACTCTAATACAGCTAATTCTCTGCGTGTGTTCAAGTTAAAGCATGTGACAAACTTTTCCACACTTTGCCCAACGAATTTTGCTGTGGAAGTATAAGCTGAACCTTGCTGTCATAAGTCGTGGTCGGTAGGGCCCCATGTAGAGTGGTCGTCAGTCATATCAGGCTGGTATGTGTTATGTATCCATTTTCTAGGGGCCTAATAAGCGCAGGCTGGGGCCTAATTGAAAAGTTGCTGGAGTCATGAGAAGTACAGGCTGGGGGTTCATTATGAGAGCCTGTATGTCACAGCATGTAGACGTAGCGTATGGTATTAATACAGGCCTTACATGTGGATACCAGTTGCGGTCGTGGGTGTCTAAGCAATCTTGTTGTGTCAGTTAAAACAAGTCAGCAGTATAGAACAACTAAAATAAAACAACATTTAAGGAACAAAAAGCAAGAAAAAGGCATATGAGATTTTGTTATCGGACTGATTTGGTTACGCTCGTTGTATCAGGGTTCGCATAGTCACCGGGTTACAGGCTTGGATTGAGCCCGGTAGAAGCAGAGTGCGGGAGAGCGTCCCAATGTTTTTGTTCTGCTTCATGTTGCGGTAGCTGTGTGTGGTCCTGCAGGGGGGTGTCGCGGCACAAAGATCGGTGCGCTGACCACGCTCTTCCCCAGGCTACTTGTGGGTCCAATCGGTGGGTCCGTGGCGTCCATTGCCAACCGTGGTAGTCTCAAGTCCTCTAGTGCTTTTGTGGCCTCTTGTGTGCTCCGCACCACCAGTGGGCCGCTTGCGCCTTCTATATGTAGGGCACGGCCTGGGCCCCAGCGGTATCTGATTTTTTCCTGCAGCAGGAAGGATGTGAGCCGTTTGAGGGATCTTCTCCAGGTCAGCGTGCCCCTTGAGAGATCAGCGTAGAATGATAGAGCGGTGCCCTCAAAAGTGTAGGCTGGTAGGCCCTTGGTGGCCTCTAGGACGGCCCTCTTGTCCCTCATGTTTGAAAATCGGAGGATAACGTCCCCTGTGGCAGCTGGTGGTGCTGTTGTTGGCAGCGGTATACGAAAGATGCTGTCCATCGTGACGGATTTGGCTACTTTCGGGGTTAAAAGTGAAGTGAGTAGCCGCCTGGTGTAGTGCGGAAGCTCGGCTTCTGGTATGGAATCCGATACCCCCCTCAACTTTATGTTGTTTTGACGTCTCTTATCTTCTTGTGTGGCTAATTGCTGTTCATGCAGGGACGCTAGTTGCTGCAGTTCGTGGACTGCCGTTTGTAGCTCTCCAATCTGGCGTGTGTGGTCGCTTGCGGTGCTTTCTACAGTCCCAAGTCGTGTGGAGAGGCCTTTCAGATCCTCTCTTATTGTGGCCACTTCTGCGGATATTTTGCCATGATGTGCAGCCATAAGCTCAGTGATAGCCTCCATAGTCACCGGTGTGGGTGCCGGAGCTACCACACGTGGTCTGACTGGCGGCGGTGGGGCTCTGGTCTGCAGGAGGCTCTCCTCTCCATCTTCCGACGTGCCATCCGAGAAATCGGAGCATCCACCGTGTAAGGACGCCATTGTAGCTCCGGCCATCTCGTGGGCCTGCTTCCACATGTCCCCTATGTTCATTCCCAGACGGGGCTTGTCCGGCTTTTGCTTTTTCGCTTTTCTGCCCATGAGGGTCAGGTAAGTTGTGGGGTACTCCGGGGGGGTGTTTTGGTCGTGATCGGGTGTCGCTTGCCGCTGTTAATCAGGTTTGGAGTCGGGAGCTCTGCGGCCATGCGACTATCTCCGTCCGTTGCTAGACCGGAAAGCCATATTTCTCTCTTGATATCTTGTTTAGTGCTATCCCAGCTTCCATTCTGCATTGATATTCTATTTGTATACATAAATCTTGCCAGTTTAACGAACCCATATTTCTCCAATTTCTAGCCATAACTATTTTTATTGCCATAAAAATGTGAATCATAAGAATTTTTAATTTTATGTTAATTTTTGGCAAATCTAAATGGAACAAGAACATTTGAGGCGTAATAACAGTTTGAACCTTCAAAATAAAATCTACCAGTTCCGATAAGATTATTTTCATAGGTTTCAGCTCCTCACAGTCCCACCAGATGTGGGAGAATGAGCCTAGCTCCCTGCCACATCTCCAACAATCTGGTAGGAGTGTGGGTCGAAATCTATGGAGGCGAGTAGGCACCAGGTACCAACGGTATACAAGTTTAAAGTACACTTCCTGTATATTCACCCCATGTATATATCTTTTTACTGATTGTAAGCCCAAAAACCAATCCTCAGCCGAGGATGAAAAACTGAGTTCTTGCTCCCATTTGTTCATTGCTAACACTTTATCTGTTTGCCTTTGGCTTCTTGTAAATTGATTAAATCTAGATGCAATTTTTTTTTGTAATGGAATGCTACGAACTGGTCGATTGGAGAAGTTTCCGAAAATACTTTTCCCATAGTAAAATATTTTATTCTTAAGTAATTAAATATTTCCTTCGAAGGGAGGTTATATTTAGACTGTAACATTGGAAATGACAATATTTTGTTATCATTTAAAAGTTCCGCAATTTTTACAATTCCACACTTTTCCCAATCTTGGATATTTATATCCTTTATTTAAAGTTTTAAACATGTTAATGGGGTGTTTCTGTATATATATTTAGTTCCATATTTTATTTTCCAGTGCTTAACAATATAGATCATTGTATTATTCATCGGGTTGCTAGACCTTATATTTTTTACAAATTCACTGTCGCACCACCAGAGAAATAAGGGTTCAATATTGCAAAGATCCGATTTTTCAATATCTAACCAGTTTGGTCTTGACATTGTAAAATTGTCGCACTTAATTAAATGTGCTACCATATTGTTCATGTATAATTTCTGTATATCTGGGAAAGAAATTCCCCCTTCTTTCCAATCTCTCTGTAAAATTTCCAATGACACTCTAGGTCTCCTATCTTGCCATATATAATCTGATACCTGTCTTTGAAGATCGCGTATCGTCTGGAATGGCACCCTCAGCGGGAGATTACAAAATAAAAATGTCAGTTTGGGAAGTAGGTAGAAGTTTACCGCTTCAATTCTTCCCCACCAGGACAATTCCAATCCCTTCCAGTTTTTTAGAATACTCCTAAATTGGGTAGCCATTTCTGTATAATTAAGTTCTCCAATTTCTCTATAGTCTAGAGATAATCTTACCCCTAAATATTTTATATTCCTTACTTCCCAGTCACATTTAAATTCCTTTTTAATTTTTTTACCCCAGGTCCAATTAGACCTTTTGTCAGGATTTGTGTTTTCTTTATATTTATTTTATAACCTGAGAGTTTACTATACTCGTTAATAAGACAAAATACGGCTGGGATAGATCTAACAGGGTCTGTAAGGGTCAATAGAACATCATCTGCATAAAGTGCAATTTTGTTCTCCAAGCTGTTCACTTTTAGACCACTGATGTCATCATTCTGTCTAATCGCGGTTGCCAACGGTTCTATAGAGAGGATATATAGCAGGGGTGTTGGGGATAAAATCAGCTATACACGAAACTCTCTTATTTAGATGGATATTTTGTTAGAGCCACACCCTCTGTGATAGACAGGATCCTGGGAATCGTTCGAGCTGTTGATTTCAGCTTTTTCAATTATCTGTTGAACACATCTTTTAAGTGTACAAGTTAAATATTTCAAACAGCTGACATGTTAACCATTTTTAAACAGACTGAACATCATGTTATCTGTATCTTGAGCCTTGGGTCAATATAGGCAAAGTGTATTATTCCCAACAATGGGGATATTATTATTATTATAATTCAAAATGTAAGCTCATATAGTCAAAACGGGAATAAGATCTATCCCCTCTTTGGACCAGGGTCTTGGATTACCAGTCCACCCGGTGATCTGGGGCCAGGTAAAAAAAAAAACAGTGGCAAAAATTTGAGGAAAAAAGCATATCTGGGGAAACTCTGAGTGAGGGCCATGACTGTGTAGACATCCCCTCACGTTGACAGCATTAGTGACTTATAAAACCCTGCATTTGTAAGTAAATAGCTCTGGTATCGGGATTGGGAAATATTTCTTGATTAGTTTCAAAAGTCCCATTTACATACTAAATCATGAGATAACTTATAATCAGTTTGTAATTCTAACAATAATCCCAATCATGACCTTGCATCCTATGTCTCCTAATTACATCCCTATTCCGATGGTCCAGTCATATCCACACTTAATAAATGGGAATCCATCCTTGGTACACTCAACATACATCAATGACACACATAGTACATCCATGCCTGAGTAAGCTAACACGTCCTCTCTCTCCGGCTAACTCTACAAAAATAAAAATAACAAAATAGTTTAATAGTCCAGCATAGTCCAGAAAAATAGAATAAGTCTTTCAAGGAGTATAAAGAATCTTAGACACCATAAACGTTGTTCCATAATCTTAGACACCATAACATAGCTAAGGGTAGCAATATGGCTGACAACAAGACAATGTCAGCTTCCACATAGTTCTTAATTCTTCTGTTTGCTGGATGTTCACCACAATGCTCTGTGCAACACCCCAATTGTTGGAAGGGTTAATACAGACATAGCGGCATTAGACAGCACTGCACCTTCAGGACTTTCCAAGTTAGTTTATGTACTCATAAGTAAGCATCTTAATTTCTTCGGCCAGCATGGATTTTGACCAAACAGATTTAATTGCAAAAAGGTAGGCAGGTAGGTCAGCCAGATAGATTGGTGTGTAATCCCAAATATCAGGCGGCACAAATACTCCAGTACGGTCTCTATAATCATACAAACACAAGGATCAGTACGACATCAATAAATTAATTATCTAGGCTAAACTCAAATTAGAGACTAAAGTTAAACCCTTAACTTGTGTAACATGTACTTCTCTCAGTGTTGTTTATAATTTATTGAATTTGTCCTTTATAAAATTTTAATACATAATTTCCCTTAATGCCTTTGCATGTATGAGAGAAGCACTCATTCTATATAAATGCTTGTTGAGTACTAAAACACTAACACTAATAATTCCTAATAAAATACTGTTCTTAAACTTGAAACTTTAATTTGATAATCACCATTAATTACTTTAATAGAATTGGAATGCTGATTTCTGTCAAAAAATTTGTGGACCCCGATAACCTTTTTTTTTTTTTTTAAAACCAAAACCTTTTATAAATCCCGATGTCCAAAAAGCCACCAGTTCTGTATGTGTGTGATCATGTTTAATACTGTACAGTTATCCCACTTTTTTAAAATTTATTTTTTCCAGAACAACTAGGAATGAAATAGGAGAAACAAAATGAATTACTTATATATGTTATATTAAGTTGCCCTCACTTGTCAGGTCTTGGAAACTCACTTATTTTATTGCAGATGCCTCTATGATACCACGTTACAAATTGACTAAGCATACTTATTATTATCCTATTTTATTTTAGTTATTTCACATTGCACAGTCTATGCAAACAATGTCTAGGTCCCAACTTCAGCTCGTACATCCTCTAAGAGCCAGCATTAATACTGTTTTATCACTGAAAACTGTATATAAAATATTAAAAACATGAGCCATCTGTGTATTAGGCTGGGGTTGTTGGGTGTGGGTATAGATTGGAAGCTGTGGTTGGTATTAAGAAACCTGCCAGGGTGGGTCCTTGAACGCCAGCTGGGAAAGGTTCTCCCTTCTTTGCTTCCTTGAGCACCAGGTTCACCATTGTTACCCTTAGGTCCAGGGGAACCTCCGGGGCCTTGAGGTCCAGGAGCACCACAGGCACCAGGGAAGCCAGGGGCACCAGCAATACCAGGAGTACCAGTGGGGCCAGCTTGACCGGGAGAACCGGGTTCACCACAAGCACCTTGGGGTGAACCCCTGCTATCCACAATTAAAACAGTGCTGAAGTTGCCACCTCTACAAAAGTTAGACCCTTTGATCAAATCTTCTACCTCTGCCCCTAAAACCTTTCTGATTAAATCTCCTATCACCTCCCAAATGTCTTTGTCTCGCCTGCTTAAGATCACAATCCTTTGTGACCGATACAACATACTTTTCCCTCTTTCTTTATATCAGAACAACTTGCTGTATCATTCTTATGAATCTTCCCAAGAAATTCAGTTGGGGTAAAAGAGGGCCAGTCATAGACCAACAGTTTGACCAAAAGTGAACAAGGAGAAAGCATATTCAATATGCAGGTTGAGATTACCTAACTCACACCCCCTCTTTGTGTACACCTCTTTGTGTACCACACAGATATAATATTAATATTATTGTGTATGTATAGCACGGTTGTCTAGGGGTGTATACATAAACAGTGAAAGCAGAGTCTTCCTACAGGGTTTGCAATACTGACAGTCTGGGTCATAGGTGTAATGCAGTTAGTTACTTTTCTATTGTTAGAATACATTGAAAACACAAATATATTGCAAATATTAAAATCATATTGCAGCCGTTTCCTACACTTGCAAGGATATGGTTGTAATACTTCAATTGAGTATCAAAAGTCTAACCACAAAAACTAAACTTTATATGCTTATCAAAAATGAGTTTAACCCCTTAGCGAGTTAATAGGGTGACCTCTTCCCATAGTATGGTTCCTTTTAGAATTATTATATTATTTATTCTCTTCTGGGTCTGCAAAATGCTTTCAATATACCAATACAAATATAATACAGTAGTTTAGAATTGCCTCACTTATAATCATCAGAAATTGTCTGATCTCTATTAAAAATACCATTTCATCATTTTGCTATAATCAATGAGGCATCAATGAGGAATCTTAATCTTAGAGAAAACTTATCCTATACATCCATTCATCATGAATGCTAAAGATAACGCATTTTTCTTTTTCTCTGACTTGAAAATGCAATGCACTTTAAAAGTAGAGTTAACTCTAAATACTCCCCTAATAATATGAAGAAAGAGAGAGCCATTTGAAATTCGAAACGTGGAGCCAAGATTTTGAAAAGCAGATTTTTTCCAGGGGCCCCTTTTTCGTGAGCTGATCAGCATTTAATCTGTTGTAAAAAGACACTAAAGGCTTGCGTTAATGACATGCAAATATTCTTTAAATAGTCTTCATACTCATTGTAATATCACACATGTCCTCTTATAACACAGAACACAACGAATGTCGCAGATATCCAGCAGACATGCCAATACAAAAAAACCTATTCCTGGCTAATCATGGCAGCATCACTTATGGGTAGCTCCTCCCTTAGCAGTCACAGGACAGGAATTAATTAGATTAATTAATTAGACTGATAGGTATAAAGAGTCCCTCCTCCCCTTACACCACAGTCTTTTTTCCTGTCCTTAGCAAGTTCTACAGGACTTTTAACCTTTTCTTTTATGGCCGCCTTCCTGCGTTTGTCGTGGGTTCGTTCCAAATGAAGTTCAGCCTCTCTTCATTTGAAGGACCCAGTAAACAGCCTGCATGGGCAGGACTAACTGGGTCAGGTTCTGTGTAAGTACTGAACCGCTGCGTGGGATTTAAGTGTTCTGAGGGAGACACTGGATTTCTATTTGCCTGATGGGGTTGGTCTTCCTTAAAAATTCCCCTTGTTATCAGCTTGCCCCTCTTAATTGGGGTCCAAAATATCCCCCCCCTGCACCTATTTCTGGCAGTTCTTGGGATCCATACTATGGGGCCTGGAGTGCTCCTACCTGTTGCTTGTCCGGTTTCATGTGGGGTCTCTTGGGCTGTTGGCTATGCCTTCTGGCCCATGGGGCTATTCCCCGACTGCCTGTGGCTTCCTGGGGGTTCGGGCATCGCAGGCTGGGACTCGGTTTGTTTTCCAGCATCAGGCTGGTGCTCGCGGCCGGATCCGGCGAACCCGGAAGTGATTTTCATTGGCCGCGAGCGTTTGGAACGCACAGCGTGCGTTCCAGCGGTCTGCGCATGCGCGGACCGGATGGGTTTTCCCGGCTCTATTTAAACAGGCAGATTCTGCCTGTCTGATCGTGCGCTGCATCAGCTGTTCGGAGATCTCGTTCCTGACTCCCCTGCAGTTCGCCCTTTGCTGTTTCTTGGCTGCCTGGAGGTCTTTGTGTCATTATAAGGTAGGATTCCTGATTATTCTTGTTTGAGGTTGTTTTAATTTCTCTTGCTGGTCAGTCTGCTCTGACCTTTTTGATTGGGATTGTGTGTTGAATTTTCCTTGGTTCTTCCTTGTAGTATGGATTCCCCCTCTGCCTCTGCAAGATCCCTCTCTAGAAAACATAGGTGAGCCATTCAATTTTTTCTATTGGGGGGGGTTGTTAAAAAGAGTGCCTAACTAAGCCTGTAATATATGTCATATATGGCTTTATTTCAGCCCCAGCAAGCATCTGGATTCCCCAGCGAGGAAATCAAGGGAAAAGTCCAATAAATGCATTAATTGCTCATCACCTGCTCCGCCTGGAAGGAACCTCTGCAGGGAATGCTTGTCGGAAGCGGCTAATGTCCCCAGTAAGACTTCACCGCAGGATGATCTTAAGCTCTGGATTTCCCGTGCAATTGCTGAGGGTTTTAAGTCTACCACGGGATGTGGTGGCCCTCCTAAGAGACGCAGAGCGGAACCTCAGTCTTCCAGCTCTGAGGAGGATCCGGACCTGTGGGAGGTCTCTGATGAGGGGGAGGAGGAGGCGGACTATGTCTCCAGGTCTCTGGACTCTAAATCTGTGGATCGGCTTATTAACCTCCTCAGAGACACTCTTAGCCTCACGGAAGAAAAGTCTGAATTGAAAGAGGCTGACAGGTTTTTTGAGGATCTGAAACCTAATAGACCGACGTTCCCTGTGCATTCCTCTATAAAGGACATGATCCTTCAGGAGTGGAATAAGCCGGAGAGGAAGTCCACCTTGAAAAACAAATTTACTAGGACTTATCCTTATTCTGCCGTGGACTGCTGCCTTTGGAATTCGGTTCCCAAGATTGATGCCGCAGTGATCCATATGGCTAAAAAGACCACGCTTCCCATAGACTCCATGGCATACTTAAGAGAACCTATGGAAAAGCGTATGGATGGTGACCTGATTAAATCCTATCTGGCGCTAGGCTCCGCCCTTCATCCGGCAGTGGCGCTGACCACTCTCTCCAGGGCCTTGCGAGTTTGGCTCGCTAATTTGGAGGAAGATATTGACCAAGGTGTCCGTAGAGAACATCTCCTGGGAAGTCTCAAGGATTTGAGCCTTGCCACTGAATTTTGCTCTGAAGCCTCCCTGGACATCACTCGCATGATTGCCAAAGGTATGGCCCTATCGGTGGCCTCCAGAAGGGCTTTGTGGCTTCATTCCTGGGGGGCGGACTATGCCTCCAAGGCGTCCTTGTGTGGTCTACCGTTCCAAGGGGACCTCCTGTTTGGTAAGATCCTGGAGGATGCCATTCAGAAAGCGGCTGATGGGAAAAAAGCGTTTCTTCCACAAGTCAGCAGAAAGGGTTTTTCCTCCTCCTGGAAAACCAGGCGATTTAAGGATCGGTCCTTTCGGGACAGTAGAAGCTACAAGCCCGGAAGGGAGTATTCCAGGAACTCTTCGTGGAAGTCCTTCTCTCACTCCTCTTCCAATAAGGCTTCCAGAGGTAGAGGTGCCAGGACCTCCGGGAAAACCTTCTGAAGGTCCTCGGGCCCATCCGGGTACGGTGGGTGGAAGACTGCAGTTCTTTTACCCGGTGTGGGCCGCAAATGTCACAGACGAGTGGGTCACCTCAATCATAAAAGAAGGCTACAGGATAGAATTTTCCTCTCGTCCACGTGCTGCCCATTTCAGAAAATCAAAAGTGTCAGAAGGTGTCAAACGAAGGGCCATGAGGACTTGCATTTCCACTCTGTTGGGACAGAAGGTGTTGGAGGAAGTCCCTTCTCACGAAAGATTCCAGGGGATGTATTCCACTGTGTTTTTGGCCCCAAAGCCCCAGGGAAAGTGGCGTCTCATCCTGAACCTAAAAGGAGTGAACGCCTTTCTAGACGTAAGGACTTTCAAAATGGAATCCTTACAGACTATCCTAAAGTGCGTAAAACCAGGAGATTGGATGACATCCATAGACTTAAAAGACGCCTACTACCAAATCCCTGTAAACAGCAACCACATGCAGTTCCTTCGATTCTGGGCCTTAGGAAGACATTTCCAATTCCGAGGACTTCCGTTTGGTCTCAGCTTAGCGCCAAGGACTTTCTCGAAGGTCCTTGTCTCTCTGATTGCCGTCATAAGGATGAGAGGTATCGAGATATTCCATTACCTGGACGACATACTCATCGTAGGGCCTTCGCAGGGAATAGTGGAGCATCATACATTAATGGCAATGAACATCCTGCAAGATCACGGGTGGCTTCTCAACTTGGAAAAAAGCTCCCTGATTCCGTCTCAGACCATCGTGTTCCTCGGAGCAGTGATAAATACCATTTCTGCTCATGTGTTTTTGTCTCCGGAGAGGGTCCTGAAGCTACAAGACAAGGTCAAGAAGCTCCAGGTTCTCGAGAAGGCCTCGGCAAGGGAAGTCATGAGTCTCCTGGGTTCTTTGACATCTACGATAGGTTTGGTGAAGTGGGCCCAATGGAAGTTTCGACCGGTACAGAGTTGTTTTCTTCTCCAGTTCGACAGAGGAAAAACGGATTGGGATCAGGAAATTTCTCTGCCCCTGCCAATAAGAAGAGAGTTGGACTGGTGGAGGAACGGGAAGAACCTAGCAAAGGGTTTTCCTTTAGAAGAACCTCCGTGGACCGTCATTACGACGGATGCCAGTTCTTCTGGTTGGGGTGCCCACCTCGATTCCTCATGGACTCAGGGGTGGTGGACTCGAGAAGAAAGTCGGCTCCACTCGAACCTAAGAGAACTGCGAGCTGTTTCCAAGGCCATTCAAGTGTTCCTTCCAGAGATCAGGAGTTCCTGGGTGTTGATCAAGACGGACAACCGAGCGGTGGCCTCTTATATAAACAACCAGGGAGGCACAAGGAGCAAGCAGCTCTTAAAAGAGCTGGATCCTCTAATGGTGATGGCCATGACCTATCTCCAGGGACTGAAGGCTATCTATCTTCCAGGCTCGGAGAACGTAGCGGCGGATTTTCTCAGCAGGTCGGAAATTCTCCCGGGAGAATGGAAACTTCACCAGTCAGTTTTCGCTTGGATCACCCGTCGGTGGGGCATGCCCCAGATCGACCTGATGGCCTCATTCAGGAATCGCCAGGTGGAGAATTACTACTCCCTCCACTCAGAGAGTCAGGCACTGGGCCAGGATGCTCTATCTCTTCCTTGGTCGTTCGATCTGGGGTATGCGTTCCCTCCCCTACCCATGATACCCAGATTCCTGAGAAAAGTTTGGGCAGAAGGAAAAACCGTTATTGCCGTAATCCCGATTTGGCCTCGAAGGCCGTGGTTTCCCCTACTGTCAACGCTGAGCCAGGAACAGCCTCGGCCCCTGCCTATATTGAAGGATCTGCTAACACAGGGTCCAATATCCCATCCTCATCCGGAACGCCTCAAATTGGGGGTGTGGGTCTTGAAAAAGAAAGACTTCAACAATTAGGCCTTTCAGAAGCAGTGGTCAATACTCTCTTACACTCAAGGAAGGCTTCTACATCTTCATGCTACCATAGAATCTGGGATGTGTTTCAGGAATGGGCTTCGGCCAAGCAAGTTGACTTCATACGCCCTCGCAACACTGACATCTTGGAGTTCCTGCAGGAAGGTCTGGATAAGGGTCTTAGCGTCAGCACTCTTAAAGTTCAGTCTTCGGCCCTGTCAGCTTTGTGCAACACCTCTTGGTCATCAGACCCATTGATCTCCAGATTCCTCAAGGCAGCTTTCAAGTTGAGACCGCCCTCTAGATCCACTACCCCTCCTTGGGACCTTCCGCTTGTTCTTGACTACCTGTCTGAGGATCTATTCGTTCCTCTTGAGAATTTGGATGCTGTCCTCCTAACTTACAAAACATTGTTCTTAGTAGCAATTACTTCCGCTAGGAGAATTTCAGAGATCAAGGCCTTCTCCACCTTGCCTTCTTGTCTCCAATTCTACCACAATAGGGTGTGCCTGAAACCTAATCCAGCATTTCTGCCTAAAGTGGTCTCTCGTTTCCATCTATCTCAAGAAGTGGTCCTGCCATCCTTCTATCCCAATCCTTCTTCACCAGAGGAGATCAAGTGGCATCGTTTGGATGTTATGGACTGCCTGTCTGTGTACCTTGAACGTTCTGCTCCTTACAGGAAAACTCACCAGCTTTTCGTTTTGCCTTCAGGGGCCAGGAGAGGTGAGGCAGCCTCTCTATCTACATTAAAGCGTTGGATTGCTCTTGTAATTAGAAAGGCTTATCTCAATAAAGATCGCTCTCCTCCGCTGAAGATCAAGGCTCATTCAACCAGAGCATTGTCAACTTCCTGGGCTAATTGGGCAGAGGTTCCATACGATGATATTTGCAAGGCAGCCACCTGGTCTTCCCCGATGACGTTCATGAAACACTACAAACTTGATGTGGATGCTCCTTCCACCTCATTTGGGAAGAGTGTCTTGTCTACGGTTTCTTTGTCCCGTTGATATTAAATTCAGTCATAGCATATTGATTTGTTCTGTGTGTTTTTATCATACTTTTATTCCCACCCTAATTTTGTGAGCTTGGGTATTACCCATAAGTGATGCTGCCATGATTAGCCAGGAATAGAGAAAATTTATGCCAAACTTACCGTAATTTTCTTTTCCTGGCTATTTCTCATGGCAGCATCAGGGTTCCCGCCCATTTTTATTTTCAGCTTTATAATTGGACTGTGGTGTAAGGGGAGGAGGGACTCTTTATACCTATCAGTCTAATTAATTAATCTAATTAATTCCTGTCCTGTGACTGCTAAGGGAGGAGCTACCCATAAGTGATGCTGCCATGAGAAATAGCCAGGAAAAGAAAATTACGGTAAGTTTGGCATAAATTTTCTCTATTCATGGACAGGCAATTAACTCAATCCAAAATAAATGATTAAATGTCACACCCAAAAGAAACACATAATGTAGGTTTCCCTTGTTTGTGCATTATGCATTTCTGCAAACTATGCAAGCAGTACTGCTTTAAGATTAGACCAGAAAACCTGGCAGCTGGACAGGGAAGTCGAATTTTGTCAAGAAGTCCATTATTACAACAGAATTTTGGAAAACAGCTAAAACTTAGCGTGTTTTTTTTGCTTTTGCTTTAAGGATTACAACTCATATTGCTCCTGGACTAGTATTCAATAATAAATCAGTTATTTAATAGATTATTACGCTGCCATTTCCAGCTGTATCAATACTGAGACAAACGTATTCAAATATAATTTAAAAGAACACAGTAAAATACCCATTAACATACATGACAATCAAACTGCATACTTCAAAATGAGTAACCAAAACACACATTTATCACAATCACCATTTACACAGAATAAACTTTCAACAGTTAGTATCAAATTTATTTAAGAGTTCTGGTAACAAAGGTTTTTTTTTCTTTTTAAAGAAGGGATCCCGTACGGCCATATAACGCATTTGACATAAACATTTGTATAACACTTGCATTAACCAGTTGCAACATATGTACCTTATCAATAGAATTTCTCTCCTATACGCTTATAGAACATTTGGACCAGATTACACAGACATGGTATCACCTGCATTTGTCAGAACTCTCAAATACTCAAAATATTTATACTACTCCATGTTAAAAGCATGGGAAATTTTGACCGGTCAATTTGAGTTCCCAAAAGTCATAACAACACAGTTAAAAAATCTTTGTCCATGGTTTTCTGATCCTACATTCCATGACCAAAATTCCAAACCCACTTCTGCACAGTTTGGGTCACGATCAATAAAATCTCTGCATCCCCAGACAACAATTTACAGATTTGCACAATGCTACAGAATACATACAATTTAAAGCATTTACAACATGAATTTGTAGCCCCCCTTAATTAACCTCTATTTTTTCTTTTATTTATCATCACCTTTACATGTACTTTTGACATTCCCTCAATTATTTTATTCCTTTAATTCTCATACCTGGTTTGGACACCCTCAGGGCTTCAGAGGAGCTGCCCAATCCTTTCTTCCTGGGGAGGGGGTAAAAGGGAACTCTATGGAGCAGTAGGTACTAACTACCACAGCAAGGATAGCAACCAATCATCATTATCTTTAGGTAATCAGGAGGGGGCAGTGATTTACAGGTATCACCAACAGTCTCTCCTCTTGAGAAACAGGGTATCAGTGAGGTGCAATCTTAAGCCAATTCTCACCCCCCTGTCTCATGTATTCCTTATCCCATCCTGGATCTCCCTCATACCAAGGAAAATATTTCTTATCTCCCAAACATAATCCCTTAACCATACTCAGAAAATAATCTTTAGGGAAGGGAGTTTCACTACCCTGTCCTTGTGTCCACCCTGACATATTGTCCACCCAAGGATCCTCTAGATAATCCACCAGCTCACCAATTCTAGCAACATACTGTTTACAAGTCTCCCCTGGATTAGGGCGAGGGTAATTTTTTAGACTGGGAAGTACCCATTTCAATCTCAATGAGAATTGGATTTGGAATAGCTGATTATTCAGTGGTTAAAGAACAGCTGTCCGGAATCAAAAGTTCCAACAAAACTGTTACTTCTCCACGAGCTGTAGTGCTTAAAATCAGAAATTCCAATCTCTTGCAAAAAGCACAAAAGCCAACAGATATATCGCAAGCAAGCAAAACATAGGTTGCAGGAAAGCCAAAATACCCATCAACAGAGTACGGAGTTTAAAACAATTCCCTTTTTATTTATTTTTTTAATTTTTCTTTGCTAAAACATTACAGTTTGCAAAAGTTTTACCTGTACATAAACTACAACGCAGTCTGCTAAAGACTGTATACTACAACTCAGTCTGCTAAAGACTGAAAACCTGTTTTACAACCTTAACAAAGGCAACCTCTTTTCTTTCAAAGAGGGATCCTGGGACGTCTCCCACAGTTATGTACAAACTCATCTCCTACCTAAGGAGTGAAACTAACCTCCCCTTTAAATAAAAACATAGATGTGCAATGTATAAAGGATGGGAAAAGAAAGGCAAAAAAATAAAGGTCAAAAAGACCTACCTTTTCTCTTCCGTTCCTTTAATTGCAACCCCACTTCTGGTACCAAGTTGTTGGGAATAAAATCAGCTATACACGAAACTCTCTTAGTTAGATGGATATTTTGTTAGAGCCACACCCTCTGTGATAGACAGGATCCTGGGAATCAGTCAAGAAGACAAGAGATGTGTTCTATAACCAATTCAAATTTTATTATACAGTCATATGCATTTATACCCCATTTTCATGTCGGTGGGGGCCATGAGCATTAGTGACATAATTTGTTTTTCACAAGTTATAAACAGCTGTTTCTAGTTATAATCTTTCGTCATATAACGCATTACATATTTGATTAAAACCAGATATTTACAAATAAAGATATCTTGGACAATTAACAAGAACATTTCGAAATCAGTATCTTTCCCGTAACTAGGATTTTATATAAATCCTATTTCCGAGAATAAAAGATGAAATGCCAAATGTATTCTTTGTTCAAATTAACCCTTATATGAACAGCTAGGATAGATAGCAAAATGGATATTTGTATCTACAAGGGGTGCCAAAGGGCAGCCCTGTCGCGTCCCATTTCTAATTGGGAACCATTTTTATTGAAACATAAATCCTGAAACTCTAGCCTGAGAATCTTTATATAACGCCATTGTACACTCCTTGAAAAGACCGAAGGCCTTCAAAACCTCCTCCAGATACTTCCAGTTAACCCGGTCGAAGGCCTTCTCGGCATCAAGGGTAACCATGGCGAAGGGAGACAAACTTTGATCCGCATGGTATAAAACATTCAGTAGTTTCCTAATGTTATCAGATGTACCCCTACCCTCTACGAACCCACTCTGATCTAAATGTACAATATCAGGTATATTTTGTTTGAGTCTATCGGCCAAAATTCTAGAATACATTTTAATATCTAAGTTAATAAGAGAAATTGGTCTGTAATTCGAGGTATATATTGGGTCCCTATCTGCCTTAGGAATTGGCATTATAGAAGCCTGGAGTAATTCAGATGGAATAGTTTTATAGTTTGCAAATTCTTTAAATGTCTTTAATATGTATGGGGAAATTATATCATTTAATTTTTTATAAAAAATCGATGAAAAGCCATCTGGACCTGGTGCTTTGCCCGCTGTTAATGCTTTAATGGTGTTGCTTATCTCCTGAATGGAGAATGGAGCGTTTAACTGATTTAGTTTCTCAATAGATATTTTTGGCAGGCTCAGTTTATCCAAGAACTGCTTTGTTTCCCCTACGGATGGGTCATTAAATATTTAATTATATAGACTTTTATAATATTCTTCAAATGCATTAGCTATTTGAGTTGGTGAGAAAAGTTTTTTATTTCCAGCTATTATATAGTTTATAGATTGAAGTTTATTTTTATTTTTTTATTTATTTGAAAGGTTTTTCCCTGTTTTGTTATTTCCATAGTACCAACCCTGCTTTAATATTAACATTGCTTTATCAATTTTTTCTTGAGTTCTTACTAGTATTTTTTTCCTAATCTCCTTAATATCCTCCAGAATTTTATGATCTAGGGTAAGCTTATGTAGGCGTTCTTGTTTTGCCAAATCGATATTAAGCTCATTCAGCTCTTTTCCCTTCTTTTTTTTTTATATTAGCACCCAATTTTATAAGACATCCTCTGATATATGATTTAAAGGTACACCATAGCATAGCGTTAGAGACATCCCCTGTATCGTTGGTTTCAAAAAATTCTCTAGTCTGGGTACGCAGTTCTTCTACATTGATTTCTGATTTTAATAAAGTTTCATTTAATCTCCATCTATCTCTATGTCTATATTCAGCATTATTTTTTATAACTAAGCTTACAGGTGCATGGACGGACCATGTTATAGGTCCAATTATCACCTTAGTAACTCGCTCCAAAGTTTCAGCTTTAACCAAAAAATAGTCGATTCTAGTATATGTCTGATGAACGTTTGAATAAAACGTATAATACCGCTCCTCTGGATTACATGTTCTCCAGGAATCATATAGACAGTTTTTTGCTAAGAAAGTCTGCATCATTGATGGTCCTGTTTTTTGATTGTCATCTTTGTATGCGGGCTTAGTTCTGTTCCTATCTATTTTATTATCTATAATGCAGTTAAAATCCCCGCCGATAATTAATCTTCCAGACGATACGCGGTCAACCTTTTGCATCAAATTTCCCAGAAATCTATATGGAAGTTGATTTGGAGCATAAACATTTACCAAAGTGTAACTAAATACAAAAATGTCCAGATACACCAGAGCGTGGAAAAGAAAAGACACACACTTAGTGGGCAAATAGATAGAGAAAAACTCTAAAAACAATTACCCTTGTACTGAAGTATTGTAGATAAGGACTCCTCACAGTCCTCAGATTAATATGGAAAATAGAAAATCTACAATACAATAATAGAAAAACATAGTGCAATAATGCTATAACAATTTAAAATGGTGAGTAAATGCAAAATTGTCACACTCACAAACCAAAATTGATTGTAGGCGTTATCATAAACCTCAGGACTTGTGGAGCATCATGGCAGATATAAAGGAGAGAAAATATAAAAATAATAGTGCAGAGTATCTTGATAAAAATGAACACTTTAATATATAAACACACTTACAAAAATGAAGTGGAAAACAGGCACATCAATAAATCCAATCTCGGGATCCCTGGAATTAGGAACACCAAAATGACCAATATCCAGAATATAAAAAAGATGTGAAAGTAAAAATAAAAATACCAAATGAATAAATAAAACCAAAGTCAAAAGTTCTGCACTAAAATAGAGAGCCCTACGCGTTTCGTTCAGTAACCTGAACTTCCTCAGGGGCAAGTGAATCTCCTAGTCTGCATGCAACGTCCTTCAAGTCCCGATCTCCTTTTAAACTCATCTGACTTTGGCGCGCAGTAAGTCCCAGCCTATCCACAGCATACTTCCAGGTTCGGCATTTTCTATACTTCCGGGTGCGTCCCAATGACGTCACCGGAAATGCGACTCCGGTTTCATTCTTAGACTAAACCGGATATGATGATGCGTTCCATTCGGCAATTTTGCGTTCCACCACTCGTCAAGGGGGCGGAAAAGAGCCATAATGCAAAGAAACAGTAATTACCAAATCGAAAATCAATCTCATATCCCATAAATTAAATAATTCACCAGGATATCAATAAACAAACCTTCCTCTATATAAAATTATTAAATACATAACACAAATAAATAAAAATAAAACAACTTAAGACATATACATAAGGTCTTAAAGGAACAAACCCATCAAAAATTAAAACAGCTTAAAACATGTATATGGAATCTTAAAGAAACAAATCTATCAAAAAATCATATATTAAAGAAAACAAACCAAATCAAACTCTACATTCAGCCCCCTTGGTTGCATAGTTTGCAAGGTGTATATCCAGTATCCCTCTCTTTTCCTCAATAGTAATCCAAGGTCACCGCCCCTTTCGTCCAAAGACACTTGTTCAATAACAGTACATTGGAGGGTACTGAAATTGAAAAAAGGGCATTTATTACAGTGCACTGGCACTGAGTGTGTCACCATTTTCTTTTTGATATTATTTCTGTGCTCTTGGAATCTAATTTTAGCCTTCCTCCCAGTCCTCCCCACATATTGCAACCCGCATCCACATGTGATCAGGTATACAACATGTGTTGAGGAGCAGGACACCAAACTTTTGATTTTGAACTTCTTTTTGTTTTGGAAACTACTGAAACTCGAAACAACTTTATGTTGGTGATTGCAACTAATGCAGTTGCCACATGTATGGAAACCTATTTTATTTATAACCTTTTTATTCTCCAATCGGAAAGTGCTGGGTGCCAGGATTTGTTTAAAATTCGTTCCCTTCCTGAAAATGATTTTCGGAATTTGGGGGATCTGCATATTTAAATAGTCATCTTCCATTAATAGACCCCAATGCTTCTTAATGATTCTCTGTACATCAAAGGCCTTCGAGCTATACTGTGTATTAAAAGAGAAATCGAACATAGGGTTTCTAATGTCCGTCTTTCTTTTATTCATTAGAAGATCATTTCTATTTATGTTTCCCACTCTTTCAATCTCTGCATCCAGAAGTTCCAGACTATATCCCTTTTCCAGAAAACGATTCTTCAAAACATCTGCTTGTGAATAAAACAGATCCAGATCACTGCAGTTCCTACGCATCCTAATGAACTGGCTCTTAGGAACCCCCTTGAGCCAGTTTGGATGGTGTCCGCTTGCAGTGTCAATAAAACTGTTTGAATCAGTAGCCTTAAAAAATGTTTTAGTCTTGATCGCTCCACCCTCAATGAAGATGGATAGATCAAGAAAGTCTATACTGGAAATGCCTATCTTGGGTGTAAAGACCAAAGAAAGAGAATTTTGATTAACATACAGAAAGAACCTTTCTAATTCAACCAAAGGACCACGCCAGATCACCAGGACGTCGTCTATATCAGTGCTCCCCAACCTTTTTATCGCCGCGGACCGGTAAACATTTGATAATTTTTCTGTGGCCCGCTTGTTTTGATTTAATAAGACAAAAAAAAACCAGTCACATATATTAAAAAAACACGCAGACACATACATAGTCAGAAAATCACAAACACAGTCACATAAAGACATAGACTCAAAATTGTGTGTATGTGTGTGTGAGCGGTGCAGTGTGTATGTGAGGGTGGCAGTGTGTGTGAGAGTTGCAGTGTGTGTGTGTTTGGGGCGGTGTGTGTATGGGGGCAGTGTTTGCAGGGCAGTGTGTGTAGTGTGTGTATGGGGCAGTGTTTGGGGGCAGTGTGTGTAGTGTGTGTATGGGGCAGTGTTTGTGGGGCAGTGTGTGTAGTGTGTGTATGGGGGCAGTGTGTGTAGTGTGTGTATGGGGGCAGTGTTTGCAGTGTGTGTATGGGGCAGTGTGTGTAGTGTGTGTATGGGGGCAGTGTTTGGGGGCAGTGTGTGTAGTGTGTGTATGGGGGAGTGTTTGTGGGGCAGTGTGTGTAGTGTGTGTATGGGGCAGTGTTTGTGGGGTAGTGTGTGTAGTGTGTGTATGGGGGCAGTGTTTGCGGGGCAGTGTGTGTAGTGTGTGTATGGGGCAGAGTTTGTGGGACAGTGTGTGTAGTGTGTGTATGGGGCAGTGTTTGTGGGGCTGGGTGTGTAGTGTGTGTATGGGGCAGTGTGTGTAGTGTGTGTATGGGGGCAGTATGTGTAGTGTGTGTATGGGGGCAGTGTGTGTAGTGTGTGTATGGGGGCAGTGTGTGTAGTGTGTGTATGGGGGCAGTGTGTGTAGTGTGTGTATGGGGCAGTGTTTATGGGGCAGTGTTTGTGGGGCAGTGTGTGTAGTGTGTGTATGGGGCAGTGTTTGTGGGGCTGTGTGTGTAGTGTGTGTATGGGGCAGTGTTTGTGGGGCAGTGTGTGTAGGGCTGTGTGTGTAGTGTGTGTATGGGGCAGTGTGTGTAGTGTGTGTATGGGGCAGTGTTTGTGGGGCAGTGTGTGTGGGGCAGTGTGTGTAGTGTGTGTATGGGGCAGTGTGTGTATGGGGGCAGTGTGTGTATGGGGAGTAAGGAGGGTAGGGAGGCTTTTTTTATTTATTTAATTAAAAATAATATATTGATGTCCCCCCTCCCTTCTTACCTTTACTGGGAGGAGGGGGGACATTTCTTAGTCCCTGGGGGTCCGGTGGGGATTCCCTGGTGGTCCGGTGGTGGTGAGATGAACTCTAGCCCAGTTACAGGGCTAGAGTTCACTCTCGCGAGATTTGGAGCGTTGCCGTGGTTACCGCGGCAACGCTCCAAATCTCGCGAGAGGAGGACCCGGAGGAGCTGCAGGTAAGAGCTCCTGGGTCCTCTCTCCCTCCCCTGCCGGCTGCCAGCACCGTGCCTGCGGACCGGGGAGGGAGATCTTTGATCTCCCCTCCGGTCCGCAGGCACATTGCAGGGCTGGCACTTGGGCAATGCCAGCCCTGCATTAGCCGGCAGGCTCGCACACCCCTGGGCGGCCCGGTACCGTTTGATCCACGGACCGGTACCGGTCCGCGGCCCGGGGGTTGGGGAACACTGGTCTATATAACGCCTCCAGAGCATCAAGTTTGCACCATATGGGTTGTTGGACCAGATAGACGATCTTTCCCAGTAGTCCATAAACACATTAGCATAACTTGGTGCAAACTTGGTGCCCATCGCCGTGCCCTTTACTTGAAGAAAAAATTCCTTGTTGAAACTAAAAAAATTATGGGTTAAAATAAACCGAATAGCATCCTCCAAAAAAAAACGAAAAGCAGGTGTTAGATTGACATCTCGTTCTAAATTATTTCTAACTGCTTCCACACCGAGATCGTGATCGATCACAGTGTAGAGAGAGGTCACGTCCAAGGTAGCCCAAACAAAATCTTCCGCCCACTCAATAGATTCCAACTCCTGGATAAGATGTTTAGTATCCCTGAGGTAAGATTTTGCTCCCTGAGCATATTGTTGTAGATGGAAGTCAATATACTCAGATAGCCTAGAGGTCAGAGAGTCTATGCCACTGATAATTGGCCGGCCAGTGGTTTTTTCTTTACACTTGTGTATTTTCGGGAGAAAATAAAAAGTGGGTACCTTAGGAAATTCCGAAAAAATAAAGGAGTAGGTAGACTCATCTAGAGTGCCTGATGTTTTAGCCGTATTTAAAAGGGTTTTTAACTCTCCATTAAACTTGAAATTCGGGTTGTATGTTAGTTTTTTATAGGTGAGGTGATCGTCAAGTAATCTATATGCTTCTGTCACATAATATTCCGTAGACATAATGACGACACCTCCTCCCTTGTCTGCACTCTTAATGGTTAATTCTTTTCTATTCCTCAAATCCATAAGAATCTTACTTTCTGTACTAGTAAGATTCTTATGTTTGGTCTCCCAATTAGGATTCTTCCCTAGTTTCTCAAAATCTCTGATGATCATTTTATTGAAGGCTTCAATCTGGCTACCTTTCTCATTAGGGCAAAATCTGGATTTGGGTTTAAATTTCAGCACTGATTTATTAGTATTAGAGACATCATTAGTATAGCCCTCTATGCTTTTCTTAATAAAAAATCTCTTAATTGACATTTTTCTTGTAAACTTTTGGGCATCTATATGCAACTGAAATAAATTTGGAGGTTCCTCCGGGACAAATTTTAAACCTTTACTTAGGAGAAGGATTTCTTGAGGGGTCATAGAGTGCTTTGAGATGTTAAAGACTCCTAAATTTTCTTCCTGCAACTGGGTGAACATTAAACTCCCATTGCTCCTCCGCTCAATCTCCTTTTCTTCCCTGGTGTGTTTCTTTCTCTCAGTGGCATGAATCGGTTGGTTAGGGGCAATTCCTGAGACCTGGGAGGAAAAAACTCCGTTATCTCTCCCTTTCTTCGGTCTCGCCCCTTCCCTAAAAAATCCCTATTATGTTGGTGACCGTGCGTCTGTGGTGAGGTGGTGATTCTTTCAGTCGGAGAAAGATCGGGTCTGGATCTAAAAGTCACCGGGGGCTGAGTAGGTTTGTCATTTCTTAATTTAGAGGAAGATTTGTTATTCACAAAACGATTAGATGGAGATGTATGCCATCTTGAATGTGAACCTGATTGGTTTCTAATTTGTGTATTCTTTTCTCTGTCAAAATTCCTATGATTGTGTCTACCACTTTCTCTATATCTGATTTTCCTGTCAATTTTGTTAATCGTAGAATGAGTATTATTAGCTTTGTCACTTTTATCTCTCACATATTTTTTATTTTTCGTTTGTGCAATACTATCATCTAATTTTTCTATTCTTTCAAAGAGAACCTTCTCCTTCTTTTTGAAGTCGGAGGAGTCTCTAATCAATTCATTGGACTCAGTTAAATTACTCATTTCTTTTGAAACAGCCATTAAATTGTCTTTCTCAAAATCGACAATAATTTCCATAAGAGTCATTGAGCATTTTTCTAAAGCTAAATCCCAACGTTCAATGTGTTTAGATTTCTCCAATCCATTTGCAGGTCTTTTCTCAAGCCTAAGACCTCTTGGAATTAAACCTTCCTTTAAGTAAGATTCTAGGAAGGATATCGCCCACCATTTTTTAGTTTCTCTAAATGAAAGTCTCTCCAATTTAGAGAAATAATCATCCAGAGTCACATTAGGTTCTTGTTGTGGGATAATAGAATTATTAAATAGGGATTGTAGCTTAGCTTCTCTTAGTTCTCTCAAATTTGAGAACATGCTCATGACTCTAATTGGAAGATATACAAATAAATGGTGGATCTGTATAGAGGAAAAAATATATAACTAAATACAAAAATGTCCAGATACACCAGAGCGTGGAAAAGAAAAGACACACACTTAGTGGGCAAATAGATAGAGAAAAACTCTAAAAACAATTACCCTTGTACTGAAGTATTGTAGATAAGGACTCCTCACAGTCCTCAGATTAATATGGAAAATAGAAAATCTACAATACAATAATAGAAAAACATAGTGCAATAATGCTATAACAATTTAAAATGGTGAGTAAATGCAAAATTGTCACACTCACAAACCAAAATTGATTGTAGGCGTTATCATAAACCTCAGGACTTGTGGAGCATCATGGCAGATATAAAGGAGAGAAAATATAAAAATAATAGTGCAGAGTATCTTGATAAAAATGAACACTTTAATATATAAACACACTTACAAAAATGAAGTGGAAAACAGGCACATCAATAAATCCAATCTCGGGATCCCTGGAATCAGGAACACCAAAATGACCAATATCCAGAATATAAAAAAGATGTGAAAGTAAAAATAAAAATACCAAATGAATAAATAAAACCAAAGTCAAAAGTTCTGCACTAAAATAGAGAGCCCTACGCGTTTAGTTCAGTAACCTGAACTTCCTCAGGGGCAAGTGAATCTATTTTAGTGCAGAACTTTTGACTTTGGTTTTATTTATTCATTTGGTATTTTTATTTTTACTTTCACATCTTTTTTATATTCTGGATATTGGTCATTTTGGTGTTCCTGATTCCAGGGATCCCGAGATTGGATTTATTGATGTGCCTGTTTTCCACTTAATTTTTGTAAGTGTGTTTATATATTAAAGTGTTCATTTTTATCAAGATACTCTGCACTATTATTTTTATATTTTCTCTCCTTTATATCTGCCATGATGCTCCACAAGTCCTGAGGTTTATGATAACGCCTACAATCAATTTTGGTTTGTGAGTCTGACAATTTTGCATTTACTCACCATTTTAAATTGTTATAGCATTATTGCACTATGTTTTTCTGTTATTGTATTGTAGATTTTCTATTTTCCATTTACCAAAGTGTACAAAATATCATTGATTCGAACTATCACTAAGAGAAACCTACCACCAGGGTCTGCCTCCTCATAAATCAACTCATATTTCAAGCTACTTGAAAAGAAAATTGCCACCCCTCTGTTCTTATTCTTTCCTGCCAAATTAGATCTATGGACCACTGGAAATGTTTTATAATTCCATAGTTTGGATGTAGAATTAACCCAATGTGTTTCTTGAACAAAACCGATATCTGTTTTACTGTCCATCAATAATTTGTACAGACAACCTCTTTTCTGTCCTGAATTTAAGCCCCTTGCGTTAATAGATAGTATATTTAGTGACATCCTACCGTAACTCTCCCCACACCCTCTTCCCCTCTAACCTCCCCTCAGGTAGCATCCAATACACAAATTCACTCATACTTTCCCCAGTCAGCCCTATAAAATTAAGCCTCCTGGGGAAGCTCAACATCCAACTTTCTATTGAAACATTCATTCCATAATATGAAGTTCTGTATAAAGTCTTCATATTTAACCCTGCTGCCGTCGCAGGACCCTGGACCAGGATAGTAGGCATTTTTATCTTTCTTTTTCTCTCTTTCTCCTTCCTTCGATCTATTCTGCCCTTCTTTTCCCTTTCATTCTCCATTTTCAGAGACGTTACAATAATATTTTCCTTTATCCATAATATACAGTATCAACCCCAGAGTCTATCTGCAGGTTCCTCCCTACTGGTATCCTTAATTTTATCTAAAGCAGCTTCATCTATCATCATGTTCTTATATTCAAATTTTTCTCTTTCCCTTTCCCTTTCCTCCTTCTTGCCCCTCCTCTCTCCTCTCCTTTCTCAAATTTCTCTTTTCTTTCCCGTTCCTTCCCCTTTATACGCTTTTCCTGCAGTGTTTGTTGAGTTTGTGAATATTGTAAAGCTCACTTTCATTTGTTTCGTGCAACTAAGTTGAGTTGTGTATCTATATATATAATTTATACTTTAAATTCTTCCTCCCTATTCATTACTTTAAATGTGAATCTATCCTTATTTTTCAGTTGCTTTTTCTATAACGTTTCTAAAACATTTCCATTTCTACACCATATAAAAAAAAACACTTATCAAAAGTTAACCCAATAATGAGAGAGAAAAAATAAAAAACAAAAAAATGAGTAATATGAACCTCTTTTTCATACATTTCGTGCTGCTAAATTTAATTATGTGTCTATATATATATATATAAGTTAAAACTTTAGACTCTTCCTCCATAATCATTACTTTAAATGTGAATCTATCCTTATTCTTCAATTTCTTTTTCTTATGTATGTGTCAACTATATGTGATATGTCACTCTTAAAACATTTCCGTTTCTACACCATATCAAAAAATCCCTAAGAGAGAAAAAAAAAAAAAAAGGGAAAGTGGATTCAATTTGAAGCTAGAGGGTAAGTTTCAGAGTTATCATTTTCTGTTTTAGTGCCGTATTATCTCTGAAGATATATGTTTGGTCTTTAAAGAAGACCATAATTGCCGTCGGAAACAGCCACTTATATCTTATCTCCATGTTCCTAAGGATTGCCGTTTCCTCTGAAAAGGTTCTTCTTGCTTGTCTTGTCTTTTGAGACAAGTCCTGAAAAACTTTTAAGTGTCTCCATTCTTCAGTGTCTAGAGTCCCGTTCCTTATTTTCTGCATTATTAGATTTTTTTTATCCAAAAGCTAGAAAAGCAAATCATAACATCTCTTGGATAGGACTTATCAATTCCATTTGGTCTGGACAATCTATGGAATCTTTCAAAGGTTTCAGGGCCTAGCGTCTGTCGAGACAAAATTTTTGAAAAGAAGCTGTCCAGATAGGAATATAAATCTTCTTGTGTTATTGATTCTGGTATGCCTCTGACTCTTATATTGTTTCTCCTGGAACGATCTTCTAAGTTTGTCATTTTAATCTCGATATCATGCAATCTCTTCTCTAGCTGTGTATTAGATGTTTTTATTTGTTCGTATTCATCTTGTACTTTTTGTAGTATAATTGCCTGACTTGAGAATTTCTCAGAAAGAATGGCAATTTCCGATCTAAGATCTTTAGTGTTATGTTCAATATCCGTTTTGATTTTTTTATGTAGATTGTCCAGCATTTGGGTTAATAAATGTTGCGTCAGTCCCTGTGAGTTTTTTGGCAGATGTGGAAAGTCATCCTCTGATATATTTGATATTTGATGTACAGAGAGCTCAGCATTTTCTAGGGGCAGAGATTTTCGTTTCCTCTCTGGTTCTGTAGATGCCATTTTAGGTGAGTAAAATGTACCAATTGTTGACTTATTTTTCTCCATACTTTGGGCTTTTTCTTTTTTAGGAGCCATATGTAATGGTAGATCTCTTAATTTAAACTTTTGCTCCGCTTAAAATAAGCTATTATATATTTCTTTAGCGCATATGTCTTTAGATGGTATATTTTTTCTTTCTCTTTGTTCTTACAAATATTGATTGTTGGCTTATAGAGTTTTCTCCTCCAGCTGTCCCTTTAAGTAGATGTCCCTTATTTATCAAGTATGAGGTGGAGATCAGTAACAGGTAAATGGAGAAGTAAATATTTACTCACAGGTATTATTTTTATGCACCCTGGGACCGTTTACATGCCCATCACAACAATGACAAAATCAATCTTCTGTTTGTTTATAAAACATAAATACCTGCAGACTGAGGGTTATAAAGTCGGTCTTATCAGCTCATTGTCAGCCCAATCTCTTTTTTAATTCCGTCGAGCTCAGCGTCTTTACTGCATCTTTGGAGCAGCTTTGTGAAGCCTTCGGCTGCTCAACCACATGGCAAGATCGTTGCCTCGCTGTATTCAATTTTTCAACGCTGTTGTGTTCGGTGTCCTCACTGCCTCGCTCGCTGCCACGCTTGCTTCGCTGCCTCACTTCCTGGTCCGTGAAAAGCGCACGGTCCTGCCGCTTGCGTACGCACCTACGTCACGTACCGCCCGCCCATCTCGTCAGTGACATCACCAGAAACTTGTTTCTGATTGTATTAGGCCTTTTTATTCCTTTTTTTTATTTTAATTTTGGACTACTTTTGTACTTGTCACTGACTCCTGTGGCTACAGTTATTCACACTAACATTTTCTTTTTTTTTTCTTGTTTGTCAACTCTGCTGAGCACTGCGTCCAGTGGCATATGAGGGAAATGAAGGGTTCCATGTTTGATACTCACGGAGAAATTCTATTTCTGCTACGAAGAGGAGATGAGTGGTGGTTTTTTAGTGGTGGGAAGGTGAGTACTAACTTGAGATAAGGCTTTTCTTTGCTACCACTAAGGAGACGTAAAGGAAGGGCTGTGCGCACGGGAGGCCAAAGCCGCAGACCAAAGGGTCTGAACGTGGATTTTTTTTCCGGCAACGCTTGCTGATCTTCACACCAGCTATAACCCTCACAATACCAGTCACACAAGTGATCACTCAGACAATCAAACTAGAAAAAAATTAAATAAAAGACGTAATGAGTTAAAAAAAATTAAGAGTATAATAAACCAGTGGAAAAAGAGAGAAAGACAGTAGAAATATAATGGGGGGGGAGGGTGGGGGGAGTGAAACTAAATATAAAACCAGTAGATTCTTTTCTCAAGTGTGAGCAAATGCAATAATGCCAGTGCATATATTTCTGTAATTAAGGAAGCAATGCAGTCCTCAACTATACAGTGATCTGTGGCGTAACTACCGCGGTCACAGCTGCAACCTGGTCCATCACTCCACTGGACCCAGCTGCCCTGTCAACCCCTTAGATATATTGATGACCTCTTTTTTTATTTGGGAAGGTTCAGAAGATCATCTTATTTCTTTTATTAACCATCTTAATAACAACAATAGAGGTATAATTTTAACTTATGAATATAGCAAGGAACAAATACATTTTTTAGATCTCAACATTTTTATCAAAAATGAACAAATACACACTAAGACGTTTTTTTTAGAAAGTTTGCCTAAACACTGCAATAGATAAATCTAGCTGTCATTACCAACCCTGGCTTGACAGTGCCCCTAAGAGCCAAATTTTACGACTTCGAAGAAATTGCTCAGAACTAAATGATTTTAATGAACAGACAGAATTTTTAAAAAAATATACATTTATTGAAAGAGATGAACTTTTAGCATATAAGACAAAAAAACACAGATGAATCTATGTCTCTGCCCATTATCTTTAATTATAATACCAAAAGTGGCAATATAAAAAAGATCATAAGGAAGCATTGGCATATTCTGAAACAGGACGAAAACCTTAATAAAATTTTACCCGAACATCCCAATATAGTATTTAGAGGAGCGCCTAATTTTTTTTTTTTTATTCAAGATAGGCTTTTATTCACATCATTTTGCATACATAAACAGTGGGCTTGTTTCAATATAAGCTGTTGTACAATAATATTGCAGCATTACAGTGCAGTAAAGTCAGTCGTGATAGCAATAATATAATTACAAGTCTGTAAACCAACCCATCCATCAAGAGTACTACAGGTGTCATATCTGTATAGAGGCGTTTATAATAAAGGGTGCGAATGCAATGCAGTTAAATATGACATACTGTGACATTGCCGACAGATATTACAAAATAAGTGGTCATTTTTATGAAGATGTGCTTAATGAACTCAAGAGTAACGAGTATATTACATATGTAAGTCTATCAGTGCTAACTTTAAGTATTTTAATTAATACTAATATAAGTATAGCAGGCTTAGTAGCGCATGTCTTATAAAGATAACTAATCGCTATGGGGAAGTATGTAGCAAAATCGCATGGTTGCAACTGTGCATCAGGCCCACCTGCTATCCAAGTTGTATGAGCTATGTGAGTTTTCAGGTTAACCTTTAAAGGCGAGTGTTAGCCTACAGTGTTTGCTTATGTATGTCTGATTGTTCATTTTCCTTTGCTCTATCCTATTTCCTGTGTGTTTTCCTGCAATTATAAAGGGTATATTCCCAAAAAACGAAATCAATTTACAGGGTTACAGTTATGAACGTTGTGCCTTAACGTGCGGGAAGAAGAAGCAGCTCTTCTGTTTATCGCCACCTCGGAGCCCCTGGGTTCTTATGATTTATCGTGTGGCAAAAACAGTGTCATTAACTATGGCGTATGGCCTACTCCATTCTACTGTTAGGCTTATATAGTCATAGCCCAGACTCCATATTAAGTTTGTACCAAGTATAACTCCCTCTAGCGCTCCAGGTAATCATGATGTGATAGTATAAGAGAAGGGGAATCTTTCAAAGGTTTCAGGGCCTAGCGTCTGTCGAGACAAAATTTTTGAAAAGAAGCTGTCCAGATAGGAATATAAATCTTCTTGTGTTATTGATTCTGGTATGCCTCTGACTCTTATATTGTTTCTCCTGCAACGATCTTCTAAGTTTGTCATTTTAATCTCGATATCATGCAATCTCTTCTCTAGCTGTGTATTAGATGTTTTTATTTGTTCGTATTCATCTTGTACTTTTTGTAGTATAATTGCCTGACTTGAGAATTTCTCAGAAAGAATGGCAATTTCCGATCTAAGATCTTTAGTGTTATGTTCAATATCCGTTTTGATTTTTTTTATGTAGATTGTCCAGCATTTGGGTTAATAAATGTTGCGTCAGTCCCTGTGAGTTTTTTGGCAGATGTGGAAAGTCATCCTCTGATATATTTGATATTTGATGTACAGAGAGCTCAGCATTTTCTAGGGGCAGAGATTTTCGTTTCCTCTCTGGTTCTGTAGATGCCATTTTAGGTGAGTAAAATGCACCAATTGTTGACTTCTTTTTCTCCATACTTTGGGCTTTTTCTTTTTTAGGAGCCATATGTAATGGTAGATCTCTTAATTTAAACTTTTGCTCCGCTTAAAATAAGCTATTATATATGTCTTTAGCGCAAATGTCTTTAGATGGTATATTTTTTCTTTCTCTTTGTTCTTACAAATATTGATTGTTGGCTTATAGAGTTTTCTCCTCCAGCTGTCCCTTTAAGTAGATGTCCCTTATTTATCAAGTATGAGGTGGAGGTCAGTAACAGGTAAATGGAGAAGTAAATATTTACTCACAGGTATTATTTTTATGCACCCTGGGACCGTTTACATGCCCATCACAACAATGCCAAAATCAATCTTCTGTTTGTTTATAAAACATAAATACCTGCAGACTGAGGGTTATAAAGTCGGTCTTATCAGCTCATTGTCAGCCCAATCTCTTTTTTAATTCCGTCGAGCTCAGCGTCTTTACTGCATCTTTGGAGCAGCTTTGTGAAGCCTTCGGCTGCTCAACCACATGGCAAGATCGTTGCCTCGCTGCCTTCAATTTTTCAACGCTGTTGTGTTCGGTGTCCTCACTTCCTGGTCCGTGAAAAGCGCATGGTCCTGCCGCTTGCGTACGCACCTACGTCACGTACCGCCCGCCCATCTCGTCAGTGACATCACCAGAAACTTGTTTCTGATTGTATTAGGCCTTTTTATTCCTTTTTTTTATTTTAATTTTGGACTATTTTTGTACTTGTCACTGACTCCTGTGGCTACAGTTATTCACACTAACATTTTCTTTTTTTTTCTTGTTTGTCAATTCTGCTGAGCACTGCGTCCAGTGGCATATGAGGGAAATGAAGGGTTCCATGTTTGATACTCACGGAGAAATTCTATTTCTGTTACGAAGAGGAGATGAGTGGTGGTTTTTTAGTGGTGGGAAGGTGAGTACTAACTTGAGATAAGGCTTTTCTTTGCTACCACTAAGGAGACGTAAAGGAAGGGCTGTGCGCACGGGAGGCCAAAGCCGCAGACCAAAGGGTCTGAACGTGGATTTTTTTTTCGGCAACGCTTGCTGATCTTCAAACCAGCTATAACCCTCACAATACCAGTCACACAAGTGATCACTCCGAAAACCAAACTAGAAAAAAATGAAATAAAAGACGTAATGAGTTAAAAAAATTAAGAGTATAATAAACCAGTGGAAAAAGAGAGAAAGACAGTAGAAATATAATGGGGGGGAGTGAAACTAAATATAAAACCAGTAGATTCTTTTCTCAAGTGTGAGCAAATGCAATAATGCCAGTGCATACATTTCTGTAATTAAGGAAGCAATGCAGTCCTCAACTATACAGTGATCTGTGGCGTAACTACCACGGTCACAGCTGCAACCTGGTCCATCACTCCACTGGACCCAGCTGCCCTGTCAACCCCTTAGATATATTGATGACCTCTTTTTTTATTTGGGAAGGTTCAGAAGATCATCTTATTTCTTTTATTAACCATCTTAATAACAACAATAGAGGTATAATTGTAACTTATGAATATAGCAAGGAACAAATAAATTTTTTAGATCTCAACATTTTTATCAAAAATGAACAAATACACACTAAGACGTTTTTTTTAGAAAGTTTGCGTAAACACTGCAATAGATAAATCTAGCTGTCATTACCAACCCTGGCTTGACAGTGCCCCTAAGAGCCAAATTTTACGACTTCAAAGAAATTGCTCAGAACTAAATGATTTTAATGAACAGACAGAATTTTAAAAAAATATATACATTTATTGAAAAAAACTATTCTGAAACAGATTTAACAGACACAATCAATAACATCCAACAGAAAGATAGAGATGAACTTTTAGCATATAAGACAAAAAAACACAGATGAATCTATGTCTCTGCCCATTATCTTTAATTATAATACCAAAAGTGGCAATATAAAAAAGATCATAAGGAAGCATTGGCATATTCTGAAACAGGACGAAAACCTTAATAAAATTTTACCCGAACATCCCAATGTAGTATTTAGAGGAGTGCCTAATTTTTTTTTTTATTCAAGATAGGCTTTTATTCACATCATTTTGCATACATAAACAGTGGGCTTGTTTCAATATAAGCTGTTGTACAATAATATTGCAGCATTACAGTGCAGTAAAGTCAGTCGTGATAGCAATAATATAATTACAAGTCTGTAAACCAACCCATCCATCAAGAGTACTACAGGTGTCATATCTGTATAGAGGCGTTTATAATAAAGGGTGTGAATGCAATGCAGTTAAATATGACATACTGTGACATTGCCGACAGATATTACAAAATAAGTGGGCATTTTTATGAAGATGTGCTTAATGAACTCAAGAGTAACGAGTATATTACATATGTAAGTCTATCAGTGCTAACTTTAAGTATTTTAATTAATACTAATATAAGTATAGCAGGCTTAGTAGCGCATGTCTTATAAAGATAACTTATCGCTATGGGGAAGTATGTAGCAAAATCGCATGGTTGCAACTGTGCATCAGGCCCACCTGCTATCCAAGTTGTATGAGCTATGTGAGTTTTCAGGTTAACCTTTAAAGGCGAGTGTTAGCCTACAGTGTTTGCTTATGTATGTCTGATTGTTCATTTTCCTTTGCTCTATCCTATTTCCTGTGTGTTTTCCTGCAATTATAAAGGGTATATTCCCAAAAAACGAAATCAATTTACAGGGTTACAGTTATGAACATTGTGCCTTAACGTGCGGGAAGAAGAATGCAGCGAAGAAGAAGCAGCTCTTCTGTTTATCGCCACCTCGGAGCCCCTGGGTTCTTATGATTTATCGTGTGGCAAAAACAGTGTCATTAACTATGGCGTATGGCCTACTCCATTCTACTGTTAGGCTTATATAGTCATAGCCCAGACTCCATATTAAGTTTGTACCAAGTATAACTCCCTCTAGCGCTCCAGGTAATCATGATGTGATAGTATAAGAGAAGGGGAATCTTTCAAAGGTTTCAGGGCCTAGCGTCTGTCGAGACAACATTTTTGAAAAGAAGCTGTCCAGATAGGAATATAAATCTTCTTGTGTTATTGATTCTGGTATGCCTCTGACTCTTATATTGTTTCTCCTGGAACGATCTTCTAAGTTTGTCATTTTAATCTCGATATCATGCAATCTCTTCTCTAGCTGTGTATTAGATGTTTTTATTTGTTCGTATTCATCTTGTTCTTTTTGTAGTATAATTGCCTGACTTGAGAATTTCTCAGAAAGAATGGCAATTTCCGATCTAAGATCTTTAGTGTTATGTTCAATATCCGTTTTGATTTTTTTATGTAGATTGTCCAGCATTTGGGTTAATAAATGTTGCGTCAGTCCCTGTGAGTTTTTTGGCAGATGTGGAAAGTCATCCTCTGATATATTTGATATTTGATGTACAGAGAGCTCAGCATTTTCTAGGGGCAGAGATTTTCGTTTCCTCTCTGGTTCTGTAGATGCCATTTTAGGTGAGTAAAATGTACCAATTGTTGACTTCTTTTTCTCCATACTTTGGGCTTTTTCTTTTTTAGGAGCCATATGTAATGGTAGATCTCTTAATTTAAACTTTTGCTCCGCTTAAAATAAGCTATTATATATTTCTTTAGCGCATATGTCTTTAGATGGTATATTTTTTCTTTCTCTTTGTTCTTACAAATATTGATTGTTGGCTTATACAGTTTTCTCCTCCAGCTGTCACTTTAAGTAGATGTCCCTTATTTATCAAGTATGAGGTGGAGGTCAGTAACAGGTAAATGGAGAAGTAAATATTTACTCACAGGTATTATTTTTATGCACCCTGGGACCGTTTACATGCCCATCACAACAATGCCAAAATCAATCTTCTGTTTGTTTATAAAACATAAATACCTGCAGACTGAGGGTTATAAAGTCGGTCTTATCAGCTCATTGTCAGCCCAATCTCTTTTTTAATTCCGTCGAGCTCAGCGTCTTTACTGCATCTTTGGAGCAGCTTTGTGAAGCCTTCGGCTGCTCAACCACATGGCAAGATCGTTGCCTCGCTGCCTTCAATTTTTCAACGCTGTTGTGTTCGGTGTCCTCACTGCCTCGCTCGCTGCCACGCTTGGTTCGCTGCCTCACTTCCTGGTCCGTGAAAAGCGCATGGTCCTGCCGCTTGCGTACGCACCTACGTCACGTACCGCCCGCCCATCTCGTCAGTGACATCACCAGAAACTTGTTTCTGATTGTATTAGGCCTTTTTATTCCTTTTTTTTAATTTTAATTTTGGACTACTTTTGTACTTGTCACTGACTCCTGTGGCTACAGTTATTCACACTAACATTTTCTTTTTTTTTCTTGTTTGTCAACTCTGCTGAGCACTGCGTCCAGTGGCATATGAGGGAAATGAAGGGTTCCATGTTTGATACTCACGGAGAAATTCTATTTCTGCTACGAAGAGGAGATGAGTGGTGGTTTTTTAGTGGTGGGAAGGTGAGTACTAACTTGAGATAAGGCTTTTCTTTGCTACCACTAAGGAGACGTAAAGGAAGGGCTGTGCGCACGGGAGGCCAAAGCCGCAGACCAAAGGGTCTGAACGTGGATTTTTTTTTTTCGTCAACGCTTCTGATCTTCAAACCAGCTATAACCCTCACAATACCAGTCACACAAGTGATCACTCCGAAAACCAAACTAGAAAAAAATGAAATAAAAGACGTAATGAGTTAAAAAAATTAAGAGTATAATAAACCAGTGGAAAAAGAGAGAAAGACAGTAGAAATATAATGGGGGGGAGTGAAACTAAATATAAAACCAGTAGATTCTTTTCTCAAGTGTGAGCAAATGCAATAATGCCAGTGCATACATTTCTGTAATTAAGGAAGCAATGCAGTCCTCAACTATACAGTGATCTGTGGCGTAACTACCACGGTCACAGCTGCAACCTGGTCCATCACTCCACTGGACCCAGCTGCCCTGTCAACCCCTTAGATATATTGATGACCTCTTTTTTTATTTGGGAAGGTTCAGAAGATCATCTTATTTCTTTTATTAACCATCTTAATAACAACAATAGAGGTATAATTTTAACTTATGAATATAGCAAGGAACAAATACATTTTTTAGATCTCAACATTTTTATCAAAAATGAACAAATACACACTAAGACGTTTTTTTTAGAAAGTTTGCGTAAACACTGCAATAGATAAATCTAGCTGTCATTACCAACCCTGGCTTGACAGTGCCCCTAAGAGCCAAATTTTACGACTTCAAAGAAATTGCTCAGAACTAAATGATTTTAATGAACAGACAGAATTTTAAAAAAATATATACATTTATTGAAAAAAACTATTCTGAAACAGATTTAACAGACACAATCAATAACATCCAACAGAAAGATAGAGATGAACTTTTAGCATATAAGACAAAAAAACACAGATGAATCTATGCCTCTGCCCATTATCTTTAATTATAATACCAAAAGTGGCAATATAAAAAAGATCATAAGGAAGCATTGGCATATTCTGAAACAGGACGAAAACCTTAATAAAATTTTACCTGAACATCCCAATATAGTATTTAGAGGAGCGCCTAATTTTTTTTAAATTCAAGATAGGCTTTTATTCACATCATTTTGCATACATAAACAGTGGGCTTGTTTCAATATAAGCTGTTGTACAATAATATTGCAGCATTACAGTGCAGTAAAGTCAGTCGTGATAGCAATAATATAATTACAAGTCTGTAAACCAACCCATCCATCAAGAGTACTACAGGTGTCATATCTGTATAGAGGCGTTTATAATAAAGGGTGTGAATGTAATGCAGTTAAATATGACATACTGTGACATTGCCGACAGATATTACAAAATAAGTGGGCATTTTTATGAAGATGTGCTTAATGAACTCAAGAGTAACGAGTATATTACATATGTAAGTCTATCAGTGCTAACTTTAAGTATTTTAATTAATACTAATATAAGTATAGCAGGCTTAGTAGCGCATGTCTTATAAAGATAACTAATCGCTATGGGGTAGTATGTAGCAAAATCGCATGGTTGCAACTGTGCATCAGGCCCACCTGCTATCCAAGTTGTATGAGCTATGTGAGTTTTCAGGTTAACCTTTAAAGGCGAGTGTTAGCCTACAGTGTTTGCTTATGTATGTCTGATTGTTCATTTTCCTTTGCTCTATCCTATTTCCTGTGTGTTTTCCTGCAATTATAAAGGGTATATTCCCAAAAAACGAAATCAATTTACAGGGTTACAGTTATGAACGTTGTGCCTTAACGTGCGGGAAGAAGAAGCAGCTCTTCTGTTTATCGCCACCTCGGAGCCCCTGGGTTCTTATGATTTATCGTGTGGCAAAAACAGTGTCATTAACTATGGCGTATGGCCTACTCCATTCTACTGTTAGGCTTATATAGTCATAGCCCAGACTCCATATTAAGTTTGTACCAAGTATAACTCCCTCTAGCGCTCCAGGTAATCATGATGTGATAGTATAAGAGAAGGGGAATCTTTCAAAGGTTTCAGGGCCTAGCGTCTGTCGAGACAAAATTTTTGAAAAGAAGCTGTCCAGATAGGAATATAAATCTTCTTGTGTTATTGATTCTGGTATGCCTCTGACTCTTATATTGTTTCTCCTGGAACGATCTTCTAAGTTTGTCATTTTAATCTCGATATCATGCAATCTCTTCTCTAGCTGTGTATTAGATGTTTTTATTTGTTCGTATTCATCTTGTTCTTTTTGTAGTATAATTGCCTGACTTGAGAATTTCTCAGAAAGAATGGCAATTTCCGATCTAAGATCTTTAGTGTTATGTTCAATATCCGTTTTGATTTTTTTATGTAGATTGTCCAGCATTTGGGTTAATAAATGTTGCGTCAGTCCCTGTGAGTTTTTTGGCAGATGTGGAAAGTCATCCTCTGATATATTTGATATTTGATGTACAGAGAGCTCAGCATTTTCTAGGGGCAGAGATTTTCGTTTCCTCTCTGGTTCTGTAGATGCCATTTTAGGTGAGTAAAATGTACCAATTGTTGACTTCTTTTTCTCCATACTTTGGGCTTTTTCTTTTTTAGGAGCCATATGTAATGGTAGATCTCTTAATTTAAACTTTTGCTCCGCTTAAAATAAGCTATTATATATTTCTTTAGCGCATATGTCTTTAGATGGTATATTTTTTCTTTCTCTTTGTTCTTACAAATATTGATTGTTGGCTTATACAGTTTTCTCCTCCAGCTGTCCCTTTAAGTAGATGTCCCTTATTTATCAAGTATGAGGTGGAGGTCAGTAACAGGTAAATGGAGAAGTAAATATTTACTCACAGGTATTATTTTTATGCACCCTGGGACCGTTTACATGCCCATCACAACAATGCCAAAATCAATCTTCTGTTTGTTTATAAAACATAAATACCTGCAGACTGAGGGTTATAAAGTCGGTCTTATCAGCTCATTGTCAGCCCAATCTCTTTTTTAATTCCGTCGAGCTCAGCGTCTTTACTGCATCTTTGGAGCAGCTTTGTGAAGCCTTCGGCTGCTCAACCACATGGCAAGATCGTTGCCTCGCTGCCTTCAATTTTTCAACGCTGTTGTGTTCGGTGTCCTCACTGCCTCGCTCGCTGCCACGCTTGGTTCGCTGCCTCACTTCCTGGTCCGTGAAAAGCGCATGGTCCTGCCGCTTGCGTACGCACCTACGTCACGTACCGCCCGCCCATCTCGTCAGTGACATCACCAGAAACTTGTTTCTGATTGTATTAGGCCTTTTTATTCCTTTTTTTTAATTTTAATTTTGGACTACTTTTGTACTTGTCACTGACTCCTGTGGCTACAGTTATTCACACTAACATTTTCTTTTTTTTTCTTGTTTGTCAACTCTGCTGAGCACTGCGTCCAGTGGCATATGAGGGAAATGAAGGGTTCCATGTTTGATACTCACGGAGAAATTAGATTTCTGCTACGAAGAGGAGATGAGTGGTGGTTTTTTAGTGGTGGGAAGGTGAGTACTAACTTGAGATAAGGCTTTTCTTTGCTACCACTAAGGAGACGTAAAGGAAGGGCTGTGCGCACGGGAGGCCAAAGCCGCAGACCAAAGGGTCTGAACGTGGATTTTTTTTTTCGTCAACGCTTCTGATCTTCAAACCAGCTATAACCCTCACAATACCAGTCACACAAGTGATCACTCCGAAAACCAAACTAGAAAAAAATGAAATAAAAGACGTAATGAGTTAAAAAAATTAAGAGTATAATAAACCAGTGGAAAAAGAGAGAAAGACAGTAGAAATATAATGGGGGGGAGTGAAACTAAATATAAAACCAGTAGATTCTTTTCTCAAGTGTGAGCAAATGCAATAATGCCAGTGCATACATTTCTGTAATTAAGGAAGCAATGCAGTCCTCAACTATACAGTGATCTGTGGCGTAACTACCACGGTCACAGCTGCAACCTGGTCCATCACTCCACTGGACCCAGCTGCCCTGTCAACCCCTTAGATATATTGATGACCTCTTTTTTTATTTGGGAAGGTTCAGAAGATCATCTTATTTCTTTTATTAACCATCTTAATAACAACAATAGAGGTATAATTTTAACTTATGAATATAGCAAGGAACAAATACATTTTTTAGATCTCAACATTTTTATCAAAAATGAACAAATACACACTAAGACGTTTTTTTTAGAAAGTTTGCGTAAACACTGCAATAGATAAATCTAGCTGTCATTACCAACCCTGGCTTGACAGTGCCCCTAAGAGCCAAATTTTACGACTTCAAAGAAATTGCTCAGAACTAAATGATTTTAATGAACAGACAGAATTTTAAAAAAATATATACATTTATTGAAAAAAACTATTCTGAAACAGATTTAACAGACACAATCAATAACATCCAACAGAAAGATAGAGATGAACTTTTAGCATATAAGACAAAAAAACACAGATGAATCTATGTCTCTGCCCATTATCTTTAATTATAATACCAAAAGTGGCAATATAAAAAAGATCATAAGGAAGCATTGGCATATTCTGAAACAGGACGAAAACCTTAATAAAATTTTACCCGAACATCCCAATATAGTATTTAGAGGAGCGCCTAATTTTTTTTTAATTCAAGATAGGCTTTTATTCACATCATTTTGCATACATAAACAGTGGGCTTGTTTCAATATAAGCTGTTGTACAATAATATTGCAGCATTACAGTGCAGTAAAGTCAGTCGTGATAGCAATAATATAATTACAAGTCTGTAAACCAACCCATCCATCAAGAGTACTACAGGTGTCATATCTGTATAGAGGCGTTTATAATAAAGGGTGTGAATGTAATGCAGTTAAATATGACATACTGTGACATTGCCGACAGATATTACAAAATAAGTGGGCATTTTTATGAAGATGTGCTTAATGAACTCAAGAGTAACGAGTATATTACATATGTAAGTCTATCAGTGCTAACTTTAAGTATTTTAATTAATACTAATATAAGTATAGCAGGCTTAGTAGCGCATGTCTTATAAAGATAACTAATCGCTATGGGGTAGTATGTAGCAAAATCGCATGGTTGCAACTGTGCATCAGGCCCACCTGCTATCCAAGTTGTATGAGCTATGTGAGTTTTCAGGTTAACCTTTAAAGGCGAGTGTTAGCCTACAGTGTTTGCTTATGTATGTCTGATTGTTCATTTTCCTTTGCTCTATCCTATTTCCTGTGTGTTTTCCTGCAATTATAAAGGGTATATTCCCAAAAAACGAAATCAATTTACAGGGTTACAGTTATGAACGTTGTGCCTTAACGTGCGGGAAGAAGAAGCAGCTCTTCTGTTTATCGCCACCTCGGAGCCCCTGGGTTCTTATGATTTATCGTGTGGCAAAAACAGTGTCATTAACTATGGCGTATGGCCTACTCCATTCTACTGTTAGGCTTATATAGTCATAGCCCAGACTCCATATTAAGTTTGTACCAAGTATAACTCCCTCTAGCGCTCCAGGTAATCATGATGTGATAGTATAAGAGAAGGGGAATCTTTCAAAGGTTTCAGGGCCTAGCGTCTGTCGAGACAAAATTTTTGAAAAGAAGCTGTCCAGATAGGAATATAAATCTTCTTGTGTTATTGATTCTGGTATGCCTCTGACTCTTATATTGTTTCTCCTGGAACGATCTTCTAAGTTTGTCATTTTAATCTCGATATCATGCAATCTCTTCTCTAGCTGTGTATTAGATGTTTTTATTTGTTCGTATTCATCTTGTTCTTTTTGTAGTATAATTGCCTGACTTGAGAATTTCTCAGAAAGAATGGCAATTTCCGATCTAAGATCTTTAGTGTTATGTTCAATATCCGTTTTGATTTTTTTATGTAGATTGTCCAGCATTTGGGTTAATAAATGTTGCGTCAGTCCCAGTGAGTTTTTTGGCAGATGTGGAAAGTCATCCTCTGATATATTTGATATTTGATGTACAGAGAGCTCAGCATTTTCTAGGGGCAGAGATTTTCGTTTCCTCTCTGGTTCTGTAGATGCCATTTTAGGTGAGTAAAATGTACCAATTGTTGACTTCTTTTTCTCCATACTTTGGGCTTTTTTCTTTTTTAGGAGCCATATGTAATGGTAGATCTCTTAATTTAAACTTTTGCTCCGCTTAAAATAAGCTATTATATATTTCTTTAGCGCATATGTCTTTAGATGGTATATTTTTTCTTTCTCTTTGTTCTTACAAATATTGATTGTTGGCTTATACAGTTTTCTCCTCCAGCTGTCCCTTTAAGTAGATGTCCCTTATTTATCAAGTATGAGGTGGAGGTCAGTAACAGGTAAATGGAGAAGTAAATATTTACTCACAGGTATTATTTTTATGCACCCTGGGACCGTTTACATGCCCATCACAACAATGCCAAAATCAATCTTCTGTTTGTTTATAAAACATAAATACCTGCAGACTGAGGGTTATAAAGTCGGTCTTATCAGCTCATTGTCAGCCCAATCTCTTTTTTAATTCCGTCGAGCTCAGCGTCTTTACTGCATCTTTGGAGCAGCTTTGTGAAGCCTTCGGCTGCTCAACCACATGGCAAGATCGTTGCCTCGCTGCCTTCAATTTTTCAACGCTGTTGTGTTCGGTGTCCTCACTGCCTCGCTCGCTGCCACGCTTGGTTCGCTGCCTCACTTCCTGGTCCGTGAAAAGCGCATGGTCCTGCCGCTTGCGTACGCACCTACGTCACGTACCGCCCGCCCATCTTGTCAGTGACATCACCAGAAACTTGTTTCTGATTGTATTAGGCCTTTTTATTCCTTTTTTTTAATTTTAATTTTGGACTACTTTTGTACTTGTCACTGACTCCTGTGGCTACAGTTATTCACACTAACATTTTCTTTTTTTTTCTTGTTTGTCAACTCTGCTGAGCACTGCGTCCAGTGGCATATGAGGGAAATGAAGGGTTCCATGTTTGATACTCACGGAGAAATTCTATTTCTGCTACGAAGAGGAGATGAGTGGTGGTTTTTTAGTGGTGGGAAGGTGAGTACTAACTTGAGATAAGGCTTTTCTTTGCTACCACTAAGGAGACGTAAAGGAAGGGCTGTGCGCACGGGAGGCCAAAGCCGCAGACCAAAGGGTCTGAACGTGGATTTTTTTTTTTCGTCAACGCTTCTGATCTTCAAACCAGCTATAACCCTCACAATACCAGTCACACAAGTGATCACTCCGAAAACCAAACTAGAAAAAAATGAAATAAAAGACGTAATGAGTTAAAAAAATTAAGAGTATAATAAACCAGTGGAAAAAGAGAGAAAGACAGTAGAAATATAATGGGGGGGAGTGAAACTAAATATAAAACCAGTAGATTCTTTTCTCAAGTGTGAGCAAATGCAATAATGCCAGTGCATACATTTCTGTAATTAAGGAAGCAATGCAGTCCTCAACTATACAGTGATCTGTGGCGTAACTACCACGGTCACAGCTGCAACCTGGTCCATCACTCCACTGGACCCAGCTGCCCTGTCAACCCCTTAGATATATTGATGACCTCTTTTTTTATTTGGGAAGGTTCAGAAGATCATCTTATTTCTTTTATTAACCATCTTAATAACAACAATAGAGGTATAATTTTAACTTATGAATATAGCAAGGAACAAATACATTTTTTAGATCTCAACATTTTTATCAAAAATGAACAAATACACACTAAGACGTTTTTTTTAGAAAGTTTGCGTAAACACTGCAATAGATAAATCTAGCTGTCATTACCAACCCTGGCTTGACAGTGCCCCTAAGAGCCAAATTTTACGACTTCAAAGAAATTGCTCAGAACTAAATGATTTTAATGAACAGACAGAATTTTAAAAAAATATATACATTTATTGAAAAAAACTATTCTGAAACAGATTTAACAGACACAATCAATAACATCCAACAGAAAGATAGAGATGAACTTTTAGCATATAAGACAAAAAAACACAGATGAATCTATGCCTCTGCCCATTATCTTTAATTATAATACCAAAAGTGGCAATATAAAAAAGATCATAAGGAAGCATTGGCATATTCTGAAACAGGACGAAAACCTTAATAAAATTTTACCCGAACATCCCAATATAGTATTTAGAGGAGCGCCTAATTTTTTTTTAATTCAAGATAGGCTTTTATTCACATCATTTTGCATACATAAACAGTGGGCTTGTTTCAATATAAGCTGTTGTACAATAATATTGCAGCATTACAGTGCAGTAAAGTCAGTCGTGATAGCAATAATATAATTACAAGTCTGTAAACCAACCCATCCATCAAGAGTACTACAGGTGTCATATCTGTATAGAGGCGTTTATAATAAAGGGTGTGAATGTAATGCAGTTAAATATGACATACTGTGACATTGCCGACAGATATTACAAAATAAGTGGGCATTTTTATGAAGATGTGCTTAATGAACTCAAGAGTAACGAGTATATTACATATGTAAGTCTATCAGTGCTAACTTTAAGTATTTTAATTAATACTAATATAAGTATAGCAGGCTTAGTAGCGCATGTCTTATAAAGATAACTAATCGCTATGGGGTAGTATGTAGCAAAATCGCATGGTTGCAACTGTGCATCAGGCCCACCTGCTATCCAAGTTGTATGAGCTATGTGAGTTTTCAGGTTAACCTTTAAAGGCGAGTGTTAGCCTACAGTGTTTGCTTATGTATGTCTGATTGTTCATTTTCCTTTGCTCTATCCTATTTCCTGTGTGTTTTCCTGCAATTATAAAGGGTATATTCCCAAAAAACGAAATAAATTTACAGGGTTACAGTTATGAACGTTGTGCCTTAACGTGCGGGAAGAAGAAGCAGCTCTTCTGTGTATCGCCACCTCGGAGCCCCTGGGTTCTTATGATTTATCGTGTGGCAAAAACAGTGTCATTAACTATGGCGTATGGCCTACTCCATTCTACTGTTAGGCTTATATAGTCATAGCCCAGACTCCATATTAAGTTTGTACCAAGTATAACTCCCTCTAGCGCTCCAGGTAATCATGATGTGATAGTATAAGAGAAGGGGAATCTTTCAAAGGTTTCAGGGCCTAGCGTCTGTCGAGACAAAATTTTTGAAAAGAAGCTGTCCAGATAGGAATATAAATCTTCTTGTGTTATTGATTCTGGTATGCCTCTGACTCTTATATTGTTTCTCCTGGAACGATCTTCTAAGTTTGTCATTTTAATCTCGATATCATGCAATCTCTTCTCTAGCTGTGTATTAGATGTTTTTATTTGTTCGTATTCATCTTGTTCTTTTTGTAGTATAATTGCCTGACTTGAGAATTTCTCAGAAAGAATGGCAATTTCCGATCTAAGATCTTTAGTGTTATGTTCAATATCCGTTTTGATTTTTTTATGTAGATTGTCCAGCATTTGGGTTAATAAATGTTGCGTCAGTCCCTGTGAGTTTTTTGGCAGATGTGGAAAGTCATCCTCTGATATATTTGATATTTGATGTACAGAGAGCTCAGCATTTTCTAGGGGCAGAGATTTTCGTTTCCTCTCTGGTTCTGTAGATGCCATTTTAGGTGAGTAAAATGTACCAATTGTTGACTTCTTTTTCTCCATACTTTGGGCTTTTTCTTTTTTAGGAGCCATATGTAATGGTAGATCTCTTAATTTCAACTTTTGCTCCGCTTAAAATAAGCTATTATATATTTCTTTAGCGCAAATGTCTTTAGATGGTATATTTTTTCTTTCTCTTTGTTCTTACAAATATTGATTGTTGGCTTATAGAGTTTTCTCCTCCAGCTGTCCCTTTAAGTAGATGTCCCTTATTTATCAAGTATGAGGTGGAGGTCAGTAACAGGTAAATGGAGAAGTAAATATTTACTCACAGGTATTATTTTTATGCACCCTGGGACCATTTACATGCCCATCACAACAATGCCAAAATCAATCTTCTGTTTGTTTATAAAACATAAATACCTGCAGACTGAGGGTTATTAAGTCGGTCTAATCAGCTCATTGTCAGCCCAATCTCTTTTTTAATTCCGTCGAGCTCAGCGTCTTTACTGCATCTTTGGAGCAGCTTTGTGAAGCCTTCGGCTGCTCAACCACATGGCAAGATCGTTGCCTCGCTGCCTTCAATTTTTAAACGCTGTTGTGTTCGGTGTCCTCACTGCCTCGCTCGCTGCCACGCTTGGTTCGCTGCCTCACTTCCTGGTCCGTGAAAAGCGCATGGTCCTGCCGCTTGCGTACGCACCTACGTCACGTACCGCCCGCCCATCTCGTCAGTGACATCACCAGAAACTTGTTTCTGATTGTATTAGGCCTTTTTATTCCTTTTTTTATTTTAATTTTGGACTACTTTTGTACTTGTCACTGACTCCTGTGGCTACAGTTATTCACACTAACACTTTCTTTTTTTTTCTTGTTTGTCAACTCTGCTGAGCACTGCGTCCAGTGGCATATGAGGGAAATGAAGGGTTCCATGTTTGATACTCACGGAGAAATTCTATTTCTGATACGAAGAGGAGATGAGTGGTGGTTTTTTAGTGGTGGGAAGGTGAGTACTAACTTGAGATAAGGCTTTTCTTTGCTACCACTAAGGAGACGTAAAGGAAGGGCTGTGCGCACGGGAGGCCAAAGCCGCAGACCAAAGGGTCTGAACGTGGATTTTTTTTTCGGCAACGCTTGCTGATCTTCAAACCAGCTATAACCCTCACAATACCAGTCACACAAGTGATCACTCCGAAAACCAAACTAGAAAAAAATGAAATAAAAGACGTAATGAGTTAAAAAAATTAAGAGTATAATAAACCAGTGGAAAAAGAGAGAAAGACAGTAGAAATATAATGGGGGGGAGTGAAACTAAATATAAAACCAGTAGATTCTTTTCTCAAGTGTGAGCAAATGCAATAATGCCAGTGCATACATTTCTGTAATTAAGGAAGCAATGCAGTCCTCAACTATACAGTGATCTGTGGCGTAACTACCACGGTCACAGCTGCAACCTGGTCCATCACTCCACTGGACCCAGCTGCCCTGTCAACCCCTTAGATATATTGATGACCTCTTTTTTTATTTGGGAAGGTTCAGAAGATCATCTTATTTCTTTTATTAACCATCTTAATAACAACAATAGAGGTATAATTTTAACTTATGAATATAGCAAGGAACAAATACATTTTTTAAATCTCAACATTTTTATCAAAAATGAACAAATACACACTAAGATGTTTTTTTTAGAAAGTTTGCGTAAACACTGCAATAGATAAATCTAGCTGTCATTACCAACCCTGGCTTGACAGTGCCCCTAAGAGCCAAATTTTACGACTTCAAAGAAATTGCTCAGAACTAAATGATTTTAATGAACAGACAGAATTTTAAAAAAATATATACATTTATTGAAAAAAACTATTCTGAAACAGATTTAACAGACACAATCAATAACATCCAACAGAAAGATAGAGATGAACTTTTAGCATATAAGACAAAAAAACACAGATGAATCTATGCCTCTGCCCATTATCTTTAATTATAATACCAAAAGTGGCAATATAAAAAAGATCATAAGGAAGCATTGGCATATTCTGAAACAGGACGAAAACCTTAATAAAATTTTACCCGAACATCCCAATATAGTATTTAGAGGAGCGCCTAATTTTTTTTTAATTCAAGATAGGCTTTTATTCACATCATTTTGCATACATAAACAGTGGGCTTGTTTCAATATAAGCTGTTGTACAATAATATTGCAGCATTACAGTGCAGTAAAGTCAGTCGTGATAGCAATAATATAATTACAAGTCTGTAAACCAACCCATCCATCAAGAGTACTACAGGTGTCATATCTGTATAGAGGCGTTTATAATAAAGGGTGTGAATGCAATGCAGTTAAATATGACATACTGTGACATTGCCGACAGATATTACAAAATAAGTGGGCATTTTTATGAAGATGTGCTTAATGAACTCAAGAGTAACGAGTATATTACATATGTAAGTCTATCAGTGCTAACTTTAAGTATTTTAATTAATACTAATATAAGTATAGCAGGCTTAGTAGCGCATGTCTTATAAAGATAACTAATCGCTATGGGGTAGTATGTAGCAAAATCACATGGTTGCAACTGTGCATCAGGCCCACCTGCTATCCAAGTTGTATGAGCTATGTGAGTTTTCAGGTTAACCTTTAAAGGCGAGTGTTAGCCTACAGTGTTTGCTTATGTATGTCTGATTGTTCATTTTCCTTTGCTCTATCCTATTTCCTGTGTGTTTTCCTGCAATTATAAAGGGTATATTCCCAAAAAACGAAATCAATTTACAGGGTTACAGTTATGAACGTTGTGCCTTAACGTGCGGGAAGAAGAAGCAGCTCTTCTGTTTATCGCCACCTCGGAGCCCCTGGGTTCTTATGATTTATCGTGTGGCAAAAACAGTGTCATTAACTATGGCGTATGGCCTACTCCATTCTACTGTTAGGCTTATATAGTCATAGCCCAGACTCCATATTAAGTTTGTACCAAGTATAACTCCCTCTAGCGCTCCAGGTAATCATGATGTGATAGTATAAGAGAAGGGGAATCTTTCAAAGGTTTCAGGGCCTAGCGTCTGTCGAGACAAAATTTTTGAAAAGAAGCTGTCCAGATAGGAATATAAATCTTCTTGTGTTATTGATTCTGGTATGCCTCTGACTCTTATATTGTTTCTCCTGGAACGATCTTCTAAGTTTGTCATTTTAATCTCGATATCATGCAATCTCTTCTCTAGCTGTGTATTAGATGTTTTTATTTGTTCGTATTCATCTTGTTCTTTTTGTAGTATAATTGCCTGACTTGAGAATTTCTCAGAAAGAATGGCAATTTCCGATCTAAGATCTTTAGTGTTATGTTCAATATCCGTTTTGATTTTTTTATGTAGATTGTCCAGCATTTGGGTTAATAAATGTTGCGTCAGTCCCTGTGAGTTTTTTGGCAGATGTGGAAAGTCATCCTCTGATATATTTGATATTTGATGTACAGAGAGCTCAGCATTTTCTAGGGGCAGAGATTTTCGTTTCCTCTCTGGTTCTGTAGATGCCATTTTAGGTGAGTAAAATGTACCAATTGTTGACTTCTTTTTCTCCATACTTTGGGCTTTTTCTTTTTTAGGAGCCATATGTAATGGTAGATCTCTTAATTTCAACTTTTGCTCCGCTTAAAATAAGCTATTATATATTTCTTTAGCGCAAATGTCTTTAGATGGTATATTTTTTCTTTCTCTTTGTTCTTACAAATATTGATTGTTGGCTTATAGAGTTTTCTCCTCCAGCTGTCCCTTTAAGTAGATGTCCCTTATTTATCAAGTATGAGGTGGAGGTCAGTAACAGGTAAATGGAGAAGTAAATATTTACTCACAGGTATTATTTTTATGCACCCTGGGACCGTTTACATGCCCATCACAACAATGCCAAAATCAATCTTCTGTTTGTTTATAAAACATAAATACCTGCAGACTGAGGGTTATTAAGTCGGTCTTATCAGCTCATTGTCAGCCCAATCTCTTTTTTAATTCCGTCGAGCTCAGCGTCTTTACTGCATCTTTGGAACAAAACATAGTTATGAAGGGGTTTAATTAAAAAATCATATATAACTTTGCCATTGTACATTTTTCTAGGCATAATAAAGTATAAAGGATATTAAACTCTATCTTGCGATTTTAGACATTTTTTTTTTTTTTTGTACTTGTTTACATAGGTGTCCTCCCTGTTATTGCTAATGATTTCAGGATAAAGGACAGTGACTCCGGACTGGTTCAGACAGGTAGACCCCTAAATAAATGAATCGGCCTTTTTCTGTGTGTTCTATGTCAGTAAATATTATATCTCCTGAGCAGAGGCATAACTACAAACCACGGGGCCGCAGTGCGAAAATTGTCCTGCCCCCCATGTCTTGAAGGGTTTACTGAATTGACGTGTTCAAGGATTCGGTTTTTGAAAGGTCTAAAAGTTTTACCTACATATTTGAGATCACAACTGCAAGTAAGGAGGTAGATCAGTCCTGAGGTTTGGCAGTTAAAAAATTTATTCACCGTATGTGTGTAGGTATTGGTCGAATTAGAGAAAGTTTTGGAATTTCTCCGAATAAATTTGCAGGCCTTACACCGGCCGCATTGGAAGGTAACTATTGCTGGAGTTTTAAGCCAAGTGCTCTGCCTAGTTGGTAGAGAGAGGTGGCTGGGTACCAGAAGATCTTTGAGGTTGCGTCCTCTTCTGGCCGTAAGTGACACATTTGGCGTCAGGACTTCTTTGAGGTGATGGTCCTGGTAGATAAGGGGCCAGTATCTTTCTAGTATGTGTTTAACTGGATCCCATCCTGAGTCGAAGGTGCCAATGCATCTAATGATGTTTTGTGTCGTATCCTTTGCAGATTTTTCTTCCAGATGGGTGGATCTCTCGGTCAGTAGTGCTCTCTGATAGGCTGACTTGAGGCATCTGTTGGAATATCCTTTCATTTTAAACTGTGATCTTAGTGTTTAAGCTTTAAGTTTAAAATCTTCAAGAGTGGAGCAATTCCTTTGTCTTAAGAGAAAATTAAAACGTCTTTTGGTGTCATGGAGCTGCTTTACTCATGTCCAATCACTGTTTTGACCTAAGATGCTAAATACTGCATTTTGGCCACTGGGGCAGCACCATGGTGGCAGGAGGGCTGGATGCAAAAGGGCACTTTGCTAAATTCTACCTCTTTCTCTGTTTAGTTTTCTTGGGGATTGTGACTTCTGAAGCCAATTGAAATGGCAGACAGAGATCCAGAAAACCCTGTGTCTGATGAGAAAAATGAAGACATAAATAAAGATTTGGAACTTTTCACTGGGATCTCTCATAGGCGCTCTATCATCATAGTCATGATCCTCGTTTATATTAATCTCATCAAATATATGGATCGTTACACAATTGCAGGTAATGTGTCAGTTTGTTTTCATAATCCATGATTACCAAGATACAGGACATAGCCTATATGTTCCCACATTCCTTTTTATGATTATTCCATATACCATGAATTTAGAAAATTAATGGGAAAACTGCAAATTTTAGGTCAATAGAGTCAAAGATGAAAAATCCTCTAATTGTTTTCATACTAGGTATTCTGCCCTTAAATTTGCAATTTTCAGGTTAATTCCCTACACTTCACCAGTAGTGTGATCATTGCCCCCCTTCCCCCGAATTGTGTAGTAGTTATACTTTCTTGTGTATAGTATTATGAATCTCAACAGTCGTGGAAGGTCAATCGTGCTGGGGGCTGGTTAGCCTCTCACCCAAACCATCACATCAGCCTGTAGTGATTATGGTGCTTAGGATTCCCCTTTAAGTGGCTAAAATTGTCCTTTTTAAGGAACAGGACCCCCAAGCACACACACTATGTACGCAAAAAAAGCACCATAGCTAAGGTTTAACAGACAAGTACCAAAACAGAGTTATGAAGGGGTTTAATTAAAAAATCATATATAACTTTGCCATTGTACATTTTTCTAGCCATAATAACGTATAAAGGATATTAAACTCTATCTTGCGATTTTAGACATTGTTTTTTTTTTTGTACTTGTTTACATAGGTGTCCTCCCTGTTATTGCTAATGATTTCAAGATAAAGGACAGTGACTCCGGACTGGTTCAGACAGGTAGACCCCTAAATAAACGAATCAGCCTTTTTCTGTGTGTTCTATGTCAGTAAATATTATATCTCCTGGGGGGCGGAGCCTGCTAGCACACAGCACCAGACGCCATTTTTCATCTCTCCCGAACCTACAACTTAATCCAGGCAAAATCCGCGAAACGGGCACCCATCCAGCCCCACAACCCACATAATCGGAACCAGCAAGGCAAGAGGCACCGGCAGATGCCTTTTTTGCAGCCCCACAAGCTCCCCAAGCGGAAACGCAAAACCGGGGCCTACACCTCGCCGGTGATCGGGGACCTGGAGGAATTTCTGTTCCCGCCGCGAGCAGAGAGGGTAGGACCTCCACCACCCCCCTCACCCACTGATACACCAGCGCACATACCTGCAATGGGACGCAGATCCCCAAAACCAGCACCTGATGGAGGGGATATCGGCGCGCTGCTGCAACGCCCGGCGCCACCGCGCCCCGCTCCCATGCCTGCGGGCGGAGAACAGGAGCCAGCTCACGCTCACCACCAGGAGCGGAGGGGACAGGAGACCCACCAGGGCACACGGCCAGCGCAGGTACAGCAGCCTGAATCCCCTGAAGATGCAGCACCAGCCACTAAGGGGGACCTTAAACTCCTGCTTGCTGACATCCACAAGCTTTTAGCAGCTGACACTGCCCTCCTCAAGACAGAGGTACAACTGGTTACAGATAGGGTAACTACCACAGAGCAAGAAGTAGGGGAGGTTAAAACACACCTGACAACACTAGATGAACAAGTCCTCACTATACAGCATCACCAAAAACTTATGGCACTTAAAATGGCGACCATAGAAGACAGGCAAAGGAGAATGCACATCAAAATCAGGGGAATTCCAAACGCAATCACTGCAGAAGAACTGCCTCATTACGTAAGGCGTCTTATAGCCAGCATACTCCCCCACGCAGCTGCAAAGAAAATCGCCATAGACGGCATCTACCGGCTCCCGACATACACTCACCTGAAAACACGGGCAGCACGAGACCTCATCTTAAGGTGCGTCACGGTTCAGGACAAGCTCCATATTATGGCAGCGCTTAAAGACCGAACGCCACTGCCCTTTGAAGGCACAGAGCTAACCTTCTATCAGGACTTATCTAGGGCCACACTACTGTGGCGCAAATCATACGGCCCAACAGCAACACAGCTACGTGCCGCAGGCATAGCCTACAAGTGGGGAGCAGGAGGGTCTATGGAAGTCACCCGCGCAGGGACAACACACGTCCTCTCATTGCCTGAGGAAGCCTCCAACTTTTTGAAAACCCTCGGCTTGCAGCACCAGACCCCGAAACACCAAGGAGAACGCACGGAACGCATGACCGCTTCTCCTGATACCCCGGGAACAAGTGAACTGGGGGCACTGGGCACATGAACACTAACCGGTTGATAAAACACAAGATTTAATTACGATGGACTTTATGTTTTATTATGCCTTTTATTTTAAGTTACTATATCGTTCCCTGTAGGACGGATTACTCCGCTGACGCTACTAGAGTTATACTACCACTAAGACTGGTTGCCTTAAAAGCACCCAACTGGACACATAGTCCAACAAACACAACCCCCTCCCCCCCCACCACCCCCCCATGGTCAGGGGTGTCTTGCCCCCATGCCGAGGCACAGCGCACCACCACGACACCATCCAAGCCCTAACACGCTAGAACCTATCTCATTTCTTACACTGCTGACAGAAGCTACTGTAGGGCCTGTAACCCACACAGACTGCCCAGCATGCAAGCCGTACCACAAACAGCTAGTCCCATAGTAGACTACAACGTATCACACAGACTACTTAACCGACTACCACACACAGCTAGACCAACCCCACTGTGACTAATTTTCACTGTTACCCATTCCTGTTACGCCTTATCTGAAAATGTGCTTTTAACCTTATGCCATGTTTTATTTCGTTTAACATTATCTGCATACATATGTATAAGCTTGTTACCACTGAAATGGCAGCAAAGTGCTTGTTTGAAACCTAAGCACAACAAAATAAAGAATTAAAAAAATATATATTATATCTCCTGAGCAGAGGCATAACTACAAACCATGGGGCCGCAGTGCGAAAATTGTCCTGCCCCCCATGTCTTGAAGGGTTTACTGAATTGACGTGTTCAAGGATTCGGTTTTTGAAAGGTCTAAAAGTTTTACCTACATATTTGAGATCACAACTGCAAGTAAAGAGGTAGATCAGTCCTGAGGTTTGGCAGTTAAAAAATGTATTCACCGTATGTGTGTAGGTATTGGTCGAATTAGAGAAAGTTTTGGAATTTCTCCAAATAAATTTGCAGGCCTTACACCGGCCGCATTGGAAGGTACCTATTGCTGGAGTTTTAAGCCAAGTGCTCTGCCTAGTTGGTAGAGAGAGGTGGCTGGTTACCAGAAGGTCTTTGAGGTTGCGGCCTCTTCTGGCCGTAAGTGACACATTTGGCGTCAGGACTTCTTTGAGGTGATGGTCCTGGTAGATAAGGGGCCAGTATCTTTCTAGTATGTGTTTAACTGGATTCCATCCTGAGTCGAAGGTGCCAATGCATCTAATGATGTTTTGTGTCGTATCCTTTGCAGATTTTTCTTCCAGATGGGTGGATCTCTCGGTCAGTAGTGCTCTCTGATAGGCTGACTTGAGGCATCTGTTGGAATATCCTTTCATTTTAAACTGCGATCTTAGTGTTTAAGCTTTAAGTTTAAAGTCTTCAAGAGTGGAGCAGTTCCTTTGTCTTAAGAGAAAATTAAAACGTCTTTTGGTGTCATGGAGCTGCTTTACTCATGTCCAATCACTGTTTTGGCCTAAGATGCTAAATACTGCATTTTGGCCACTGGGGGCAGCACCATGGTGGCAGGAGGGCTGGATGCAAAAGGGCACTTTGCTAAATTCTACCTCTTTCTCTGTTTAGTTTTCTTGGGGATTGTGACTTCTGAAGCCAATTGAAATGGCAGACAGAGATCCAGAAAACCCTGTGTCTGATGAGAAAAATGAAGACATAAATAAAGATTTGGAACTTTTCACTGGGATCTCTCATAGGCGCTCTATCATCATAGTCATGATCCTCGTTTATATTAATCTCATCAATTATATGGATCGTTACACAATTGCAGGTAATGTGTCAGTTTGTTTTCATAATCCATGATTACCAAGATACAGGACATAGCCTATATGTTCCCACATTCCTTTTTATGATTATTCCATATACCATGAATTTAGAAAATTAATGGGAAAACTGCAAATGTTAGGTCAATAGAGTCAAAGATGAAAAATCCTCTAATTGTTTTCATACTAGGTATTCTGCCCTTAAATTTGCAATTTTCAGGTTAATTCCCTTCACTTCACCAGTAGTGTGATCATTGCCCCCTTCCCCCGAATTGTGTAGTAGTTATACTTTCTTGTGTATAGTATTATGAATCTCAACAGTCGTGGAAGGTCAATCGTGCTGGGGGCTGGTTAGCCTCTCACCCAAACCACCACATCAACCTGTAGTGATTATGGTGCTTAGGATTCCCCTTTAAGTGGCTAAAATTGTCCTTTTTAAGGAACAGGACCCCCAAGCACACACACTATGTACGCAAAAAAAGCACCATAGCGAAGGTTTAACAGACAAGTACCGAAACATAGTTATGAAGGGGTTTAATTAAAAAATCATATATAACTTTGCCATTGTACATTTTTCTAGCCATAATAACGTATAAAGGATATTAAACTCTATCTTGCGATTTTAGACATTGTTTTTTTTTTTACTTGTTTACATAGGTGTCCTCCCTGTTATTGCTAATGATTTCAGGATAAAGGACAGTGACTCCGGACTGGTTCAGACAGGTACACCCCTAAATAAATTAATCGGCCTTTTTGTGTGTGTTCTATGTCAGTAAATATTATATCTCCTGAGCAGAGGCATAACTACAAACCACGGGGCCGCAGTGCGAAAATTGTCCTGCCCCCCATGTCTTGAAGGGTTTACTGAATTGACGTGTTCAAGTATTCGGTTTTTGAAAGGTCTAAAAGTTTTACCTACATATTTGAGATCACAACTGCAAGTAAGGAGGTAGATCAGTTCCTGAGGTTTGGCAGTTAAAAAATGTATTCACCGTATGTGTGTAGGTATTGGTCGAATTAGAGAAAGTTTTGGAATTTCTCCGAATAAATTTGCAGGCCTTACACAGGTTTAACAGACAAGTACCAAAACAGAGTTTTGAAGGGGTTTAATTAAAAAATCATATATAACTTTGCCATTGTACATTTTTCTAGCCATAATAACGTATAATGAAGCCCATGGAATAAGCAAAGCTAGGTGGAATGGGCCTTGACAGAGCTAGGAGGCAGGCCTATGGAGGAGTGTTAGTTGATTGGTCAATTGAAATAAGGGGAGTGGCTTAGCCATATAAATATTCGCCATTTTAAAATTGGGTTCCATTTTAATTCGAAATCTTTACCTGTTGTTAGCTGTTGCTGGCTTCTGGTTGGGATTTCTTCTTTTTTGTCTTTCAGATGGATTCCGTGGCTGAGAGTGATATGGCAGCGATCCTCGAGGGCGTGAAGGCGGCGATCCGGCAGCATGGCACAGCTTGGATGGAGCAGCAGCTGGGGGCAGCACTGAGCATGGCGGGTCCGTCGGCGGCGCCGGCGCGGAGGACATCGCGCCGGACCAGGCCTCCACAGCGATTGAGCCCTGAGGCCGGTGCTGGCGCGGTTAGGAGTCGCAGCCCGTCAGCAGGCGGGACAAGGACCGGCAGTAGGAGATGTGGCGGCCGGGCTAGGATCCGCGGAGGTAGCGGCCCGGAGGCGACCGCGCAGCAAGGTCGGCAAGCAGCATCTGAGGTGTGCGGTCAGGACGAGATGGCGCCTAGGACCTTGGAGGCAGCGGGCTCGTTATCGGCAGCGGGTCCCGTTGGGAGCAGGGAGCAGCCTGCAGGACAGAGTAGACGCGGTGAGTCGCCCCCTGGGTCAGTTAGGGCAAAAAGGGGGAAGAAGCAGGGGTTGTCAAATGAGGCCCTCTTAACCCGTTCAGGTTCAGCGAATGATGGGGCAGCCAGTAAGGGCTTGGACAGCGGGGGACAGTCAGCACCTGCCACACATTCCAGGGCGGGTAGGGCGGCACCCAGAGCACGCAGCGGGTTGCAGCAAGCGAGGGCTAGGCCGCAAGTGCCCCTTCCATCCGCGCAGCGGCCGCAGGTGACAGGCGATAGGACTGCTCATAGGGCACTAGTGACGGGTGGCGGGGTCGCAGCAGGCAGTAGCATGGCCCCCTCCAGAACTGGCACTGATATGGGGCGCTGTAGGCCGGCAGATCAGCGGGCGGGCAGGGAAGGCCGCGCTCAGGATAGGTCGGACAGCCCCGTTAGTTGGCGCCGGGACCGGGGGGGTGATAGGGGATCCCGTCATCGCTCCAGGAGTATCCGGCGGAGCAGACAGCGCAGCAGCAGCGGGGAGTCGTCGGTTGGGCGGTACCGTGGCTCTCCCGTTCGGGGTACAGTCTCGCGGGGGAGTGCATCTAGGTCGGCGAGCAGGGGCTCTCCTGACAGGCGAGACAGAAGTTCGTCCGGGGACAGGTGTGGCAGAAAGGGCCGGCAGGCCAGGAGTAGCAGTACGCATAGGAGCGCAAGGGTTGAGGTTAGGGAGGATTTGGATTCTGAAGACGGCCTCCCCAGTTGTGCTTCTTTCGTCCACAGGTCACGGGATGTCGGGTCAGCGGGCCGTAGGAGGCCTAAGGACGGCGGAGGATTCGCAGCAGCATCGCCAGGCCCATCGCATGGCGGAGTTCGGGATGCAGCCCCAGGATCAGCAACACCTCGGGGTTTGGTCGGTGAGTTGCACAGTACACCACACTCTGGAGATTTATTGGAGGGCTTAAAATCGTTCCTTACATCTTGGAGTTCGGGGCGGGATACAGGGGCTTCTTTTAGCAGGGCGTGGTTGCCGGGATCGTCGGGTTTGGGGTCGGGGGTGCTTCCGGTCCCCGAGCGGGCGTGGAGCGGGGCAGGTGAGTTGGCAGCAGCGGTAGGGGGTTCAGTAGCCTCAGAAGTGGCGGTGGAAAGGGACACGCTAGTGGGGGAGATTCCGGACGCAGCACGGCAGAATGTACACGTGTCGTTTGCGGGTCCGCTTGGGTGTCACCTTAAGATGGAAGTTAAAGAAAGGTTGTGGAAGGGTGAATTTGTGGAGATCTTCTCCCTTCTCCCTTTAGATGAGTACCTGGATTTGAAGGAGGAGGATAAAAAGGACGCTAAGAAGGAGGAGGAGGAAAAGCGGCGTCGGTATAGGAAAATCCCGAAAACTTTCGGGAATTGGTTGCGAGCATTTTGCATACTGGCGAGTGTGCTGGGGGAAAAGGCCCCTGAAAAATGTTCCCAGCTGTTTTGTTACTTAGACGGGGTGTGGGAATCTTACCGCACTTATGGGGGGCTGGCCTGGTGGCGGTACGATGAACAATTTCGCCAGAGGCTATCAGCGAATCCAGGGATGAGATGGGACCAGATGGACCTACCATTATGGATGAAGCTGATGATGTCCCAAAAGGCGGCCCCCTTTCACGGGGGGGCTGGCGCCGGTGCCTCTTCCACCGCGTCGGCTGCGCAAAAGAAGGGTTTTTGCTGGCTCTATAACGAGGGCCAATGTAAGTGGGGTGCCTCATGCCGCTTTAAGCATGAATGCTCCGGTTGTGGAGGGGGGCACAGTTACAACAAGTGTTTCAAGCGGGGTAAGTCTGCAGCACCTAGCTCGGCCGGAGGGGCTTCGGCACCATCCGCTGCCGCTGGGTCGGTCTCCAGTGAAGGTAGACGCGATGCTCCCGTGGCTAAACAGCTACGGTAAACGAGATGATGCCAGCTTGTTGTTTGAGGGATTTACGAAGGGTTTTATCATTCCCTTCCGGGAGCGGGTTGTGGCACCTCGTTTCCGTAATCTGCGCTCCGTGGGCGAACATCATGATGTAGTGTGTGAGAAATTGCTTCATGAGGTTCGCCTGGGCCGGATGGCGGGGCCGTATAAAGTGCCTCCGCTGCCTGATCTCAGGGTTTCCCCTCTAGGCTTAGTGCCAAAGAAGGAGGCGGGAAAATTTCGCCTCATCCACCACTTGTCATACCCGAAAGGGTCATCGGTCAATGATGACATTGACGGGGCGCTCTGTTCTGTTTCCTACGCATCATTCGACCAGGCGGTCGAGCTGGTAAGGGAGGCAGGACGCGGAGCGTTGTTGGCTAAGGCGGACATAGAAGCGGCTTTTCGCCTTTTGCCCATTCACCCAATGTGTCACCACTTATTGGGTTGTTTTATCGATGACAGCTATTTTGTGGATCTGTGTCTACCCATGGGTTGCTCCATTTCATGTGCGTACTTTGAGAAATTTAGTACGTTCGTGGAATGGGTAGTGAGGAAGGAGGCGGGCACCAAGTTTGTGGTCCATTATTTGGATGACTTCTTGTGTGTGGGGCCGGCCGGCTCCGACGCTTGCCGTTTCCGGTTGCGGTGTCTTGAATGGATTAGCCAGGTTTTTGGGATACCTCTGGCTCGCGACAAGACTGTGGGGCCTGTTACTTGCCTTAGTTTCCTAGGACTTGAGATTGACACGGTCGCCGGGGAATGTAGGTTGCCAGCGGATAAGTTGGAGGCCCTGCGCGACGCTATTTCAGAGTTGCGGGGGGCAAGGAAGGCGACCCTGCGGGATATTCAATCGCTGTTGGGACGGTTGAATTTCGCTTGTCGCATTATCCCGGTGGGTAGGGTGTTTAACCGGTTCCTAGCCAAAGCCACGGCGGGAGTGCGGTCCCCCCATCATTTTATTAGAATCACCGCTCCGATCAAGGAGGACTTGGGGGTTTGGGAGACCTTCCTGAAGGATTTTAATGGGAAGGTCTTTTTCAGGGAAAAGTGTATTGAATCGCCCGAGTTGGAATTCTTTACCGATGCATCTGGGAGTGTAGGTTTCGGGGCCTACTTCACGGGTCAGTGGTGTGCGGAAAGATGGCCTGAAAAGTGGGCAGTCAGCCCGCTGATTCGGAACTTGGCTTTCCTCGAGCTGTTCCCATTGGTGGTGGCACTCTCGTTGTGGGGCCAGGTTTTACGCAATAGGAGAGTGGTTTTCTTTACTGACAACATGGCTGTTGTGGAGGCGGTGAACAATCTGTCAGCGTCCTCGGTCCCAGTGGTCCGCTTGCTTCGTCGGTTTGTCTTGTACTGCATGCAGTTAAACATTGTTTTTCGTGCACGTCATGTCCCAGGTTTCTTGAACGTAATTGCGGATGCTCTTTCTCGCTTTCAGTGGGAAAAGTTTCGGGCGGAGGCCCCGACCGCGCAGAAGGAGGGTCTGCCATGTCCGGATCAGATGTGGCGGCTCGGGACATCTTGCTTGGAAGACTGATCAGGGATTCGTTGGCTCCGGGCACGTGGGCAGCGTATAGTAAAGTATGGGAAAGGTGGGACGAAGCAGTAGGCTGTACAGGGGACATGGTATCGGCAAAGGTACGTTTAGAGACTTTATTATGGTTGCTTTGCCGGCTGTTCGCAGGGGGTGCTTTCCCGGCAGTGGTTGGTCGAAACTTGGCAGCCCTAGCGTTTCTCTTCAAGCTCCGCGGGTGGGAGGATTTGACAAAGTCGTTTATTGTGCGGCAGGCAGTTAAAGGTTATCGCAAGGGGAGGTCTGTCCCTGACAGTAGGAGGCCGGTGTCTTTCACGGTGCTTCTGCAGCTTCTGGGGGTCTTGCCAAGTTTGTGTTTTTCGCTGTTTGAGGTCTTGCTATTTAAGGTGGCTTTTGTATGGGCCTTTTTCGGGGCATTTCGGGTGAGCGAGATTGTGAGTGGGAGTAAGCTTAGGCAAGGGGGTCTTCAGTTCGAGGACGTGGACTTGAGGGTAGCAGAAGTAGCTATTCGGCTACGGCGCTCGAAGACGGATGTCTTTGGGAGAGGTCGGACGATTAAGCTGTTTGCTATACCTCAAGTGGAGGCTTGCCCGGTGGGCTGTGCTCAGCGATATGTGGAAGTCCGCCCTGAAGGGAGGGGTTCCTTTTTTCGCCATGCTGACGGCTCGGCGTTGTCAAGGTTCCAATTCACCAGGGTGTTTAAGTTGGGTTTGGAGCGCTTGGGCATGGATCCCTCGCAATTTGGCACCCACTCGTTCAGGATCGGGGCTGCCACTGAGGCGGCGAGATTAGGCTTGGGGGACGAGCTGGTTAAGAAAATTGGGAGATGGGAATCGCTTAGATTCCGTTCATATGTACGACCTGACCTGTTATTATAAATCATGTTGATGTTTTGGCGGTACAATTCAGGTTGGCCGTGGTTATAAGTTATTTCCTTTCTTTTCAGGTGGAGTTGCATGGATAGTAGGCCATTCATATGTCTACTGGGCTGAACGGAGGGCTGCAGTTCGGAGACAAGGCACGCAGCTCGGCTTTCCGTTGGAGGTGTTACGTGTGTTGTGGTTTGGCTTTCGGGGTTATGGTTGGAGAGATACGTGTTTGGATTTATTTCGGAGGATAGGGCAAGGGGAAGTCCCCGATTTAATATTGTTCCACACGGGGGGGAATGATTTTGGGTTGGTCCCGCAAAGGGAATTAGTTCGTGGAATTAAAAGGGACTTGGATAAGTTGAGGTCTTTGATCCCCGGGGTGGTTATTGTTTGGTCGGAAACGGTACCGCGTTTCCATTGGCGTCATGCGAGGGATTTCGCAGCGATGGCAAGATATAGACGTAAGTTCAATAAGTTGTTGGCGATTTTTATTAAGAGATCTGGGGGGGTAGTTGTGCGGCACAGGGAGCTGGAGGATATGTTACCGGGATACTTCCGGCGTGATGGGGTGCATTTGTCTGATGTGGGTTTGGATTTCCTTAATTTGGGCTTTCAGGATGGTTTGCGACAGGCTTTGTTTGTTCGGGGTGGGGGCGCACAGGAGGCTTGAGGGGTCAAGCTCTGTGCTGTGGCGGGGGATGGTTTAGTTTAATTGGGGGTAGGTCGGTTTTTGGTAAGTGGGAGAGGTCAAGAGGAATACTTACCTTTAGATTTGGTGGTAGGTTCGAGCTCGGCGGTAGCTACGAACCTGGGGGTGTAGGGGTGTCTCGGTATGCCCCTACACTGGAAATGGATGCCCTTGGTGGCTGGGTCAATGGTGTAGGGGTGTCTTGGTATGCCCCTACAGTGGAAAGGGATGCCCTTGGTGGCTATGTGATGGTGTAGGGGTGTCTTGGTATGCCCCTACAATTGGAAATGGTTGCCCTGGGTGGCTGTGTTAATTGTTTATGTTATTTATGTTACATTGTTATATGGTATTATGTAAATATGTTCGAGGTCATTGTCTGGGTAATTAGTTATGTTAATTGGGGGAATGTCTGTTCAAATGTTGGTGACAATGACCTCTTAAATTTTATATTTTAATTTATATATTTATGTAATTAATAAAGCCGTGGAATATTTTTGCCAAACAATCCTGGTGTCTGTTTTTATTGGAGGTAATTGGTTATAACTGGAATAGGCCAAAGAGACGACAATGCGCATGTCAAGGATATTAAACTCTATCTTGCGATTTTAGACATTGTTTTTTTTTTGTACTTGTTTACATAGGTGTCCTCCCTGTTATTGCTAATGATTTCAGGATAAAGGACAGTGACTCCGGACTGGTTCAGACAGGTACACCCCTAAATAAATTAATCGGCTTTTTTCTGTGTGTTCTATGTCAGTAAATATTATATCTCCTGAGCAGAGGCATAACTACAAACCACGGGGCCGCAGTGCGAAAATTGTCCTGCCCCCCATGTCTTGAAGGGTTTACTGAATTGACGTGTTCAAGGATTCGGTTTTTGAAAGGTCTAAACGTTTTACCTACATATTTGAGATCACAACTGCAAGTAAGGAGGTAGATCAGTCCTGAGGTTTGGCAGTTAAAAAAATGATTCACCGTATGTGTGTAGGTATTGGTCGAATTAGAGAAAGTTTTGGAATTTCTCCGAATAAATTTGCAGGCCTTACACCGGCCGCATTGGAAGGTACCTATTGCTGGAGTTTTAAGCCAAGTGCTCTGCCTAGTTGGTAGAAAGAGGTGGCTGGGTACCAGAAGGTCTTTGAGGTTGCGGCCTCTTCTGGCCGTAAGTGACACATTTGGCGTCAGGACTTCTTTTGAGGTGATGGTCCTGGTAGATAAGGGGCCAGTATCTTTCTAGTATGTGTTTAACTGGATTCCATCCTGAGTCGAAGGTGCCAATGCATCTAATGATGTTTTGGTTCGTATCCTTTGCAGATTTTTCTTCCAGAAGGGTGGATCTCTCGGTCAGTAGTGCTCTCTGATAGGCTGACTTGAGGCATCTGTTGGAATATCCTTTCATTTTAAACTGCGATCTTAGTGTTTTAGCTTTAAGTTTAAAGTCTTCAAGAGTGGAGCAATTCCTTTGTCTTAAGAGAAAATTAAAACGTCTTTTGGTGTCATGGAGCTGCATTACTCATGTCCAATCACTGTTTTGGCCTAAGATGCTAAATACTGCATTTTGGCCACTGGGGGCAGCACCATGGTGGCAGGAGGGCTGGATGCAAAAGGGCACTTTGCTAAATTCTACCTCTTTCTCTGTTTAGTTTTCTTGGGGATTGTGACTTCTGAAGCCAATTGAAATGGCAGACAGAGATCCAGAAAACCCTGTGTCTGATGAGAAAAATGAAGACATAAATAAAGATTTGGAACTTTTCACTGGGATCTCTCATAGGCGCTCTATCATCATAGTCATGATCCTCGTTTATATTAATCTCATCAATTCTATGGATCGTTACACAATTGCAGGTAATGTGTCAGTTTGTTTTCATAATCCATGATTACCAAGATACAGGACATAGCCTGTATGTTCCCACATTCCTTTTTATGATTATTCCATATACCATGAATTTAGAAAATTAATGGGAAAACTGCAAATTTTAGGTCAATAGAGTCAAAGATGAAAAATCCTCTAATTGTTTTCATACTAGGTATTCTGCCCTTAAATTTGCAATTTTCAGGTTAATTCCCTACACTTCACCAGTAGTGTGATCATTGCCCCCCTTCCCCCGAATTGTGTAGTAGTTATACTTTCTTGTGTATAGTATTATGAATCTCAACAGTTGTGGAAGGTCAATCGTGCTGGGGGCTGGTTAGCCTCTCACCCAAACCACCACATCAGCCTGTAGTGATTATGGTGCTTAGGATTCCCCTTTAAGTGGCTAAAATTGTCCTTTTTAAGGAACAGGACCCCCAAGCACACACACTATGTACGCAAAAAAAAGCACCATAGCTAAGGTTTAACAGACAAGTACCAAAACAGAGTTATGAAGGGGTTTAATTAAAAAATCATATATAACTTTGCCATTGTACATTTTTCTAGCCATAATAACGTATAAAGGATATTAAACTCTATCTTGCGATTTTAGACATTGTTTTTTTTTTTTTTTGTACTTGTTTACACAGGTGTCCTCCCTGTTATTGCTTAATGATTTCAGGATAAAGGACAGTGACTCCGGACTGGTTCAGACAGGTACACCCCTAAATAAATATATCGGCCTTTTTCTGTGTGTTCTATGTCAGTAAATATTATATCTCCTGAGCAGAGGCATAACTACAAACCACGGGGCCGCAGTGCGAAAATTGTCCTGCCCCCCCATGTGTCTCATTCCCTCACCCCCAGACCCTTCATGTGTTTCATCCCGTCGCCCCTCCATGTGTCTCATCCCCCTCTACAGGCCCCATGTAGCTCATGTATCTTGTGTTTTATTTTCCCCCAAGCCCCACCCCATGTGTCTCAAATTCTCCCACCAGCCCCTTCATGTGTCCCATTTCTCCCTCTCTCCCCCCTAGCCCCTCCATGTGTCCCATTTCTCCCTCTCTCTCCCCCCTAGCCCCTCCATGTGTCCCTTTCCTCCATCTCTCCCCCCCTCCATGTGTCCCTTTCCTCCATCTCTCCCCTCCATGTGTCCCTTTCTTTCCTCTATACCCCCTCCCCTCCATGCATCCCTTTCCTTCCTCTCTCCCCCCTCCCCTCCACGTGTCCCTTTCCTTCCTCTCTCCCCCCTCCCTTCCACGTGTCCCTTTCCTCCCTCCCCTCTGTGTCCCTATCCTCCATGTGTCCCTTTCTCCCTCATTCACCCCTGCCCTCTATTTCCCCTCTTTTCTCCATGTGTCCTTTTCCTCCCTCATTCGCCCCTCCCCTCTATGTGTCCTTTTGCTCTCTCTCTCTCTCTCTCTCCATGTGTCCTTTTCCTCCCTCATTCGCCCCTCCCCTCTATGTGTCCTTTTGCTCTCTCTCTCTCTCTCTCCCCTCTTCTCTCCATGTGTCCTTTTCCTCTCTGTCTTGCCTCTCCTATCCTGTACTTGTCTCGCCGCAGTTCCTTGTCTGAGAGGAAGTGCTCTCACAGTGAGCACTTCCTGTTAGACTGCTCGGCCAAACTACACACAGGCAGGAGGGGAGAAGCACAGTGCAGATCTCCCCTCCTGCCAGCCTCGGGAACCGCGGGCCCCGGGCCGTTGCGGCTGTGCCCCAGCCCAAATGATGTGCTGGCGGACCATGGACTCATGGTTGCTACTGCAGCTGGACCCCCTGGAGTGATGGGCTTGGTCGCAGTGGCAACCCCTGCGACCGTGGTAGGTACGCCACTGCTTATCTCTACCTGTTACTAGGAGCATTGTTTAGAATATTAAACTCTTCTATAGCGTTCATATGTAAATTACATTGATAACTTGTGGATTTTTTATTCTCCATCATTCTTCCTCCTTTTACATAGAAACATAGAATGTGATGGCAGATAAGAACTATTTGACCTATCTAGTCTTCCAAATTTCTAAATACTTTTATTAGTCCCTGGCCTTATCTTAAGGTTGGGATAGCCTTATGCGTATCCTACGCATGCTTAAACTCCCTCACTGTGTTAACCTCTACCACTTCAGCTGGAAGGCTATTTCATGGGTCCACTACCCTCTCTGTAAAGTAATACTTCCTGATATTATGTGTGAACCTTTGCCCCTCTAATTTAAGACTATGTCCTCTTGTTGTGGTAGTTTTTCTTCTTTTAAATATGGTCTCCTCCTTTACTGTGTTGATTCCCTTTATGCATTTAAAGGTTTCTATCATATCCCCCCTGTCTCGTCTTTCCTCCAAGCTATACATGTTAAGATCCTTTAACCTTTCCTGGTAAGTTTTATCCTGCAAGCCATGAACAGTTTAGTAGCCCTTCTCTGAAATATAAATGTTACTGTATTTTTGTATTGTTTGTTTATTAAATGCACCTTTCTGATTGCTTGGTCTCACTGCTCTTCTCATTCTCTCCCCAGTGTTTATTTGTAGTTACATGGTGTTTGCTCCCGTCTGTGGGTACCTGGGGGATCGGTACAACAGAAAGTACATAATGGGTGGAGGCATCGCCTTCTGGTCAGTCATCACCCTGTCCAGTTCATTCATCACGAAGGAGGTAACATCACAAGGCATTCCATTAAAACCAATGATTTATTTCCTCTCAGGCCTATCCATTTTGTAGAATGCTTGTAGAGCTTTGATGGTCATCCATCAAATCTTATGAGGTGCAGTCATCATGCAGTTTGCCGAGTTCTCAAAATATCAGATTTACTGTGGCATTGCTGCTCTTGTTTCTTCAAGATATTTCTAGATAACTGTTGCCCTTATTTTTACAGTACTTCTGTAGCTGATCACACGAGGCCTTGTGGGAGTTGGAGAAGCAAGCTACTCCACCATCGCCCCAACGCTGATTGCGGACCTATTCCTTCATGATGAACGCAGCAGAATGCTGTCTTTTTTCTATTTGGCTACACCTGTTGGCTGGTGAGTTTCTGATTCTGGACCATCTTCGTTTTTAATGTCATATAGCTTTTAACAATCAAGAATAGATTAGGGTAGGGTAATAGATTGTAAGGCTATTGAGGTTGTAAATGTTGTTTTTGTGGCCATAAAATTTATAATTCCAGAAACCTAGATTTCATTGACCAGGGAACTCTAACTGTGTGATCAAAATGGAAAAACTGGAAACTGGAAAAAATAGAGTTTTGAGATTTTCTTTAAGTTCTGTTCCATTTTTGCCTGAAGTTAGCAATTCCCATTTTAGTCTTCTAGAATTTCTGGTTTATTGGCAATGTTCTTTCAATGTTCTTTCATAAAGACACAGGCCAATCCCTAATCCTGGTTTTGTGTAAGAACATGGATCATGGTAGTGAGTGCTTGACATTACAAAGCTGATTCTTTTCTCTCTTTTACAGTGGACTTGGTTACATTGCTGGGTCAAAGGTGACGAGTGCAGCAGGTGAAGACTGGCATTGGGCATTAAGAGTAAGTGAATGAAAAAAGCTTCAGATATTGTGTGGGTGCTGGATGGCATTTTGCTTGGGGTTTCTTTACATTTTCATACACCATTTAAATATGGCTGACATTTGCAGTGCTTGTTTTTTTTTTAACTCCTTAGACACAACTGGGTAATCCCTACATCCTGGACCTGTAGTGGGCATGGGGACTGGTTTGGGAACTACTGAGATAGGCTGTAATTGTAGTGTCAACTGCGCCATGCTCTTACGTACTTATTCATCCTGTATGCATGTCTGTGTGGGTCTCTCTGGCCTTATACTTTGTGCCCAGATATTTGAGGTATGTAGTATGGTCATTGACACTGTCTGATCTTGTGCTGTAGGTTACTCCAGGACTGGGTGTTGTAGCAGTGTTATTACTGTTCTTCGTGGTCCAAGAGCCTCCCAGAGGGGCCGCTGAAGGGAGGATAAGAAGGAAACCCCTCACCAACTCTTCCTGGACTTCCGATATAAAATCCTTGTTGAAAAAGTGAGTTATATTTCTATTCTAACTGACAAACATCTGGCCTCTGCCTGGTGTCTAACTTCTCCTTTTATCATCCCCTCTTGTAGTCCAAGTTTTGTTCTTTCGACATTTGGGTCTACAGCAGTGGCGTTTATTGCAGGAGCCCTGTCCCTTTGGGCTCCAACGTTACTGATGCGTGCACGGAGGGTGTTATACAAAGATAATCCGTGTCAAATCGCTATTTGTAGCACTGATGACAGGTAAGGCTTACAATCACCAATGTTGACTGCCATTGTCTTTTCCATTCTGTATGTCAAATGTGTGTATTGGCCAGTTTTAGTGAAAATAACTTCTAGTGAAGCCAACTGGCTGCAAACATCCTACAAGTCTTTGAAATACCTTTATATCCTCCCCCCCCAACACACCCTCCCTTTTTAAAAGGCACATTACATGTTCTCTGTGCTGTTTCTTAAAGGGATACTCCCTTAAGGGGTTAAAGGGATACTCCCGGCACCAAGTCCACTTTTGCCCATTGGAGTAGTCTGGGTGCCAACTACCACTACCCTTAACCCTGCAAGTGTAATTATTGCAGTTTTCATAAACTACAATATTTACCTTGCAAGGTTAAGTCCTCCTCTAGTGGTTGTCTATCAGACAGCCACTAGAGGGACTTCCGTGTTCTTAGAAAGTGTTTTAAGCAACGCTGGACATCCTCACGCTATGTGAGGACCTCCAGTGTCGCCGAAATCCCCATAGGAAGGCATTGAATAATGCTTTCCTATGGGGAGGTCTAATGCGCGTGCACAGCCATTGCACCACGTGCGCATTAGGTCTCCCCCGCGGCGGGGGAGGAGAGTGGGCGGAGCATGACCAGTGCCGAGGGACATTGGCGCTGGACTCCAGTAAGTCACTGAAGGGGTTTTAACCATCAGGCCCTGGTGCAGAAATTGCTGTGGGGCCCTCTCCCCCACGGGTCTCGTCCCCCCCAAGTGTTTAATTCTCCCCACAAGCCCCTCCTTGTGTTTAATACTCCCCAGCTCCTCCATGTGTCTCACTCCCCCTCACAGCTCCTCCATGTGTCTCATTCTTCTCTCCTAGCCCCTCCATGTGCCTCATTCCAACTAGCTCCCCCATGTGTCTCATCCCTCTCCCCGGCCCCTCTATTTTTCTTATCCACCCTCCCAGTTCCTTAATGTGTCTCATTCTCTCCCTCCAAGCTCCGACATGTCTCATTCCCTTCAAGTGTCTCATTTTCTCCATGTGTCTCCCTCACAACTGCTGCATTTGTCTCATTCTCCCCTGCCCCTTCACGTTTCTCATCCTTCCCAGCCGCTCCATGTGTCTCATCCCTCCCAGCCACTCCATGTGTCTCATTTCTCTCCCCAGCACATCCATGTGTTTCATCCCCCATTCCCCTCCCCTCCAGGGCCTGCTTACCTCACTTGCCGAGGGAATCGCCGGTCAGACCGCTGTCCACTTGGCCATGCTACATACAGTGACTGTACTGTGTACTCCCCTTCTGCTAGTCATCCGGAGAACGCGCTGGTGTGGCTATGCATCGGACCTGAAGTTATGCAGGCCCACCTGTCTAAGGGGTCAACAGGGCAGCCGGGCCCTGTGGAGTAATGGACCAGGACGCAGCTGTGACCGCGGTAATTACGCCACAGATCACTGTATAGTTGAGGACTGCCTTGTTTCTCTAAGTACAGAAATGTATACACTGGCATTATTTCATTTGCTCACACTTGAGAAAAGAATCCAACGGTTTTGTATTTCGTTTCACTTTTTTTCCCCCATTATATTTCTTCTGTCTTTCTCTCTTTTTCCACTGGTTTATTATACTCTTAATTTTTTAACTCATTGTGTCTTTTATTTTATTTTGTTCTAGTTTGATTTTCGGAGTGATCACTTGTGTGACTGGTATTGTGGGGGTTATAGCTGGTGTGGAGATCAGCAAGTGTTGCCGGAGAAAAAATCCACGTTCGGACGCTTTGGTCTGCGGCTTTAGCCTCTTGTGCGCACAGCCCTTCCTTTACGTCTCCTTAGTGATAGCAAAGAAAAGCCTTATTTCAACTTACGTAAGTACTCTCCCTCCCTTCACTAAATATGCACCACTTACCTCCTCCTCTTCGTAGCCGAAATAGAATTTTAAGGGCCAGTTAGAGGTGAACAAATGACTATTCAGTGTTAAGGTAGATGAGTCAAGCCTTCTCAAAATTATTAGTGAGAAAATCAAGGATCCATCTTTCCTAGGATTTTAACACACTGGATGCTGCTCAATAATTAGTAACCACTCCCCCATTTATAGATTGCTAAATAAAAGAATACATCAATATAGCAATCTATCCTTCTTTGGTTGTTGGCACAGTGGCGTTGCATGTTGCTTTCTAATTGTCTCTCTCTTCTGCCTCTCTGCAGGTTTTAATCTTCATTGGGGAAACACTGCTTTCCATGAACTGGGCGATTGTTGCAGATATATTACTGGTAATGTATGAAGGGAAATCTTGGGAGGTTTAAAGGATTTTAACCACAGATTAGCCAAATATATAACTTGCTAAAGGAACACTCGAGACCCATAAATTACTTTCGTTTGCTCAAATGCTTAGTGTGTGAAGAGGGCGTCCTCTTTTATAAGTTTACAAAAAGTGCAGATTGCAAAAGAAGTTTGCACTTTTATAAATTAAACTTGTTACACTCTCATGGCTGTCAATCAATGGAGCTAAGCTCAAGAAGCAGCAATTGCACAGAGTACTTGCATTGCAAAGACTTCTCATTGAACTGCTATCATTGAACTGGGCGAATGTTGCAGATATATTACTGGTAATGTATGAAGGGACATCTTGGGAGGGTTAACCCCTTAAGGACCAAACTTCTGGAATAAAAGGGAATCATGACATATCACACATGTCATGTGTCCTTAAGGGGTTAAAGGATTATAACCACCGATTAGCCAAATACATGACTTGCTAAAGGGACACTCGAGACCCATAAATTACTTTCGCTTGCTCAAATGCTTAGTGGGTGAAGAGGGCATCCTCTTTTATAATTTTACAAAAAGTGCAGATTGCAAAAGAAGTTTGCACTTTTATAAATTAAACTTGTTACACTCTCATGGCTGTCAATCAATGGAGCTAAACTCAAGAAGCAGCAATTGCACAGAGTACCTGCCTTGCAAAGACTTAATTGAACTGCATTGGTAAGTCTGTGATTGGACAGCCACAGAAAGTCTGGGCGGGGTTAGAAGGGGAGGACTTGCAAAGGCTGCAGACAAGATAACTGCGGCTTTTGCAGGCTGTTTTGACATGAGAAAATGCATTGTAATGTAATATAGTGATTTTTATTTATTATTTGTTGGGGGAGATATTTTGGCAGTAGAGTGTTTCTTTAATCATTCTTTGGACAGTTGTGCACTAATGTTTCTAAAGTGGCAGTCCCAATTTTCAGGTCTTTGCCCACTATTCTGACTTTGCTCACTGGTGTTCGACCTTTGGTGACACCAGAGAACAGTCCCCAGAAAGTGTAACGTGTAGATGTGCGCATGTAGGGCACAGCCGGTATTTAAAGCTGTGTGGCCGGTGCCGGTATTGCAGAAATACCTTCAATACAATTGGCGGTATTTTTCTTTGAAGAGAATGTGCTGCAATATCGGCACCGGCCACAAGGGTGTGCAGTGTTCTAAGGCCGTGCTAGGAACACTCGTTGGTGCTAGAGCTGTGTGGAGAGGGCTGAGATGGGATGTCGCTGCATGTCCCTGCCCTCTCTACTAACAAAGTCCGCATGGGAGGAGTGGGAGCAGCAGGAGCTACAGGACAAACAGATGGAAGATTAGCACCTGGACCTGAGTCATGAGAGCAGAGAGTGTGTGTTTAGCACTGTGTGTGTGTATTCAGCAGTCTGTGTGTTTATTCAGCAGTTTGTGTGTGTGTTCACAAGTAAGTAGCAGTAAAAAAATATTCCCTGTATTTGTAAGTTTTGCAAATCAGATAGCGTAACAGAAAGTTCAATAAAAGGAAGTAGCTGCTGCTATGTAAAAGCTCAATAAAAAGTATCACCAAAAAAGTAATAAGCAGATTAACTGCTACCAGCATAGGGAAAAAGGACTGTGGCATCCAATAGTGAAATTTACGAAACCATAAGGATAATGGGAGGAATAGGTAATACAATCTACAGAAAGTTTTAGCAGAGATCCTTTACCTACACAAAGATCGCGTGTACCTGGAACCCAAGTCACAAAATTAGCTACCATTCAAATTCTTCTATTCTCCGTGTGTGTGTATTTAGCAGTCTGTCTTGTGTATGTGTATTCAGAGGTCTCTGCATATTTAGCAGTCTGTATGTGTACTCAGCAGTCTGTCTGTGTATGTGTATCCAGCAGTGTGTGTGTGTGTGTGTGTACTCAGCAGTCTGTCTGTGTATGTGTATTCAGCAGTCTGCCTATTTAGCAATCTGTGTGTGAATTCAGCAGTCTCTGTATATTTAGCAGTATGTGTACGTACCTAGCAGTCTGTCTTTGTATGTGTATTGAACAGTCAGTGTATTCAGCAGTCTCTGCATATTTAGCAGTATGTGTACGTACTGCATATTTAGCAGTATGTGTACGTACTCAGCTGTCTGTCTTTGTATGTATATTGAACAGTCAGTGTATTCAGCAGTCTCTGCATATTTAGCAGTATGTGTACGTACCTAGCAGTCTGTCTTTGTATGTGTATTGAGTGTATTCAGCAGTCTCTGCATATTTAGCAGTATGTGTACGTACCTAGCAGTCTGTCTTTGTATGTGTATTGAACAGTCAGTGTATTCAGCAGTCTCTGCATATTTAGCAGTATGTGTACGTACTCAGCAGTCTGTCTTTGTATGTATATTGAACAGTCAGTGTATTCAGCAGTCTCTGCATATTTAGCAGTATGTGTACGTACCTAGCAGTCTGTCTTTGTATGTGTATTGAACAGTCAGTGTATTCAGCAGTCTCTGCATATTTAGCAGTATGTGTACGTACCTAGCAGTCTGTCTTTGTATGTGTATTGAACAGTCAGTGTATTCAGCAGTCTCTGCATATTTAGCAGTATGTGTACGTACGTAGCAGTCTGTCTTTGTATGTGTATTGAACAGTCAGTTTATTCAGCAGTCTCTGCATATTTAGCAGTCCGTGTATGTGTATTCAGCAGTTTGCATATGTGTGTGTATTTAGCAGTCTGCATGTGTGTTTGTATATACAAATTTACACAATGACACACTGCTATACACACACATACACTCACCCAGACAGTATATACACACACTGCCTCACATACACAATACTATACACACAGTCAGACACAGTAGAAACATTGCAAGTATTTTATAAGTGATTTAGGGAATTTTCTGCTTCCAAATGTTCCCGATCTTTTATGCACATCGTGTGCTGTGATGTCACGCATATATAATTAATTATGCAAATTAGTATGGCCGGTATTTTTTTCCAAAAAGGGTGGCAACCCTATGCGCATGCTGCACATTTAGGGAACTAGGACCCTGCAGAGAGCATTGAAAAAAAGCTCTATTCATGTCCTACCGTCAGTGGGCTGGTCTGCTTGATTGGCTGAAAGCCTGGCATGCATTTGACTTGATCCTATGATTAAGAGTGGACATTCGACACAATATGTGTGAGGAGGTAAGGGGTTGCTTGCCACGCTGAGGTGCAATTCCCATTATATTTGTATTTTTATCGATTTATAATAAAACATATGGATTTGGACTAATGCTATTTTATTAGCTATACTGTGAACAGAGGAGGCTCCTTTGAGAAATTTTGAATTGTTACTGCTGACCACAGTTCCGGTTCCAAAATCAGCTGACTTTTGATGCAAGAAACGGTATATTGCTGCTTTTCAATTTCCTCACACCTGCCGTGCACAGACCTTTACAGGGATACTGTAGGCACTTTTGCAATTTTATTGAAGTTGTTATAGTGCCTGCAATCCTGCCCACCCCCAAAAAACGTTTTAGTTCACTAATTAGAAGGCTTGGAACCGCGGCTTAGTGTGTGATGTTTTGCTCGTTCCTCCTGGTCTGATGATATTTTTAACTCTCCCCTTTTGCAGTATGTGGTGATTCCTACAAGACGTGGAACGGCAGCAGCATTGCAGATCGTTGTGTCCCACATATTAGGAGATGCTGGCTGTAATCGGAGTGGTAAGTGATCACTATATCTCCATGTACATTAAAGGTTTACGCCAACCCCCATGACCACTTCAGTAATTTGAATAGATCATGGTGGTAGGAGCCTGGATGTGCAAATATGTGCTTTAAACTCTGCACATTCAGAGATATTTGCATTCGTGTCTCGGGGGCTTGTTACTCTGAACTGTTGCAGGTTGCCTAATGTCAATTCTATATATATTTTACGTCAGTCATCAGCGCACACAACGCATGCTTTCAACAGACAATATTATCTTGTCCCTAACAGACAAAGTGCCTGCAAAGGGAAGATCGTATTTTGGAAATTGAAAGTTCCACCGTCCCAAAATCTCTCCCTCCCCACTCCGGGGGTCTGTAGGGGCAGTAGGTCCTCCCCCATGAATATTAGAATAATAGAATAGGTTTTTAATTATTTGATCACAGGTTGCTAGCAATGCCTGTGGGCAAAAAGTCTGGATTTTTTCAAACCGGGGCCCGAATTTGAAGCATCTGAGCCTGGAATTATTTAATTTGGTTTGGATTTCAGCTGTCCAGCAGCGTTTGGCCCTGCTGATATCTGGACCAAATTCAGGTCTATTTGGGGCCTGAAATGCAAAATCTGTATATTGTTGAATAGTGTGAACAATGTCTGGATTTTGGAGTCCTAATAGCCCCATATGCGGCCCGATTGTTTTTTCCCATCCGGTACTGCGCTATTTAGACTTTATGGAAATCCCCTGTACGTGTCTTTATTTAAGTGGTCCTTCCAGTGGGATGCCCATTATAGATTACCAGCAGTTGTTGAAATATGCATCATTAAGTGAAGATACTGAACAGGTACAACCAGTATGGAAACATGAGCATCTTTACATATTATATGTGACATATAGCAACACTCACCATTTGGCAATTTGTCTAATGAAAATAACTGTGCTGTATTCTTACAAATACACGTGATCAAAGAATTTGGATATGCTTATGTATTTCGTTTACTGTTCTACCCGCATTTTGGCCTCAATTTTAATCACTTAATCACCAGCTATAACTGCTTCTCTTTCATCTTTCTTCTTCTCAGATTTCAGATCTAATAAGCAAAGGAAAGCCAGATTCAGACCTCTTGCGGTTTAATAGCTTAGGCTCCGCTCTAATTATTTGTGCCTTTGTTGGAGTCATCGGAGGGGGATTTTTCCTTGCAACCTCTTTCTACGTAGAGAAAGATCGGAAGAAGGCGGAAAGCGACTCCCAAGATGAAGATGAAGATGGCGAGGTTTGAGAAGAGGCCTGGACATCCTTTACAAAATGTAACGAACACGGTAAGAATTAAGCCCTAAATGAGTCCTGGTAAGCAACAGCAGCAACAACAAGCTGCCATGGTTTCCTCCTCTTGACTGTACTGATAAGTTCTCACAATGGGTTGGTGGTTGCTCTTCAAGTAGGTGAGTATGTAAGAGAGCAAAAATACATTTAATTGTGGAGTATAACTAGAAATTTGGGTGGAGTGAATATGGAAAATCACTTACAATTTTAGGAGCTTTTAAACCAGTTCTAAGATGAAAGTTTTGATGGAATAATCCCCATCTAGGCATAAATAGTTGTTTTCCTTAGCAGGTCAGGGTCTACAGTAGAGTATTAACAAAAAAAAAGCAAAAATACATAGAAACAGTATATAGTATGTAGGAAAGTTCTAGGGATATATAGTATTGAGTGGTAATGCACTCACATGACATAGAGCCTTTTATGTGGTACAAACAAAACAGCAACCAGTGGTATGATCTCCACTTCTGGATAATGTTTAGCTGGATATTCTCAGTGTTGTCATGCAAGGCAAAACATTGACATAGAGCTCTCTGTTGAAACATTTATAATAGAAAGAAAAGAGTTCCTACTCGCATGCCCCTGAGCAATATGGTATTGCTCAAACCTTATGGCGTAGATGTTTATAAATCAGAACTGGCTTTGCTTATCCCAGTCTTGATAGGGAAAGCGACCAACAGGATTAAAGATGACATTAAGTCCTGGTGTTTGAACATGTTTGATAAAGATCTCTCAGTAATTCACAATGCTAAAGAAAACCAATTACATTTTGATTCTCAAACAGACAGGCTAGTTTCCCTCCCCCCCCACCTTATATTCCCCAAGGGGAAACCACTAGAATGCCCTACGGGGTAATAAATTATTGTTGTTGTAACACGTCGTGTGCCCCACTGGAACCTTAGTCACACTTCACTCTACTTACCCAGTGATATAACTTTTGTCAGTCAATAGACATAGTCCTGGGATACACAGTGTAGGACCCACTGTCTGACTACCCTCACGGAATTGATTATATGATAACTAATTATTTTCCTAAACAACAGCGGTGTCTTTCTTAAAGAACTATACCACTTCTGTTAACCAACGTCACCGCTCATGTTAATGTTTATGCTCAACTGCCTTTTCATGTTTCTCTTACAAAAAAAAGAAAAAAGAAAAAGTGCAGTACCCCTCACTTGCCATGTTCCTGTTTCCAAATGTATAATGGTTACGGGCTTGTTTGTGCTGTTGCAGCAATGCAAGCCAGTTTGTGATCTTTTGTACGAAAAAAAAGAAAAGCCTTATTTCAACTTACGTGAGTACTCGCCTTCCCACCACTAAAAATGCACCACTCACCTTCTCTTCATGGCAGAAATAGAATTTAAAGGGCCAGTTAGAGGTGAACAAAGTGTCAAGGTAGATGAGTCAAGCCTTTCCTAGGATCTTGACACACTGGACGCTGCTCAATAATTAGTAACCACTGCCCCATTTATAGATTGCTTAATAAAAGAATACATCAGTATAGGAATCCATCCTTCTTTGGTTGTTGGCACAGTGGCGTTGCATGTTGCTTTCTAATTGTCTCACTCTTCTGCCTCTCTGCAGGTTTTAATCTTCATTGGGGAAACACTGCTATCATTGAACTGGGCGAATGTTGCAGATATATTACTGGTAATGTATGAAGGGACATCTTGGGAGGGTTAACCCCTTAAGGACCAAACTTCAGGAATAAAAGGGAATCATGACATATCACACATGTCATGTGTCCTTAAGGGGTTAAAGGATTATAACCACCGATTAGCCAAATACATGACTTGCTAAAGGGACACTCGAGACCCATAAATTACTTTCGCTTGCTCAAATGCTTAGTGGGTGAAGAGGGCATCCTCTTTTATAATTTTACAAAAAGTGCAGATTGCAAAAGAAGTTTGCACTTTTATAAATTAAACTTGTTACACTCTCATGGCTGTCAATCAATGGAGCTAAACTCAAGAAGCAGCAATTGCACAGAGTACCTGCCTTGCAAAGACTTAATTGAACTGCATTGGTAAGTCTGTGATTGGACAGCCACAGAAAGTCTGGGCGGGGTTAGAAGGGGAGGACTTGCAAAGGCTGCAGACAAGATAACTGCGGCTTTTGCAGGCTGTTTTGACATGAGAAAATGCATTGTAATGTAATATAGTGATTTTTATTTATTATTTGTTGGGGGAGATATTTTGGCAGTAGAGTGTTTCTTTAATCATTCTTTGGACAGTTGTGCACTAATGTTTCTAAAGTGGCAGTCCCAATTTTCAGGTCTTTGCCCACTATTCTGACTTTGCTCACTGGTGTTCGACCTTTGGTGACACCAGAGAACAGTCCCCAGAAAGTGTAACGTGTAGATGTGCGCATGTAGGGCACAGCCGGTATTTAAAGCTGTGTGGCCGGTGCCGGTATTGCAGAAATACCTTCAATACAATTGGCGGTATTTTTCTTTGAAGAGAATGTGCTGCAATATCGGCACCGGCCACAAGGGTGTGCAGTGTTCTAAGGCCGTGCTAGGAACACTCGTTGGTGCTAGAGCTGTGTGGAGAGGGCTGAGATGGGATGTCGCTGCATGTCCCTGCCCTCTCTACTAACAAAGTCCGCATGGGAGGAGTGGGAGCAGCAGGAGCTACAGGACAAACAGATGGAAGATTAGCACCTGGACCTGAGTCATGAGAGCAGAGAGTGTGTGTTTAGCACTGTGTGTGTGTATTCAGCAGTCTGTGTGTTTATTCAGCAGTTTGTGTGTGTGTTCACAAGTAAGTAGCAGTAAAAAAATATTCCCTGTATTTGTAAGTTTTGCAAATCAGATAGCGTAACAGAAAGTTCAATAAAAGGAAGTAGCTGCTGCTATGTAAAAGCTCAATAAAAAGTATCACCAAAAAAGTAATAAGCAGATTAACTGCTACCAGCATAGGGAAAAAGGACTGTGGCATCCAATAGTGAAATTTACGAAACCATAAGGATAATGGGAGGAATAGGTAATACAATCTACAGAAAGTTTTAGCAGAGATCCTTTACCTACACAAAGATCGCGTGTACCTGGAACCCAAGTCACAAAATTAGCTACCATTCAAATTCTTCTATTCTCCGTGTGTGTGTATTTAGCAGTCTGTCTTGTGTATGTGTATTCAGAGGTCTCTGCATATTTAGCAGTCTGTATGTGTACTCAGCAGTCTGTCTGTGTATGTGTATCCAGCAGTGTGTGTGTGTGTGTGTGTACTCAGCAGTCTGTCTGTGTATGTGTATTCAGCAGTCTGCCTATTTAGCAATCTGTGTGTGAATTCAGCAGTCTCTGCATATTTAGCAGTATGTGTACGTACCTAGCAGTCTGTCTTTGTATGTGTATTGAACAGTCAGTGTATTCAGCAGTCTCTGCATATTTAGCAGTATGTGTACGTACTGCATATTTAGCAGTATGTGTACGTACTCAGCTGTCTGTCTTTGTATGTATATTGAACAGTCAGTGTATTCAGCAGTCTCTGCATATTTAGCAGTATGTGTACGTACCTAGCAGTCTGTCTTTGTATGTGTATTGAGTGTATTCAGCAGTCTCTGCATATTTAGCAGTATGTGTACGTACCTAGCAGTCTGTCTTTGTATGTGTATTGAACAGTCAGTGTATTCAGCAGTCTCTGCATATTTAGCAGTATGTGTACGTACTCAGCAGTCTGTCTTTGTATGTATATTGAACAGTCAGTGTATTCAGCAGTCTCTGCATATTTAGCAGTATGTGTACGTACCTAGCAGTCTGTCTTTGTATGTGTATTGAACAGTCAGTGTATTCAGCAGTCTCTGCATATTTAGCAGTATGTGTACGTACCTAGCAGTCTGTCTTTGTATGTGTATTGAACAGTCAGTGTATTCAGCAGTCTCTGCATATTTAGCAGTATGTGTACGTACGTAGCAGTCTGTCTTTGTATGTGTATTGAACAGTCAGTGTATTCAGCAGTCTCTGCATATTTAGCAGTCTGTGTATGTGTATTCAGCAGTTTGCATATGTGTGTGTATTTAGCAGTCTGCATGTGTGTTTGTATATACAAATTTACACAATGACACACTGCTATACACACACATACACTCACCCAGACAGTATATACACACACTGCCTCACATACACAATACTATACACACAGTCAGACACAGTAGAAACATTGCAAGTATTTTATAAGTGATTTAGGGAATTTTCTGCTTCCAAATGTTCCCGATCTTTTATGCACATCGTGTGCTGTGATGTCACGCATATATAATTAATTATGCAAATTAGTATGGCCGGTATTTTTTTCCAAAAAGGGTGGCAACCCTATGCGCATGCTGCACATTTAGGGAACTAGGACCCTGCAGAGAGCATTGAAAAAAAGCTCTATTCATGTCCTACCGTCAGTGGGCTGGTCTGCTTGATTGGCTGAAAGCCTGGCATGCATTTGACTTGATCCTATGATTAAGAGTGGACATTCGACACAATATGTGTGAGGAGGTAAGGGGTTGCTTGCCACGCTGAGGTGCAATTCCCATTATATTTGTATTTTTATCGATTTATAATAAAACATATGGATTTGGACTAATGCTATTTTATTAGCTATACTGTGAACAGAGGAGGCTCCTTTGAGAAATTTTGAATTGTTACTGCTGACCACAGTTCCGGTTCCAAAATCAACTGACTTTTGATGCAAGAAACGGTATATTGCTGCTTTTCAATTTCCTCACACCTGCCGTGCACAGACCTTTACAGGGATACTGTAGGCACTTTTGCAATTTTATTGAAGTTGTTATAGTGCCTGCAATCCTGCCCACCCCCAAAAAACGTTTTAGTTCACTAATTAGAAGGCTTGGAACCGCGGCTTAGTGTGTGATGTTTTGCTCGTTCCTCCTGGTCTGATGATATTTTTAACTCTCCCCTTTTGCAGTATGTGGTGATTCCTACAAGACGTGGAACGGCAGCAGCATTGCAGATCGTTGTGTCCCACATATTAGGAGATGCTGGCTGTAATCGGAGTGGTAAGTGATCACTATATCTCCATGTACATTAAAGGTTTACGCCAACCCCCATGACCACTTCAGTAATTTGAATAGATCATGGTGGTAGGAGCCTGGATGTGCAAATATGTGCTTTAAACTCTGCACATTCAGAGATATTTGCATTCGTGTCTCGGGGGCTTGTTACTCTGAACTGTTGCAGGTTGCCTAATGTCAATTCTATATATATTTTACGTCAGTCATCAGCGCACACAACGCATGCTTTCAACAGACAATATTATCTTGTCCCTAACAGACAAAGTGCCTGCAAAGGGAAGATCGTATTTTGGAAATTGAAAGTTCCACCGTCCCAAAATCTCTCCCTCCCCACTCCGGGGGTCTGTAGGGGCAGTAGGTCCTCCCCCATGAATATTAGAATAATAGAATAGGTTTTTAATTATTTGATCACAGGTTGCTAGCAATGCCTGTGGGCAAAAAGTCTGGATTTTTTCAAACCGGGGCCCGAATTTGAAGCATCTGAGCCTGGAATTATTTAATTTGGTTTGGATTTCAGCTGTCCAGCAGCGTTTGGCCCTGCTGATATCTGGACCAAATTCAGGTCTATTTGGGGCCTGAAATGCAAAATCTGTATATTGTTGAATAGTGTGAACAATGTCTGGATTTTGGAGTCCTAATAGCCCCATATGCGGCCCGATTGTTTTTTCCCATCCGGTACTGCGCTATTTAGACTTTATGGAAATCCCCTGTACGTGTCTTTATTTAAGTGGTCCTTCCAGTGGGATGCCCATTATAGATTACCAGCAGTTGTTGAAATATGCATCATTAAGTGAAGATACTGAACAGGTACAACCAGTATGGAAACATGAGCATCTTTACATATTATATGTGACATATAGCAACACTCACCATTTGGCAATTTGTCTAATGAAAATAACTGTGCTGTATTCTTACAAATACACGTGATCAAAGAATTTGGATATGCTTATGTATTTCGTTTACTGTTCTACCCGCATTTTGGCCTCAATTTTAATCACTTAATCACCAGCTATAACTGCTTCTCTTTCATCTTTCTTCTTCTCAGATTTCAGATCTAATAAGCAAAGGAAAGCCAGATTCAGACCTCTTGCGGTTTAATAGCTTAGGCTCCGCTCTAATTATTTGTGCCTTTGTTGGAGTCATCGGAGGGGGATTTTTCCTTGCAACCTCTTTCTACGTAGAGAAAGATCGGAAGAAGGCGGAAAGCGACTCCCAAGATGAAGATGAAGATGGCGAGGTTTGAGAAGAGGCCTGGACATCCTTTACAAAATGTAACGAACACGGTAAGAATTAAGCCCTAAATGAGTCCTGGTAAGCAACAGCAGCAACAACAAGCTGCCATGGTTTCCTCCTCTTGACTGTACTGATAAGTTCTCACAATGGGTTGGTGGTTGCTCTTCAAGTAGGTGAGTATGTAAGAGAGCAAAAATACATTTAATTGTGGAGTATAACTAGAAATTTGGGTGGAGTGAATATGGAAAATCACTTACAATTTTAGGAGCTTTTAAACCAGTTCTAAGATGAAAGTTTTGATGGAATAATCCCCATCTAGGCATAAATAGTTGTTTTCCTTAGCAGGTCAGGGTCTACAGTAGAGTATTAACAAAAAAAAAGCAAAAATACATAGAAACAGTATATAGTATGTAGGAAAGTTCTAGGGATATATAGTATTGAGTGGTAATGCACTCACATGACATAGAGCCTTTTATGTGGTACAAACAAAACAGCAACCAGTGGTATGATCTCCACTTCTGGATAATGTTTAGCTGGATATTCTCAGTGTTGTCATGCAAGGCAAAACATTGACATAGAGCTCTCTGTTGAAACATTTATAATAGAAAGAAAAGAGTTCCTACTCGCATGCCCCTGAGCAATATGGTATTGCTCAAACCTTATGGCGTAGATGTTTATAAATCAGAACTGGCTTTGCTTATCCCAGTCTTGATAGGGAAAGCGACCAACAGGATTGAAGATGACATTAAGTCCTGGTGTTTGAACATGTTTGATAAAGATCTCTCAGTAATTCACAATGCTAAAGAAAACCAATTACATTTTGATTCTCAAACAGACAGGCTAGTTTCCCTCCCCCCCCACCTTATATTCCCCAAGGGGAAACCACTAGAATGCCCTACGGGGTAATAAATTATTGTTGTTGTAACACGTCGTGTGCCCCACTGGAACCTTAGTCACACTTCACTCTACTTACCCAGTGATATAACTTTTGTCAGTCAATAGACATAGTCCTGGGATACACAGTGTAGGACCCACTGTCTGACTACCCTCACGGAATTGATTATATGATAACTAATTATTTTCCTAAACAACAGCGGTGTCTTTCTTAAAGAACTATACCACTTCTGTTAACCAACGTCACCGCTCATGTTAATGTTTATGCTCAACTGCCTTTTCATGTTTCTCTTACAAAAAAAAGAAAAAAGAAAAAGTGCAGTACCCCTCACTTGCCATGTTCCTTTTTCCAAATGTATAATGGTTACGGGCTTGTTTGTGCTGTTGCAGCAATGCAAGCCAGTTTGTGATCTTTTGTACGAAAAAAAAGAAAAGCCTTATTTCAACTTACGTGAGTACTCGCCTTCCCACCACTAAAAATGCACCACTCACCTTCTCTTCATGGCAGAAATAGAATTTAAAGGGCCAGTTAGAGGTGAACAAAGTGTCAAGGTAGATGAGTCAAGCCTTTCCTAGGATCTTGACACACTGGACGCTGCTCAATAATTAGTAACCACTGCCCCATTTATAGATTGCTTAATAAAAGAATACATCAGTATAGGAATCCATCCTTCTTTGGTTGTTGGCACAGTGGCGTTGCATGTTGCTTTCTAATTGTCTCACTCTTCTGCCTCTCTGCAGGTTTTAATCTTCATTGGGGAAACACTGCTATCATTGAACTGGGCGAATGTTGCAGATATATTACTGGTAATGTATGAAGGGACATCTTGGGAGGGTTAACCCCTTAAGGACCAAACTTCTGGAATAAAAGGGAATCATGACATATCACACATGTCATGTGTCCTTAAGGGGTTAAAGGATTATAACCACCGATTAGCCAAATACATGACTTGCTAAAGGGACACTCGAGACCCATAAATTACTTTCGCTTGCTCAAATGCTTAGTGGGTGAAGAGGGCATCCTCTTTTATAATTTTACAAAAAGTGCAGATTGCAAAAGAAGTTTGCACTTTTATAAATTAAACTTGTTACACTCTCATGGCTGTCAATCAATGGAGCTAAACTCAAGAAACAGCAATTGCACAGAGTACCTGCCTTGCAAAGACTTAATTGAACTGCATTGGTAAGTCTGTGATTGGACAGCCACAGAAAGTCTGGGCGGGGTTAGAAGGGGAGGACTTGCAAAGGCTGCAGACAAGATAACTGCGGCTTTTGCAGGCTGTTTTGACATGAGAAAATGCATTGTAATGTAATATAGTGATTTTTATTTATTATTTGTTGGGGGAGATATTTTGGCAGTAGAGTGTTTCTTTAATCATTCTTTGGACAGTTGTGCACTAATGTTTCTAAAGTGGCAGTCCCAATTTTCAGGTCTTTGCCCACTATTCTGACTTTGCTCACTGGTGTTCGACCTTTGGTGACACCAGAGAACAGTCCCCAGAAAGTGTAACGTGTAGATGTGCGCATGTAGGGCACAGCCGGTATTTAAAGCTGTGTGGCCGGTGCCGGTATTGCAGAAATACCTTCAATACAATTGGCGGTATTTTTCTTTGAAGAGAATGTGCTGCAATATCGGCACCGGCCACAAGGGTGTGCAGTGTTCTAAGGCCGTGCTAGGAACACTCGTTGGTGCTAGAGCTGTGTGGAGAGGGCTGAGATGGGATGTCGCTGCATGTCCCTGCCCTCTCTACTAACAAAGTCCGCATGGGAGGAGTGGGAGCAGCAGGAGCTACAGGACAAACAGATGGAAGATTAGCACCTGGACCTGAGTCATGAGAGCAGAGAGTGTGTGTTTAGCACTGTGTGTGTGTATTCAGCAGTCTGTGTGTTTATTCAGCAGTTTGTGTGTGTGTTCACAAGTAAGTAGCAGTAAAAAAATATTCCCTGTATTTGTAAGTTTTGCAAATCAGATAGCGTAACAGAAAGTTCAATAAAAGGAAGTAGCTGCTGCTATGTAAAAGCTCAATAAAAAGTATCACCAAAAAAGTAATAAGCAGATTAACTGCTACCAGCATAGGGAAAAAGGACTGTGGCATCCAATAGTGAAATTTACGAAACCATAAGGATAATGGGAGGAATAGGTAATACAATCTACAGAAAGTTTTAGCAGAGATCCTTTACCTACACAAAGATCGCGTGTACCTGGAACCCAAGTCACAAAATTAGCTACCATTCAAATTCTTCTATTCTCCGTGTGTGTGTATTTAGCAGTCTGTCTTGTGTATGTGTATTCAGAGGTCTCTGCATATTTAGCAGTCTGTATGTGTACTCAGCAGTCTGTCTGTGTATGTGTATCCAGCAGTGTGTGTGTGTGTGTGTGTACTCAGCAGTCTGTCTGTGTATGTGTATTCAGCAGTCTGCCTATTTAGCAATCTGTGTGTGAATTCAGCAGTCTCTGCATATTTAGCAGTATGTGTACGTACCTAGCAGTCTGTCTTTGTATGTGTATTGAACAGTCAGTGTATTCAGCAGTCTCTGCATATTTAGCAGTATGTGTACGTACTGCATATTTAGCAGTATGTGTACGTACTCAGCTGTCTGTCTTTGTATGTATATTGAACAGTCAGTGTATTCAGCAGTCTCTGCATATTTAGCAGTATGTGTACGTACCTAGCAGTCTGTCTTTGTATGTGTATTGAACAGTCAGTGTATTCAGCAGTCTCTGCATATTTACCAGTATGTGTACGTACTCAGCAGTCTGTCTGTGTATGTGTATTGAACAGTCAGTGTATTCAGCAGTCTCTGCATATTTAGCAGTATGTGTACGTACTCAGCAGTCTGTCTTTGTATGTATATTGAACAGTCAGTGTATTCAGCAGTCTCTGCATATTTAGCAGTATGTGTACGTACCTAGCAGTCTGTCTTTGTATGTGTATTGAACAGTCAGTGTATTCAGCAGTCTCTGCATATTTAGCAGTATGTGTACGTACTCAGCAGTCTGTCTTTGTATGTGTATTGAACAGTCAGTGTATTCAGCAGTCTCTGCATATTTAGCAGTATGTGTACGTACGTAGCAGTCTGTCTTTGTATGTGTATTGAACAGTCAGTGTATTCAGCAGTCTCTGCATATTTAGCAGTCTGTGTATGTGTATTCAGCAGTTTGCATATGTGTGTGTATTTAGCAGTCTGCATGTGTGTTTGTATATACAAATTTACACAATGACACACTGCTATACACACACATACACTCACCCAGACAGTATATACACACACTGCCTCACATACACAATACTATACACACAGTCAGACACAGTAGAAACATTGCAAGTATTTTATAAGTGATTTAGGGAATTTTCTGCTTCCAAATGTTCCCGATGTTTTATGCACATCGTGTGCTGTGATGTCACGCATATATAATTAATTATGCAAATTAGTATGGCCGGTATTTTTTTCCAAAAAGGGTGGCAACCCTATGCGCATGCTGCACATTTAGGGAACTAGGACCCTGCAGAGAGCATTGAAAAAAAGCTCTATTCATGTCCTACCGTCAGTGGGCTGGTCTGCTTGATTGGCTGAAAGCCTGGCATGCATTTGACTTGATCCTATGATTAAGAGTGGACATTCGACACAATATGTGTGAGGAGGTAAGGGGTTGCTTGCCACGCTGAGGTGCAATTCCCATTATATTTGTATTTTTATCGATTTATAATAAAACATATGGATTTGGACTAATGCTATTTTATTAGCTATACTGTGAACAGAGGAGGCTCCTTTGAGAAATTTTGAATTGTTACTGCTGACCACAGTTCCGGTTCCAAAATCAGCTGACTTTTGATGCAAGAAACGGTATATTGCTGCTTTTTAATTTCCTCACACCTGCCCTGCACAGACCTTTACAGGGATACTGTAGGCACTTTTGCAATTTTATTGAAGTTGTTATAGTGCCTGCAATCCTGCCCACCCCCAAAAAACGTTTTAGTTCACTAATTAGAAGGCTTGGAACCGCGGCTTAGTGTGTGATGTTTTGCTCGTTCCTCCTGGTCTGATGATATTTTTAACTCTCCCCTTTTGCAGTATGTGGTGATTCCTACAAGACGTGGAACGGCAGCAGCATTGCAGATCGTTGTGTCCCACATATTAGGAGATGCTGGCTGTAATCGGAGTGGTAAGTGATCACTATATCTCCATGTACATTAAAGGTTTACGCCAACCCCCATGACCACTTCAGTAATTTGAATAGATCATGGTGGTAGGAGCCTGGATGTGCAAATATGTGCTTTAAACTCTGCACATTCAGAGATATTTGCATTCGTGTCTCGGGGGCTTGTTACTCTGAACTGTTGCAGGTTGCCTAATGTCAATTCTATATATATTTTACGTCAGTCATCAGCGCACACAACGCATGCTTTCAACAGACAATATTATCTTGTCCCTAACAGACAAAGTGCCTGCAAAGGGAAGATCGTATTTTGGAAATTGAAAGTTCCACCGTCCCAAAATCTCTCCCTCCCCACTCCGGGGGTCTGTAGGGGCAGTAGGTCCTCCCCCATGAATATTAGAATAATAGAATAGGTTTTTAATTATTTGATCACAGGTTGCTAGCAATGCCTGTGGGCAAAAAGTCTGGATTTTTTCAAACCGGGGCCCGAATTTGAAGCATCTGAGCCTGGAATTATTTAATTTGGTTTGGATTTCAGCTGTCCAGCAGCGTTTGGCCCTGCTGATATCTGGACCAAATTCAGGTCTATTTGGGGCCTGAAATGCAAAATCTGTATATTGTTGAATAGTGTGAACAATGTCTGGATTTTGGAGTCCTAATAGCCCCATATGCGGCCCGATTGTTTTTTCCCATCCGGTACTGCGCTATTTAGACTTTATGGAAATCCCCTGTACGTGTCTTTATTTAAGTGGTCCTTCCAGTGGGATGCCCATTATAGATTACCAGCAGTTGTTGAAATATGCATCATTAAGTGAAGATACTGAACAGGTACAACCAGTATGGAAACATGAGCATCTTTACATATTATATGTGACATATAGCAACACTCACCATTTGGCAATTTGTCTAATGAAAATAACTGTGCTGTATTCTTACAAATACACGTGATCAAAGAATTTGGATATGCTTATGTATTTCGTTTACTGTTCTACCCGCATTTTGGCCTCAATTTTAATCACTTAATCACCAGCTATAACTGCTTCTCTTTCATCTTTCTTCTTCTCAGATTTCAGATCTAATAAGCAAAGGAAAGCCAGATTCAGACCTCTTGCGGTTTAATAGCTTAGGCTCCGCTCTAATTATTTGTGCCTTTGTTGGAGTCATCGGAGGGGGATTTTTCCTTGCAACCTCTTTCTACGTAGAGAAAGATCGGAAGAAGGCGGAAAGCGACTCCCAAGATGAAGATGAAGATGGCGAGGTTTGAGAAGAGGCCTGGACATCCTTTACAAAATGTAACGAACACGGTAAGAATTAAGCCCTAAATGAGTCCTGGTAAGCAACAGCAGCAACAACAAGCTGCCATGGTTTCCTCCTCTTGACTGTACTGATAAGTTCTCACAATGGGTTGGTGGTTGCTCTTCAAGTAGGTGAGTATGTAAGAGAGCAAAAATACATTTAATTGTGGAGTATAACTAGAAATTTGGGTGGAGTGAATATGGAAAATCACTTACAATTTTAGGAGCTTTTAAACCAGTTCTAAGATGAAAGTTTTGATGGAATAATCCCCATCTAGGCATAAATAGTTGTTTTCCTTAGCAGGTCAGGGTCTACAGTAGAGTATTAACAAAAAAAAAGCAAAAATACATAGAAACAGTATATAGTATGTAGGAAAGTTCTAGGGATATATAGTATTGAGTGGTAATGCACTCACATGACATAGAGCCTTTTATGTGGTACAAACAAAACAGCAACCAGTGGTATGATCTCCACTTCTGGATAATGTTTAGCTGGATATTCTCAGTGTTGTCATGCAAGGCAAAACATTGACATAGAGCTCTCTGTTGAAACATTTATAATAGAAAGAAAAGAGTTCCTACTCGCATGCCCCTGAGCAATATGGTATTGCTCAAACCTTATGGCGTAGATGTTTATAAATCAGAACTGGCTTTGCTTATCCCAGTCTTGATAGGGAAAGCGACCAACAGGATTGAAGATGACATTAAGTCCTGGTGTTTGAACATGTTTGATAAAGATCTCTCAGTAATTCACAATGCTAAAGAAAACCAATTACATTTTGATTCTCAAACAGACAGGCTAGTTTCCCTCCCCCCCCACCTTATATTCCCCAAGGGGAAACCACTAGAATGCCCTACGGGGTAATAAATTATTGTTGTTGTAACACGTCGTGTGCCCCACTGGAACCTTAGTCACACTTCACTCTACTTACCCAGTGATATAACTTTTGTCAGTCAATAGACATAGTCCTGGGATACACAGTGTAGGACCCACTGTCTGACTACCCTCACGGAATTGATTATATGATAACTAATTATTTTCCTAAACAACAGCGGTGTCTTTCTTAAAGAACTATACCACTTCTGTTAACCAACGTCACCGCTCATGTTAATGTTTATGCTCAACTGCCTTTTCATGTTTCTCTTACAAAAAAAAGAAAAAAGAAAAAGTGCAGTACCCCTCACTTGCCATGTTCCTTTTTCCAAATGTATAATGGTTACGGGCTTGTTTGTGCTGTTGCAGCAATGCAAGCCAGTTTGTGATCTTTTGTACGAAAAAAAAGAAAAGCCTTATTTCAACTTACGTGAGTACTCGCCTTCCCACCACTAAAAATGCACCACTCACCTTCTCTTCATGGCAGAAATAGAATTTAAAGGGCCAGTTAGAGGTGAACAAAGTGTCAAGGTAGATGAGTCAAGCCTTTCCTAGGATCTTGACACACTGGACGCTGCTCAATAATTAGTAACCACTGCCCCATTTATAGATTGCTTAATAAAAGAATACATCAGTATAGGAATCCATCCTTCTTTGGTTGTTGGCACAGTGGCGTTGCATGTTGCTTTCTAATTGTCTCACTCTTCTGCCTCTCTGCAGGTTTTAATCTTCATTGGGGAAACACTGCTATCATTGAACTGGGCGAATGTTGCAGATATATTACTGGTAATGTATGAAGGGACATCTTGGGAGGGTTAACCCCTTAAGGACCAAACTTCTGGAATAAAAGGGAATCATGACATATCACACATGTCATGTGTCCTTAAGGGGTTAAAGGATTATAACCACCGATTAGCCAAATACATGACTTGCTAAAGGGACACTCGAGACCCATAAATTACTTTCGCTTGCTCAAATGCTTAGTGGGTGAAGAGGGCATCCTCTTTTATAATTTTACAAAAAGTGCAGATTGCAAAAGAAGTTTGCACTTTTATAAATTAAACTTGTTACACTCTCATGGCTGTCAATCAATGGAGCTAAACTCAAGAAGCAGCAATTGCACAGAGTACCTGCCTTGCAAAGACTTAATTGAACTGCATTGGTAAGTCTGTGATTGGACAGCCACAGAAAGTCTGGGCGGGGTTAGAAGGGGAGGACTTGCAAAGGCTGCAGACAAGATAACTGCGGCTTTTGCAGGCTGTTTTGACATGAGAAAATGCATTGTAATGTAATATAGTGATTTTTATTTATTATTTGTTGGGGGAGATATTTTGGCAGTAGAGTGTTTCTTTAATCATTCTTTGGACAGTTGTGCACTAATGTTTCTAAAGTGGCAGTCCCAATTTTCAGGTCTTTGCCCACTATTCTGACTTTGCTCACTGGTGTTCGACCTTTGGTGACACCAGAGAACAGTCCCCAGAAAGTGTAACGTGTAGATGTGCGCATGTAGGGCACAGCCGGTATTTAAAGCTGTGTGGCCGGTGCCGGTATTGCAGAAATACCTTCAATACAATTGGCGGTATTTTTCTTTGAAGAGAATGTGCTGCAATATCGGCACCGGCCACAAGGGTGTGCAGTGTTCTAAGGCCGTGCTAGGAACACTCGTTGGTGCTAGAGCTGTGTGGAGAGGGCTGAGATGGGATGTCGCTGCATGTCCCTGCCCTCTCTACTAACAAAGTCCGCATGGGAGGAGTGGGAGCAGCAGGAGCTACAGGACAAACAGATGGAAGATTAGCACCTGGACCTGAGTCATGAGAGCAGAGAGTGTGTGTTTAGCACTGTGTGTGTGTATTCAGCAGTCTGTGTGTTTATTCAGCAGTTTGTGTGTGTGTTCACAAGTAAGTAGCAGTAAAAAAATATTCCCTGTATTTGTAAGTTTTGCAAATCAGATAGCGTAACAGAAAGTTCAATAAAAGGAAGTAGCTGCTGCTATGTAAAAGCTCAATAAAAAGTATCACCAAAAAAGTAATAAGCAGATTAACTGCTACCAGCATAGGGAAAAAGGACTGTGGCATCCAATAGTGAAATTTACGAAACCATAAGGATAATGGGAGGAATAGGTAATACAATCTACAGAAAGTTTTAGCAGAGATCCTTTACCTACACAAAGATCGCGTGTACCTGGAACCCAAGTCACAAAATTAGCTACCATTCAAATTCTTCTATTCTCCGTGTGTGTGTATTTAGCAGTCTGTCTTGTGTATGTGTATTCAGAGGTCTCTGCATATTTAGCAGTCTGTATGTGTACTCAGCAGTCTGTCTGTGTATGTGTATCCAGCAGTGTGTGTGTGTGTGTGTGTACTCAGCAGTCTGTCTGTGTATGTGTATTCAGCAGTCTGCCTATTTAGCAATCTGTGTGTGAATTCAGCAGTCTCTGCATATTTAGCAGTATGTGTACGTACCTAGCAGTCTGTCTTTGTATGTGTATTGAACAGTCAGTGTATTCAGCAGTCTCTGCATATTTAGCAGTATGTGTACGTACTGCATATTTAGCAGTATGTGTACGTACTCAGCTGTCTGTCTTTGTATGTATATTGAACAGTCAGTGTATTCAGCAGTCTCTGCATATTTAGCAGTATGTGTACGTACCTAGCAGTCTGTCTTTGTATGTGTATTGAACAGTCAGTGTATTCAGCAGTCTCTGCATATTTACCAGTATGTGTACGTACTCAGCAGTCTGTCTGTGTATGTGTATTGAACAGTCAGTGTATTCAGCAGTCTCTGCATATTTAGCAGTATGTGTACGTACTCAGCAGTCTGTCTTTGTATGTATATTGAACAGTCAGTGTATTCAGCAGTCTCTGCATATTTAGCAGTATGTGTACGTACCTAGCAGTCTGTCTTTGTATGTGTATTGAACAGTCAGTGTATTCAGCAGTCTCTGCATATTTAGCAGTATGTGTACGTACTCAGCAGTCTGTCTTTGTATGTGTATTGAACAGTCAGTGTATTCAGCAGTCTCTGCATATTTAGCAGTATGTGTACGTACGTAGCAGTCTGTCTTTGTATGTGTATTGAACAGTCAGTGTATTCAGCAGTCTCTGCATATTTCGAGTCTGTGTATGTGTATTCAGCAGTTTGCATATGTGTGTGTATTTAGCAGTCTGCATGTGTGTTTGTATATACAAATTTACACAATGACACACTGCTATACACACACATACACTCACCCAGACAGTATATACACACACTGCCTCACATACACAATACTATACACACAGTCAGACACAGTAGAAACATTGCAAGTATTTTATAAGTGATTTAGGGAATTTTCTGCTTCCAAATGTTCCCGATGTTTTATGCACATCGTGTGCTGTGATGTCACGCATATATAATTAATTATGCAAATTAGTATGGCCGGTATTTTTTTCCAAAAAGGGTGGCAACCCTATGCGCATGCTGCACATTTAGGGAACTAGGACCCTGCAGAGAGCATTGAAAAAAAGCTCTATTCATGTCCTACCGTCAGTGGGCTGGTCTGCTTGATTGGCTGAAAGCCTGGCATGCATTTGACTTGATCCTATGATTAAGAGTGGACATTCGACACAATATGTGTGAGGAGGTAAGGGGTTGCTTGCCACGCTGAGGTGCAATTCCCATTATATTTGTATTTTTATCGATTTATAATAAAACATATGGATTTGGACTAATGCTATTTTATTAGCTATACTGTGAACAGAGGAGGCTCCTTTGAGAAATTTTGAATTGTTACTGCTGACCACAGTTCCGGTTCCAAAATCAGCTGACTTTTGATGCAAGAAACGGTATATTGCTGCTTTTTAATTTCCTCACACCTGCCCTGCACAGACCTTTACAGGGATACTGTAGGCACTTTTGCAATTTTATTGAAGTTGTTATAGTGCCTGCAATCCTGCCCACCCCCAAAAAACGTTTTAGTTCACTAATTAGAAGGCTTGGAACCGCGGCTTAGTGTGTGATGTTTTGCTCGTTCCTCCTGGTCTGATGATATTTTTAACTCTCCCCTTTTGCAGTATGTGGTGATTCCTACAAGACGTGGAACGGCAGCAGCATTGCAGATCGTTGTGTCCCACATATTAGGAGATGCTGGCTGTAATCGGAGTGGTAAGTGATCACTATATCTCCATGTACATTAAAGGTTTACGCCAACCCCCATGACCACTTCAGTAATTTGAATAGATCATGGTGGTAGGAGCCTGGATGTGCAAATATGTGCTTTAAACTCTGCACATTCAGAGATATTTGCATTCGTGTCTCGGGGGCTTGTTACTCTGAACTGTTGCAGGTTGCCTAATGTCAATTCTATATATATTTTACGTCAGTCATCAGCGCACACAACGCATGCTTTCAACAGACAATATTATCTTGTCCCTAACAGACAAAGTGCCTGCAAAGGGAAGATCGTATTTTGGAAATTGAAAGTTCCACCGTCCCAAAATCTCTCCCTCCCCACTCCGGGGGTCTGTAGGGGCAGTAAGTCCTCCCACCATGAATATTAGAATAATAGAATAGGTTTTAAATTATTTGATCACAGGTTGCTAGCAATGCCTGTGGGCAAAAAGTCTGGATTTTTTCAAACCGGGGCCCGAATTTGAAGCATCTGAGCCTGGAATTATTTAATTTGGTTTGGATTTCAGCTGTCCAGCAGCGTTTGGCCCTGCTGATATCTGGACCAAATTCAGGTCTATTTGGGGCCTGAAATGCAAAATCTGTATATTGTTGAATAGTGTGAACAATGTCTGGATTTTGGAGTCCTAATAGCCCCATTTGCGGCCCGATTGTTTTTTCCCATCCGGTACTGCGCTATTTAGACTTTATGGAAATCCCCTGTACGTGTCTTTATTTAAGTGGTCCTTCCAGTGGGATGCCCATTATAGATTACCAGCAGTTGTTGAAATATGCATCATTAAGTGAAGATACTGAACAGGTACAACCAGTATGGAAACATGAGCATCTTTACATATTATATGTGACATATAGCAACATTCACCATTTGGCAATTTGTCTAATGAAAATAACTGTGCTGTATTCTTACAAATACACGTGATCAAAGAATTTGGATATGCTTATGTATTTAGTATACTGTTCTACCCGCATTTTGGCCTCAATTTTAATCACTTAATCACCAGCTATAACTGCTTCTCTTTCATCTTTCTTCTTCTCAGATTTCAGATCTAATAAGCAAAGGAAAGCCAGATTCAGACCTCTTGCGGTTTAATAGCTTAGGCTCCGCTCTAATTATTTGTGCCTTTGTTGGAGTCATCGGAGGGGGATTTTTCCTTGCAACCTCTTTCTACGTAGAGAAAGATCGGAAGAAGGCGGAAAGCGACTCCCAAGATGAAGATGAAGATGGCGAGGTTTGAGAAGAGGCCTGGACATCCTTTACAAAATGTAACGAACACGGTAAGAATTAAGCCCTAAATGAGTCCTGGTAAGCAACAGCAGCAACAACAAGCTGCCATGGTTTCCTCCTCTTGACTGTACTGATAAGTTCTCACAATGGGTTGGTGGTTGCTCTTCAAGTAGGTGAGCATGTAAGAGAGCAAAAATACATTTAATTGTGGAGTATAACTAGAAATTTGGGTGGAGTGAATATGGAAAATCACTTACAATTTTAGGAGCTTTTAAACCAGTTCTAAGATGAAAGTTTTGATGGAATAATCCCCATCTAGGCATAAATAGTTGTTTTCCTTAGCAGGTCAGGGTCTACAGTAGAGTATTAACAAAAAAAAAAGCAAAAATACATAGAAACAGTATATAGTATGTAGGAAAGTTCTAGGGATATATAGTATTGAGTGGTAATGCACTCACATGACATAGAGCCTTTTATGTGGTACAAACAAAACAGCAACCAGTGGTATGATCTCCACTTCTGGATAATGTTTAGCTGGATATTCTCAGTGTTGTCATGCAAGGCAAAACATTGACATAGAGCTCTCTGTTGAAACATTTATAATAGAAAGAAAAGAGTTCCTACTCGCATGCCCCTGAGCAATATGGTATTGCTCAAACCTTATGGCGTAGATGTTTATAAATCAGAACTGGCTTTGCTTATCCCAGTCTTGATAGGGAAAGCGACCAACAGGATTGAAGATGACATTAAGTCCTGGTGTTTGAACATGTTTGATAAAGATCTCTCAGTAATTCACAATGCTAAAGAAAACCAATTACATTTTGATTCTCAAACAGACAGGCTAGTTTCCCTCCCCCCCCACCTTATATTCCCCAAGGGGAAACCACTAGAATGCCCTACGGGGTAATAAATTATTGTTGTTGTAACACGTCGTGTGCCCCACTGGAACCTTAGTCACACTTCACTCTACTTACCCAGTGATATAACTTTTGTCAGTCAATAGACATAGTCCTGGGATACACAGTGTAGGACCCACTGTCTGACTACCCTCACGGAATTGATTATATGATAACTAATTATTTTCCTAAACAACAGCGGTGTCTTTCTTAAAGAACTATACCACTTCTGTTAACCAACGTCACCGCTCATGTTAATGTTTATGCTCAACTGCCTTTTCATGTTTCTCTTACAAAAAAAAGAAAAAAGAAAAAGTGCAGTACCCCTCACTTGCCATGTTCCTGTTTCCAAATGTATAATGGTTACGGGCTTGTTTGTGCTGTTGCAGCAATGCAAGCCAGTTTGTGATCTTTTGTACGAAAAAAAAGAAAAGCCTTATTTCAACTTACGTGAGTACTCGCCTTCCCACCACTAAAAATGCACCACTCACCTTCTCTTCATGGCAGAAATAGAATTTAAAGGGCCAGTTAGAGGTGAACAAAGTGTCAAGGTAGATGAGTCAAGCCTTTCCTAGGATCTTGACACACTGGACGCTGCTCAATAATTAGTAACCACTGCCCCATTTATAGATTGCTTAATAAAAGAATACATCAGTATAGGAATCCATCCTTCTTTGGTTGTTGGCACAGTGGCGTTGCATGTTGCTTTCTAATTGTCTCACTCTTCTGCCTCTCTGCAGGTTTTAATCTTCATTGGGGAAACACTGCTATCATTGAACTGGGCGAATGTTGCAGATATATTACTGGTAATGTATGAAGGGACATCTTGGGAGGGTTAACCCCTTAAGGACCAAACTTCTGGAATAAAAGGGAATCATGACATATCACACATGTCATGTGTCCTTAAGGGGTTAAAGGATTATAACCACCGATTAGCCAAATACATGACTTGCTAAAGGGACACTCGAGACCCATAAATTACTTTCGCTTGCTCAAATGCTTAGTGGGTGAAGAGGGCATCCTCTTTTATAATTTTACAAAAAGTGCAGATTGCAAAAGAAGTTTGCACTTTTATAAATTAAACTTGTTACACTCTCATGGCTGTCAATCAATGGAGCTAAACTCAAGAAACAGCAATTGCACAGAGTACCTGCCTTGCAAAGACTTAATTGAACTGCATTGGTAAGTCTGTGATTGGACAGCCACAGAAAGTCTGGGCGGGGTTAGAAGGGGAGGACTTGCAAAGGCTGCAGACAAGATAACTGCGGCTTTTGCAGGCTGTTTTGACATGAGAAAATGCATTGTAATGTAATATAGTGATTTTTATTTATTATTTGTTGGGGGAGATATTTTGGCAGTAGAGTGTTTCTTTAATCATTCTTTGGACAGTTGTGCACTAATGTTTCTAAAGTGGCAGTCCCAATTTTCAGGTCTTTGCCCACTATTCTGACTTTGCTCACTGGTGTTCGACCTTTGGTGACACCAGAGAACAGTCCCCAGAAAGTGTAACGTGTAGATGTGCGCATGTAGGGCACAGCCGGTATTTAAAGCTGTGTGGCCGGTGCCGGTATTGCAGAAATACCTTCAATACAATTGGCGGTATTTTTCTTTGAAGAGAATGTGCTGCAATATCGGCACCGGCCACAAGGGTGTGCAGTGTTCTAAGGCCGTGCTAGGAACACTCGTTGGTGCTAGAGCTGTGTGGAGAGGGCTGAGATGGGATGTCGCTGCATGTCCCTGCCCTCTCTACTAACAAAGTCCGCATGGGAGGAGTGGGAGCAGCAGGAGCTACAGGACAAACAGATGGAAGATTAGCACCTGGACCTGAGTCATGAGAGCAGAGAGTGTGTGTTTAGCACTGTGTGTGTGTATTCAGCAGTCTGTGTGTTTATTCAGCAGTTTGTGTGTGTGTTCACAAGTAAGTAGCAGTAAAAAAATATTCCCTGTATTTGTAAGTTTTGCAAATCAGATAGCGTAACAGAAAGTTCAATAAAAGGAAGTAGCTGCTGCTATGTAAAAGCTCAATAAAAAGTATCACCAAAAAAGTAATAAGCAGATTAACTGCTACCAGCATAGGGAAAAAGGACTGTGGCATCCAATAGTGAAATTTACGAAACCATAAGGATAATGGGAGGAATAGGTAATACAATCTACAGAAAGTTTTAGCAGAGATCCTTTACCTACACAAAGATCGCGTGTACCTGGAACCCAAGTCACAAAATTAGCTACCATTCAAATTCTTCTATTCTCTGTGTGTGTGTATTTAGCAGTCTGTCTTGTGTATGTGTATTCAGAGGTCTCTGCATATTTAGCAGTCTGTATGTGTACTCAGCAGTCTGTCTGTGTATGTGTATCCAGCAGTGTGTGTGTGTGTGTGTACTCAGCAGTCTGTCTGTGTATGTGTATTCAGCAGTCTGCCTATTTAGCAATCTGTGTGTGAATTCAGCAGTCTCTGCATATTTAGCAGTATGTGTACGTACCTAGCAGTCTGTCTTTGTATGTGTATTGAACAGTCAGTGTATTCAGCAGTCTCTGCATATTTAGCAGTATGTGTGCGTACTGCATATTTAGCAGTATGTGTACGTACTCAGCTGTCTGTCTTTGTATGTATATTGAACAGTCAGTGTATTCAGCAGTCTCTGCATATTTAGCAGTATGTGTACGTACCTAGCAGTCTGTCTTTGTATGTGTATTGAACAGTCAGTGTATTCAGCAGTCTCTGCATATTTACCAGTATGTGTACGTACTCAGCAGTCTGTCTGTGTATGTGTATTGAACAGTCAGTGTATTCAGCAGTCTCTGCATATTTAGCAGTATGTGTACGTACTCAGCAGTCTGTCTTTGTATGTATATTGAACAGTCAGTGTATTCAGCAGTCTCTGCATATTTAGCAGTATGTGTACGTACCTAGCAGTCTGTCTTTGTATGTGTATTGAACAGTCAGTGTATTCAGCAGTCTCTGCATATTTAGCAGTATGTGTACGTACCTAGCAGTCTGTCTTTGTATGTGTATTGAACAGTCAGTGTATTCAGCAGTCTCTGCATATTTAGCAGTCTGTGTATGTGTATTCAGCAGTTTGCATATGTGTGTGTATTTAGCAGTCTGCATGTGTGTTTGTATATACAAATTTACACAATGACACACTGCTATACACACACATACACTCACCCAGACAGTATATACACACACTGCCTCACATACACAATACTATACACACAGTCAGACACAGTAGAAACATTGCAAGTATTTTATAAGTGATTTAGGGAATTTTCTGCTTCCAAATGTTCCCGATTTTTTATGCACATCGTGTGCTGTGATGTCACGCATATATAATTAATTATGCAAATTAGTATGGCCGGTATTTTTTTCCAAAAAGGGTGGCAACCCTATGCGCATGCTGCACATTTAGGGAACTAGGACCCTGCAGAGAGCATTGAAAAAAAGCTCTATTCATGTCCTACCGTCAGTGGGCTGGTCTGCTTGATTGGCTGAAAGCCTGGCATGCATTTGACTTGATCCTATGATTAAGAGTGGACATTCGACACAATATGTGTGAGGAGGTAAGGGGTTGCTTGCCACGCTGAGGTGCAATTCCCATTATATTTGTATTTTTATCGATTTATAATAAAACATATGGATTTGGACTAATGCTATTTTATTAGCTATACTGTGAACAGAGGAGGCTCCTTTGAGAAATTTTGAATTGTTACTGCTGACCACAGTTCCGGTTCCAAAATCAGCTGACTTTTGATGCAAGAAACGGTATATTGCTGCTTTTCAATTTCCTCACACCTGCCCTGCACAGACCTTTACAGGGATACTGTAGGCACTTTTGCAATTTTATTGAAGTTGTTATAGTGCCTGCAATCCTGCCCACCCCCAAAAAACGTTTTAGTTCACTAATTAGAAGGCTTGGAACCGCGGCTTAGTGTGTGATGTTTTGCTCGTTCCTCCTGGTCTGATGATATTTTTAACTCTCCCCTTTTGCAGTATGTGGTGATTCCTACAAGACGTGGAACGGCAGCAGCATTGCAGATCGTTGTGTCCCACATATTAGGAGATGCTGGCTGTAATCGGAGTGGTAAGTGATCACTATATCTCCATGTACATTAAAGGTTTACGCCAACCCCCATGACCACTTCAGTAATTTGAATAGATCATGGTGGTAGGAGCCTGGATGTGCAAATATGTGCTTTAAACTCTGCACATTCAGAGATATTTGCATTCGTGTCTCGGGGGCTTGTTACTCTGAACTGTTGCAGGTTGCCTAATGTCAATTCTATATATATTTTACGTCAGTCATCAGCGCACACAACGCATGCTTTCAACAGACAATATTATCTTGTCCCTAACAGACAAAGTGCCTGCAAAGGGAAGATCGTATTTTGGAAATTGAAAGTTCCACCGTCCCAAAATCTCTCCCTCCCCACTCCGGGGGTCTGTAGGGGCAGTAAGTCCTCCCACCATGAATATTAGAATAATAGAATAGGTTTTAAATTATTTGATCACAGGTTGCTAGCAATGCCTGTGGGCAAAAAGTCTGGATTTTTTCAAACCGGGGCCCGAATTTGAAGCATCTGAGCCTGGAATTATTTAATTTGTTTTGGATTTCAGCTGTCCAGCAGCGTTTGGCCCTGCTGATATCTGGACCAAATTCAGGTCTATTTGGGGCCTGAAATGCAAAATCTGTATATTGTTGAATAGTGTGAACAATGTCTGGATTTTGGAGTCCTAATAGCCCCATTTGCGGCCCGATTGTTTTTTCCCATCCGGTACTGCGCTATTTAGACTTTATGGAAATCCCCTGTACGTGTCTTTATTTAAGTGGTCCTTCCAGTGGGATGCCCATTATAGATTACCAGCAGTTGTTGAAATATGCATCATTAAGTGAAGATACTGAACAGGTACAACCAGTATGGAAACATGAGCATCTTTACATATTATATGTGACATATAGCAACATTCACCATTTGGCAATTTGTCTAATGAAAATAACTGTGCTGTATTCTTACAAATACACGTGATCAAAGAATTTGGATATGCTTATGTATTTAGTATACTGTTCTACCCGCATTTTGGCCTCAATTTTAATCACTTAATCACCAGCTATAACTGCTTCTCTTTCATCTTTCTTCTTCTCAGATTTCAGATCTAATAAGCAAAGGAAAGCCAGATTCAGACCTCTTGCGGTTTAATAGCTTAGGCTCCGCTCTAATTATTTGTGCCTTTGTTGGAGTCATCGGAGGGGGATTTTTCCTTGCAACCTCTTTCTACGTAGAGAAAGATCGGAAGAAGGCGGAAAGCGACTCCCAAGATGAAGATGAAGATGGCGAGGTTTGAGAAGAGGCCTGGACATCCTTTACAAAATGTAACGAACACGGTAAGAATTAAGCCCTAAATGAGTCCTGGTAAGCAACAGCAGCAACAACAAGCTGCCATGGTTTCCTCCTCTTGACTGTACTGATAAGTTCTCACAATGGGTTGGTGGTTGCTCTTCAAGTAGGTGAGCATGTAAGAGAGCAAAAATACATTTAATTGTGGAGTATAACTAGAAATTTGGGTGGAGTGAATATGGAAAATCACTTACAATTTTAGGAGCTTTTAAACCAGTTCTAAGATGAAAGTTTTGATGGAATAATCCCCATCTAGGCATAAATAGTTGTTTTCCTTAGCAGGTCAGGGTCTACAGTAGAGTATTAACAAAAAAAAAAGCAAAAATACATAGAAACAGTATATAGTATGTAGGAAAGTTCTAGGGATATATAGTATTGAGTGGTAATGCACTCACATGACATAGAGCCTTTTATGTGGTACAAACAAAACAGCAACCAGTGGTATGATCTCCACTTCTGGATAATGTTTAGCTGGATATTCTCAGTGTTGTCATGCAAGGCAAAACATTGACATAGAGCTCTCTGTTGAAACATTTATAATAGAAAGAAAAGAGTTCCTACTCGCATGCCCCTGAGCAATATGGTATTGCTCAAACCTTATGGCGTAGATGTTTATAAATCAGAACTGGCTTTGCTTATCCCAGTCTTGATAGGGAAAGCGACCAACAGGATTGAAGATGACATTAAGTCCTGGTGTTTGAACATGTTTGATAAAGATCTCTCAGTAATTCACAATGCTAAAGAAAACCAATTACATTTTGATTCTCAAACAGACAGGCTAGTTTCCCTCCCCCCCACCTTATATTCCCCAAGGGGAAACCACTAGAATGCCCTACGGGGTAATAAATTATTGTTGTTGTAACACGTCGTGTGCCCCACTGGAACCTTAGTCACACTTCACTCTACTTACCCAGTGATATAACTTTTGTCAGTCAATAGACATAGTCCTGGGATACACAGTGTAGGACCCACTGTCTGACTACCCTCACGGAATTGATTATATGATAACTAATTATTTTCCTAAACAACAGCGGTGTCTTTCTTAAAGAACTATACCACTTCTGTTAACCAACGTCACCGCTCATGTTAATGTTTATGCTCAACTGCCTTTTCATGTTTCTCTTACAAAAAAAAGAAAAAAGAAAAAGTGCAGTACCCCTCACTTGCCATGTTCCTGTTTCCAAATGTATAATGGTTACGGGCTTGTTTGTGCTGTTGCAGCAATGCAAGCCAGTTTGTGATCTTTTGTACGAAAAAAAAGAAAAGCCTTATTTCAACTTACGTGAGTACTCGCCTTCCCACCACTAAAAATGCACCACTCACCTTCTCTTCATGGCAGAAATAGAATTTAAAGGGCCAGTTAGAGGTGAACAAAGTGTCAAGGTAGATGAGTCAAGCCTTTCCTAGGATCTTGACACACTGGACGCTGCTCAATAATTAGTAACCACTGCCCCATTTATAGATTGCTTAATAAAAGAATACATCAGTATAGGAATCCATCCTTCTTTGGTTGTTGGCACAGTGGCGTTGCATGTTGCTTTCTAATTGTCTCACTCTTCTGCCTCTCTGCAGGTTTTAATCTTCATTGGGGAAACACTGCTATCATTGAACTGGGCGAATGTTGCAGATATATCACTGGTAATGTATGAAGGGACATCTTGGGAGGGTTAACCCCTTAAGGACCAAACTTCTGGAATAAAAGGGAATCATGACATATCACACATGTCATGTGTCCTTAAGGGGTTAAAGGATTATAACCACCGATTAGCCAAATACATGACTTGCTAAAGGGACACTCGAGACCCATAAATTACTTTCGCTTGCTCAAATGCTTAGTGGGTGAAGAGGGCATCCTCTTTTATAATTTTACAAAAAGTGCAGATTGCAAAAGAAGTTTGCACTTTTATAAATTAAACTTGTTACACTCTCATGGCTGTCAATCAATGGAGCTAAACTCAAGAAGCAGCAATTGCACAGAGTACCTGCCTTGCAAAGACTTAATTGAACTGCATTGGTAAGTCTGTGATTGGACAGCCACAGAAAGTCTGGGCGGGGTTAGAAGGGGAGGACTTGCAAAGGCTGCAGACAAGATAACTGCGGCTTTTGCAGGCTGTTTTGACATGAGAAAATGCATTGTAATGTAATATAGTGATTTTTATTTATTATTTGTTGGGGGAGATATTTTGGCAGTAGAGTGTTTCTTTAATCATTCTTTGGACAGTTGTGCACTAATGTTTCTAAAGTGGCAGTCCCAATTTTCAGGTCTTTGCCCACTATTCTGACTTTGCTCACTGGTGTTCGACCTTTGGTGACACCAGAGAACAGTCCCCAGAAAGTGTAACGTGTAGATGTGCGCATGTAGGGCACAGCCGGTATTTAAAGCTGTGTGGCCGGTGCCGGTATTGCAGAAATACCTTCAATACAATTGGCTGTATTTTTCTTTGAAGAGAATGTGCTGCAATATCGGCACCGGCCACAAGGGTGTGCAGTGTTCTAAGGCCGTGCTAGGAACACTCGTTGGTGCTAGAGCTGTGTGGAGAGGGCTGAGATGGGATGTCGCTGCATGTCCCTGCCCTCTCTACTAACAAAGTCCGCATGGGAGGAGTGGGAGCAGCAGGAGCTACAGGACAAACAGATGGAAGATTAGCACCTGGACCTGAGTCATGAGAGCAGAGAGTGTGTGTGGCGAAACCGACCTCGCCACGTGTCCTTGGAGGGGGCTGATTGCCCGCCTCTTGCCTTTGGACTATGGACCAGACTTTATGGGAATGTGATACCCCAGATAGCCATACCATGGAGCCTATTCATATAATGAAAGACTATGGGAAAGACTTTAGCTCCATGGCAATTGTACTGTGTGAGTAGGATCTGCGCGCTATTCGGTAGTTTTGTGCGTGCAGATCCCAGCTATCTGGGGATAGGTGAAATGTCTGTGTGTTATGTGTAAATGTGACTTTATGTATTTTAAAGTGTTTTATGTTGTTTTGCAACCATGTGGTTAATGGAGTCTGCCTTTAGTCCTGGGTAATTGGATTACTTCTCCAATTAACTCCAGGGCAGAAGGGAGGAAACCAGGGTGCATTGTGGGCATGTTTTTCTGCCAACCAACTTTTAGTAACTTTTGAACCCCTGGTCGGATTCATGCCATTTTTTAATATGCTGTTCCCCTGAATGGATTGATTGTGGATATGTATTTTTATGTGAATGTGATGTATGGTTTTAAAGTTATGAAAGTTGTGTAAAAGTATATTTTACACTGTATGCATAATGGGATTATGTGTCACACTAAGGGGAGGGGATGTGTGGTAGGTAACATCTATGTCATTGGTTCTTTTATGCCTCCCCCTGGGTGTGGCCTGTATGTGTGAGTTGGAAATAAAAGCCAGGCTGGATGAGCCAGTCCAGAGTTCCTGTTTTACCCTCAAAGTGATGTGTCGTCTCATTATTGGGGGAAGGATTTATTGTATGCTGTTCCAGTTGACTGCTAGGAGTACAAGCCTATTCGTATGGTTCCTATTCAATGGTCTACAGCATTCACACGCTTGGGAGAATTTAAAGGTTTCTCGGATTCGGTGATTATGGTGTCTGCCAGAGTGCTTGGAGTCCTCAGGAAGCACTAGGAGCATCCATTAACGGAGGTACCAAGTCGGGGTGCCAGGTGATCCGTTACAGTGTGTGTTTAGCAATGTGTGTGTGTATTCAGCAGTCTGTGTGTTTATTCAGCAGTTTGTGTGTGTGTTCACAAGTAAGTAGCAGTAAAAAAATATTCCCTGTATTTGTAAGTTTTGCAAATCAGATAGCGTAACAGAAAGTTCAATAAAAGGAAGTAGCTGCTGCTATGCAAAAGCTCAATAAAAAGTATCACAAAAAAAGTAATAAGCAGAATAACTGCTACCAGCATAGCGAAAAAGGACTTAGGCATCCAATAGTGAAAGTTACCAAACCTTAAGGATAATAGGAGGAATAGGTAATACAATCTACAGAAAGTCTTAGCAGAGATCCTTTACCTACACAAAGATCGCGTGTACCTGGAACCCAAGTCACAAAATTAGTTGTCATTCAAATTCTTCTATTCTCCGTGTGTGTGTATTTAGCAGTGTGTGTACTCAGCAGTCGGTGTGTGTACTCAGCCGTCTGTGTATTCAGCAGTCTGCATTTTTAGCAGTATGTGTGTGTATTCAGCAGTCTGCATATTTGGAAGTCTGTGTATGTATTCAGCAGTCTGCATATTTAGCAGTATGTGTACGTACTCAGCAGTCTGTCTGTGTATGTGTATTGAACAGTCTGCGTATTCAGCAGTCTCTGCATATTTAGCAGTCTGTGTACATGTATTCAGCAGTCTCTGCATATTTAGCAGTCTGTGTACGTGTATTCAGCAGTCTGCGTGTGTGTTTGTATATGCACATTTACACAACGACACACTGCTTTATACACTCATCCAGACTGTATATACACACACTGCCTCACATACACAATACTATACACAGTCAGACACAGTAGAAACAATGCAAGTATTTTTTTAGTGATTTAGGTAATTTCTGCTTCCAACTGCTCTCGTTCTTTTATGCACATCGTGTGCTGTGATGTCACGCATATATAATTAATTATGCAAATTAGCATGGCCGGTATTTCTTTCCAAAAAGGGTGGCAACCCTATGTACATGCTGCACGTTTAGGGAACTAGGACCCTGCAGAGAGCATTGAAACAAAGCTCTATTCATGTCCTACCCTCAGTGGGCTGGTCTGCTTGATTGGCTGAAAGCCTGGCATGCATTTGACATGATCCTATGATTAAGAGTAGACATTCGACACAATATGTGTGAGGAGGTAAGGGGTTGCTTGCCACGCTGAGGTGCAATTCCCATTATATTTGTATTTTTATCGATTTATAATAAAACATATGGATTTGGATCAATGCTATTTTAATAGCTATACTGTGAACAGGGGAGTCTCCTTTGAGAAATTTTGAATTTTATGGCAAGACAGGAGGCTTCATATTTGCTTTATCTTTCTTTACTGAACCTCCCAGCAGCAAAGGAACAGTTAACAGTAATGTAAAAAGTTCAACCAATCAGATAGTATAACAGTATTATATGATGTCATCAAACTCCTCCCATATCCTCTTTCTTTGCTGCTTGCCTCCCAGGTGAGTCTACTCCAATTATATTGCTGTATCATTTAACCTTTAATACGATATTTCAATTAAAAAATGTATTACAATGGTCATATACCTTTAACACTTTATTCACTTATCACTTAACAACACTTTCTGTGGAAACATTTATGCTCTATTTATTTTAATTTCATTCTATTCAATCTTGGACTACTTTGTTAATTTCCTATTAAACTTTATTTAGGTTTCCCCTTTAAATCGCAGGAGGTTTTTCCTCCTGCGACTCATTACTGCTTTTTACTATTCTCAGTTTCACGCCCTCGCGTTACCCCGCCCGTTCGCATCAGCACTTAGCAAGTGCATTGTTTCCCGCCCTTTTGCTGGCGGCGGCCATTTTATTCGCATTCCAGTCACCAGAGCAGCGATCAACTCGCCTGACTTCGGATCTGGTAAGTACTATTTTCCTCTTCTGTTATAGCACCTTAAAGTGCTAATACCTTAATTTCTTTTAGTGATTTTTCCCCCCCTTTTATTTCCATCTCAGGATTTTTCCAACACCTGCTGTATTATCATTGTTGTTACTAAATAAAGGAAGGCTTTGTGGGTGACCCCCACCATTTTATTATTTGCCACTTCATTATATTGAGTGTCTTTAATATAAATTCTCAAGGTGTTTTAACACCAATATTACTGTTAAGGGTGACCCCCTTATACAAATGCACTATAATTAAAGTTATACAACACTTTAATATCAATTCTTAAGGTGTTTTAACACCAATATTACTGTTAAGGGTGACCCCCTTATATAAATACACTATAATTAAGTGATACAACACTTTAATATCAATTCTTAAGGTGTTTTAACACCAATATTACTGTTAAGGGTGACCCCCTTATACAAATACACTATAATTAAGTGATACAACACTTTATTACTACTCAGTGGTGAACCCCACTGTCTATGGTTATAATTAAGTGGTTAACCCCACTGTTTACTATCATAGTTGTACAACCCACTTGTGTATATTTTAGTGCACAACCCCACTAAATATTGAGTGCCGCCTACGTATTAAACTACACAAATATTTTGGGTGACCCCCATCTATACTCTGAAATAATTTTGGGTGAACCCCATTCAACTCCATTCTTTCAAATTAATATACTTAACTGTTTGGCAACCGCTCTAAGACATACCATGTCTGACAATAATGAGCCCGCTATATCCCAGGTACTCAGAGCCTGGTTGGTTTCAACCATTGCAGATTCCATCCCCAAGGCATTAGCAGCCTTTCATGAGAAGACTTCGGCCGAAGTCACCCCTACTGCACGTCAACTCTCTGATTCCAAGGACTCTCAACCCTCGGATCAGGAGGTTACACGCAAACGCCCCTGGAAAGGGGAGAGTAGGTCTGCGGGCAAGGGCAAGGCTCCTGCCAAGTCCCAAAAATTGATTGCCACTCGCCCCGTTCAAGCTAACTTTAACCCCTTAGAGGGTCTACATCCCACACGTTAGACGGGGTTGACGATTATTTCCTTGGATATTCTGATGAGGACCCCTCGGCGAATGCGCTAGGGGATACCCCATCGGAATTTGTCAAGGAAATCTCTCACACATAAAAATCTAGATGCTATACTACCTAATCAAAAGGACCCGATTCAGACATCCTTCTGGATGCTTCGGGTGTCCCTTTATTTGACCCCAGGGTCATCAGACACCCACGGTCGGCAGAATGGGCTCCACCAGAGCACATTTCCAACTTTTGTAAAATGTGGTTATGCAAACCACTGGACAAAGAAATTAGGGCAAAACTCAGAGCCGAGTGCCCTCGACCGACCATTCCAAACAAGGTAGCTCTCACGCCAGATTTGACCCAAACCCAGTTAGAGAGTGGGCCCACCGAGAGACACTAGGCGGCACTGTACAAACTGGATGCAAAATTAGCCGATCTGAGCTCCCAAGAACTGGGACCAGAGGCAATGGATTACTGTTTGGGGACTCGTTCATGAAAGACCTTTCCAAACATGTAGCGGTGTTCACCACCCTAAATAAGGCCCAATCCTCCTTGCGCAGGATTTTTCGTTCTCAGTCAGACCGTTTTTCTGGGAGAGCTGGACGTTATAGAGGCCGAACGAACAGCAGAATCGCCTTCACAGGCTACAGGCCTCGCCCCTCTGAAAACTATTAGCAATCGGGACAACCCCGACCCTACCACAGGCAACTATTCACTAATAGAGGGTCTATCCGGGGACGTGGATCTGCCTTCCTACGCGGCAGAGCTGCTCCAGGTAATAAATCTCCCTTCTTTCAATGTACCTATAGCAGGTCGATTAACCAGTTTTTCCAACAGTGGGAATTACTTTCTCAGGATCTATGGATCCTTCACACAGTCCAAGGGTTCAAATAGATTTCCTTTCCACCCCTTCCAGGACACCTCACCTACACCACTACAGATGTCTGCAGCAGACAACCTGACACTACAAACCGAACTGCGCAAGCTAGTAAAAAAACTGCCAATAGAGAAATCCCCTTTCCCGCATACTTTTCTAAGCAACATTTTTTTGGCCACAAAAAACTGGAGACCTACGCCCAATTATCAACTTAAAAAAACCTGAATCACTTTGTCAGGTATCGCCACTTCAAGATGGAGGGCATCCATCTACTCAGGGACCTCCTTTGCGTGGGAGATTGGTTCTCCAGCTTCGATCTCAAAGACGCATACCTCACAGTTCCTATTGCTCGCAACCATCGAGCTTTCCTTCAATTCCTCTGGCAAGAGGAAATCTGGCAATTCACATGCCTCCCGTTCGGACTATGCTCCGCACCATGATGTTTCACGAAACTGATGAAACCAGTGATGGCGCTACTCCGATCACAGGGGATTCGATCCATCATATATTTGGATGACATCCTGATAATGGCACAAGACATTCGCAAATTGTTATCAACCCATCAGATTCGCTTACGCGATCTGGCCCATACTATAGGCCTACTGTCCGCCTCTATCCAAGCCATTTACCCAGGACCTTTACACTACCGAGCCATGCAACGGCTCAAGACATACTACCTACACCGTCCACCTCCTACGATCAGTACATCCAACTGGCAGACGAAGTTCATATAGAACTTTACCGGTGGCTTCACAATATGGAAGCCTGGAATGGCAAAGCCATCTTCGGATCACAACCAGATTTCATTCTGGAATCCGATGCCAGTCTCCTGGGATGGGGCGCCACATGCGCCCAAGGGTCCACAGGGGGACTTTGGTCCCCATCCGAACAAGCACTGCACATCAATTGTTTTGAATTGATTACAGGATCTTTCGCAATTTGCAGTTTTGCAAAAGACTGTTTCAACTGTTCACTAGTACTGCGCATGGACAACGTCTCTGCAGTGCGCTATGTGAATCGGTTAGGAGGCTCCCGATCCAAGCTACTATCCGATCTGACCAAAGATCTTTACCAATTCTGTCTAGAACGGAACTTATCTATCAGAGCGGAATATCTTCCGGGCACGGACAACCTAGTCGCGGATTGGTTCTCTCGCCATTGGAGGGATGTAAGCGACTGGCAATTAGACCCCCGCGTGTTCCACCAAATTAATTGCCTTCGCGGGCCCCTTACACTGGACTTGTTTGCATCCCGTCTGAACCGCCAGACGGAAGCCTTTATTAGCTGGCTCCCAGACCCCAGTCATGGGCAGTCGACGCCTTTTTACATCCTTGGCCGGAGACAGGAGCCTATGTGTTTCCACCTTTCTCCATGATCCAACGCACCCTCTACCGGGTCAAAGCCCTAATAGTGACGATAGTCATTGTCACTCCACTAAAGAGAACCCAGACTTGGTTTCCAACCCTGTTAGAATTATCAGTGAACTATCCAATTCTTCTACCTCGATCACCAGACATCCTCAGGAACCCAACAGGGCACTTTCACCCACCCGCCCTTCAGTACCGGCTCCAGCTTGTAGCTTGGACCGTTTCAGGGGATCTTGAAACATCTCAGGACTTTCGGAGACAACTCAGGCTTTCCTATGGGACTCCTGGGCCCCAGGCACTAGTCGAGCTTACATCGCTGCATGGAAGACATGGGTCAGCTGGTGTTTGGAAAGGGACACCGATCCCTTTTCAGCACCTCTGACGATCATCCAAAATTTTCTGTTTACCCCATTTGATCAAGGTAAATCCTATCGATCAATTAATGTCTATAGATCCACTATCTATGCGGCCCATAATCCCATTGACAATGCGTCAATAGGGAAACATCCTTCAGTCTGTAGACTTTTACGAGGGATCAGGTTAGCCAGACCCCCTCTTCCTAAATACTCTTGTTGCTGGGATATCACTCAAGTCTTTTCCCTTTTATAATCCTGGACAGCTAATGAAAATTTGTCGCTACGTCAACTTTCGGCCAAACTGGCCTTACTCTTATGCCTGGTATCCTTCCGTAGGGTCTCGGATATCCGAGCATTTGATCCCCACGCAGTAGTCTTCTCGCCTGAAGGCGTTAAGTTTCACATCACCAGACGAACAAAACTAATTCTTCCTCCGTATTCTACATTACTTTCCTAATAGACAGTCACTCTGCGTGGCACTCTGCGTAAGGCATTATTTAGATGCCACCACTACTCTACGCCCCCCTACGGGACCCCTCCTCGTGTCTTATGTAAAACCACACAAACCGGTATCCGCACCCACCGTCGCACGGTGGATCAGATGGATACTAGCGCAAGCAGGCATTGACTCAAATTTTGGCGCATATTCAGTCAGAGGAGCAGCCGCATCCTCAGCCTTTCTCGCGGGGAGCTCCCTCTCAGACATTTTGTCATCTGCAGATTGGTCCAGAGAGTCCACATTTCGTACATTTTATTTCAAACCTATGACACATGCTGCATCTTCTATCATATAGGAGCGTTAAAACAGCAAATATGAAGCCTCCTGTCTTGCCATAAAATTAGGGATTATTCTAGCTTTAGTGACTGAATAATCTAAATTTTATTAACGACAGGAGGCGAATATTTCCCCCCCCTTCTTTATTTTCACTTTCTAACACCCGCCCAGGTAAGTTACTATGCATTCCAGTCTACTGGTTACACACACTTTATACACCATCTGCCATAGGTTCACGCCATAACACTTCTAATCTAGTGTTTGAAATATTCAATATTATATTCAAAGAGTAACTACAATTTGTTCTTAACATACATGCCATACATTCACCTAGTACGAGAACCTATACTCTCACGTCTTTTCTCTATTCCCTTAGTGTAAAAAATACCTTCCTTTGTATATACGGCTCCTTCAAGCACGCTGAAGATTCCACATGTTGACTACTTCAGGACTCCAACTTAGTCCGCAGTTCATCGTTACAGTTTACACGGTTGACACAGACATATCATCGACCACAGCAAGAAAGAGGATATGGGAGGAGTTTGATGACATCATATAATACTGTTATACTATCTGATTGGTTGAACTTTTTACATTACTGTTAACTGTTCCTTTGCTGCTGGGAGGTTCAGTAAAGAAAGATAAAGCAAATATTCGCCTCCTGTCGTTAATAAAATTTAGATTATTCAGTCACTATAGCTAGAATAATCCCTAATTGTTACTGCTGACCACAGTTCCGGTTCCAAAATCAGCTGACTTTTGATGCGAGAAACAGTATATTGTTGCTTTTGAATTTCCTCACACCTGCCCTGTACAGACCTTTACAGGGATACTGTAGGCACTTTAACAATTACATTTTATTGAAGTTGCTATAGTGCCTGCAATCCTGCCCACCCCTAAAAAAAGTTTTAGTTCACTAATTAGAAGGCTTGGAACCGCGGCTTAGTGTGTGATGTTTTGCTCGTTCCTCCTGGTCTGATGATATTTTTAACTCTCCCCTTTTGCAGTATGTGGTGATTCCTACAAGACGTGGAACGGCGGCAGTATTGCAGATCGTTGTGTCCCACATATTAGGAGATGCTGGAAGCCCGTATGTAATCGGAGTGGTAAGTGATCACTATATCTCCATGTACATTAAAGGTTTACGCCAACCCCCATGACCACTTCAGTAATTTGAAGAGATCATGGTGGTGGGAGCCTGGATGTGCAAATGTGCTTTAAACACTGCACATTCAGAGATTTTTGCATTCGTGTCTCGGGGGGCTAGTTACTCTGAACTCTATTGCAGGTTGCCTAATGTAAATTTTATATATATTTTACATCCGTCATCAGCGCACACAACGCATGCTTTCAAGAGGCACAATTATATTGTCCCTTACAGACAAAGTGCCTGCAAAGGGAAGATCGCTTTCCCCTCCTTCCATTACTTTAATCGCTTTTTTATTTTATTTGGGAAATTGAAAGTTCCACCGTCCCAAAATCTCTCCCTCTCCACTCCGGGCGTCTGTGGGGACAGTAGGTCCTCCCCCATGAATATTAGAATAATAGAGTAGTTTTTTAACTATTTGATCACAGGTTGCTAGCAATGTCTGTGGGCAAACAGTTGGGATTTTTTTTCAAACCGGGTCCCGAATTTTAAGCCTCTGAGCCTGGAATTATTAAATTTGGTTTGGTTTTCAGCTGTCCAGCAGCAATTGGCCCTGCTGATATTTGGACCAAATATTTGGGTCCGGAAGTGCAAAATCTGTATATTGTTGAATAGTGTGAACAATGTCTGGATTTCGGAGTCCTAATAGCCCCATATGCGGCCCGATTGTTTTTTCCCATCCGGTACTGCGCTATTTAGACTTTATGGAAATCCCCTGTACGTGTCTTTATTTAAGTGGTCCTTCCAGTGGGATGCCCATTATAGATTACCAGCAGTTGTTGAAATATGCATCATTAAGTGAAGATACTGAACAGGTACAACCAGTATGGAAACATGAGCATCTTTACATATTATATGTGACATATAGCAACACTCACCATTTGGCAATTTGTCTAATGAAAATAACTGGGCTGTATTCTTACAAATACACGTGATCAAAGAATTTGGATATGTTTATGTATTTAGTTTACTGTTCTACCCGCATTTTGGCCTCAATTTTAATCACTTAATCACCAGCTATAACTGCTTCTCTTTCATCTTTCTTCTTCTCAGATTTCAGATCTAATAAGCAAAGGAACGCCAGATTCAGACCTCTTGCGGTTTAATAGCTTAGGCTCCGCTCTAATTATTTGTGCCTTTGTTGGAGTCATCGGAGGGGGATTTTTCCTTGCAACCTCTTTCTACGTAGAGAAAGATCAGAAGAAGGCGGAAAGCGACTCCCAAGATGAAGATGAAGAGGTTTGAGAAGAGGCCTGGACATCCTTTACAAAATGTAACGAACACGGTAAGAATTAAGCCCTAAATGAGTCCTGGTAAGCAACAGCAGCAACAACAAGCTGCCATGGTTTCCTCCTCTTGACTGTACTGATAAGTTCTCACAATGGGTTGGTGGTTGCTCTTCAAGTAGGTGAGTATGTAAGAGAGCAAAAATAAATGTAATTGTGGAGTATAACTAGAAATTTGGGTGGAGTGAATATGGAAAATCACTTACAATTTTAGGAGCTTTTAAACCAGTTCTGAGATGAAAGTTTTGATGGAATAATCCCCATCTAGGCATAAATAGTTGTTTTCCTTAGCAGGTCAGGGTCTACAGTAGAGTATTAACAAAAAAAAAAGCAAAAATACATAGAAACAGTATATAGTATGTAGGAAAGTTCTAGGGATATATAGTATTGAGTGGTAATGCACTCACATGACATAGAGCCTTTTATGTGGTACAAACAAAACAGCATCCAGTGGTATAATCTCCACTTCTGGATAATGTTTAGCTGCATATTCTCAGTGTTGTCATGCAAGGCAAAACATTGACATAGAGCTCTCTGTTGAAACATTTATAATAGAAAGAAAAGAGTTCCTACTCGCATGCCCCTGAGCAATATGGTATTGCTCAAACCTTATGGCGTAGATGTTTATAAATCAGAACTGGCTTTGCTTATCCCAGTCTTGATAGGGAAAGCAACCAATAGGATTGAAGATGACATTAAGTCCTGGTGTTTGAACATGTTTGATAAAGATCTCTCAGTGATTCACAATGCTAAAGAAAACCAATTAAATTTTGATTCTCAAACAGACAGGCTAGTTTCTCTCTCCCCCTTTCCCCCCCCCCCCCTTTATATGTCTTCTGTCTTTTTCCACTGGTTTATTATACTCTTAATTTTTTAACTCATTACGTCTTTTATTTTTTTCTAGTTTGATTTTCGGGGTGATCACTTGTGTGACTGGTATTGTGGGGGTTATAGCTGGTATGGAGATCAGCAAGCGTTGCCAAGGAAGTCGGTGAGGGGTGGGGGGGTGGAAGGACGATTTAAAGTGAGTGGAGTTGCCTGATAGGGAAATAAGGCTTTTCTGTGCTACCACTAAGGAGACGTAAAGGAATGGCTGTGTGCACTGGAGGCAAATTATTTTTTTCTGGCAAAGGGAAGATCGCTTTCCCCTCCCTCCATTACTTTAATCACTTTTATATTTTATTTTGGAAATTGAAAGTTCCACCGTCCCAAAATCTCTCCCTCTCCACTCCGGGGGTCTCTGGGGACAGTAGGTCCTCCCCCAAGAATATTAGAATAATAGAATAGGTTTTTAACTATTTGATCACAGGCTAGCAATGCCTGTGGGCAAACAGTTGGGATTTTTTTTCAAACCGGGTCCCGAATTTTAAGCCTCTGAGCCTGGAATTATTTAATTTGGTTTGGTTTTCAGCTGTCCAGCAGCAATTGGCCCTGCTGATATTTGGACCAAATATTTGGGACCAGAAGTGCAAAATCTGTATATTGTTGAATAGTGTAAACAATGTCGGAATTTTGAAGTCCTAATAGCCCCATACGCGGCCCGATTGTTTTTTCCCCATCCGGTACTGTGCTATTTAGGGAAATCCCCTGTACTTGTCTTTATTTAAGTGGGCCTTCCAGTGGGATGCCCATTACAGATTACCAGCAGTTGTTGAAATATGCATCATTAAGTGAAGATACTGAACAGGTACAACCAGTATGGAAATTAAAACATGAGCATCTTTACATATTATATGTGACAGATGGCAACACTCACCATTTGGCAATTTGTCTAATGAAAATAACTGTGCTGTATTCTTACAAATACACGTGATCAAAGAATTTGGATATGTTTATTTATTTAGTTTACTGTTTTACCTGCATTTTGGCGTCGATTTAATCACCAGCTGTAACTGCTTCTCTTTCATCTTTCTTCTTCTCAGATTTCAGATCTAATAAGCAAAGGAAAGCCAGATTCAGACCTCTTGCGGCTTAATAACTTAGGCTCCGCTCTGATTATTTGTACCTTTGTCGGAGTCATCGGAGGGGGATTTTTCCTCCAACCTCTTTCTACATAGAGAAAGATCGAAAGAAGGCGGAAAGTTACTACCAAGTTGAAGATGAAGATGATGAGGTTTGAGAAGAGGCCTGGACATCCTTTACAAAATGTAACGAATACGGTAAGAATTAAGTGCTAAATGAGTCCTGGTAAGCAAAATCAGCAACAACAAGCTGCCAAGGCTTCCTCTTCTTGGCTGTACCCATACGTTCTCACAATGGGTTGGTGGTGTCTCTTCCAGTAGGTGAGTATGTAAGAGAGCAGAAAGAATTTTAATTTTGGAGTATAACTAGAAATTTGGGTGGCGTGATTATGGAAAATCACCCACAATTTTAGGAGCTTTTAAACCAGTTCTGAGATGAACGTTTTGATGGAATAACCTCCATCTAGGCATATGTAGCTGTTTTCCTTCGCAGGTCAGGGTCTTCAGCAGAATATTAACAAAAACAAAACATAGAAGCAGTATAGGAAAGTAGTATGTAGGAAAGTTCTAGGGATATATAGTAATGAGTGGTAATGCACTCACATGACAGAGCCTTTCATGTGGTACAAACAAAACAGCATCCAGTGGTATAATCTCCACTTCTGGATAATGTTTAGCTGGATTTTCTCAGTGTTGTCATGCAAGGCAAAACATACATCTCTGTTGAAACATTTATTGTAGAATAAAAAGAGCTCCTACTTGCATGCCCCTGAGCAATATGGTGATGCTCAAACCTTATGGCGTAGATGCCTAGATAGGGAAAGCGACCAACAGGATTGAAGATGATATTAAAGGACCACTCTAGGCACCCAGACCACTTCAGCTTAATGAAGTGGTCTGGGTGCCAGGTCCAGCTAGGGTTAACCCATTTTTTTTTATAAACATAGCAGTTTCAGAGAAACTGCTATGTTTATCAATGGGTTAAGCCTTCCCCCAAATCCTCTAGTGGCTGTCTCACTGACAGCCGCTAGAGGCGCTTGCGTGATTCTCACTGAAAATCACAGTGAGAGCACGCAAGCGTCCATAGGAAAGGGGTGTTCCAACTTTTGGGAAAATTGTGTGCCCTCTGCCTGTCGATAATTGATTTAATCCTTAACTTATCTCAATATCTCCCAGGCAGAGGGAAGGCGTGTATTACTGTAAAACTGTATGGTGATTGGTTATTGTCTTTGTTTGCTGTGGGAGGTCCTCTTGCAGGAGGATTTCTCATAAAAGCCAGTGATATAGATTATTTTAAGCAAACAAATATGTTTGAATGTCTATCTGTTCCTGTCCAAATCTGAGATGATTAAATTGCGTATACGCACAAGTAAATTCACACTGACACACGGAGTTCAGGTTAAAAGAACTTCGAGAAAATGTAATGGCATCTGGTTAAAAAGCGGGCTCGCAGACCCTTATAAGAGCAATATTACATCATCATTGAATATCAAGATAACAACAAATAAACATCATTAATTGGGTTAGGTGTTAAGTGGCTATGTCAATGTCCACCCATCAATATTATTAATTGGCTCAAATACTAAGTGGCTGGCTAAGTGTCCTCCCACCGAGAGGTGGCGTCATCTTGGACACGGGTGTGGACACGATGGTTCAGGCGCCATCTTACTTAGCACGAGGCTTTAGGCGCCATTTTGAGTAGTTAGTGATGTCAGACTCGAGGTCAGGTTCAAGGCCTTTTTTGTGAATAGACATTTCATTAGTGCAGTTTCTCATGGTCTAACTATGGTATACTTTGTTTCATATTACAAGAACTTGACAATTCCGGTGTTAGTCATATCCTTCTAGAAAATAGATTCTCATTCTAATATTCTAAATGCTGTTAGGAAAATCTGTCATATCATGAAGTTAATGGAGAAATTTAATAAAGGTTTTTAATCATTCTACATCAGTCCCCCCTATGAAATGTTAGACACTAAAAAGATAAACTTTATTTGTTAATATCAGAAGACGTGTTAGCCCAAAGGCACAGAAACCCCATGACCGCTAGCTAGGTGTTATTGCAAAGTGCAATTCTGTCCCTTCATGTCCCTAATAGGCTGCAGCTCATCCGTCAATACGGTCAGGAACTTTCTTCACTCCGCTGGTATCCCGCGGTGGTTTGTCCACCACATCTCCGCACGGCAGTCAATTCCATAGAGACGGACGCTGTCCCTAAGCTGGTTCCCTACCTAAAACTCTTGCACTTTATCAGTGAAAGGGATAGTTTGCAGCGGTATACAGGGTGAGTTGAAATCTTGGAAATCTTGGTCATCAACTGTCAGATGTGTAAAAGTTGGTGCCGCTTGGTCTGCAGGAATTTTCTTAGACAGGGGAGGACACAACAAACGAGAAGAGCGAAAATGAAAAGAAAAATTAGTAATGCCATACCAATGTGAATTAAAGCCTTTTGCCATCCTGTCATCCAACCAAACCACCTTTCCCAGGGATCTTTCACCCCAGAATTCCTTTTTAACTCTTCTGAGAGCTTATTTAATTTCTCTATGGCCATGGTGACTTTACCATTAGGACCTGTGTTTTCTGGGATGCATGTACAACAGGTCATGGTGTCGGGTAGTATTTTACATACGCCCCCCTTCTCAGCTAGAATCATGTCTAAGGCCATTCTGTTCTAGAAGGACATTGGGGATGTGGCCTGCAACTGTTCGGCCAAGCCCTGGAGGGCATCTCTGGTGTAATTGACAAAGCGTTGTTGGTTGTAATAAATGTAATTGATCCAATTTAAATTCTTGTTTGCAGTAACTATGGTGAAAAGTGATTCAAACCCTGCAGCAACCTCATGCTTTAAATTCATTAGGCACCCCCCTAGGCACCCCAATGGCATCAATGTAAATGTGGGGGTCAAAACTGCCTCTTACTGGGGCTTCACGCCTAACCTTGGCTGGTGTGTGTATGGACTCATGTATGTCAGGGTGTGTGTCAGAGATAATATGTATAGGCATGATGGCTTTAGCCAGAGTACACTCCCCCCACCATTCCTTGTCCATCCTGGATCTTAGCTGTAAATCCCCACACAACCAGTAAATATCCCCTAATGACCTGGTATGGAATTGTAACAGGTACATAGGGACAGTTCTGTAAGTGGCACAATACCCTTTGGAGAAGTTACCCAAGAACTTACCAATTCCATCATAATTGGCATAACAGGTGTAGTTTCCCTTGGGGTTTGACATCCTTGGTTAGGAGAGGGTATTCTTCTGTCCATGCTTTGCAGAGGGACCTATTAAAGTTGTAGTGGTAGGCAAAAAGACTCAAAACACATTCTTCTGTATCTACTTAGTTACATGGTTAGATAGCTGAAAAGAGACTTGCGTCCATCAAGTTCAGCCTTCCTCACACCTGTTTTTTGCTGTTGATTCAAAAGAGAAAAAAAAAACAAAAACAAAAAAACCCAGTTTGAAGCACAATTTTGCAACAAGCTAGGACAAAAAATTCCTTATTGACCCCAGAATGGCAGTCAGATTTATCCTTGAATCAAGCAGTTATTACCATACATTGAAAGATTATATCCTTGAATATTCTGTCTTTGCAAGTATGCATCTAGTAGCTGTTTGAACATCTGCATGGACTCTGATAAAACCACTTCTTCAGGCAGAGAATTCCACATCCTGATTGTTCTTACAGTAAAAAGTCTGGCAAAGTCAAAGGTACGGTGCCGAGGTGAGGCCGGGCACCACCACACACATAGCATGCGGTTCTGTTATGTTTGTTGGCATTGTATTTCATCCATTCTAACCATAAGTTAACATCATTAAAACCAGTTTCAGCGGCCATAGTATCTTCAAAGGTGGGGTTAGCAATGGCCATCATGTCTTTAAAGGACTGGATGTGTGGCTTTAATGGATTTGAGACCATGTGGGTAGCCCCTTACCACACAATGACACACATAGTACATCCATGCCTGAGTAAGCTAACACGTCCTCTCTCTCCGGCTAACGCTACAAAAATAAAAATAACAAAATAGTTTAATAGTCCAGCATAGTCCAGAAAAATAGAATAAGTCTTTCAAGGAGTATAAAGAATCTTAGACACCATAAACATTGTTCCATAATCTCAGACACCATAACATAGCTAAGGGTAGCAATATGGCTGACAACAAGACAATGTCAGCTTCCACATAGTTCTTAATTCTTCTGTTTGCTGGATGTTCACCACAATGCTCTGTGCAACACCCCAATTGTTGGAAGGGTTAATACAGACATAGCGGCATTAGACAGCACTGCACCTTCAGGACTTTCCAAGTTAGTTTATGTACTCATAAGTAAGCATCTTAATTTCTTCGGCCAGCATGGATTTTGACCAAACAGATTTAATTGCAAAAAGGTAGGCAGGTAGGTCAGCCAGATAGATTGGTGTGTAATCCCAAATATCAGGCGGCACAAATACTCCAGTACGGTCTCTATAATCATACAAACACAAGGATCAGTACGACATCAATAAATTAATTATCTAGGCTAAACTCAAATTAGAGACTAAAGTTAAACCCTTAACTTGTGTAACATGTACTTCTCTCAGTGTTGTTTATAATTTATTGAATTTGTCCTTTATAAAATTTTAATACATAATTTCCCTTAATGCCTTTGCATGTATGAGAGAAGCACTAATTCTATATAAATGCTTGTTGAGTACTAAAACACTAACACTAATAATTCCTAATAAAATACTGTTCTTAAACTTGAAACTTTAATTTGATAATCACCATTAATTACTTTAATAGAATTGGAATGCTGATTTCTGTCAAAAAATTTGTGGACCCCGATAACCTTTTTTTTTTTTTTTTTTAAACCAAAACCTTTTATGAATCCCGATGTCCAAAAAGCCACCAGTTCTGTATGTGTGTGATCATGTTTAATACTGTACAGTTATCCCACTTTTTTTAATTTATTTTTTTCCAGAACAACTAGGAATGAAATAGGAGAAACAAAATGAATTACTTATATATGTTATATTAAGTTGCCCTCACTTGTCAGGTCTTGGAAACTCACTTATTTTATTGCAGATGCCTCTATGATACCACGTTACAAATTGACTAAGCATACTTATTATTATCCTATTTTATTTTAGTTATTTCACATTGCACAGTCTATGCAAACAATGTCTAGGTCCCAACTTCAGCTCGTACATCCTCTAAGAGCCAGCATTAATACTGTTTTATCACTGAAAACTGTATATAAAATATTAAAAACATGAGCCATCTGTGTATTAGGCTGGGGTTGTTGGGTGTGGGTATAGATTGGAAGCTGTGGTTGGTATTAAGAAACCTGCCAGGGTGGGTCCTTGAACGCCAGCTGGGAAAGGTTCTCCCTTCTTTGCTTCCTTGAGCACCAGGTTCACCATTGTTACCCTTAGGTCCAGGGGAACCTCCGGGGCCTTGAGGTCCAGGAGCACCACAGGCACCAGGGAAGCCAGGGGCACCAGCAATACCAGGAGTACCAGTGGGGCCAGCTTGACCGGGAGAACCGGGTTCACCACAAGCACCTTGGGGTGAACCCCTGCTATCCACAATTAAAACAGTGCTGAAGTTGCCACCTCTACAAAAGTTAGACCCTTTGATCAAATCTTCTACCTCTGCCCCTAAAACCTTTCTGATTCAATCTCCTATCACCTCCCAAATGTCTTTGTCTCGCCTGCTTAAGATCACAATCCTTTGTGACCGATACAACATACTTTTCCCTCTTTCTTTATATCAGAACAACTTGCTGTATCATTCTTATGAATCTTCCCAAGAAATTCAGTTGGGGTAAAAGAGGGACAGTCATAGACCAACAGTTTGACCAAAAGTGAACAAGGAGAAAGCATATTCCATATGCAGGTTGAGATTACCTAACTCACACCCCCTCTTTGTGTACACCTCTTTGTGTACCACACAGATATAATATTAATATTATTGTGTATGTATAGCACGGTTGTCTAGGGGTGTATACATAAACAGTGAAAGCAGAGTCTTCCTACAGGGTTTGCAATACTGACAGTCTGGGTCATAGGTGTAATGCAGTTAGTTACTTTTCTATTGTTAGAATACATTGAAAACACAAATATATTGCAAATATTAAAATCATATTGCAGCCGTTTCCTACACTTGCAAGGATATGGTTGTAATACTTCAATTGAGTTCAAATTGAGTATCAAAAGTCTAACCACAAAAACTAAACTTTATATGCTTATCAAAAATGAGTTTAACCTCTTAGCGAGTTAATAGGGTGACCTCTTCCCATAGTATGGTTCCTTTTAGAATTATTATATTATTTATTCTCTTCTGGGTCTGCAAAATGCGTTCAATATACCAATACAAATATAATACAGTAGTTTAGAATTGCCTCACTTATAATCATCAGAAATTGTCTGATCTCTATTAAAAATACCATTTCATCATTTTGCTATAATCAATGAGGCATCAATGAGGAATCTTAATCTTAGATAAAACTTATCCTATACATCCATTCATCATGAATGCTAAAGATAACGCATTTTTCTTTTTCTCTGACTTGAAAAGGCAATGCACTTTAAAAGTAGAGTTAACTCTAAATACTCCCCTAATAATATGAAGAAAGAGAGAGCCATTTGAAATTCGAAACGTGGAGCCAAGATTTTGAAAAGCAGATTTTTTCCAGGGGCCCCTTTTTCGTGAGCTGATCAGCATTTAATCTGTTGTAAAAAGACACTAAAGGCTTGAGTTAATGACATGCAAATATTCTTTAAATAGTCTTCATACTCATTGTAATATCACACATGTCCTCTTATAACACAGAACACAATGAATGTCGCAGATATCCAGCAGACATGCCAATACAAAAAAACCTATTCATGGACAGGCAATTAACTCAATCCAAAATAAATGATTAAATGTCACACCCAAAAGAAACACATAATGTAGGTTTCCCTTGTTTGTGCATTATGCATTTCTGCAAACTATGCAAGCAGTACTGCTTTAAGATTAGACCAGAAAACCTGGCAGCTGGACAGGGAAGTCGAATTTTGTCAAGAAGTCCATTATTACAACAGAATTTTGGAAAACAGCTAAAACTTAGCGTGTTTTTTTTTCTTTTGCTTTAAGGATTACAACTCATATTGCTCCTGGACTAGTATTCAATAATAAATCAGTTATTTAACCCCTTCAGGACGGAGTCAATAGTGCACGTTCTGATCAAAACAAAACAAAACAAAAACTGGAATTTGCGCTATGTGTCTGTTCACCCGTAGTTCCCCTCTTTCAAATTATATGCACCCACACTTATTATATATCATTTTGTTCAGGAGAAACAGGGCTTTAATCTATCATTAACTATTCATATATGGAACATCATTTATTATGAATAAAAGTAAAAAAAAATGTGAGAAAATAAGATTTTTTTTAAATTTGCATTTCCGTCTGACATTTTAACTGTGAATGTCATAATACTGTTAGGTTTTACTGCAAAAAAAATGCACATATTTGTAATCAGCGATGTCTCACGAGTACAACAGTACCCCCCATTAACAGGTTTTATGTTGTTTTGGAAAGTTACAGGGTCAAATATAGAACATTACATTTTCAAATTGAAATTTGCCAGATTGGTAATGTTACCTTTGAGACGGTGTGGTAGCCCAGGAATGAGAATTACCCCCATAATGGCATACCATTTGAAAAAGTAGACAAGCCAAGGTATTGAAAGTGGGGTATGTTTAGTCTTTTTTAGTAGCCACTTAGTCACAAACACTGGCCAAAGTTAGCGTTCATATTTGTTTTTGTGTGAAAAAAGCAAAAAACGAATATTTGGCCAGTGTTTGTGACTAAGTGGCTACTAAGAAAGACTGGACATACCCCACTTGCAATACCTCGGGTTGTCTACTTTTGCAAATGGTATGCCATCATGGGGGTAATTCTCATTCCTGGGCTACCATACGCTCTCAAAGGCAACATAACCAATCTGGCAAATTTCAATGTGAAAAAAATGAAATGCAAGCCTTATATGTGACTCTCTAACGTTCCAAAACACCATAAAACCTGTACATGGGGGGTACTGTCATTCTCGGGAGTCTTCACTAAACACAAATATTAGTGTTTTAAAACAGTAAAACATATTACAACAGTAATATAGACCATAAAAGTGCAGTTCGCTTGTAAAAAATGCAAAAAACGTCACTTTTACTTAAAATATCATCGTTGTAATACAATTTACCAGTTTGAAACACGAATATTTGAGTTCAGCGAAGTCTCCCGGGTAAAACAGTACCCCCTATGTACAGGTTTTATGGTGTCTTGGAGAGTTACAGGGTCAAATATAGTGCTTGCAAATTAATTTCTCTGCACTTTCTCCCTGTGTTGTCATTCATGTCAATCAAATTTTAATTAATCAAATCACATAATTACGTTAAAAGATTATTTAAATATACATGTAGAATTTTAATATATATGCATTTATAGGTATTTAAATTCTACGTGTATACTGATGTAATCTTTTATGTAATTATATGTATTTATCTATATATATATTTGCGGTTATTTGCATTTTATATATAGATAGATATATATAGAATGTCATTCTAAGTGTATTTTGTTACCGATATATATATATTAATAACAAAATACAGTTAGAATGAAATTACATATGCATATATAATTTATATTAAATTTTGTTTCAATATTTTATTTATTTATTTTATTATTTAATTTATTTATTATTTTAATTATACGTATTTATATATAATATATATATGTACATCTATTATATATATAATATATATACATATTATATATATGTAATGTCATTCTAAGTGTATTTTAATATTAATATATATACTTATATTAAAATACACTTTGTATGACGTTACATATATATAATATGTATATATATTATATATATAATATATATACATATTATATATATATAAAAATGCATTTATTTTATTTTTACACATGTCTAATTATTTTTTTTAATTCTTCCCACCAGCAGGGGGACTGTCTGATATTTCAAACAGTCCCCCTGCTGGCATATCCACAGCCAGCTATAGAGGGCCATGTGATCGCTCTTTGAGAGCGATCACATGGCCCCCGGGGGCCTGATTTGCCATGGGAGGGCTGCCTGGGCTGTGAGGCAGTCCTCCCGAAGCGGATCGCGGCGGAGGTAAGTATAACTTACCTCCTGGGGCTGCAAGCCGTTACGGCGTGCTATGCCGTCATAACGGCGTTAAAGCCCACTTAACCCGTGACGGCATAGCACGCCGTAACGGCGTTAAGGGGTTAATAGATTATTACGCTGCCATTTCCAGCTGTATCAATACTGAGACAAACGTATTCAAATATAATTTAAAATAACACAGTAAAATACCCATTAACATACATGACAATCAAACTGCATACTTCAAAATGAGTAACCAAAACACACATTTATCACAATCACCATTTACACAGAATAAACTTTCAACAGTTAGTATCAAATTTATTTAAGAGTTCTGGTAACAAAGGTTTTTTTTTCTTTTTAAAGAAGGGATCCCGTACGGCCATATAACGCATTTGACATAAACATTTGTATAACACTTGCATTAACCAGTTGCAACATATGTACCTTATCAATAGAATTTCTCTCCTATACGCTTATAGAACATTTGGACCAGATTACACAGACATGGTATCACCTGCATTTGTCAGAACTCTCAAATACTCAAAATATTTATACTACTCCATGTTAAAAGCATGGGAAATTTTGACCGGTCAATTTGAGTTCCCAAAAGTCATAACAACACAGGTAAAAAAATCTTTGTCCATGGTTTTCTGATCCTACATTCCATGACCAAAATTGCAAACCCACTTCTGCACAGTTTGGGTCACGATCAATAAAATCTCTGCATCCCCAGACAACAATTTACAGATTTGCACAATGCTACAGAATACATACAATTTAAAGCATTTACAACATGAATTTGTAGCCCCCCTTAATTAACCTCTATTTTTTCTTTTATTTACATGTACTTTTGACATCCCCTCAATTATTTTATTCCCTTAATTCTCATACCTGGTTTGGACACCCTCAGGGCTTCAGAGGAGCTGCCCAATCCTTTCTTCCTGGGGAGGGGGTAAAAGGGAACTCTATGGAGCAGTAGGTACTAACTACCACAGCAAGGATAGCAACCAATCATCATTATCTTTAGGTAATCAGGAGGGGGCAGTGATTTACAGGTATCACCAACAGTCTCTCCTCTTGAGAAACAGGGTATCAGTGAGGTGCAATCTTAAGCCAATTCTCACCCCCCTGTCTCATGTATTCCTTATCCCATCCTGGATCTCCCTCATACCAAGGAAAATATTTCTTATCTCCCAAACATAATCCCTTAACCATACTCAGAAAATAATCTTTAGGGTAGGGAGTTTCACTACCCTGTCCTTGTGTCCACCCTGACATATTGTCCACCCAAGGATCCTCTAGATAATCCACCAGCTCACCAATTCTAGCAACATACTGTTTACAAGTCTCCCCTGGATTAGGGCGAGGGTAATTTTTTAGACTGGGAAGTACCCATTTCAAACTCAATGAGAATTGGATTTGGAATAGCTGATTATTCAGTGGTTAAAGAACAGCTGTCCGGAATCAAAAGTTCCAACAAAACTGTTACTTCTCCACGAGCTGTAGTGCTTAAAATCAGAAATTCCAATCTCTTGCAAAAAGCACAAAAGCCAACAGATATATCGCAAGCAAGCAAAACAGAGGTTGCAGGACAGCCAAAATACCCATCAACAGAGTACGGAGTTTAAAACAATTCCCTTTTTATTTATTTTTTTAATTTTTCTTTGCTAAAACATTACAGTTTTCAAAAGTTTTACCTGTACATAAACTACAACGCAGTCTGCTAAAGACTGTATACTACAACTCAGTCTGCTAAAGACTGAAAACCTGTTTTACAACCTTAACAAAGGCAACCTCTTTTCTTTCAAAGAGGGATCCTGGGACGTCTCCCACAGTTATGTACAAACTCATCTCCTACCTAAGGAGTGAAACTAACCTCCCCTTTAAATAAAAACATAGATGAAAGGTCAAAAAGACCTACCTTTTCTCTTCCGTTCCTTTAATTGCAACCCCACTTCTGGTACCAAGTTGTTGGGGATAAAATCAGCTATACACGAAACTCTCTTAGTTAGATGGATATTTTGTTAGAGCCACACCCTCTGTGATAGACAGGATCCTGGGAATCAGTCAAGAAGACAAGAGATGTGTTCTATAACCAATTCAAATTTTATTATACAGTCATATGCATTTATACCCCATTTTCATGTCGGTGGGGGCCATGAGCATTAGTGACATAATTTGTTTTTCACAAGTTATAAACAGCTGTTTCTAGTTATAATCTTTCATCATATAACGCATTACATATTTGATTAAAACCAGATATTTACAAATAAAGATATCTTGGACAATTAACAAGAACATTTCGAAATCAGTATCTTTCCCGTAACTAGGATTTTATATAAATCCTATTTCCGAGAATAAAAGATGAAATGCCAAATGTATTCTTTGTTCAAATTAACCCTTATATGAACAGCTAGGATAGATAGCAAAATGGATATTTGTATCTACAAGGGGTGCCAAAGGGCAGCCCTGTCGTGTCCCATTTCTAATTGGGAAACATTTTGATTGAAACATAAATCCTGAAACTCTAGCCTGAGAATCTTTATATAACGCCATTGTACACTCCTTGAAAAGACCGAAGGCCTTCAAAACCTCCTCCAGATACTTCCAGTTAACCCGGTCGAAGGCCTTCTCGGCATCAAGGGTAACCATGGCGAAGGGAGACAAACTTTGATCCGCATGGTACAAAAAAATTCAGTAGTTTCCTAATGTTATCAGATGTACCCCTACCCTCTACGAACCCACTCTGATCTAAATGTACAATATCAGGTATATTTTGTTTGAGTCTATCGGCCAAAATTCTAGAATAAATTTTAATATCTAAGTTAATAAGAGAAATTGGTCTGTAATTCGAGGTATATATTGGGTCCCTATCTGCCTTAGGAATTGGCATTATAGAAGCCTGGAGTAATTCAGATGGAATAGTTTTATAGTTTGCAAATTCTTTAAATGTCTTTAATATGTATGGGGAAATTATATCATTTAATTTTTTATAAAAAAATCGATGAAAAGCCATCTGGACCTGGTGCTTTGCCCGCTGTTAATGCTTTAATGGTGTTGCTAATCTCCTGAATGGAGAATGGAGCGTTTAACTGATTTAGTTTCTCAATAGATATTTTTGGCAGGCTCAGTTTATCCAAGAACTGCTTTGTTTCCCCTACGGATGGGTCATTAAATATTTAATTATATAGACTTTTATAATATTCTTCAAATGCATTAGCTATTTGAGTTGGTGAGAAAAGTTTTTTTATTTCCAGCTATTATATAGTTTATAGATTGAAGTTTATTTTTATTTTTTTATTTATTTGAAAGGGATTTCCCTGTTTTGTTATTTCCATAGTACCAATCCTGCTTTAATATTAACATTGCTTTATTAATTTTTTCTTGAGTTCTTACTAGTATTTTTTTCCTAATCTCCTTAATATCCTCCAGAATTTTATGATCTAGGGTAACAGATAGTGAAAAAAGTGATGAGTGCTCTCTATCCAATAAAGCAGCTATTCACCAACAAGGAGTTCCTTTTACCTTGTGAACAATAGAACAAAACAAGCAGGTAAATTAGGTGGACAGCGCTAAGAATTATTATAATAAAATCATACATACACAGGTAGCAGCAGATTTCGCAATTGTGTGTCTTACTCTTAAAAAAAGGGAAATAAAAGTACAATGATAGTGCAGTATGTTATGAATAATATGGTTATAAAGATATATTCCAAAGGGGCACTCACGTTTTCCAGAGCTTATAAAGCTCTATTTTAGGAGCCTGGACGGAACAATCCCCGTCTAAGGATTTCTTTTTGCTGGTATCAGATTCCCAAGGTAGTGCGATTCATCATATGAAAAAAATAAGGATGTATACCAATGGTACAGTACGTATGTAAAAGTAGGATAAGTAAATAATATTTGGCCTACTTACATTTGCTAGAGCAATGGCCTGCTCTAGTGTATGGAGCTTTAGGTGGAACAATTACACCTAGGGATATATGTAGATCAGGAACAGCAGAGTGATGGTGAGAGTATAAGGAGCTCAAGAATGACTGGGTATTAAAACAGAATCTTTATTAATAAACAGAATAAATAAAACTATTTAAAAGTGAACTATATAGTAAAAAGAAGTATAAATAAAACCAGTCCTTTGTAGGCAATCCTTAATCTCCACTTGACATGTTTCGCTTACAGCTTTCTCAAAAGTGAATGTCTGCTGTTCAGGTCAGTTGATGTTTAAATAGTCTCTTAATTTCTCTATTCAGTTCTGGTGTGTATAGTCTGTAATTCTAATTCCAGGTCATTTGTTACATCACTTCCGGTTTGGTGGATATCTCCATGATGATATGTCCAGGAAATGATAGTAGCGCCATTTTGGATAAGGGCAAAAATCCAGTTAACTAAGTGAAAGTAGCGCCATTTTGAATAAGGGCAAAAGTCCAGTAAACTACATGATAGTAGTGCCATTTTGGATAAGGGCAAAAGTCCAGTAAAACAAGTCTGTACTTCTGGTTTCAGGTCATTCGTTACATCACTTCCGGTTTGGTGGGTATCTCCATAATGGTGTATACAGGAAGTGATGGTAAAGCCATTTTGGATAATGGCAAAAGTCCAAGAAAAAGAGGGGTTAATATAAAAGTAAATTAAAACAAACAAATCAAGGTGTAATCTTGCATATTTTCTGCATATATAGTTATAGAGATTATAATAGTGCTAAATGCTGAATAGGGATCGCCGTATATCACATGTATTTACACAGCGATCTCTTTTAAATAGTACTAATAGACATCTGGAACAAGTCTGGATGTATATAATAGAAATCCAAATTTTTTTTTTTTTTTTTTTTTTTTTAAAGTAACCAGTCGAAGGAAATTTGGTTAAAAAAGGGGAAAAAAAAAAAAATTCATATACACAAATGAATTATAAAAAACATTTTAAAAAAAATCTAAATTCTATATTGTTCCAGATGATAGTACAATTTTACAATCCAAACATTTTATGATTGATTGTGCATAACTTTAAAAAGAGTGTATTATAAAAAGGATATTATAAAAAATGTATTAGATCGAATTCTATATTGAGACCGCTTGGGTGGAGGGTGTCTAGGCGATGGACCCATTCCATTTCTAGTTTACTTATATTTTTAATATTGTCACCTCCTCTCCAATGAGGTTTATATTTGGCGATTCCTATGAATTTTAATTGACTAGGGTCTTTATTGTGCAGTATAAAGTGGGCGGAAACAGAGTGGCTCATGAGTCCTTTTTCTATATTTCGACAATGTTCGCTTATTCTCACTTTTAGTGGTCTAATTGTCCTGCCAACATATTGTAGTCCGCAAGGACACTCTAACAAATATATTACATTGGTACTGTTACACGTTATTACATCACATATGCAAAAAAATTTGTTCCTATTCATTGATTTAAAATTTGGGATGAATTTGTCATTTTTTTGCGTTTTCTTACATGCTGCACATACATTACATTTAAAAAAAACCTTTCTTAGTGTTTAAAAAATTCTGTTTGTTTTTTTCCTGTGTATGTTTATGTTTAGTGTAGTTTTTAGTAAGTTTCATTTTTAGATTGGGGGCGCCTCTAAATATTATAGTTGGTTTATCGGGTAAGATCCTTTTTAGTAGATTGTCCTCTTTTAGTATGTTCCAATGTTTATTTATTATTCTTTTAATCTGTTTGCTTTTATTGTTATAATCAAATATCAAAGGGAGGGAAAATTTATTGTCTGGTCGAATTTTGTGATTTTTTTTCGTTAATAATGATTCTCTATCTGTGTTACCTATTTGTTCTATTTCTTTGTCTAAATACTTTGGGTTATACCCCTTTTCTATAAATTTCTGTTTGATATTGTTAGCCTGTAATTGAAAGGTGTCTTTTTCGGAACAATTTCTTCTTAATCTAAGGAGTTGACTTTTTGGTACCCCATTTAGCCATACTGGGTTATGGCAGCTATCTTGGCTAATAAAAGTATTAGCATGTACTTTTTTAAAATGTGTTTTTGTTGAAAGAGTGCAGTCTTTAATATAAATATCTAAATCTAAATATGTTACTTCCTTTTGACTAAAATTTGCTGTTAAAACAATGCCCTCTGTATTTGTATTTAAATAATTGATAAAATCTTTTGCTTCGGATATGGGACCATCCCAAATAAATAAAAGATCGTCGATGAATCTAAAGTAGGAGACCAGGCTTGCTCCCCAGCCATGCCCCTCCCATATATATCTATTTTCCCATTCTGCCATGAAGAGGTTGGCATAGCTGGGGGCAAACCTGGTTCCCATAGCTGTGCCGTTTGTTTGAAGGTAGAAAGAGTTGGCAAACCAAAAGTAATTGTTATGTAATATTAGGTTTATGCCCTCTAATATAAAATTTACTTGGGTTGGGTTCATATCGTTATATTTTTCCAGAATAATTTTAATGGCTGTGGTACCTTTATTGTGTGGAATAATAGTATATAATGATTTTACATCACACGTGATGAGGATGTAGTTTTCTTTCCATGTGATAGTACTGAGTTTGTTAAGTAGGTCTATTGTATCTTTGAGGTATGATTTTGTTAATTTTACATATGGTTGGAGCATAACATCGATGTACTCAGAGAGATTAGCTAGAATAGATCCTATACCGGAGACTATTGGTCTACCAGGTGGGTTATTTGGGTCTTTATGAATCTTAGGTAAAAAATAAATTACTGGGATTTTGGGATATTGTATATTGATGTATTTATATTCTTGTGGGCTTAGAATTCCTTTTGATTTGCCTTCATCTAGAAGTTTTATTAGGAGGGTTTTTATATTGTTTGTGGGGTCTTTGTTTAGTTTCTGGTATGTTTGTGTGTCATTTAGTTGATTATATGCTTCAGTCTCATACATATCTTTGGACAAAATCACTAAACCTCCCCCCTTGTCCGCTGGTTTGATTACTATTGTTTCGTCATTTTGCAATGACACCTTTCAATTACAGGCTAACAATATCAAACAGAAATTTATAGAAAAGGGGTATAACCCAAAGTATTTAGACAAAGAAATAGAACAAATAGGTAACACAGATAGAGAATCATTATTAACGAAAAAAAATCACAAAATTCGACCAGACAATAAATTTTCCCGATATTTGATTATAACAATAAAAGCAAACAGATTAAAAGAATAATAAATAAACATTGGAACATACTAAAAGAGGACAATCTACTAAAAAGGATCTTACCCGATAAACCAACTATAATATTTAGAGGCGCCCCCAATCTAAAAATGAAACCTACTAAAAACTACACTAAACATAAACATACACAGGAAAAAAACAAACTTTTTTAAACACTAAGAAAGGTTTTTTTAAATGTAATGTATGTGCAGCATGTAAGAAAACGCAAAAAAAAATGACAAATTCATCCCAAATTTTAAATCAATGAATAGGAACAAATTTTTTTGCATATGTGATGTAATAACGTGTAACAGTACCAATGTAATATATTTGTTAGAGTGTCCTTGCGGACTACAATATGTTGGCAGGACAATTAGACCACTAAAAGTGAGAATAAGCGAACATTGTCGAAATATAGAAAAAGGACTCATGAGCCACTCTGTTTCCGCCCACTTTATACTGCACAATAAAGACCCTAGTCAATTAAAATTCATAGGAATCGCCAAATATAAACCTCATTGGAGAGGAGGTGACAATATTAAAAATATAAGTAAACTAGAAATGGAATGGGTCCATCGCCTAGACACCCTCCACCCAAGCGGTCTCAATATAGAATTCGATCTAATACATTTTTTATCATATCCTTTTTATAATACACTCTTTTTAAAGTTATGCACAATCAATCATAAAATGTTTGGATTGTAAAATTGTACTATCATCTGGAACAATATAGAATTTAGATTTTTTTTAAAATATGTTTTTTATAATTCATTTGTGTATATGAATTTTTTTTTTTTCCCCTTTTTTAACCAAATTTCCTTCGACTGGTTACTTTAATAAAAAAAAAAAATAATAAAAAAAAAAAATAAAAAAAATTTGGATTTCTATTATATACATCCAGACTTGTTCCAGATGTCTATTAGTACTATTTAAAAGAGATCGCTGTGTAAATACATGTGATATACGGCGATCCCTATTCAGCATTTAGCACTATTATAATCTCTATAACTATATATGCAGAAAATATGCAAGATTACACCTTGATTTGTTTGTTTTAATTTACTTTTATATTAACCCCTCTTTTTCTTGGACTTTTGCCATTATCCAAAATGGCTTTACCATCACTTCCTGTATACACCATTATGGAGATACCCACCAAACCGGAAGTGATGTAACGAATGACCTGAAACCAGAAGTACAGACTTGTTTTACTGGACTTTTGCCCTTATCCAAAATGGCACTACTATCATGTAGTTTACTGGACTTTTGCCCTTATTCAAAATGGCGCTACTTTCACTTAGTTAACTGGATTTTTGCCCTTATCCAAAATGGCGCTACTATCATTTCCTGGACATATCATCATGGAGATATCCACCAAACCGGAAGTGATGTAACAAATGACCTGGAATTAGAATTACAGACTATACACACCAGAACTGAATAGAGAAATTAAGAGACTATTTAAACATCAACTGACCTGAACAGCAGACATTCACTTTTGAGAAAGCTGTAAGCGAAACATGTCAAGTGGAGATTAAGGATTGCCTACAAAGGACTGGTTTTATTTATACTTCTTTTTACTATATAGTTCACTTTTAAATAGTTTTATTTATTCTGTTTATTAATAAAGATTCTGTTTTAATACCCAGTCATTCTTGAGCTCCTTATACTCTCACCATCACTCTGCTGTTCCTGATCTACATATATCCCTAGGTGTAATTGTTCCACCTAAAGCTCCATACACTAGAGCAGGCCATTGCTCTAGCAAATGTAAGTAGGCCAAATATTATTTACTTATCCTACTTTTACATACGTACTGTACCATTGGTATACATCCTTATTTTTTTCATATGATGAATCGCACTACCTTGGGAATCTGATACCAGCAAAAAGAAATCCTTAGACGGGGATTGTTCCGTCCAGGCTCCTAAAATAGAGCTTTATAAGCTCTGGAAAACGTGAGTGCCCCTTTGGAATATATCTTTATAACCATATTATTCATAACATACTGCACTATCATTGTACTTTTATTTCCCTTTTTTTAAGAGTAAGACACACAATTGCGAAATCTGCTGCTACCTGTGTATGTATGATTTTATTATAATAATTCTTAGCGCTGTCCACCTAATTTACCTGCTTGTTACATAGTTACATAGTTAGATAGCTGAAAAGAGACTTGCGTCCATCAAGTTCAGCCTTCCTCACACCTGTTTTTTGCTGTTGATCCAAAAAAAAAAAAAAAACCCAGTTTGAAGCACAATTTTGCAACAAGCTAGGACAAAAAATTCCTTATTGACCCCAGAATGGCAGTCAGATTTATCCTTGAATCAAGCAGTTATTACCCTACATTGAAAGATTATATCCTTGAATATTCTGTCTTTGCAAGTATGCATCTAGTAGCTGTTTGAACATCTGTATGGACTCTGATAAAACCACTTCTTCAGGCAGAGAATTCCACATCCTGATTGTTCTTACAGTAAAAAAACCTTTCCTTTGCCTTAGACGAAATCTTCTTTCTTCCAGTCTAAACGCATGGCCTCGTGTCCTATGTAAAGTCCGGTTTGTGAATAGATTTCCACACAATGGTTTGTATTGGCCCCGAATATATTTGTATAATGTTATCATATCCCCTCTCAGGCGACGTTTTTCTAAACTAAATAGGTTTAAATTTGTTAACCTTTCTTCATAGCTGATATGTTCCAATCCTTTTATTAATTTTGTAGCCCGCCTCTGCACTTTTTCTAGTGCCATGATATCCTTCTTTAGAACAGGTGCCCAAAATTGCACAGCATATTCAATATGTGGTCTTACCAGTGATTTATAGAGAGGCAAAATGATATTCTCGTCCCGAGAATGAATGCCCTTTTTCATGCATGACAATACCTTACTGGCCTTGGCCACTGCTGATTGACATTGCACATTGTTGCATAGTTTGTTGTCTATAACAATTCCCAAGTCCTTTTCGTGTGTTGTTATCCCTAATTCGCTTCCATTAAGGGTATACGTTGCTTGTGTATTCTTTACGCCGAAGTGCATAACTTTGCATTTTTCAACATTAAATTTCATCTGCCATTTGAGTGCCCAGTCCTCCAGTCTATCTAAATCCTTCTGCAGCAAAGTAATATCTTGCTCACATTGTATTATTTTACAAAGTTTTGTGTCATCTGCAAACACTGAAACATGACTTTCAATGCTGTCTTCAAGATCATTTATAAAAATGTTAAATAGAAGGGGTCCCAGAACAGACCCCTGAGGGACACCACTTGCCACCTCTGTCCAGCTTGAAAATTTACCATTAACGACAACTCTTTGTACTCTGTTTTTAAGCCAATGTTCTACCCAAGAACAAGCATTTACATCAAGACCGATTTCCTTGAGTTTGAACACTAATCTTTTGTGTGGAACTGTATCAAATGCCTTGGCAAAATCCAAATAGATCACATCCACTGCAACACCCTGATCTATACTTCTACTTATAGATTGTACACTTTGGTAAATGTTTATGCAATAGATTGTAGATTGTTATGATCTAGGGTAAGCTTATGTAGGCGTTCTTGTTTTGCCAAATCGATATTAAGCTCATTCAGCTCTTTTCCCTTCTTTTTTTTTTATATTAGCACCCAATTTTATAAGACATCCTCTCATATATGATTTAAAGGTACACCATAGCATAGCGTTAGAGACATCCCCTGTATCGTTGGTTTCAAAAAATTCTCTAGTCTGGGTACGCAGTTCTTCTACATTGATTTCTGATTTGAATAAAGTTTCATTTAATCTCCATCTATCTCTATGTCTATATTCAGCATTATTTTTTATAACTAAGCTTACAGGTGCATGGACGGACCATGTTATAGGTCCAATTATCACCTTAGTAACTCGCTCCAAAGTTTCAGCTTTAACCAAAAAATAGTCGATTCTAGTATATGTCTGATGAACGTTTGAATAAAACGTATAATACCGCTCCCGATTACATGTTCTCCAGGAATCATATAGACAGTTTTTTGCTAAGAAAGTCTGCATCATTGATGGTCCTGTTTTTTGATTGTCATCTTTGTATGCGGGCTTAGTTCTGTTCCTATCTATTTTATTATCTATAATGCAGTTAAAATCCCCGCCGATAATTAATCTTCCAGACGATACGCGGTCAACCTTTTGCATTAAATTTCCCAGAAATCTATATGGAAGTTGATTTGGAGCATAAACATTTACCAAAGTGTACAAAATATCATTGATTCGAACTATCACTAAGAGAAACCTACCACCAGGGTCTGCCTCCTCATAAATCAACTCATATTTCAAGCTACTTGAAAAGAAAATTGCCACCCCTCTGTTCTTATTCTTTCCTGCCAAATTAGATCTATGGACCACTGGAAATGTTTTATAATTCCATAGTTTGGATGTAGAATTAACCCAATGTGTTTCTTGAACAAAACCGATATCTGTTTTACTGTCCATCAATAATTTGTACAGACAACCTCTTTTCTTTCCTGAAATTAAGCCCCTTGCGTTAATAGATAGTATATTTAGTGACATCCTACCGTAACTCTCCCCACACCCTCTTCCCCTCTAACCTCCCCTCAGGTAGCATCCAATACACAAATTCACTCATACTTTCCCCAGTCAGCCCTATAAAATTAAGCCTCCTGGGGAAGCTCAACATCCAACTTTCTATTGAAACATTCATTCCATAATATGAAGTTCTGTATAAAGTCTTCATATTTAACCCTGCTGCCGTCGCAGGACCCTGGACCAGGATAGTAGGCATTTTTATCTTTCTTTTTCTCTCTTTCTCCTTCCTTCGATCTATTCTGCCCTTCTTTTCCCTTTCATTCTCCATTTTCAGAGACGTTACAATAATATTTTCCTTTATCCATAATATACAGTATCAACCCCAGAGTCTATCTGCAGGTTCCTCCCTACTGGTATCCTTAATTTTATCTAAAGCAGCTTCATCTATCATCATGTTCTTATATTCAAATTTTTCTCTTTCCCTTTCCCTTTCCTCCTTCTTGACCCTCCTCTCTCCTCTCCTTTCTCAAATTTCTCTTTTCTTTCCCTTTCCTTCCCCTTTATACGCTTTTCCTGCAGTGTTTGTTGAGTTTGTGAATATTGTAAAGCTCACTTTCATTCGTTTCGTGCAACTAAGTTGAGTTGTGTATCTATATATATAATTTATACTTTAAACTCTTCCTCCCTATTCATTACTTTAAATGTGAATCTATCCTTATTTTTCAGTTGCTTTTTCTATAACGTTTCTAAAATATTTCCATTTCTACACCATATAAAAAAAACACTTATCAAAAGTTAACCCAATAATGAGAGAGAAAAAATAAAACAAAAAAAATGAGTAATATGAACCTCTTTTTCATACATTTCGTGCTGCTAAATTTAATTATGTGTCTATATATATATAAGTTAAAACTTTAGACTCTTCCTCCATAATCATTACTTTAAATGTGAATCTATCCTTATTCTTCAATTTCTTTTTCTTATGTATGTGTCAACTATATGTGATATGTCACTCTTAAAACATTTCCGTTTCTACACCATATCAAAAAATCCCTAAGAGAGAAAAAAAAAAAAGGGAAAGGGGATTCAATTTGAAGCTAGAAGGTAAGTTTCAGAGTTATCATTTTCTGTTTTAGTGCCGTATTATCTCTGAAGATATATGTTTGGTCTTTAAAGAAGACCATAATTGCCGTCGGAAACAGCCACTTATATCTTATCTCCATGTTCCTAAGGATTGCCGTTTCCTCTGAAAAGGTTCTTCTTGCTTGTCTTGTCTTTTGAGACAAGTCCTGAAAAACTTTTAAGTGTCTCCATTCTTCAGTGTCTAGAGACCCATTCCTTATTTTCTGCATTATTAGATTTTTTTTATCCAAAAGCTAGAAAAGCAAATCATAACATCTCTTGGATAGGACTTATCAATTCCATTTGGTCTGGACAATCTATGGAATCTTTCAAAGGTTTCAGGGCCTAGCGTCTGTCGAGACAATTTTTTTGAAAAGAAGCTGTCCAGATAGGAATATAAATCTTCTTGTGTTATTGATTCTGGTATGCCTCTGACTCTTATATTGTTTCTCCTGGAACGATCTTCTAAGTTTGTCATTTTAATCTCGATATCATGCAATCTCTTCTCTAGCTGTGTATTAGATGTTTTTATTTGTTCGTATTCATCTTGTACTTTTTGTAGTTTAATTGCCTGACTTGAGAATTTCTCAGAAAGAATGGCAATTTCCGATCTAAGATCTTTAGTGTTATGTTCAATATCCGTTTTGATTTTTTTATGTAGATTGTCCAGCATTTGGGTTAATAATTGTTGCGTCAGTCCCTGTGAGTTTTTTGGCAGATGTGGAAAGTCATCCTCTGATATATTTGATATTTGATGTACAGAGAGCTCAGCATTTTCTAGGGGCAGAGATTTTCGTTAACTCTCTGGTTCTGTAGATGCCATTTTAGGTGAGTAAAATGTACCAATTGTTGACTTCTTTTTCTCCATACTTTGGGCTTTTTCTTTTTTAGGAGCCATATGTAATGGTAGATCTCTTAATTTAAACTTTTGCTCCGCTTAAAATAAGTTATTATATATTTCTTTAGCGCATATGTCTTTAGATGGTATATTTTTTCTTTCTCTTTGTTCTTACAAATATTGATTGTTGGCTTATAGAGTTTTCTCCTCCAGCTGTCCCTTTAAGTAGATGTCCCTTATTTATCAAGTATGAGGTGGAGGTCAGTAACAGGTAAATGGAGAAGTAAATATTTACTCACAGGTATTATTTTTATGCACCCTGGGACCGTTTACATGCCCATCACAACAATGCCAAAATCAATCTTCTGTTTGTTTATAAAACATAAATACCTGCAGACTGAGGGTTATAAAGTCGGTCTTATCAGCTCATTGTCAGCCCAATCTCTTTTTTAATTCCGTCGAGCTCAGCGTCTTTACTGCATCTTTGGAGCAGCTTTGTGAAGCCTTCGGCTGCTCAACCACATGGCAAGATCGTTTGCCTCGCTGCCTTCAATTTTTCAACGCTGTTGTGTTCGGTGTCCTCACTGCCTCGCTCGCTGCCACGCTTGCTTCGCTGCCTCACTTCCTGGTCCGTGAAAAGCACACGGTCCTGCCGCTTGCGTACGCACCTACGTCACGTACCGCCCGCCCATCTCGTCAGTGACATCACCAGAAACTTGTTTCTGATTGTATTAGGCCTTTTTATTCCTTTTTTTTATTTTAATTTTGGACTACTTTTGTACTTGTCACTGACTCCTGTGGCTACAGTTATTCACACTAACATTTTCTTTTTTTTTTCTTGTTTGTCAACTCTGCTGAGCACTGCGTCCAGTGGCATATGAGGGAAATGAAGGGTTCCATGTTTGATACTCACGGAGAAATTCTATTTCTGCTAGGAAGAGGAGATGAGTGGTGTTTTTTTTAGTGGTGGGAAGGTGAGTACTAACTTGAGATAAGGCTTTTCTTTGCTACCACTAAGGAGACGTAAAGGAAGGGCTGTGCGCCCGGGAGGCCAAAGCCGCAGACCAAAGGGTCTGAACGTGGATTTTTTTTTCGGCAACGCTTGCTGATCTTCACACCAGCTATAACCCTCACAATACCAGTCACACAAGTGATCACTCCGAAAATCAAACTAGAACAAAATTAAATAAAAGACGTAATGAGTTAATTGAAATTAAGAGTATAATAAACCAGTGGAAAAAGAGAGAAAGACAGTAGAAATATAATGGGGGGGAGGGTGGGGGGAGTGAAACTAAATATAAAACCAGTAGATTATTTTCTCAAGTGTGAGCAAATGCAATAATGCCAGTGCATACATTTCTGTAATTAAGGAAGCAATGCAGTCCTCAACTATACAGTGATCTGTGGCGTAACTACCGCGGTCACAGCTGCAACCTGGTCCATCACTCCACTGGACCCAGCTGCCCTGTCAACCCCTTAGATATATTGATGACCTCTTTTTTTATTTGGGAAGGTTCAGAAGATCATCTTATTTCTTTTATTAACCATCTTAATAACAACAATAGAGGTATCATTTTAACTTATGAATATAGCAAGGAACAAATAAATTTTTTAGATCTCAACATTTTTAGCAAAAATGAACAAATACACACTAAGACGTTTTTTTAAGAAAGTTTGCGTAAACACTGCAATAGATAAATCTAGCTGTCATTACCAACCCTGGCTTGACAGTGCCCCTAAGAGCACAATTTTACGACTTCGAAGAAATTGCTCAGAACTAAATGATTTTAATGAACAGACAGAATTTTTAAAAAAAATATACATTTATTGAAAGAGATGAACTTTTAGCATATAAGACAAAAAAACACAGATGAATCTATGTCTCTGCCCATTATCTTTAATTATAATACCAAAAGTGGCAATATAAAAAAGATCATAAGGAAGCATTGGCATATTCTGAAACAGGACGAAAACCGTAATAAAATTTTACCCGAACATCCCAATATAGTATTTAGAGGAGCGCCTAATTTTTTTTTTATTCAAGATAGGCTTTTATTCACATCATTTTGCATACATAAACAGTGGGCTTGTTTCAATATAAGCTGTTGTACAATAATATTGCAGCATTACAGTGCAGTAAAGTCAGTCGTGATAGCAATAATATAATTACAAGTCTGTAAACCAACCCATCCATCAAGAGTACTACAGGTGTCATATCTGTATAGAGGCGTTTATAATAAAGGGTGCGAATGCAATGCAGTTAAATATGACATACTGTGACATTGCCGACAGATATTACAAAATAAGTGGGCATTTTTATGAAGATGTGCTTAATGAACTCAAGAGTAACGAGTATATTACATATGTAAGTCTATCAGTGCTAACTTTAAGTATTTTAATTAATACTAATATAAGTATAGCAGGCTTAGTAGCGCATGTCTTATAAAGATAACTAATCGCTATGGGGAAGTATGTAGCAAAATCGCATGGTTGCAACTGTGCATCAGGCCCACCTGCTATCCAAGTTGTATGAGCTATGTGAGTTTTCAGGTTAACCTTTAAAGGCGAGTGTTAGCCTACAGTGTTTGCTTATGTATGTCTGATTGTTCATTTTCCTTTGCTCTATCCTATTTCCTGTGTGTTTTCCTGCAATTATAAAGGGTATATTCCCAAAAAACGAAATAAATTTACAGGGTTACAGTTATGAACGTTGTGCCTTAACGTGCGGGAAGAAGAATGCAGCGAAGAAGAAGCAGCTCTTCTGTTTATCGCCACCTCGGAGCCCCTGGGTTCTTATGATTTATCGTGTGGCAAAAACAGTGTAATTAACTATGGCGTATGGCCTACTCCATTCTACTGTTAGGCTTATATAGTCATAGCCCAGACTCCATATTAAGTTTGTACCAAGTATAACTCCCTCTAGCGCTCCAGGTAATCATGATGTGATAGTATAAGAGAAGGGGAATCTTTCAAAGGTTTCAGGGCCTAGCGTCTGTCGAGACAAAATTTTTGAAAAGAAGCTGTCCAGATAGGAATATAAATCTTCTTGTGTTATTGATTCTGGTATGCCTCTGACTCTTATATTGTTTCTCCTGGAACGATCTTCTAAGTTTGTCATTTTAATCTCGATATCATGCAATCTCTTCTCTAGCTGTGTATTAGATGTTTTTATTTGTTCGTATTCATCTTGTACTTTTTGTAGTATAATTGCCTGACTTGAGAATTTCTCAGAAAGAATGGCAATTTCCGATCTAAGATCTTTAGTGTTATGTTCAATATCCGTTTTGATTTTTTTATGTAGATTGTCCAGCATTTGGGTTAATAATTGTTGCGTCAGTCCCTGTGAGTTTTTTGGCAGATGTGGAAAGTCATCCTCTGATATATTTAATATTTGATGTACAGAGAGCTCAGCATTTTCTAGGGGCAGAGATTTTCGTTTCCTCTCTGGTTCTGTAGATGCCATTTTAGGTGAGTAAAATGTACCAATTGTTGACTTCTTTTTCTCCATACTTTGGGCTTTTTCTTTTTTAGGAGCCATATGTAATGGTAGATCTCTTAATTTAAACTTTTGCTCCGCTTAAAATAAGCTATTATATATTTCTTTAGCGCATATGTCTTTAGATGGTATATTTTTTCTTTCTCTTTGTTCTTACAAATATTGATTGTTGGCTTATAGAGTTTTCTCCTCCAGCTGTCCCTTTAAGTAGATGTCCCTTATTTATCAAGTATGAGGTGGAGGTCAGTAACAGGTAAATGGAGAAGTAAATATTTACTCACAGGTATTATTTTTATGCACCCTGGGACCGTTTACATGCCCATCACAACAATGCCAAAATCAATCTTCTGTTTGTTTATAAAACATAAATACCTGCAGACTGAGGGTTATAAAGTCGGTCTTATCAGCTCATTGTCAGCCCAATCTCTTTTTTAATTCCGTCGAGCTCAGCGTCTTTACTGCATCTTTGGAGCAGCTTTGTGAAGCCTTCGGCTGCTCAACCACATGGCAAGATCGTTTGCCTCGCTGCCTTCAATTTTTCAACGCTGTTGTGTTCGGTGTCCTCACTGCCTCGCTCGCTGCCACGCTTGCTTCGCTGCCTCACTTCCTGGTCCGTGAAAAGCACACGGTCCTGCCGCTTGCGTACGCACCTACGTCACGTACCGCCCGCCCATCTCGTCAGTGACATCACCAGAAACTTGTTTCTGATTGTATTAGGCCTTTTTATTCCTTTTTTTTATTTTAATTTTGGACTACTTTTGTACTTGTCACTGACTCCTGTGGCTACAGTTATTCACACTAACATTTTCTTTTTTTTTTCTTGTTTGTCAACTCTGCTGAGTACTGCGTCCAGTGGCATATGAGGGAAATGAAGGGTTCCATGTTTGATACTCACGGAGAAATTCTATTTCTGCTAGGAAGAGGAGATGAGTGGTGTTTTTTTTAGTGGTGGGAAGGTGAGTACTAACTTGAGATAAGGCTTTTCTTTGCTACCACTAAGGAGACGTAAAGGAAGGGCTGTGCGCACGGGAGGCCAAAGCCGCAGACCAAAGGGTCTGAACGTGGATTTTTTTTCCGGCAACGCTTGCTGATCTTCACACCAGCTATAACCCTCACAATACCAGTCACACAAGTGATCACTCCGAAAATCAAACTAGAAAAAAATAAATAAAAGACGTAATGAGTTAAAAAAAATTAAGAGTATAATAAACCAGTGGAAAAAGAGAGAAAGACAGTAGAAATATAATGGGGGGGAGGGTGGGGGGAGTGAAACTAAATATAAAACCAGTAGATTATTTTCTCAAGTGTGAGCAAATGCAATAATGCCAGTGCATACATTTCTGTAATTAAGGAAGCAATGCAGTCCTCAACTATACAGTGATCTGTGGCGTAACTACCGCGGTCACAGCTGCAACCTGGTCCATCACTCCACTGGACCCAGCTGCCCTGTCAACCCCTTAGATATATTGATGACCTCTTTTTTTATTTGGGAAGGTTCAGAAGATCATCTTATTTCTTTTATTAACCATCTTAATAACAACAATAGAGGTATCATTTTAACTTATGAATATAGCAAGGAACAAATACATTTTTTAGATCTCAACATTTTTATCAAAAATGAACAAATACACACTAAGACGTTTTTTTTAGAAAGTTTGCGTAAACACTGCAATAGATAAATCTAGCTGTCATTACCAACCCTGGCTTGACAGTGCCCCTAAGAGCCAAATTTTACGACTTCGAAGAAATTGCTCAGAACTAAATGATTTTAATGAACAGACAGAATTTTTTAAAAAAATATACATTTATTGAAAGAGATGAACTTTTAGCATATAAGACAAAAAAACACAGATGAATCTATGTCTCTGCCCATTATCTTTAATTATAATACCAAAAGTGGCAATATAAAAAAGATCATAAGGAAGCATTGGCATATTCTGAAACAGGACGAAAACCGTAATAAAATTTTACCCGAACATCCCAATATAGTATTTAGAGGAGCGCCTAATTTTTTTTTTATTCAAGATAGGCTTTTATTCACATCATTTTGCATACATAAACAGTGGGCTTGTTTCAATATAAGCTGTTGTACAATAATATTGCAGCATTACAGTGCAGTAAAGTCAGTCGTGATAGCAATAATATAATTACAAGTCTGTAAACCAACCCATCCATCAAGAGTACTACAGGTGTCATATCTGTATAGAGGCGTTTATAATAAAGGGTGCGAATGCAATGCAGTTAAATATGACATACTGTGACATTGCCGACAGATATTACAAAATAAGTGGGCATTTTTATGAAGATGTGCTTAATGAACTCAAGAGTAACGAGTATATTACATATGTAAGTCTATCAGTGCTAACTTTAAGTATTTTAATTAATACTAATATAAGTATAGCAGGCTTAGTAGCGCATGTCTTATAAAGATAACTAATCGCTATGGGGAAGTATGTAGCAAAATCGCATGGTTGCAACTGTGCATCAGGCCCACCTGCTATCCAAGTTGTATGAGCTATGTGAGTTTTCAGGTTAACCTTTAAAGGCGAGTGTTAGCCTACAGTGTTTGCTTATGTATGTCTGATTGTTCATTTTCCTTTGCTCTATCCTATTTCCTGTGTGTTTTCCTGCAATTATAAAGGGTATATTCCCAAAAAACGAAATAAATTTACAGGGTTACAGTTATGAACGTTGTGCCTTAACGTGCGGGAAGAAGAATGCAGCGAAGAAGAAGCAGCTCTTCTGTTTATCGCCACCTCGGAGCCCCTGGGTTCTTATGATTTATCGTGTGGCAAAAACAGTGTCATTAACTATGGCGTATGGCCTACTCCATTCTACTGTTAGGCTTATATAGTCATAGCCCAGACTCCATATTAAGTTTGTACCAAGTATAACTCCCTCTAGCGCTCCAGGTAATCATGATGTGATAGTATAAGAGAAGGGGAATCTTTCAAAGGTTTCAGGGCCTAGCGTCTGTCGAGACAAAATTTTTGAAAAGAAGCTGTCCAGATAGGAATATAAATCTTCTTGTGTTATTGATTCTGGTATGCCTCTGACTCTTATATTGTTTCTCCTGGAACGATCTTCTAAGTTTGTCATTTTAATCTCGATATCATGCAATCTCTTCTCTAGCTGTGTATTAGATGTTTTTATTTGTTCGTATTCATCTTGTACTTTTTGTAGTATAATTGCCTGACTTGAGAATTTCTCAGAAAGAATGGCAATTTCCGATCTAAGATCTTTAGTGTTATGTTCAATATCCGTTTTGATTTTTTTATGTAGATTGTCCAGCATTTGGGTTAATAATTGTTGCGTCAGTCCCTGTGAGTTTTTTGGCAGATGTGGAAAGTCATCCTCTGATATATTTAATATTTGATGTACAGAGAGCTCAGCATTTTCTAGGGGCAGAGATTTTCGTTTCCTCTCTGGTTCTGTAGATGCCATTTTAGGTGAGTAAAATGTACCAATTGTTGACTTCTTTTTCTCCATACTTTGGGCTTTTTCTTTTTTAGGAGCCATATGTAATGGTAGATCTCTTAATTTTAACTTTTGCTCCGCTTAAAATAAGCTATTATATATTTCTTTAGCGCATATGTCTTTAGATGGTATATTTTTTCTTTCTCTTTGTTCTTACAAATATTGATTGTTGGCTTATAGAGTTTTCTCCTCCAGCTGTCCCTTTAAGTAGATGTCCCTTATTTATCAAGTATGAGGTGGAGGTCAGTAACAGGTAAATGGAGAAGTAAATATTTACTCACAGGTATTATTTTTATGCACCCTGGGACCGTTTACATGCCCATCACAACAATGCCAAAATCAATCTTCTGTTTGTTTATAAAACATAAATACCTGCAGACTGAGGGTTATAAAGTCGGTCTTATCAGCTCATTGTCAGCCCAATCTCTTTTTTAATTCCGTCGAGCTCAGCGTCTTTACTGCATCTTTGGAGCAGCTTTGTGAAGCCTTCGGCTGCTCAACCACATGGCAAGATCGTTTGCCTCGCTGCCTTCAATTTTTCAACGCTGTTGTGTTCGGTGTCCTCACTGCCTCGCTCGCTGCCACGCTTGCTTCGCTGCCTCACTTCCTGGTCCGTGAAAAGCACACGGTCCTGCCGCTTGCGTACGCACCTACGTCACGTACCGCCCGCCCATCTCGTCAGTGACATCACAAGAAACTTGTTTCTGATTGTATTAGGCCTTTTTATTCCTTTTTTTTATTTTAATTTTGGACTACTTTTGTACTTGTCACTGACTCCTGTGGCTACAGTTATTCACACTAACATTTTCTTTTTTTTTTCTTGTTTGTCAACTCTGCTGAGTACTGCGTCCAGTGGCATATGAGGGAAATGAAGGGTTCCATGTTTGATACTCACGGAGAAATTCTATTTCTGCTAGGAAGAGGAGATGAGTGGTGTTTTTTTTAGTGGTGGGAAGGTGAGTACTAACTTGAGATAAGGCTTTTCTTTGCTACCACTAAGGAGACGTAAAGGAAGGGCTGTGCGCACGGGAGGCCAAAGCCGCAGACCAAAGGGTCTGAACATGGATTTTTTTTCCGGCAACGCTTGCTGATCTTCACACCAGCTATAACCCTCACAATACCAGTCACACAAGTGATCACTCCGAAAATCAAACTAGAAAAAAATAAATAAAAGACGTAATGAGTTAAAAAAAATTAAGAGTATAATAAACCAGTGGAAAAAGAGAGAAAGACAGTAGAAATATAATGGGGGGGAGGGTGGGGGGAGTGAAACTAAATATAAAACCAGTAGATTCTTTTCTCAAGTGTGAGCAAATGCAATAATGCCAGTGCATACATTTCTGTAATTAAGGAAGCAATGCAGTCCTCAACTATACAGTGATCTGTGGCGTAAGTACCGCGGTCACAGCTGCAACCTGGTCCATCACTCCACTTGACCCAGCTGCCCTGTCAACCCCTTAGATATATTGATGACCTCTTTTTTTATTTGGGAAGGTTCAGAAGATCATCTTATTTCTTTTATTAACCATCTTAATAACAACAATAGAGGTATCATTTTAACTTATGAATATAGCAAGGAACAAATAAATTTTTTAGATCTCAACATTTTTATCAAAAATGAACAAATACACACTAAGACGTTTTTTTTAGAAAGTTTGCGTAAACACTGCAATAGATAAATCTAGCTGTCATTACCAACCCTGGCTTGACAGTGCCCCTAAGAGCCAAATTTTACGACTTCGAAGAAATTGCTCAGAACTAAATGATTTTAATGAACAGACAGAATTTTTAAAAAAAATATACATTTATTGAAAGAGATGAACTTTTAGCATATAAGACAAAAAAACACAGATGAATCTATGTCTCTGCCCATTATCTTTAATTATAATACCAAAAGTGGCAATATAAAAAAGATCATAAGGAAGCATTGGCATATTCTGAAACAGGACGAAAACCGTAATAAAATTTTACCCGAACATCCCAATATAGTATTTAGAGGAGCGCCTAATTTTTTTTTTATTCAAGATAGGCTTTTATTCACATCATTTTGCATACATAAACAGTGGGCTTGTTTCAATATAAGCTGTTGTACAATAATATTGCAGCATTACAGTGCAGTAAAGTCAGTCGTGATAGCAATAATATAATTACAAGTCTGTAAACCAACCCATCCATCAAGAGTACTACAGGTGTCATATCTGTATAGAGGCGTTTATAATAAAGGGTGCGAATGCAATGCAGTTAAATATGACATACTGTGACATTGCCGACAGATATTACAAAATAAGTGGGCATTTTTATGAAGATGTGCTTAATGAACTCAAGAGTAACGAGTATATTACATATGTAAGTCTATCAGTGCTAACTTTAAGTATTTTAATTAATACTAATATAAGTATAGCAGGCTTAGTAGCGCATGTCTTATAAAGATAACTAATCGCTATGGGGAAGTATGTAGCAAAATCGCATGGTTGCAACTGTGCATCAGGCCCACCTGCTATCCAAGTTGTATGAGCTATGTGAGTTTTCAGGTTAACCTTTAAAGGCGAGTGTTAGCCTACAGTGTTTGCTTATGTATGTCTGATTGTTCATTTTCCTTTGCTCTATCCTATTTCCTGTGTGTTTTCCTGCAATTATAAAGGGTATATTCCCAAAAAACGAAATAAATTTACAGGGTTACAGTTATGAACGTTGTGCCTTAACGTGCGGGAAGAAGAATGCAGCGAAGAAGAAGCAGCTCTTCTGTTTATCGCCACCTCGGAGCCCCTGGGTTCTTATGATTTATCGTGTGGCAAAAACAGTGTCATTAACTATGGCGTATGGCCTACTCCATTCTACTGTTAGGCTTATATAGTCATAGCCCAGACTCCATATTAAGTTTGTACCAAGTATAACTCCCTCTAGCGCTCCAGGTAATCATGATGTGATAGTATAAGAGAAGGGGAATCTTTCAAAGGTTTCAGGGCCTAGCGTCTGTCGAGACAAAATTTTTGAAAAGAAGCTGTCCAGATAGGAATATAAATCTTCTTGTGTTATTGATTCTGGTATGCCTCTGACTCTTATATTGTTTCTCCTGGAACGATCTTCTAAGTTTGTCATTTTAATCTCGATATCATGCAATCTCTTCTCTAGCTGTGTATTAGATGTTTTTATTTGTTCGTATTCATCTTGTACTTTTTGTAGTATAATTGCCTGACTTGAGAATTTCTCAGAAAGAATGGCAATTTCCGATCTAAGATCTTTAGTGTTATGTTCAATATCCGTTTTGATTTTTTTATGTAGATTGTCCAGCATTTGGGTTAATAATTGTTGCGTCAGTCCCTGTGAGTTTTTTGGCAGATGTGGAAAGTCATCCTCTGATATATTTAATATTTGATGTACAGAGAGCTCAGCATTTTCTAGGGGCAGAGATTTTCGTTTCCTCTCTGGTTCTGTAGATGCCATTTTAGGTGAGTAAAATGTACCAATTGTTGACTTCTTTTTCTCCATACTTTGGGCTTTTTCTTTTTTAGGAGCCATATGTAATGGTAGATCTCTTAATTTTAACTTTTGCTCCGCTTAAAATAAGCTATTATATATTTCTTTAGCGCATATGTCTTTAGATGGTATATTTTTTCTTTCTCTTTGTTCTTACAAATATTGATTGTTGGCTTATAGAGTTTTCTCCTCCAGCTGTCCCTTTAAGTAGATGTCCCTTATTTATCAAGTATGAGGTGGAGGTCAGTAACAGGTAAATGGAGAAGTAAATATTTACTCACAGGTATTATTTTTATGCACCCTGGGACCGTTTACATGCCCATCACAACAATGCCAAAATCAATCTTCTGTTTGTTTATAAAACATAAATACCTGCAGACTGAGGGTTATAAAGTCGGTCTTATCAGCTCATTGTCAGCCCAATCTCTTTTTTAATTCCGTCGAGCTCAGCGTCTTTACTGCATCTTTGGAGCAGCTTTGTGAAGCCTTCGGCTGCTCAACCACATGGCAAGATCGTTTGCCTCGCTGCCTTCAATTTTTCAACGCTGTTGTGTTCGGTGTCCTCACTGCCTCGCTCGCTGCCACTCTTGCTTCGCTGCCTCACTTCCTGGTCCGTGAAAAGCACACGGTCCTGCCGCTTGCGTACGCACCTACGTCACGTACCGCCCGCCCATCTCGTCAGTGACATCACCAGAAACTTGTTTCTGATTGTATTAGGCCTTTTTATTCCTTTTTTTTATTTTAATTTTGGACTACTTTTGTACTTGTCACTGACTCCTGTGGCTACAGTTATTCACACTAACATTTTCTTTTTTTTTTCTTGTTTGTCAACTCTGCTGAGTACTGCGTCCAGTGGCATATGAGGGAAATGAAGGGTTCCATGTTTGATACTCACGGAGAAATTCTATTTCTGCTAGGAAGAGGAGATGAGTGGTGTTTTTTTTAGTGGTGGGAAGGTGAGTACTAACTTGAGATAAGGCTTTTCTTTGCTACCACTAAGGAGACGTAAAGGAAGGGCTGTGCGCACGGGAGGCCAAAGCCGCAGACCAAAGGGTCTGAACGTGGATTTTTTTTCCGGCAACGCTTGCTGATCTTCACACCAGCTATAACCCTCACAATACCAGTCACACAAGTGATCACTCCGAAAATCAAACTAGAAAAAAATAAATAAAAGACGTAATGAGTTAAAAAAAATTAAGAGTATAATAAACCAGTGGAAAAAGAGAGAAAGACAGTAGAAATATAATGGGGGGGAGGGTGGGGGGAGTGAAACTAAATATAAAACCAGTAGATTCTTTTCTCAAGTGTGAGCAAATGCAATAATGCCAGTGCATACATTTCTGTAATTAAGGAAGCAATGCAGTCCTCAACTATACAGTGATCTGTGGCGTAACTACCGAAGTCACAGCTGCAACCTGGTCCATCACTCCACTGGACCCAGCTGCCCTGTCAACCCCTTAGATATATTGATGACCTCTTTTTTTATTTGGGAAGGTTCAGAAGATCATCTTATTTCTTTTATTAACCATCTTAATAACAACAATAGAGGTATCATTTTAACTTATGAATATAGCAAGGAACAAATACATTTTTTAGATCTCAACATTTTTATCAAAAATGAACAAATACACACTAAGACGTTTTTTTTAGAAAGTTTGCGTAAACACTGCAATAGATAAATCTAGCTGTCATTACCAACCCTGGCTTGACAGTGCCCCTAAGAGCCAAATTTTACGACTTCGAAGAAATTGCTCAGAACTAAATGATTTTAATGAACAGACAGAATTTTAAAAAAAAAATATACATTTATTGAAAGAGATGAACTTTTAGCATATAAGACAAAAAAACACAGATGAATCTATGTCTCTGCCCATTATCTTTAATTATAATACCAAAAGTGGCAATATAAAAAAGATCATAAGGAAGCATTGGCATATTCTGAAACAGGACGAAAACCGTAATAAAATTTTACCCGAACATCCCAATATAGTATTTAGAGGAGCGCCTAATTTTTTTTTTATTCAAGATAGGCTTTTATTCACATCATTTTGCATACATAAACAGTGGGCTTGTTTCAATATAAGCTGTTGTACAATAATATTGCAGCATTACAGTGCAGTAAAGTCAGTCGTGATAGCAATAATATAATTACAAGTCTGTAAACCAACCCATCCATCAAGAGTACTACAGGTGTCATATCTGTATAGAGGCGTTTATAATAAAGGGTGCGAATGCAATGCAGTTAAATATGACATACTGTGACATTGCCGACAGATATTACAAAATAAGTGGGCATTTTTATGAAGATGTGCTTAATGAACTCAAGAGTAACGAGTATATTACATATGTAAGTCTATCAGTGCTAACTTTAAGTATTTTAATTAATACTAATATAAGTATAGCAGGCTTAGTAGCGCATGTCTTATAAAGATAACTAATCGCTATGGGGAAGTATGTAGCAAAATCGCATGGTTGCAACTGTGCATCAGGCCCACCTGCTATCCAAGTTGTATGAGCTATGTGAGTTTTCAGGTTAACCTTTAAAGGCGAGTGTTAGCCTACAGTGTTTGCTTATGTATGTCTGATTGTTCATTTTCCTTTGCTCTATCCTATTTCCTGTGTGTTTTCCTGCAATTATAAAGGGTATATTCCCAAAAAACGAAATAAATTTACAGGGTTACAGTTATGAACGTTGTGCCTTAACGTGCGGGAAGAAGAATGCAGCGAAGAAGAAGCAGCTCTTCTGTTTATCGCCACCTCGGAGCCCCTGGGTTCTTATGATTTATCGTGTGGCAAAAACAGTGTCATTAACTATGGCGTATGGCCTACTCCATTCTACTGTTAGGCTTATATAGTCATAGCCCAGACTCCATATTAAGTTTGTACCAAGTATAACTCCCTCTAGCGCTCCAGGTAATCATGATGTGATAGTATAAGAGAAGGGGAATCTTTCAAAGGTTTCAGGGCCTAGCGTCTGTCGAGACAAGATTTTTGAAAAGAAGCTGTCCAGATAGGAATATAAATCTTCTTGTGTTATTGATTCTGGTATGCCTCTGACTCTTATATTGTTTCTCCTGGAACGATCTTCTAAGTTTGTCATTTTAATCTCGATATCATGCAATCTCTTCTCTAGCTGTGTATTAGATGTTTTTATTTGTTCGTATTCATCTTGTACTTTTTGTAGTATAATTGCCTGACTTGAGAATTTCTCAGAAAGAATGGCAATTTCCGATCTAAGATCTTTAGTGTTATGTTCAATATCCGTTTTGATTTTTTTATGTAGATTGTCCAGCATTTGGGTTAATAATTGTTGCGTCAGTCCCTGTGAGTTTTTTGGCAGATGTGGAAAGTCATCCTCTGATATATTTAATATTTGATGTACAGAGAGCTCAGCATTTTCTAGGGGCAGAGATTTTCGTTTCCTCTCTGGTTCTGTAGATGCCATTTTAGGTGAGTAAAATGTACCAATTGTTGACTTCTTTTTCTCCATACTTTGGGCTTTTTCTTTTTTAGGAGCCATATGTAATGGTAGATCTCTTAATTTAAACTTTTGCTCCGCTTAAAATAAGCTATTATATATTTCTTTAGCGCATATGTCTTTAGATGGTATATTTTTTCTTTCTCTTTGTTCTTACAAATATTGATTGTTGGCTTATAGAGTTTTCTCCTCCAGCTGTCCCTTTAAGTAGATGTCCCTTATTTATCAAGTATGAGGTGGAGGTCAGTAAAAGGTAAATGGAGAAGTAAATATTTACTCACAGGTATTATTTTTATGCACCCTGGGACCGTTTACATGCCCATCACAACAATGCCAAAATCAATCTTCTGTTTGTTTATAAAACATAAATACCTGCAGACTGAGGGTTATAAAGTCGGTCTTATCAGCTCATTGTCAGCCCAATCTCTTTTTTAATTCCGTCGAGCTCAGCGTCTTTACTGCATCTTTGGAGCAGCTTTGTGAAGCCTTCGGCTGCTCAACCACATGGCAAGATCGTTTGCCTCGCTGCCTTCAATTTTTCAACGCTGTTGTGTTCGGTGTCCTCACTGCCTCGCTCGCTGCCACGCTTGCTTCGCTGCCTCACTTCCTGGTCCGTGAAAAGCACACGGTCCTGCCGCTTGCGTACGCACCTACGTCACGTACCGCCCGCCCATCTCGTCAGTGACATCACCAGAAACTTGTTTCTGATTGTATTAGGCCTTTTTATTCCTTTTTTTTATTTTAATTTTGGACTACTTTTGTACTTGTCACTGACTCCTGTGGCTACAGTTATTCACACTAACATTTTCTTTTTTTTTTCTTGTTTGTCAACTCTGCTGAGTACTGCGTCCAGTGGCATATGAGGGAAATGAAGGGTTCCATGTTTGATACTCACGGAGAAATTCTATTTCTGCTAGGAAGAGGAGATGAGTGGTGTTTTTTTTAGTGGTGGGAAGGTGAGTACTAACTTGAGATAAGGCTTTTCTTTGCTACCACTAAGGAGACGTAAAGGAAGGGCTGTGCGCACGGGAGGCCAAAGCCGCAGACCAAAGGGTCTGAACGTGGATTTTTTTTCCGGCAACGCTTGCTGATCTTCACACCAGCTATAACCCTCACAATACCAGTCACACAAGTGATCACTCCGAAAATCAAACTAGAAAAAAATAAATAAAAGACGTAATGAGTTAAAAAAAATTAAGAGTATAATAAACCAGTGGAAAAAGAGAGAAAGACAGTAGAAATATAATGGGGGGGAGGGTGGGGGGAGTGAAACTAAATATAAAACCAGTAGATTCTTTTCTCAAGTGTGAGCAAATGCAATAATGCCAGTGCATACATTTCTGTAATTAAGGAAGCAATGCAGTCCTCAACTATACAGTGATCTGTGGCGTAAGTACCGCGGTCACAGCTGCAACCTGGTCCATCACTCCACTGGACCCAGCTGCCCTGTCAACCCCTTAGATATATTGATGACCTCTTTTTTTATTTGGGAAGGTTCAGAAGATCATCTTATTTCTTTTATTAACCATCTTAATAACAACAATAGAGGTATCATTTTAACTTATGAATATAGCAAGGAACAAATACATTTTTTAGATCTCAACATTTTTATCAAAAATGAACAAATACACACTAAGACGTTTTTTTTAGAAAGTTTGCGTAAACACTGCAATAGATAAATCTAGCTGTCATTACCAACCCTGGCTTGACAGTGCCCCTAAGAGCCAAATTTTACGACTTCGAAGAAATTGCTCAGAACTAAATGATTTTAATGAACAGACAGAATTTTTAAAAAAAATATACATTTATTGAAAGAGATGAACTTTTAGCATATAAGACAAAAAAACACAGATGAATCTATGTCTCTGCCCATTATCTTTAATTATAATACCAAAAGTGGCAATATAAAAAAGATCATAAGGAAGCATTGGCATATTCTGAAACAGGACGAAAACCGTAATAAAATTTTACCCGAACATCCCAATATAGTATTTAGAGGAGCGCCTAATTTTTTTTTTATTCAAGATAGGCTTTTATTCACATCATTTTGCATACATAAACAGTGGGCTTGTTTCAATATAAGCTGTTGTACAATAATATTGCAGCATTACAGTGCAGTAAAGTCAGTCGTGATAGCAATAATATAATTACAAGTCTGTAAACCAACCCATCCATCAAGAGTACTACAGGTGACATATCTGTATAGAGGCGTTTATAATAAAGGGTGCGAATGCAATGCAGTTAAATATGACATACTGTGACATTGCCGACAGATATTACAAAATAAGTGGGCATTTTTATGAAGATGTGCTTAATGAACTCAAGAGTAACGAGTATATTACATATGTAAGTCTATCAGTGCTAACTTTAAGTATTTTAATTAATACTAATATAAGTATAGCAGGCTTAGTAGCGCATGTCTTATAAAGATAACTAATCGCTATGGGGAAGTATGTAGCAAAATCGCATGGTTGCAACTGTGCATCAGGCCCACCTGCTATCCAAGTTGTATGAGCTATGTGAGTTTTCAGGTTAACCTTTAAAGGCGAGTGTTAGCCTACAGTGTTTGCTTATGTATGTCTGATTGTTCATTTTCCTTTGCTCTATCCTATTTCCTGTGTGTTTTCCTGCAATTATAAAGGGTATATTCCCAAAAAACGAAATAAATTTACAGGGTTACAGTTATGAACGTTGTGCCTTAACGTGCGGGAAGAAGAATGCAGCGAAGAAGAAGCAGCTCTTCTGTTTATCGCCACCTCGGAGCCCCTGGGTTCTTATGATTTATCGTGTGGCAAAAACAGTGTCATTAACTATGGCGTATGGCCTACTCCATTCTACTGTTAGGCTTATATAGTCATAGCCCAGACTCCATATTAAGTTTGTACCAAGTATAACTCCCTCTAGCGCTCCAGGTAATCATGATGTGATAGTATAAGAGAAGGGGAATCTTTCAAAGGTTTCAGGGCCTAGCGTCTGTCGAGACAAAATTTTTGAAAAGAAGCTGTCCAGATAGGAATATAAATCTTCTTGTGTTATTGATTCTGGTATGCCTCTGACTCTTATATTGTTTCTCCTGGAACGATCTTCTAAGTTTGTCATTTTAATCTCGATATCATGCAATCTCTTCTCTAGCTGTGTATTAGATGTTTTTATTTGTTCGTATTCATCTTGTACTTTTTGTAGTATAATTGCCTGACTTGAGAATTTCTCAGAAAGAATGGCAATTTCCGATCTAAGATCTTTAGTGTTATGTTCAATATCCGTTTTGATTTTTTTATGTAGATTGTCCAGCATTTGGGTTAATAATTGTTGCGTCAGTCCCTGTGAGTTTTTTGGCAGATGTGGAAAGTCATCCTCTGATATATTTAATATTTGATGTACAGAGAGCTCAGCATTTTCTAGGGGCAGAGATTTTCGTTTCCTCTCTGGTTCTGTAGATGCCATTTTAGGTGAGTAAAATGTACCAATTGTTGACTTCTTTTTCTCCATACTTTGGGCTTTTTCTTTTTTAGGAGCCATATGTAATGGTAGATCTCTTAATTTAAACTTTTGCTCCGCTTAAAATAAGCTATTATATATTTCTTTAGCGCATATGTCTTTAGATGGTATATTTTTTCTTTCTCTTTGTTCTTACAAATATTGATTGTTGGCTTATAGAGTTTTCTCCTCCAGCTGTCCCTTTAAGTAGATGTCCCTTATTTATCAAGTATGAGGTGGAGGTCAGTAACAGGTAAATGGAGAAGTAAATATTTACTCACAGGTATTATTTTTATGCACCCTGGGACCGTTTACATGCCCATCACAACAATGCCAAAATCAATCTTCTGTTTGTTTATAAAACATAAATACCTGCAGACTGAGGGTTATAAAGTCGGTCTTATCAGCTCATTGTCAGCCCAATCTCTTTTTTAATTCCGTCGAGCTCAGCGTCTTTACTGCATCTTTGGAGCAGCTTTGTGAAGCCTTCGGCTGCTCAACCACATGGCAAGATCGTTTGCCTCGCTGCCTTCAATTTTTCAACGCTGTTGTGTTCGGTGTCCTCACTGCCTCGCTCGCTGCCACGCTTGCTTCGCTGCCTCACTTCCTGGTCCATGAAAAGCACATGGTCCTGCCGCTTGCGTACGCACCTACGTCACGTACCGCCCGCCCATCTCGTCAGTGACATCACCAGAAACTTGTTTCTGATTGTATTAGGCCTTTTTATTCCTTTTTTTTATTTTAATTTTGGACTACTTTTGTACTTGTCACTGACTCCTGTGGCTACAGTTATTCACACTAACATTTTCTTTTTTTTTTCTTGTTTGTCAACTCTGCTGAGTACTGCGTCCAGTGGCATATGAGGGAAATGAAGGGTTCCATGTTTGATACTCACGGAGAAATTCTATTTCTGCTAGGAAGAGGAGATGAGTGGTGTTTTTTTTAGTGGTGGGAAGGTGAGTACTAACTTGAGATAAGGCTTTTCTTTGCTACCACTAAGGAGACGTAAAGGAAGGGCTGTGCGCACGGGAGGCCAAAGCCGCAGACCAAAGGGTCTGAACGTGGATTTTTTTTCCGGCAACGCTTGCTGATCTTCACACCAGCTATAACCCTCACAATACCAGTCACACAAGTGATCACTCCGAAAATCAAACTAGAAAAAAATAAATAAAAGACGTAATGAGTTAAAAAAAATTAAGAGTATAATAAACCAGTGGAAAAAGAGAGAAAGACAGTAGAAATATAATGGGGGGGAGGGTGGGGGGAGTGAAACTAAATATAAAACCAGTAGATTCTTTTCTCAAGTGTGAGCAAATGCAATAATGCCAGTGCATACATTTCTGTAATTAAGGAAGCAATGCAGTCCTCAACTATACAGTGATCTGTGGCGTAAGTACCGCGGTCACAGCTGCAACCTGGTCCATCACTCCACTGGACCCAGCTGCCCTGTCAACCCCTTAGATATATTGATGACCTCTTTTTTTATTTGGGAAGGTTCAGAAGATCATCTTATTTCTTTTATTAACCATCTTAATAACAACAATAGAGGTATCATTTTAACTTATGAATATAGCAAGGAACAAATAAATTTTTTAGATCTCAACATTTTTATCAAAAATGAACAAATACACACTAAGACGTTTTTTTTAGAAAGTTTGCGTAAACACTGCAATAGATAAATCTAGCTGTCATTACCAACCCTGGCTTGACAGTGCCCCTAAGAGCCAAATTTTACGACTTCGAAGAAATTGCTCAGAACTAAATGATTTTAATGAACAGACAGAATTTTTTAAAAAAATATACATTTATTGAAAGAGATGAACTTTTAGCATATAAGACAAAAAAACACAGATGAATCTATGTCTCTGCCCATTATCTTTAATTATAATACCAAAAGTGGCAATATAAAAAAGATCATAAGGAAGCATTGGCATATTCTGAAACAGGACGAAAACCGTAATAAAATTTTACCCGAACATCCCAATATAGTATTTAGAGGAGCGCCTAATTTTTTTTTTATTCAAGATAGGCTTTTATTCACATCATTTTGCATACATAAACAGTGGGCTTGTTTCAATATAAGCTGTTGTACAATAATATTGCAGCATTACAGTGCAGTAAAGTCAGTCGTGATAGCAATAATATAATTACAAGTCTGTAAACCAACCCATCCATCAAGAGTACTACAGGTGACATATCTGTATAGAGGCGTTTATAATAAAGGGTGCGAATGCAATGCAGTTAAATATGACATACTGTGACATTGCCGACAGATATTACAAAATAAGTGGGCATTTTTATGAAGATGTGCTTAATGAACTCAAGAGTAACGAGTATATTACATATGTAAGTCTATCAGTGCTAACTTTAAGTATTTTAATTAATACTAATATAAGTATAGCAGGCTTAGTAGCGCATGTCTTATAAAGATAACTAATCGCTATGGGGAAGTATGTAGCAAAATTGCATGGTTGCAACTGTGCATCAGGCCCACCTGCTATCCAAGTTGTATGAGCTATGTGAGTTTTCAGGTTAACCTTTAAAGGCGAGTGTTAGCCTACAGTGTTTGCTTATGTATGTCTGATTGTTCATTTTCCTTTGCTCTATCCTATTTCCTGTGTGTTTTCCTGCAATTATAAAGGGTATATTCCCAAAAAACGAAATAAATTTACAGGGTTACAGTTATGAACGTTGTGCCTTAACGTGCGGGAAGAAGAATGCAGCGAAGAAGAAGCAGCTCTTCTGTTTATCGCCACCTCGGAGCCCCTGGGTTCTTATGATTTATCGTGTGGCAAAAACAGTGTCATTAACTATGGCGTATGGCCTACTCCATTCTACTGTTAGGCTTATATAGTCATAGCCCAGACTCCATATTAAGTTTGTACCAAGTATAACTCCCTCTAGCGCTCCAGGTAATCATGATGTGATAGTATAAGAGAAGGGGAATCTTTCAAAGGTTTCAGGGCCTAGCGTCTGTCGAGACAAAATTTTTGAAAAGAAGCTGTCCAGATAGGAATATAAATCTTCTTGTGTTATTGATTCTGGTATGCCTCTGACTCTTATATTGTTTCTCCTGGAACGATCTTCTAAGTTTGTCATTTTAATCTCGATATCATGCAATCTCTTCTCTAGCTGTGTATTAGATGTTTTTATTTGTTCGTATTCATCTTGTACTTGAGAATTTCTCAGAAAGAATGGCATCTGGAATTTCTCAGAAAGAATGGCAATTTCCGATCTAAGATCTTTAGTGTTATGTTCAATATCCGTTTTGATTTTTTTATGTAGATTGTCCAGCATTTGGGTTAATAATTGTTGCGTCAGTCCCTGTGAGTTTTTTGGCAGATGTGGAAAGTCATCCTCTGATATATTTAATATTTGATGTACAGAGAGCTCAGCATTTTCTAGGGGCAGAGATTTTCGTTTCCTCTCTGGTTCTGTAGATGCCATTTTAGGTGAGTAAAATGTACCAATTGTTGACTTCTTTTTCTCCATACTTTGGGCTTTTTCTTTTTTAGGAGCCATATGTAATGGTAGATCTCTTAATTTTAACTTTTGCTCCGCTTAAAATAAGCTATTATATATTTCTTTAGCGCATATGTCTTTAGATGGTATATTTTTTCTTTCTCTTTGTTCTTACAAATATTGATTGTTGGCTTATAGAGTTTTCTCCTCCAGCTGTCCCTTTAAGTAGATGTCCCTTATTTATCAAGTATGAGGTGGAGGTCAGTAACAGGTAAATGGAGAAGTAAATATTTACTCACAGGTATTATTTTTATGCACCCTGGGACCGTTTACATGCCCATCACAACAATGCCAAAATCAATCTTCTGTTTGTTTATAAAACATAAATACCTGCAGACTGAGGGTTATAAAGTCGGTCTTATCAGCTCATTGTCAGCCCAATCTCTTTTTTAATTCCGTCGAGCTCAGCGTCTTTACTGCATCTTTGGAGCAGCTTTGTGAAGCCTTCGGCTGCTCAACCACATGGCAAGATCGTTTGCCTCGCTGCCTTCAATTTTTCAACGCTGTTGTGTTCGGTGTCCTCACTGCCTCGCTCGCTGCCACGCTTGCTTCGCTGCCTCACTTCCTGGTCCGTGAAAAGCACACGGTCCTGCCGCTTGCGTACGCACCTACGTCACGTACCGCCCGCCCATCTCGTCAGTGACATCACCAGAAACTTGTTTCTGATTGTATTAGGCCTTTTTATTCCTTTTTTTTATTTTAATTTTGGACTACTTTTGTACTTGTCACTGACTCCTGTGGCTACAGTTATTCACACTAACATTTTCTTTTTTTTTTCTTGTTTGTCAACTCTGCTGAGTACTGCGTCCAGTGGCATATGAGGGAAATGAAGGGTTCCATGTTTGATACTCACGGAGAAATTCTATTTCTGCTAGGAAGAGGAGATGAGTGGTGTTTTTTTTAGTGGTGGGAAGGTGAGTACTAACTTGAGATAAGGCTTTTCTTTGCTACCACTAAGGAGACGTAAAGGAAGGGCTGTGCGCACGGGAGGCCAAAGCCGCAGACCAAAGGGTCTGAACGTGGATTTTTTTTCCGGCAACGCTTGCTGATCTTCACACCAGCTATAACCCTCACAATACCAGTCACACAAGTGATCACTCCGAAAATCAAACTAGAAAAAAATAAATAAAAGACGTAATGAGTTAAAAAAAATTAAGAGTATAATAAACCAGTGGAAAAAGAGAGAAAGACAGTAGAAATATAATGGGGGGGAGGGTGGGGGGAGTGAAACTAAATATAAAACCAGTAGATTCTTTTCTCAAGTGTGAGCAAATGCAATAATGCCAGTGCATACATTTCTGTAATTAAGGAAGCAATGCAGTCCTCAACTATACAGTGATCTGTGGCGTAACTACCGCGGTCACAGCTGCAACCTGGTCCATCACTCCACTGGACCCAGCTGCCCTGTCAACCCCTTAGATATATTGATGACCTCTTTTTTTATTTGGGAAGGTTCAGAAGATCATCTTATTTCTTTTATTAACCATCTTAATAACAACAATAGAGGTATCATTTTAACTTATGAATATAGCAAGGAACAAATACATTTTTTAGATCTCAACATTTTTACAAAAATGAACAAATACACACTAAGACGTTTTTTTTAGAAAGTTTGCGTAAACACTGCAATAGATAAATCTAGCTGTCATTACCAACCCTGGCTTGACAGTGCCCCTAAGAGCCAAATTTTACGACTTCGAAGAAATTGCTCAGAACTAAATGATTTTAATGAACAGACAGAATTTTTAAAAAAATATACATTTATTGAAAGAGATGAACTTTTAGCATATAAGACAAAAAAACACAGATGAATCTATGTCTCTGCCCATTATCTTTAATTATAATACCAAAAGTGGCAATATAAAAAAGATCATAAGGAAGCATTGGCATATTCTGAAACAGGACGAAAACCGTAATAAAATTTTACCCGAACATCCCAATATAGTATTTAGAGGAGCGCCTAATTTTTTTTTTATTCAAGATAGGCTTTTATTCACATCATTTTGCATACATAAACAGTGGGCTTGTTTCAATATAAGCTGTTGTACAATAATATTGCAGCATTACAGTGCAGTAAAGTCAGTCGTGATAGCAATAATATAATTACAAGTCTGTAAACCAACCCATCCATCAAGAGTACTACAGGTGTCATATCTGTATAGAGGCGTTTATAATAAAGGGTGCGAATGCAATGCAGTTAAATATGACATACTGTGACATTGCCGACAGATATTACAAAATAAGTGGGCATTTTTATGAAGATGTGCTTAATGAACTCAAGAGTAACGAGTATATTACATATGTAAGTCTATCAGTGCTAACTTTAAGTATTTTAATTAATACTAATATAAGTATAGCAGGCTTAGTAGCGCATGTCTTATAAAGATAACTAATCGCTATGGGGAAGTATGTAGCAAAATCGCATGGTTGCAACTGTGCATCAGGCCCACCTGCTATCCAAGTTGTATGAGCTATGTGAGTTTTCAGGTTAACCTTTAAAGGCGAGTGTTAGCCTACAGTGTTTGCTTATGTATGTCTGATTGTTCATTTTCCTTTGCTCTATCCTATTTCCTGTGTGTTTTCCTGCAATTATAAAGGGTATATTCCCAAAAAACGAAATAAATGTACAGGGTTACAGTTATGAACGTTGTGCCTTAACGTGCGGGAAGAAGAATGCAGCGAAGAAGAAGCAGCTCTTCTGTTTATCGCCACCTCGGAGCCCCTGGGTTCTTATGATTTATCGTGTGGCAAAAACAGTGTCATTAACTATGGCGTATGGCCTACTCCATTCTACTGTTAGGCTTATATAGTCATAGCCCAGACTCCATATTAAGTTTGTACCAAGTATAACTCCCTCTAGCGCTCCAGGTAATCATGATGTGATAGTATAAGAGAAGGGGAATCTTTCAAAGGTTTCAGGGCCTAGCGTCTGTCGAGACAAAATTTTTGAAAAGAAGCTGTCCAGATAGGAATATAAATCTTCTTGTGTTATTGATTCTGGTATGCCTCTGACTCTTATATTGTTTCTCCTGGAACGATCTTCTAAGTTTGTCATTTTAATCTCGATATCATGCAATCTCTTCTCTAGCTGTGTATTAGATGTTTTTATTTGTTCGTATTCATCTTGTACTTTTTGTAGTATAATTGCCTGACTTGAGAATTTCTCAGAAAGAATGGCAATTTCCGATCTAAGATCTTTAGTGTTATGTTCAATATCCGTTTTGATTTTTTTATGTAGATTGTCCAGCATTTGGGTTAATAATTGTTGCGTCAGTCCCTGTGAGTTTTTTGGCAGATGTGGAAAGTCATCCTCTGATATATTTAATATTTGATGTACAGAGAGCTCAGCATTTTCTAGGGGCAGAGATTTTCGTTTCCTCTCTGGTTCTGTAGATGCCATTTTAGGTGAGTAAAATGTACCAATTGTTGACTTCTTTTTCTCCATACTTTGGGCTTTTTCTTTTTTAGGAGCCATATGTAATGGTAGATCTCTTAATTTTAACTTTTGCTCCGCTTAAAATAAGCTATTATATATTTCTTTAGCGCATATGTCTTTAGATGGTATATTTTTTCTTTCTCTTTGTTCTTACAAATATTGATTGTTGGCTTATAGAGTTTTCTCCTCCAGCTGTCCCTTTAAGTAGATGTCCCTTATTTATCAAGTATGAGGTGGAGGTCAGTAACAGGTAAATGGAGAAGTAAATATTTACTCACAGGTATTATTTTTATGCACCCTGGGACCGTTTACATGCCCATCACAACAATGCCAAAATCAATCTTCTGTTTGTTTATAAAACATAAATACCTGCAGACTGAGGGTTATAAAGTCGGTCTTATCAGCTCATTGTCAGCCCAATCTCTTTTTTAATTCCGTCGAGCTCAGCGTCTTTACTGCATCTTTGGAGCAGCTTTGTGAAGCCTTCGGCTGCTCAACCACATGGCAAGATCGTTGCCTCGCTGCCTTCAATTTTTCAACGCTGTTGTGTTCGGTGTCCTCACTGCCTCGCTCGCTGCCACGCTTGCTTCGCTGCCTCACTTCCTGGTCCGTGAAAAGCACACGGTCCTGCCACTTGCGTACGCACCTACGTCACGTACCGCCCGCCCATCTCGTCAGTGACATCACCAGAAACTTGTTTCTGATTGTATTAGGCCTTTTCATTCCTTTTTTTTATTTTAATTTTGGACTACTTTTGTACTTGTCACTGACTCCTGTGGCTACAGTTATTCACACTAACATTTTCTTTTTTTTTTCTTGTTTGTCAACTCTGCTGAGCACTGCGTCCAGTGGCATATGAGGGAAATGAAGGGTTCCATGTTTGATACTCACGGAGAAATTCTATTTCTGCTATGAAGAGGAGATGAGTGGTGTTTTTTTAGTGGTGGGAAGGTGAGTACTAACTTGAGATAAGGCTTTTCTTTGCTACCACTAAGGAGACGTAAAGGAAGGGCTGTGCGCCCGGGAGGCCAAAGCCGCAGACCAAAGGGTCTGAACGTGGATTTTTTTTTCGGCAACGCTTGCTGATCTTCACACCAGCTATAACCCTCACAATACCAGTCACACAAGTGATCACTCCGAAAATCAAACTAGAACAAAATTAAATAAAAGACGTAATGAGTTAATTGAAATTAAGAGTATAATAAACCAGTGGAAAAAGAGAGAAAGACAGTAGAAATATAATGGGGGGGAGGGTGGGGGGAGTGAAACTAAATATAAAACCAGTAGATTCTTTTCTCAAGTGTGAGCAAATGCAATAATGCCAGTGCATACATTTCTGTAATTAAGGAAGCAATGCAGTCCTCAACTATACAGTGATCTGTGGCGTAACTACCGCGGTCACAGCTGCAACCTGGTCCATCACTCCACTGGACCCAGCTGCCCTGTCAACCCCTTAGATATATTGATGACCTCTTTTTTTATTTGGGAAGGTTCAGAAGATCATCTTATTTCTTTTATTAACCATCTTAATAACAACAATAGAGGTATCATTTTAACTTATGAATATAGCAAGGAACAAATAAATTTTTTAGATCTCAACATTTTTATCAAAAATGAACAAATACACACTAAGACGTTTTTTTAAGAAAGTTTGCGTAAACACTGCAATAGATAAATCTAGCTGTCATTACCAACCCTGGCTTGACAGTGCCCCTAAGAGCCAAATTTTACGACTTCGAAGAAATTGCTCAGAACTAAATGATTTTAATGAACAGACAGAATTTTTAAAAAAATATACATTTATTGAAAGAGATGAACTTTTAGCATATAAGACAAAAAAACACAGATGAATCTATGTCTCTGCCCATTATCTTTAATTATAATACCAAAAGTGGCAATATAAAAAAGATCATAAGGAAGCATTGGCATATTCTGAAACAGGACGAAAACCGTAATAAAATTTTACCCGAACATCCCAATATAGTATTTAGAGGAGCGCCTAATTTTTTTTTTATTCAAGATAGGCTTTTATTCACATCATTTTGCATACATAAACAGTGGGCTTGTTTCAATATAAGCTGTTGTACAATAATATTGCAGCATTACAGTGCAGTAAAGTCAGTCGTGATAGCAATAATATAATTACAAGTCTGTAAACCAACCCATCCATCAAGAGTACTACAGGTGTCATATCTGTATAGAGGCGTTTATAATAAAGGGTGCGAATGCAATGCAGTTAAATATGACATACTGTGACATTGCCGACAGATATTACAAAATAAGTGGGCATTTTTATGAAGATGTGCTTAATGAACTCAAGAGTAACGAGTATATTACATATGTAAGTCTATCAGTGCTAACTTTAAGTATTTTAATTAATACTAATATAAGTATAGCAGGCCTAGTAGCGCATGTCTTATAAAGATAACTAATCGCTATGGGGAAGTATGTAGCAAAATCGCATGGTTGCAACTGTGCATCAGGCCCACCTGCTATCCAAGTTGTATGAGCTATGTGAGTTTTCAGGTTAACCTTTAAAGGCGAGTGTTAGCCTACAGTGTTTGCTTATGTATGTCTGATTGTTCATTTTCCTTTGCTCTATCCGATTTCCTGTGTGTTTTCCTGCAATTATAAAGGGTATATTCCCAAAAAACGAAATAAATTTACAGGGTTACAGTTATGAACGTTGTGCCTTAACGTGCGGGAAGAAGAATGCAGCGAAGAAGAAGCAGCTCTTCTGTTTATCGCCACCTCGGAGCCCCTGGGTTCTTATGATTTATCGTGTGGCAAAAACAGTGTCATTAACTATGGCGTATGGCCTACTCCATTCTACTGTTAGGCTTATATAGTCATAGCCCAGACTCCATATTAAGTTTGTACCAAGTATAACTCCCTCTAGCGCTCCAGGTAATCATGATGTGATAGTATAAGAGAAGGGGAATCTTTCAAAGGTTTCAGGGCCTAGCGTCTGTCGAGACAAAATTTTTGAAAAGAAGCTGTCCAGATAGGAATATAAATCTTCTTGTGTTATTGATTCTGGTATGCCTCTGACTCTTATATTGTTTCTCCTGGAACGATCTTCTAAGTTTGTCATTTTAATCTCGATATCATGCAATCTCTTCTCTAGCTGTGTATTAGATGTTTTTATTTGTTCGTATTCATCTTGTACTTTTTGTAGTATAATTGCCTGACTTGAGAATTTCTCAGAAAGAATGGCAATTTCCGATCTAAGATCTTTAGTGTTATGTTCAATATCCGTTTTGATTTTTTTATGTAGATTGTCCAGCATTTGGGTTAATAATTGTTGCGTCAGTCCCTGTGAGTTTTTTGGCAGATGTGGAAAGTCATCCTCTGATATATTTAATATTTGATGTACAGAGAGCTCAGCATTTTCTAGGGGCAGAGATTTTCGTTTCCTCTCTGGTTCTGTAGATGCCATTTTAGGTGAGTAAAATGTACCAATTGTTGACTTCTTTTTCTCCATACTTTGGGCTTTTTCTTTTTTAGGAGCCATATGTAATGGTAGATCTCTTAATTTAAACTTTTGCTCCGCTTAAAATAAGCTATTATATATTTCTTTAGCGCATATGTCTTTAGATGGTATATTTTTTCTTTCTCTTTGTTCTTACAAATATTGATTGTTGGCTTATAGAGTTTTCTCCTCCAGCTGTCCCTTTAAGTAGATGTCCCTTATTTATCAAGTATGAGGTGGAGGTCAGTAACAGGTAAATGGAGAAGTAAATATTTACTCACAGGTATTATTTTTATGCACCCTGGGACCGTTTACATGCCCATCACAACAATGCCAAAATCAATCTTCTGTTTGTTTATAAAACATAAATACCTGCAGACTGAGGGTTATAAAGTCGGTCTTACCAGCTCATTGTCAGCCCAATCTCTTTTTTAATTCCGTCGAGCTCAGCGTCTTTACTGCATCTTTGGAGCAGCTTTGTGAAGCCTTCGGCTGCTCAACCACATGGCAAGATCGTTTGCCTCGCTGCCTTCAATTTTTCAACGCTGTTGTGTTCGGTGTCCTCACTGCCTCGCTCGCTGCCACGCTTGCTTCGCTGCCTCACTTCCTGGTCCGTGAAAAGCACACGGTCCTGCCGCTTGCGTACGCACCTACGTCACGTACCGCCCGCCCATCTCGTCAGTGACATCACCAGAAACTTGTTTCTGATTGTATTAGGCCTTTTCATTCCTTTTTTTTATTTTAATTTTGGACTACTTTTGTACTTGTCACTGACTCCTGTGGCTACAGTTATTCACACTAACATTTTCTTTTTTTTTTCTTGTTTGTCAACTCTGCTGAGCACTGCGTCCAGTGGCATATGAGGGAAATGAAGGGTTCCATGTTTGATACTCACGGAGAAATTCTATTTCTGCTATGAAGAGGAGATGAGTGGTGTTTTTTTAGTGGTGGGAAGGTGAGTACTAACTTGAGATAAGGCTTTTCTTTGCTACCACTAAGGAGACGTAAAGGAAGGGCTGTGCGCCCGGGAGGCCAAAGCCGCAGACCAAAGGGTCTAAACGTGGATTTTTTTTTCGGCAACGCTTGCTGATCTTCACACCAGCTATAACCCTCACAATACCAGTCACACAAGTGATCACTCCGAAAATCAAACTAGAAAAAAATAAATAAAAGACGTAATGAGTTAAAAAAAATTAAGAGTATAATAAACCAGTGGAAAAAGAGAGAAAGACAGTAGAAATATAATGGGGGGGAGGGTGGGGGGAGTGAAACTAAATATAAAACCAGTAGATTCTTTTCTCAAGTGTGAGCAAATGCAATAATGCCAGTGCATACATTTCTGTAATTAAGGAAGCAATGCAGTCCTCAACTATACAGTGATCTGTGGCGTAACTACCGCGGTCACAGCTGCAACCTGGTCCATCACTCCACTGGACCCAGCTGCCCTGTCAACCCCTTAGATATATTGATGACCTCTTTTTTTATTTGGGAAGGTTCAGAAGATCATCTTATTTCTTTTATTAACCATCTTAATAACAACAATAGAGGTATCATTTTAACTTATGAATATAGCAAGGAACAAATACATTTTTTTAGATCTCAACATTTTTACAAAAATGAACAAATACACACTAAGACGTTTTTTTTAGAAAGTTTGCGTAAACACTGCAATAGATAAATCTAGCTGTCATTACCAACCCTGGCTTGACAGTGCCCCTAAGAGCCAAATTTTACGACTTCGAAGAAATTGCTCAGAACTAAATGATTTTAATGAACAGACAGAATTTTTAAAAAAATATACATTTATTGAAAGAGATGAACTTTTAGCATATAAGACAAAAAAACACAGATGAATCTATGTCTCTGCCCATTATCTTTAATTATAATACCAAAAGTGGCAATATAAAAAAGATCATAAGGAAGCATTGGCATATTCTGAAACAGGACGAAAACCGTAATAAAATTTTACCCGAACATCCCAATATAGTATTTAGAGGAGCGCCTAATTTTTTTTTTATTCAAGATAGGCTTTTATTCACATCATTTTGCATACATAAACAGTGGGCTTGTTTCAATATAAGCTGTTGTACAATAATATTGCAGCATTACAGTGCAGTAAAGTCAGTCGTGATAGCAATAATATAATTACAAGTCTGTAAACCAACCCATCCATCAAGAGTACTACAGGTGTCATATCTGTATAGAGGCGTTTATAATAAAGGGTGCGAATGCAATGCAGTTAAATATGACATACTGTGACATTGCCGACAGATATTACAAAATAAGTGGGCATTTTTATGAAGATGTGCTTAATGAACTCAAGAGTAACGAGTATATTACATATGTAAGTCTATCAGTGCTAACTTTAAGTATTTTAATTAATACTAATATAAGTATAGCAGGCTTAGTAGCGCATGTCTTATAAAGATAACTAATCGCTATGGGGAAGTATGTAGCAAAATCGCATGGTTGCAACTGTGCATCAGGCCCACCTGCTATCCAAGTTGTATGAGCTATGTGAGTTTTCAGGTTAACCTTTAAAGGCGAGTGTTAGCCTACAGTGTTTGCTTATGTATGTCTGATTGTTCATTTTCCTTTGCTCTATCCTATTTCCTGTGTGTTTTCCTGCAATTATAAAGGGTATATTCCCAAAAAACGAAATAAATGTACAGGGTTACAGTTATGAACGTTGTGCCTTAACGTGCGGGAAGAAGAATGCAGCGAAGAAGAAGCAGCTCTTCTGTTTATCGCCACCTCGGAGCCCCTGGGTTCTTATGATTTATCGTGTGGCAAAAACAGTGTCATTAACTATGGCGTATGGCCTACTCCATTCTACTGTTAGGCTTATATAGTCATAGCCCAGACTCCATATTAAGTTTGTACCAAGTATAACTCCCTCTAGCGCTCCAGGTAATCATGATGTGATAGTATAAGAGAAGGGGAATCTTTCAAAGGTTTCAGGGCCTAGCGTCTGTCGAGACAAAATTTTTGAAAAGAAGCTGTCCAGATAGGAATATAAATCTTCTTGTGTTATTGATTCTGGTATGCCTCTGACTCTTATATTGTTTCTCCTGGAACGATCTTCTAAGTTTGTCATTTTAATCTCGATATCATGCAATCTCTTCTCTAGCTGTGTATTAGATGTTTTTATTTGTTCGTATTCATCTTGTACTTTTTGTAGTATAATTGCCTGACTTGAGAATTTCTCAGAAAGAATGGCAATTTCCGATCTAAGATCTTTAGTGTTATGTTCAATATCCGTTTTGATTTTTTTATGTAGATTGTCCAGCATTTGGGTTAATAATTGTTGCGTCAGTCCCTGTGAGTTTTTTGGCAGATGTGGAAAGTCATCCTCTGATATATTTAATATTTGATGTACAGAGAGCTCAGCATTTTCTAGGGGCAGAGATTTTCGTTTCCTCTCTGGTTCTGTAGATGCCATTTTAGGTGAGTAAAATGTACCAATTGTTGACTTCTTTTTCTCCATACTTTGGGCTTTTTCTTTTTTAGGAGCCATATGTAATGGTAGATCTCTTAATTTTAACTTTTGCTCCGCTTAAAATAAGCTATTATATATTTCTTTAGCGCATATGTCTTTAGATGGTATATTTTTTCTTTCTCTTTGTTCTTACAAATATTGATTGTTGGCTTATAGAGTTTTCTCCTCCAGCTGTCCCTTTAAGTAGATGTCCCTTATTTATCAAGTATGAGGTGGAGGTCAGTAACAGGTAAATGGAGAAGTAAATATTTACTCACAGGTATTATTTTTATGCACCCTGGGACCGTTTACATGCCCATCACAACAATGCCAAAATCAATCTTCTGTTTGTTTATAAAACATAAATACCTGCAGACTGAGGGTTATAAAGTCGGTCTTATCAGCTCATTGTCAGCCCAATCTCTTTTTTAATTCCGTCGAGCTCAGCGTCTTTACTGCATCTTTGGAGCAGCTTTGTGAAGCCTTCGGCTGCTCAACCACATGGCAAGATCGTTGCCTCGCTGCCTTCAATTTTTCAACGCTGTTGTGTTCGGTGTCCTCACTGCCTCGCTCGCTGCCACGCTTGCTTCGCTGCCTCACTTCCTGGTCCGTGAAAAGCACACGGTCCTGCCACTTGCGTACGCACCTACGTCACGTACCGCCCGCCCATCTCGTCAGTGACATCACCAGAAACTTGTTTCTGATTGTATTAGGCCTTTTCATTCCTTTTTTTTATTTTAATTTTGGACTACTTTTGTACTTGTCACTGACTCCTGTGGCTACAGTTATTCACACTAACATTTTCTTTTTTTTTTCTTGTTTGTCAACTCTGCTGAGCACTGCGTCCAGTGGCATATGAGGGAAATGAAGGGTTCCATGTTTGATACTCACGGAGAAATTCTATTTCTGCTATGAAGAGGAGATGAGTGGTGTTTTTTTAGTGGTGGGAAGGTGAGTACTAACTTGAGATAAGGCTTTTCTTTGCTACCACTAAGGAGACGTAAAGGAAGGGCTGTGCGCCCGGGAGGCCAAAGCCGCAGACCAAAGGGTCTGAACGTGGATTTTTTTTTCGGCAACGCTTGCTGATCTTCACACCAGCTATAACCCTCACAATACCAGTCACACAAGTGATCACTCCGAAAATCAAACTAGAACAAAATTAAATAAAAGACGTAATGAGTTAATTGAAATTAAGAGTATAATAAACCAGTGGAAAAAGAGAGAAAGACAGTAGAAATATAATGGGGGGAGGGTGGGGGGAGTGAAACTAAATATAAAACCAGTAGATTCTTTTCTCAAGTGTGAGCAAATGCAATAATGCCAGTGCATACATTTCTGTAATTAAGGAAGCAATGCAGTCCTCAACTATACAGTGATCTGTGGCGTAACTACCGCGGTCACAGCTGCAACCTGGTCCATCACTCCACTGGACCCAGCTGCCCTGTCAACCCCTTAGATATATTGATGACCTCTTTTTTTATTTGGGAAGGTTCAGAAGATCATCTTATTTCTTTTATTAACCATCTTAATAACAACAATAGAGGTATCATTTTAACTTATGAATATAGCAAGGAACAAATAAATTTTTTAGATCTCAACATTTTTATCAAAAATGAACAAATACACACTAAGACGTTTTTTTAAGAAAGTTTGCGTAAACACTGCAATAGATAAATCTAGCTGTCATTACCAACCCTGGCTTGACAGTGCCCCTAAGAGCCAAATTTTACGACTTCGAAGAAATTGCTCAGAACTAAATGATTTTAATGAACAGACAGAATTTTTAAAAAAATATACATTTATTGAAAGAGATGAACTTTTAGCATATAAGACAAAAAAACACAGATGAATCTATGTCTCTGCCCATTATCTTTAATTATAATACCAAAAGTGGCAATATAAAAAAGATCATAAGGAAGCATTGGCATATTCTGAAACAGGACGAAAACCGTAATAAAATTTTACCCGAACATCCCAATATAGTATTTAGAGGAGCGCCTAATTTTTTTTTTATTCAAGATAGGCTTTTATTCACATCATTTTGCATACATAAACAGTGGGCTTGTTTCAATATAAGCTGTTGTACAATAATATTGCAGCATTACAGTGCAGTAAAGTCAGTCGTGATAGCAATAATATAATTACAAGTCTGTAAACCAACCCATCCATCAAGAGTACTACAGGTGTCATATCTGTATAGAGGCGTTTATAATAAAGGGTGCGAATGCAATGCAGTTAAATATGACATACTGTGACATTGCCGACAGATATTACAAAATAAGTGGGCATTTTTATGAAGATGTGCTTAATGAACTCAAGAGTAACGAGTATATTACATATGTAAGTCTATCAGTGCTAACTTTAAGTATTTTAATTAATACTAATATAAGTATAGCAGGCCTAGTAGCGCATGTCTTATAAAGATAACTAATCGCTATGGGGAAGTATGTAGCAAAATCGCATGGTTGCAACTGTGCATCAGGCCCACCTGCTATCCAAGTTGTATGAGCTATGTGAGTTTTCAGGTTAACCTTTAAAGGCGAGTGTTAGCCTACAGTGTTTGCTTATGTATGTCTGATTGTTCATTTTCCTTTGCTCTATCCGATTTCCTGTGTGTTTTCCTGCAATTATAAAGGGTATATTCCCAAAAAACGAAATAAATTTACAGGGTTACAGTTATGAACGTTGTGCCTTAACGTGCGGGAAGAAGAATGCAGCGAAGAAGAAGCAGCTCTTCTGTTTATCGCCACCTCGGAGCCCCTGGGTTCTTATGATTTATCGTGTGGCAAAAACAGTGTCATTAACTATGGCGTATGGCCTACTCCATTCTACTGTTAGGCTTATATAGTCATAGCCCAGACTCCATATTAAGTTTGTACCAAGTATAACTCCCTCTAGCGCTCCAGGTAATCATGATGTGATAGTATAAGAGAAGGGGAATCTTTCAAAGGTTTCAGGGCCTAGCGTCTGTCGAGACAAAATTTTTGAAAAGAAGCTGTCCAGATAGGAATATAAATCTTCTTGTGTTATTGATTCTGGTATGCCTCTGACTCTTATATTGTTTCTCCTGGAACGATCTTCTAAGTTTGTCATTTTAATCTCGATATCATGCAATCTCTTCTCTAGCTGTGTATTAGATGTTTTTATTTGTTCGTATTCATCTTGTACTTTTTGTAGTATAATTGCCTGACTTGAGAATTTCTCAGAAAGAATGGCAATTTCCGATCTAAGATCTTTAGTGTTATGTTCAATATCCGTTTTGATTTTTTTATGTAGATTGTCCAGCATTTGGGTTAATAATTGTTGCGTCAGTCCCTGTGAGTTTTTTGGCAGATGTGGAAAGTCATCCTCTGATATATTTAATATTTGATGTACAGAGAGCTCAGCATTTTCTAGGGGCAGAGATTTTCGTTTCCTCTCTGGTTCTGTAGATGCCATTTTAGGTGAGTAAAATGTACCAATTGTTGACTTCTTTTTCTCCATACTTTGGGCTTTTTCTTTTTTAGGAGCCATATGTAATGGTAGATCTCTTAATTTAAACTTTTGCTCCGCTTAAAATAAGCTATTATATATTTCTTTAGCGCATATGTCTTTAGATGGTATATTTTTTCTTTCTCTTTGTTCTTACAAATATTGATTGTTGGCTTATAGAGTTTTCTCCTCCAGCTGTCCCTTTAAGTAGATGTCCCTTATTTATCAAGTATGAGGTGGAGGTCAGTAACAGGTAAATGGAGAAGTAAATATTTACTCACAGGTATTATTTTTATGCACCCTGGGACCGTTTACATGCCCATCACAACAATGCCAAAATCAATCTTCTGTTTGTTTATAAAACATAAATACCTGCAGACTGAGGGTTATAAAGTCGGTCTTACCAGCTCATTGTCAGCCCAATCTCTTTTTTAATTCCGTCGAGCTCAGCGTCTTTACTGCATCTTTGGAGCAGCTTTGTGAAGCCTTCGGCTGCTCAACCACATGGCAAGATCGTTTGCCTCGCTGCCTTCAATTTTTCAACGCTGTTGTGTTCGGTGTCCTCACTGCCTCGCTCGCTGCCACGCTTGCTTCGCTGCCTCACTTCCTGGTCCGTGAAAAGCACACGGTCCTGCCGCTTGCGTACGCACCTACGTCACGTACCGCCCGCCCATCTCGTCAGTGACATCACCAGAAACTTGTTTCTGATTGTATTAGGCCTTTTCATTCCTTTTTTTTATTTTAATTTTGGACTACTTTTGTACTTGTCACTGACTCCTGTGGCTACAGTTATTCACACTAACATTTTCTTTTTTTTTTCTTGTTTGTCAACTCTGCTGAGCACTGCGTCCAGTGGCATATGAGGGAAATGAAGGGTTCCATGTTTGATACTCACGGAGAAATTCTATTTCTGCTATGAAGAGGAGATGAGTGGTGTTTTTTTAGTGGTGGGAAGGTGAGTACTAACTTGAGATAAGGCTTTTCTTTGCTACCACTAAGGAGACGTAAAGGAAGGGCTGTGCGCCCGGGAGGCCAAAGCCGCAGACCAAAGGGTCTAAACGTGGATTTTTTTTTCGGCAACGCTTGCTGATCTTCACACCAGCTATAACCCTCACAATACCAGTCACACAAGTGATCACTCCGAAAATCAAACTAGAACAAAATTAAATAAAAGACGTAATGAGTTAATTGAAATTAAGAGTATAATAAACCAGTGGAAAAAGAGAGAAAGACAGTAGAAATATAATGGGGGGGAGGGTGGGGGGAGTGAAACTAAATATAAAACCAGTAGATTCTTTTCTCAAGTGTGAGCAAATGCAATAATGCCAGTGCATACATTTCTGTAATTAAGGAAGCAATGCAGTCCTCAACTATACAGTGATCTGTGGCGTAACTACCGCGGTCACAGCTGCAACCTGGTCCATCACTCCACTGGACCCAGCTGCCCTGTCAACCCCTTAGATATATTGATGACCTCTTTTTTTATTTGGGAAGGTTCAGAAGATCATCTTATTTCTTTTATTAACCATCTTAATAACAACAATAGAGGTATCATTTTAACTTATGAATATAGCAAGGAACAAATAAATTTTTTAGATCTCAACATTTTTATCAAAAATGAACAAATACACACTAAGACGTTTTTTTAAGAAAGTTTGCGTAAACACTGCAATAGATAAATCTAGCTGTCATTACCAACCCTGGCTTGACAGTGCCCCTAAGAGCCAAATTTTACGACTTCGAAGAAATTGCTCAGAACTAAATGATTTTAATGAACAGACAGAATTTTTAAAAAAATATACATTTATTGAAAGAGATGAACTTTTAGCATATAAGACAAAAAAACACAGATGAATCTATGTCTCTGCCCATTATCTTTAATTATAATACCAAAAGTGGCAATATAAAAAAGATCATAAGGAAGCATTGGCATATTCTGAAACAGGACGAAAACCGTAATAAAATTTTACCCGAACATCCCAATATAGTATTTAGAGGAGCGCCTAATTTTTTTTTTATTCAAGATAGGCTTTTATTCACATCATTTTGCATACATAAACAGTGGGCTTGTTTCAATATAAGCTGTTGTACAATAATATTGCAGCATTACAGTGCAGTAAAGTCAGTCGTGATAGCAATAATATAATTACAAGTCTGTAAACCAACCCATCCATCAAGAGTACTACAGGTGTCATATCTGTATAGAGGCGTTTATAATAAAGGGTGCGAAAGCAATGCAGTTAAATATGACATACTGTGACATTGCCGACAGATATTACAAAATAAGTGGGCATTTTTATGAAGATGTGCTTAATGAACTCAAGAGTAACGAGTATATTACATATGTAAGTCTATCAGTGCTAACTTTAAGTATTTTAATTAATACTAATATAAGTATAGCAGGCTTAGTAGCGCATGTCTTATAAAGATAACTAATCGCTATGGGGAAGTATGTAGCAAAATCGCATGGTTGCAACTGTGCATCAGGCCCACCTGCTATCCAAGTTGTATGAGCTATGTGAGTTTTCAGGTTAACCTTTAAAGGCGAGTGTTAGCCTACAGTGTTTGCTTATGTATGTCTGATTGTTCATTTTCCTTTGCTCTATCCGATTTCCTGTGTGTTTTCCTGCAATTATAAAGGGTATATTCCCAAAAAACGAAATAAATTTACAGGGTTACAGTTATGAACGTTGTGCCTTAACGTGCGGGAAGAAGAATGCAGCGAAGAAGAAGCAGCTCTTCTGTTTATCGCCACCTCGGAGCCCCTGGGTTCTTATGATTTATCGTGTGGCAAAAACAGTGTCATTAACTATGGCGTATGGCCTACTCCATTCTACTGTTAGGCTTATATAGTCATAGCCCAGACTCCATATTAAGTTTGTACCAAGTATAACTCCCTCTAGCGCTCCAGGTAATCATGATGTGATAGTATAAGAGAAGGGGAATCTTTCAAAGGTTTCAGGGCCTAGCGTCTGTCGAGACAAAATTTTTGAAAAGAAGCTGTCCAGATAGGAATATAAATCTTCTTGTGTTATTGATTCTGGTATGCCTCTGACTCTTATATTGTTTCTCCTGGAACGATCTTCTAAGTTTGTCATTTTAATCTCGATATCATGCAATCTCTTCTCTAGCTGTGTATTAGATGTTTTTATTTGTTCGTATTCATCTTGTACTTTTTGTAGTATAATTGCCTGACTTGAGAATTTCTCAGAAAGAATGGCAATTTCCGATCTAAGATCTTTAGTGTTATGTTCAATATCCGTTTTGATTTTTTTATGTAGATTGTCCAGCATTTGGGTTAATAATTGTTGCGTCAGTCCCTGTGAGTTTTTTGGCAGATGTGGAAAGTCATCCTCTGATATATTTAATATTTGATGTACAGAGAGCTCAGCATTTTCTAGGGGCAGAGATTTTCGTTTCCTCTCTGGTTCTGTAGATGCCATTTTAGGTGAGTAAAATGTACCAATTGTTGACTTCTTTTTCTCCATACTTTGGGCTTTTTCTTTTTTAGGAGCCATATGTAATGGTAGATCTCTTAATTTAAACTTTTGCTCCGCTTAAAATAAGCTATTATATATTTCTTTAGCGCATATGTCTTTAGATGGTATATTTTTTCTTTCTCTTTGTTCTTACAAATATTGATTGTTGGCTTATAGAGTTTTCTCCTCCAGCTGTCCCTTTAAGTAGATGTCCCTTATTTATCAAGTATGAGGTGGAGGTCAGTAACAGGTAAATGGAGAAGTAAATATTTACTCACAGGTATTATTTTTATGCACCCTGGGATCGTTTACATGTCCATCACAACAATGCCAAAATCAATCTTCTGTTTGTTTATAAAACATAAATACCTGCAGACTGAGGGTTATAAAGTCGGTCTTATCAGCTCATTGTCAGCCCAATCTCTTTTTTAATTCCGTCGAGCTCAGCGTCTTTACTGCATCTTTGGAGCAGCTTTGTGAAGCCTTCGGCTGCTCAACCACATGGCAAGATCGTTGCCTCGCTGCCTTCAATTTTTCAACGCTGTTGTGTTCGGTGTCCTCACTGCCTCGCTCGCTGCCACGCTTGCTTCGCTGCCTCACTTCCTGGTCCGTGAAAAGCACACGGTCCTGCCGCTTGCGTACGCACCTACGTCACGTACCGCCCGCCCATCTCGTCAGTGACATCACCAGAAACTTGTTTCTGATTGTATTAGGCCTTTTCATTCCTTTTTTTTATTTTAATTTTGGACTACTTTTGTACTTGTCACTGACTCCTGTGGCTACAGTTATTCACACTAACATTTTCTTTTTTTTTTCTTGTTTGTCAACTCTGCTGAGCACTGCGTCCAGTGGCATATGAGGGAAATGAAGGGTTCCATGTTTGATACTCACGGAGAAATTCTATTTCTGCTATGAAGAGGAGATGAGTGGTGTTTTTTTAGTGGTGGGAAGGTGAGTACTAACTTGAGATAAGGCTTTTCTTTGCTACCACTAAGGAGACGTAAAGGAAGGGCTGTGCGCCCGGGAGGCCAAAGCCGCAGACCAAAGGGTCTGAACGTGGATTCTTTTTTCGGCAACGCTTGCTGATCTTCACACCAGCTATAACCCTCACAATACCAGTCACACAAGTGATCACTCCGAAAATCAAACTAGAACAAAATTAAATAAAAGACGTAATGAGTTAATTGAAATTAAGAGTATAATAAACCAGTGGAAAAAGAGAGAAAGACAGTAGAAATATAATGGGGGGGAGGGTGGGGGGAGTGAAACTAAATATAAAACCAGTAGATTCTTTTCTCAAGTGTGAGCAAATGCAATAATGCCAGTGCATACATTTCTGTAATTAAGGAAGCAATGCAGTCCTCAACTATACAGTGATCTGTGGCGTAACTACCGCGGTCACAGCTGCAACCTGGTCCATCACTCCACTGGACCCAGCTGCCCTGTCAACCCCTTAGATATATTGATGACCTCTTTTTTTATTTGGGAAGGTTCAGAAGATCATCTTATTTCTTTTATTAACCATCTTAATAACAACAATAGAGGTATCATTTTAACTTATGAATATAGCAAGGAACAAATACATTTTTTAGATCTCAACATTTTTATCAAAAATGAACAAATACACACTAAGACGTTTTTTTAAGAAAGTTTGCGTAAACACTGCAATAGATAAATCTAGCTGTCATTACCAACCCTGGCTTGACAGTGCCCCTAAGAGCCAAATTTTACGACTTCGAAGAAATTGCTCAGAACTAAATGATTTTAATGAACAGACAGAATTTTTAAAAAAATATACATTTATTGAAAGAGATGAACTTTTAGCATATAAGACAAAAAAACACAGATGAATCTATGTCTCTGCCCATTATCTTTAATTATAATACCAAAAGTGGCAATATAAAAAAGATCATAAGGAAGCATTGGCATATTCTGAAACAGGACGAAAACCGTAATAAAATTTTACCCGAACATCCCAATATAGTATTTAGAGGAGCGCCTAATTTTTTTTTTATTCAAGATAGGCTTTTATTCACATCATTTTGCATACATAAACAGTGGGCTTGTTTCAATATAAGCTGTTGTACAATAATATTGCAGCATTACAGTGCAGTAAAGTCAGTCGTGATAGCAATAATATAATTACAAGTCTGTAAACCAACCCATCCATCAAGAGTACTACAGGTGTCATATCTGTATAGAGGCGTTTATAATAAAGGGTGCGAATGCAATGCAGTTAAATATGACATACTGTGACATTGCCGACAGATATTACAAAATAAGTGGGCATTTTTATGAAGATGTGCTTAATGAACTCAAGAGTAACGAGTATATTACATATGTAAGTCTATCAGTGCTAACTTTAAGTATTTTAATTAATACTAATATAAGTATAGCAGGCCTAGTAGCGCATGTCTTATAAAGATAACTAATCGCTATGGGGAAGTATGTAGCAAAATCGCATGGTTGCAACTGTGCATCAGGCCCACCTGCTATCCAAGTTGTATGAGCTATGTGAGTTTTCAGGTTAACCTTTAAAGGCGAGTGTTAGCCTACAGTGTTTGCTTATGTATGTCTGATTGTTCATTTTCCTTTGCTCTATCCGATTTCCTGTGTGTTTTCCTGCAATTATAAAGGGTATATTCCCAAAAAACGAAATAAATTTACAGGGTTACAGTTATGAACGTTGTGCCTTAACGTGCGGGAAGAAGAATGCAGCGAAGAAGAAGCAGCTCTTCTGTTTATCGCCACCTCGGAGCCCCTGGGTTCTTATGATTTATCGTGTGGCAAAAACAGTGTCATTAACTATGGCGTATGGCCTACTCCATTCTACTGTTAGGCTTATATAGTCATAGCCCAGACTCCATATTAAGTTTGTACCAAGTATAACTCCCTCTAGCGCTCCAGGTAATCATGATGTGATAGTATAAGAGAAGGGGAATCTTTCAAAGGTTTCAGGGCCTAGCGTCTGTCGAGACAAAATTTTTGAAAAGAAGCTGTCCAGATAGGAATATAAATCTTCTTGTGTTATTGATTCTGGTATGCCTCTGACTCTTATATTGTTTCTCCTGGAACGATCTTCTAAGTTTGTCATTTTAATCTCGATATCATGCAATCTCTTCTCTAGCTGTGTATTAGATGTTTTTATTTGTTCGTATTCATCTTGTACTTTTTGTAGTATAATTGCCTGACTTGAGAATTTCTCAGAAAGAATGGCAATTTCCGATCTAAGATCTTTAGTGTTATGTTCAATATCCGTTTAGATTTTTTTATGTAGATTGTCCAGCATTTGGGTTAATAATTGTTGCGTCAGTCCCTGTGAGTTTTTTGGCAGATGTGGAAAGTCATCCTCTGATATATTTAATATTTGATGTACAGAGAGCTCAGCATTTTCTAGGGGCAGAGATTTTCGTTTCCTCTCTGGTTCTGTAGATGCCATTTTAGGTGAGTAAAATGTACCAATTGTTGACTTCTTTTTCTCCATACTTTGGGCTTTTTCTTTTTTAGGAGCCATATGTAATGGTAGATCTCTTAATTTAAACTTTTGCTCCGCTTAAAATAAGCTATTATATATTTCTTTAGCGCATATGTCTTTAGATGGTATATTTTTTCTTTCTCTTTGTTCTTACAAATATTGATTGTTGGCTTATAGAGTTTTCTCCTCCAGCTGTCCCTTTAAGTAGATGTCCCTTATTTATCAAGTATGAGGTGGAGGTCAGTAACAGGTAAATGGAGAAGTAAATATTTACTCACAGGTATTATTTTTATGCACCCTGGGACCGTTTACATGCCCATCACAACAATGCCAAAATCAATCTTCTGTTTGTTTATAAAACATAAATACCTGCAGACTGAGGGTTATAAAGTCGGTCTTACCAGCTCATTGTCAGCCCAATCTCTTTTTTAATTCCGTCGAGCTCAGCGTCTTTACTGCATCTTTGGAGCAGCTTTGTGAAGCCTTCGGCTGCTCAACCACATGGCAAGATCGTTTGCCTCGCTGCCTTCAATTTTTCAACGCTGTTGTGTTCGGTGTCCTCACTGCCTCGCTCGCTGCCACGCTTGCTTCGCTGCCTCACTTCCTGGTCCGTGAAAAGCACACGGTCCTGCCGCTTGCGTACGCACCTACGTCACGTACCGCCCGCCCATCTCGTCAGTGACATCACCAGAAACTTGTTTCTGATTGTATTAGGCCTTTTCATTCCTTTTTTTTATTTTAATTTTGGACTACTTTTGTACTTGTCACTGACTCCTGTGGCTACAGTTATTCACACTAACATTTTCTTTTTTTTTTCTTGTTTGTCAACTCTGCTGAGCACTGCGTCCAGTGGCATATGAGGGAAATGAAGGGTTCCATGTTTGATACTCACGGAGAAATTCTATTTCTGCTATGAAGAGGAGATGAGTGGTGTTTTTTTAGTGGTGGGAAGGTGAGTACTAACTTGAGATAAGGCTTTTCTTTGCTACCACTAAGGAGACGTAAAGGAAGGGCTGTGCGCCCGGGAGGCCAAAGCCGCAGACCAAAGGGTCTAAACGTGGATTTTTTTTTCGGCAACGCTTGCTGATCTTCACACCAGCTATAACCCTCACAATACCAGTCACACAAGTGATCACTCCGAAAATCAAACTAGAACAAAATTAAATAAAAGACGTAATGAGTTAATTGAAATTAAGAGTATAATAAACCAGTGGAAAAAGAGAGAAAGACAGTAGAAATATAATGGGGGGGAGGGTGGGGGGAGTGAAACTAAATATAAAACCAGTAGATTCTTTTCTCAAGTGTGAGCAAATGCAATAATGCCAGTGCATACATTTCTGTAATTAAGGAAGCAATGCAGTCCTCAACTATACAGTGATCTGTGGCGTAACTACCGCGGTCACAGCTGCAACCTGGTCCATCACTCCACTGGACCCAGCTGCCCTGTCAACCCCTTAGATATATTGATGACCTCTTTTTTTATTTGGGAAGGTTCAGAAGATCATCTTATTTCTTTTATTAACCATCTTAATAACAACAATAGAGGTATCATTTTAACTTATGAATATAGCAAGGAACAAATACATTTTTTAGATCTCAACATTTTTATCAAAAATGAACAAATACACACTAAGACGTTTTTTTAAGAAAGTTTGCGTAAACACTGCAATAGATAAATCTAGCTGTCATTACCAACCCTGGCTTGACAGTGCCCCTAAGAGCCAAATTTTACGACTTCGAAGAAATTGCTCAGAACTAAATGATTTTAATGAACAGACAGAATTTTTAAAAAAATATACATTTATTGAAAGAGATGAACTTTTAGCATATAAGACAAAAAAACACAGATGAATCTATGTCTCTGCCCATTATCTTTAATTATAATACCAAAAGTGGCAATATAAAAAAGATCATAAGGAAGCATTGGCATATTCTGAAACAGGACGAAAACCGTAATAAAATTTTACCCGAACATCCCAATATAGTATTTAGAGGAGCGCCTAATTTTTTTTTTATTCAAGATAGGCTTTTATTCACATCATTTTGCATACATAAACAGTGGGCTTGTTTCAATATAAGCTGTTGTACAATAATATTGCAGCATTACAGTGCAGTAAAGTCAGTCGTGATAGCAATAATATAATTACAAGTCTGTAAACCAACCCATCCATCAAGAGTACTACAGGTGTCATATCTGTATAGAGGCGTTTATAATAAAGGGTGCGAATGCAATGCAGTTAAATATGACATACTGTGACATTGCCGACAGATATTACAAAATAAGTGGGCATTTTTATGAAGATGTGCTTAATGAACTCAAGAGTAACGAGTATATTACATATGTAAGTCTATCAGTGCTAACTTTAAGTATTTTAATTAATACTAATATAAGTATAGCAGGCTTAGTAGCGCATGTCTTATAAAGATAACTAATCGCTATGGGGAAGTATGTAGCAAAATCGCATGGTTGCAACTGTGCATCAGGCCCACCTGCTATCCAAGTTGTATGAGCTATGTGAGTTTTCAGGTTAACCTTTAAAGGCGAGTGTTAGCCTACAGTGTTTGCTTATGTATGTCTGATTGTTCATTTTCCTTTGCTCTATCCTATTTCCTGTGTGTTTTCCTGCAATTATAAAGGGTATATTCCCAAAAAACGAAATAAATTTACAGGGTTACAGTTATGAACGTTGTGCCTTAACGTGCGGGAAGAAGAATGCAGCGAAGAAGAAGCAGCTCTTCTGTTTATCGCCACCTCGGAGCCCCTGGGTTCTTATGATTTATCGTGTGGCAAAAACAGTGTCATTAACTATGGCGTATGGCCTACTCCATTCTACTGTTAGGCTTATATAGTCATAGCCCAGACTCCATATTAAGTTTGTACCAAGTATAACTCCCTCTAGCGCTCCAGGTAATCATGATGTGATAGTATAAGAGAAGGGGAATCTTTCAAAGGTTTCAGGGCCTAGCGTCTGTCGAGACAAATTTTTTGAAAAGAAGCTGTCCAGATAGGAATATAAATCTTCTTGTGTTATTGATTCTGGTATGCCTCTGACTCTTATATTGTTTCTCCTGGAACGATCTTCTAAGTTTGTCATTTTAATCTCGATATCATGCAATCTCTTCTCTAGCTGTGTATTAGATGTTTTTATTTGTTCGTATTCATCTTGTACTTTTTGTAGTATAATTGCCTGACTTGAGAATTTCTCAGAAAGAATGGCAATTTCCGATCTAAGATCTTTAGTGTTATGTTCAATATCCGTTTAGATTTTTTTATGTAGATTGTCCAGCATTTGGGTTAATAATTGTTGCGTCAGTCCCTGTGAGTTTTTTGGCAGATGTGGAAAGTCATCCTCTGATATATTTAATATTTGATGTACAGAGAGCTCAGCATTTTCTAGGGGCAGAGATTTTCGTTTCCTCTCTGGTTCTGTAGATGCCATTTTAGGTGAGTAAAATGTACCAATTGTTGACTTCTTTTTCTCCATACTTTGGGCTTTTTCTTTTTTAGGAGCCATATGTAATGGTAGATCTCTTAATTTAAACTTTTGCTCCGCTTAAAATAAGCTATTATATATTTCTTTAGCGCATATGTCTTTAGATGGTATATTTTTTCTTTCTCTTTGTTCTTACAAATATTGATTGTTGGCTTATAGAGTTTTCTCCTCCAGCTGTCCCTTTAAGTAGATGTCCCTTATTTATCAAGTATGAGGTGGAGGTCAGTAACAGGTAAATGGAGAAGTAAATATTTACTCACAGGTATTATTTTTATGCACCCTGGGACCGTTTACATGCCCGTCACAACAATGCCAAAATCAATCTTCTGTTTGTTTATAAAACATAAATACCTGCAGACTGAGGGTTATAAAGTCGGTCTTATCAGCTCATTGTCAGCCCAATCTCTTTTTTAATTCCGTCGAGCTCAGCGTCTTTACTGCATCTTTGGAGCAGCTTTGTGAAGCCTTCGGCTGCTCAACCACATGGCAAGATCGTTGCCTCGCTGCCTTCAATTTTTCAACGCTGTTGTGTTCGGTGTCCTCACTGCCTCGCTCGCTGCCACGCTTGCTTCGCTGCCTCACTTCCTGGTCCGTGAAAAGCACACGGTCCTGCCGCTTGCGTACGCACCTACGTCACGTACCGCCCGCCCATCTCGTCAGTGACATCACCAGAAACTTGTTTCTGATTGTATTAGGCCTTTTCATTCCTTTTTTTTATTTTAATTTTGGACTACTTTTGTACTTGTCACTGACTCCTGTGGCTACAGTTATTCACACTAACATTTTCTTTTTTTTTTCTTGTTTGTCAACTCTGCTGAGCACTGCGTCCAGTGGCATATGAGGGAAATGAAGGGTTCCATGTTTGATACTCACGGAGAAATTCTATTTCTGCTATGAAGAGGAGATGAGTGGTGTTTTTTTAGTGGTGGGAAGGTGAGTACTAACTTGAGATAAGGCTTTTCTTTGCTACCACTAAGGAGACGTAAAGGAAGGGCTGTGCGCCCGGGAGGCCAAAGCCGCAGACCAAAGGGTCTGAACGTGGATTTTTTTTTCGGCAACGCTTGCTGATCTTCACACCAGCTATAACCCTCACAATACCAGTCACACAAGTGATCACTCCGAAAATCAAACTAGAACAAAATTAAATAAAAGACGTAATGAGTTAATTGAAATTAAGAGTATAATAAACCAGTGGAAAAAGAGAGAAAGACAGTAGAAATATAATGGGGGGGAGGGTGGGGGGAGTGAAACTAAATATAAAACCAGTAGATTCTTTTCTCAAGTGTGAGCAAATGCAATAATGCCAGTGCATACATTTCTGTAATTAAGGAAGCAATGCAGTCCTCAACTATACAGTGATCTGTGGCGTAACTACCGCGGTCACAGCTGCAACCTGGTCCATCACTCCACTGGACCCAGCTGCCCTGTCAACCCCTTAGATATATTGATGACCTCTTTTTTTATTTGGGAAGGTTCAGAAGATCATCTTATTTCTTTTATTAACCATCTTAATAACAACAATAGAGGTATCATTTTAACTTATGAATATAGCAAGGAACAAATACATTTTTTAGATCTCAACATTTTTATCAAAAATGAACAAATACACACTAAGACGTTTTTTTAAGAAAGTTTGCGTAAACACTGCAATAGATAAATCTAGCTGTCATTACCAACCCTGGCTTGACAGTGCCCCTAAGAGCCAAATTTTACGACTTCGAAGAAATTGCTCAGAACTAAATGATTTTAATGAACAGACAGAATTTTTAAAAAAATATACATTTATTGAAAGAGATGAACTTTTAGCATATAAGACAAAAAAACACAGATGAATCTATGTCTCTGCCCATTATCTTTAATTATAATACCAAAAGTGGCAATATAAAAAAGATCATAAGGAAGCATTGGCATATTCTGAAACAGGACGAAAACCGTAATAAAATTTTACCCGAACATCCCAATATAGTATTTAGAGGAGCGCCTAATTTTTTTTTTATTCAAGATAGGCTTTTATTCACATCATTTTGCATACATAAACAGTGGGCTTGTTTCAATATAAGCTGTTGTACAATAATATTGCAGCATTACAGTGCAGTAAAGTCAGTCGTGATAGCAATAATATAATTACAAGTCTGTAAACCAACCCATCCATCAAGAGTACTACAGGTGTCATATCTGTATAGAGGCGTTTATAATAAAGGGTGCGAATGCAATGCAGTTAAATATGACATACTGTGACATTGCCGACAGATATTACAAAATAAGTGGGCATTTTTATGAAGATGTGCTTAATGAACTCAAGAGTAACGAGTATATTACATATGTAAGTCTATCAGTGCTAACTTTAAGTATTTTAATTAATACTAATATAAGTATAGCAGGCTTAGTAGCGCATGTCTTATAAAGATAACTAATCGCTATGGGGAAGTATGTAGCAAAATCGCATGGTTGCAACTGTGCATCAGGCCCACCTGCTATCCAAGTTGTATGAGCTATGTGAGTTTTCAGGTTAACCTTTAAAGGCGAGTGTTAGCCTACAGTGTTTGCTTATGTATGTCTGATTGTTCATTTTCCTTTGCTCTATCCTATTTCCTGTGTGTTTTCCTGCAATTATAAAGGGTATATTCCCAAAAAACGAAATAAATTTACAGGGTTACAGTTATGAACGTTGTGCCTTAACGTGCGGGAAGAAGAATGCAGCGAAGAAGAAGCAGCTCTTCTGTTTATCGCCACCTCGGAGCCCCTGGGTTCTTATGATTTATCGTGTGGCAAAAACAGTGTCATTAACTATGGCGTATGGCCTACTCCATTCTACTGTTAGGCTTATATAGTCATAGCCCAGACTCCATATTAAGTTTGTACCAAGTATAACTCCCTCTAGCGCTCCAGGTAATCATGATGTGATAGTATAAGAGAAGGGGAATCTTTCAAAGGTTTCAGGGCCTAGCGTCTGTCGAGACAAATTTTTTGAAAAGAAGCTGTCCAGATAGGAATATAAATCTTCTTGTGTTATTGATTCTGGTATGCCTCTGACTCTTATATTGTTTCTCCTGGAACGATCTTCTAAGTTTGTCATTTTAATCTCGATATCATGCAATCTCTTCTCTAGCTGTGTATTAGATGTTTTTATTTGTTCGTATTCATCTTGTACTTTTTGTAGTATAATTGCCTGACTTGAGAATTTCTCAGAAAGAATGGCAATTTCCGATCTAAGATCTTTAGTGTTATGTTCAATATCCGTTTAGATTTTTTTATGTAGATTGTCCAGCATTTGGGTTAATAATTGTTGCGTCAGTCCCTGTGAGTTTTTTGGCAGATGTGGAAAGTCATCCTCTGATATATTTAATATTTGATGTACAGAGAGCTCAGCATTTTCTAGGGGCAGAGATTTTCGTTTCCTCTCTGGTTCTGTAGATGCCATTTTAGGTGAGTAAAATGTACCAATTGTTGACTTCTTTTTCTCCATACTTTGGGCTTTTTCTTTTTTAGGAGCCATATGTAATGGTAGATCTCTTAATTTAAACTTTTGCTCCGCTTAAAATAAGCTATTATATATTTCTTTAGCGCATATGTCTTTAGATGGTATATTTTTTCTTTCTCTTTGTTCTTACAAATATTGATTGTTGGCTTATAGAGTTTTCTCCTCCAGCTGTCCCTTTAAGTAGATGTCCCTTATTTATCAAGTATGAGGTGGAGGTCAGTAACAGGTAAATGGAGAAGTAAATATTTACTCACAGGTATTATTTTTATGCACCCTGGGACCGTTTACATGCCCGTCACAACAATGCCAAAATCAATCTTCTGTTTGTTTATAAAACATAAATACCTGCAGACTGAGGGTTATAAAGTCGGTCTTATCAGCTCATTGTCAGCCCAATCTCTTTTTTAATTCCGTCGAGCTCAGCGTCTTTACTGCATCTTTGGAGCAGCTTTGTGAAGCCTTCGGCTGCTCAACCACATGGCAAGATCGTTGCCTCGCTGCCTTCAATTTTTCAACGCTGTTGTGTTCGGTGTCCTCACTGCCTCGCTCGCTGCCACGCTTGCTTCGCTGCCTCACTTCCTGGTCCGTGAAAAGCACACGGTCCTGCCGCTTGCGTACGCACCTACGTCACGTACCGCCCGCCCATCTCGTCAGTGACATCACCAGAAACTTGTTTCTGATTGTATTAGGCCTTTTCATTCCTTTTTTTTATTTTAATTTTGGACTACTTTTGTACTTGTCACTGACTCCTGTGGCTACAGTTATTCACACTAACATTTTCTTTTTTTTTTCTTGTTTGTCAACTCTGCTGAGCACTGCGTCCAGTGGCATATGAGGGAAATGAAGGGTTCCATGTTTGATACTCACGGAGAAATTCTATTTCTGCTATGAAGAGGAGATGAGTGGTGTTTTTTTAGTGGTGGGAAGGTGAGTACTAACTTGAGATAAGGCTTTTCTTTGCTACCACTAAGGAGACGTAAAGGAAGGGCTGTGCGCCCGGGAGGCCAAAGCCGCAGACCAAAGGGTCTGAACGTGGATTTTTTTTTCGGCAACGCTTGCTGATCTTCACACCAGCTATAACCCTCACAATACCAGTCACACAAGTGATCACTCCGAAAATCAAACTAGAACAAAATTAAATAAAAGACGTAATGAGTTAATTGAAATTAAGAGTATAATAAACCAGTGGAAAAAGAGAGAAAGACAGTAGAAATATAATGGGGGGGAGGGTGGGGGGAGTGAAACTAAATATAAAACCAGTAGATTCTTTTCTCAAGTGTGAGCAAATGCAATAATGCCAGTGCATACATTTCTGTAATTAAGGAAGCAATGCAGTCCTCAACTATACAGTGATCTGTGGCGTAACTACCGCGGTCACAGCTGCAACCTGGTCCATCACTCCACTGGACCCAGCTGCCCTGTCAACCCCTTAGATATATTGATGACCTCTTTTTTTATTTGGGAAGGTTCAGAAGATCATCTTATTTCTTTTATTAACCATCTTAATAACAACAATAGAGGTATCATTTTAACTTATGAATATAGCAAGGAACAAATACATTTTTTAGATCTCAACATTTTTATCAAAAATGAACAAATACACACTAAGACGTTTTTTTAAGAAAGTTTGCGTAAACACTGCAATAGATAAATCTAGCTGTCATTACCAACCCTGGCTTGACAGTGCCCCTAAGAGCCAAATTTTACGACTTCGAAGAAATTGCTCAGAACTAAATGATTTTAATGAACAGACAGAATTTTTAAAAAAATATACATTTATTGAAAGAGATTAACTTTTAGCATATAAGACAAAAAAACACAGATGAATCTATGTCTCTGCCCATTATCTTTAATTATAATACCAAAAGTGGCAATATAAAAAAGATCATAAGGAAGCATTGGCATATTCTGAAACAGGACGAAAACCGTAATAAAATTTTACCCGAACATCCCAATATAGTATTTAGAGGAGCGCCTAATTTTTTTTTTTATTCAAGATAGGCTTTTATTCACATCATTTTGCATACATAAACAGTGGGCTTGTTTCAATATAAGCTGTTGTACAATAATATTGCAGCATTACAGTGCAGTAAAGTCAGTCGTGATAGCAATAATATAATTACAAGTCTGTAAACCAACCCATCCATCAAGAGTACTACAGGTGTCATATCTGTATAGAGGCGTTTATAATAAAGGGTGCGAATGCAATGCAGTTAAATATGACATACTGTGACATTGCCGACAGATATTACAAAATAAGTGGGCATTTTTATGAAGATGTGCTTAATGAACTCAAGAGTAACGAGTATATTACATATGTAAGTCTATCAGTGCTAACTTTAAGTATTTTAATTAATACTAATATAAGTATAGCAGGCTTAGTAGCGCATGTCTTATAAAGATAACTAATCGCTATGGGGAAGTATGTAGCAAAATCGCATGGTTGCAACTGTGCATCAGGCCCACCTGCTATCCAAGTTGTATGAGCTATGTGAGTTTTCAGGTTAACCTTTAAAGGCGAGTGTTAGCCTACAGTGTTTGCTTATGTATGTCTGATTGTTCATTTTCCTTTGCTCTATCCGATTTCCTGTGTGTTTTCCTGCAATTATAAAGGGTATATTCCCAAAAAACGAAATAAATGTACAGGGTTACAGTTATGAACGTTGTGCCTTAACGTGCGGGAAGAAGAATGCAGCGAAGAAGAAGCAGCTCTTCTGTTTATCGCCACCTCGGAGCCCCTGGGTTCTTATGATTTATCGTGTGGCAAAAACAGTGTCATTAACTATGGCGTATGGCCTACTCCATTCTACTGTTAGGCTTATATAGTCATAGCCCAGACTCCATATTAAGTTTGTACCAAGTATAACTCCCTCTAGCGCTCCAGGTAATCATGATGTGATAGTATAAGAGAAGGGGAATCTTTCAAAGGTTTCAGGGCCTAGCGTCTGTCGAGACAAAATTTTTGAAAAGAAGCTGTCCAGATAGGAATATAAATCTTCTTGTGTTATTGATTCTGGTATGCCTCTGACTCTTATATTGTTTCTCCTGGAACGATCTTCTAAGTTTGTCATTTTAATCTCGATATCATGCAATCTCTTCTCTAGCTGTGTATTAGATGTTTTTATTTGTTCGTATTCATCTTGTACTTTTTGTAGTATAATTGCCTGACTTGAGAATTTCTCAGAAAGAATGGCAATTTCCGATCTAAGATCTTTAGTGTTATGTTCAATATCCGTTTTGATTTTTTTATGTAGATTGTCCAGCATTTGGGTTAATAATTGTTGCGTCAGTCCCTGTGAGTTTTTTGGCAGATGTGGAAAGTCATCCTCTGATATATTTAATATTTGATGTACAGAGAGCTCAGCATTTTCTAGGGGCAGAGATTTTCGTTTCCTCTCTGGTTCTGTAGATGCCATTTTAGGTGAGTAAAATGTACCAATTGTTGACTTCTTTTTCTCCATAATTTGGGCTTTTTCTTATTTAGGAGCCATATGTAATGGTAGATCTCTTAATTTAAACTTTTGCTCCGCTTAAAATAAGCTATTATATATTTCTTTAGCGCATATGTCTTTAGATGGTATATTTTTTCTTTCTCTTTGTTCTTACAAATATTGATTGTTGGCTTATAGAGTTTTCTCCTCCAGCTGTCCCTTTAAGTAGATGTCCCTTATTTATCAAGTATGAGGTGGAGGTCAGTAACAGGTAAATGGAGAAGTAAATATTTACTCACAGGTATTATTTTTATGCACCCTGGGACCGTTTACATGCCCATCACAACAATGCCAAAATCAATCTTCTGTTTGTTTATAAAACATAAATACCTGCAGACTGAGGGTTATAAAGTCGGTCTTATCAGCTCATTGTCAGCCCAATCTCTTTTTTAATTCCGTCGAGCTCAGCGTCTTTACTGCATCTTTGGAGCAGCTTTGTGAAGCCTTCGGCTGCTCAACCACATGGCAAGATCGTTGCCTCGCTGCCTTCAATTTTTCAACGCTGTTGTGTTCGGTGTCCTCACTGCCTCGCTCGCTGCCACGCTTGCTTCGCTGCCTCACTTCCTGGTCCGTGAAAAGCACACGGTCCTGCCGCTTGCGTACGCACCTACGTCACGTACCGCCCGCCCATCTCGTCAGTGACATCACCAGAAACTTGTTTCTGATTGTATTAGGCCTTTTCATTCCTTTTTTTTATTTTAATTTTGGACTACTTTTGTACTTGTCACTGACTCCTGTGGCTACAGTTATTCACACTAACATTTTCTTTTTTTTTTTCTTGTTTGTCAACTCTGCTGAGCACTGCGTCCAGTGGCATATGAGGGAAATGAAGGGTTCCATGTTTGATACTCACGGAGAAATTCTATTTCTGCTATGAAGAGGAGATGAGTGGTGTTTTTTTAGTGGTGGGAAGGTGAGTACTAACTTGAGATAAGGCTTTTCTTTGCTACCACTAAGGAGACGTAAAGGAAGGGCTGTGCGCCCGGGAGGCCAAAGCCGCAGACCAAAGGGTCTGAACGTGGATTTTTTTTTCGGCAACGCTTGCTGATCTTCACACCAGCTATAACCCTCACAATACCAGTCACACAAGTGATCACTCCGAAAATCAAACTAGAACAAAATTAAATAAAAGACGTAATGAGTTAATTGAAATTAAGAGTATAATAAACCAGTGGAAAAAGAGAGAAAGACAGTAGAAATATAATGGGGGGGAGGGTGGGGGGAGTGAAACTAAATATAAAACCAGTAGATTATTTTCTCAAGTGTGAGCAAATGCAATAATGCCAGTGCATACATTTCTGTAATTAAGGAAGCAATGCAGTCCTCAACTATACAGTGATCTGTGGCGTAACTACCGCGGTCACAGCTGCAACCTGGTCCATCACTCCACTGGACCCAGCTGCCCTGTCAACCCCTTAGATATATTGATGACCTCTTTTTTTATTTGGGAAGGTTCAGAAGATCATCTTATTTCTTTTATTAACCATCTTAATAACAACAATAGAGGTATCATTTTAACTTATGAATATAGCAAGGAACAAATACATTTTTTAGATCTCAACATTTTTATCAAAAATGAACAAATACACACTAAGACGTTTTTTTAAGAAAGTTTGCATAAACACTGCAATAGATAAATCTAGCTGTCATTACCAACCCTGGCTTGACAGTGCCCCTAAGAGCCAAATTTTACGACTTCGAAGAAATTGCTCAGAACTAAATGATTTTAATGAACAGACAGAATTTTTAAAAAAATATACATTTATTGAAAGAGATGAACTTTTAGCATATAAGACAAAAAAACACAGATGAATCTATGTCTCTGCCCATTATCTTTAATTATAATACCAAAAGTGGCAATATAAAAAAGATCATAAGGAAGCATTGGCATATTCTGAAACAGGACGAAAACCGTAATAAAATTTTACCCGAACATCCCAATATAGTATTTAGAGGAGCGCCTAATTTTTTTTTTATTCAAGATAGGCTTTTATTCACATCATTTTGCATACATAAACAGTGGGCTTGTTTCAATATAAGCTGTTGTACAATAATATTGCAGCATTACAGTGCAGTAAAGTCAGTCGTGATAGCAATAATATAATTACAAGTCTGTAAACCAACCCATCCATCAAGAGTACTACAGGTGTCATATCTGTATAGAGGCGTTTATAATAAAGGGTGCGAATGCAATGCAGTTAAATATGACATACTGTGACATTGCCGACAGATATTACAAAATAAGTGGGCATTTTTATGAAGATGTGCTTAATGAACTCAAGAGTAACGAGTATATTACATATGTAAGTCTATCAGTGCTAACTTTAAGTATTTTAATTAATACTAATATAAGTATAGCAGGCTTAGTAGCGCATGTCTTATAAAGATAACTAATCGCTATGGGGAAGTATGTAGCAAAATCGCATGGTTGCAACTGTGCATCAGGCCCACCTGCTATCCAAGTTGTATGAGCTATGTGAGTTTTCAGGTTAACCTTTAAAGGCGAGTGTTAGCCTACAGTGTTTGCTTATGTATGTCTGATTGTTCATTTTCCTTTGCTGCATCCTATTTCCTGTGTGTTTTCCTGCAACTATAAAGGGTATATTCCCAAAAAACGAAATAAATTTACAGGGTTACAGTTATGAACGTTGTGCCTTAACGTGCGGGAAGAAGAATGCAGCGAAGAAGAAGCAGCTCTTCTGTTTATCGCCACCTCGGAGCCCCTGGGTTCTTATGATTTATCGTGTGGCAAAAACAGTGTCATTAACTATGGCGTATGGCCTACTCCATTCTACTGTTAGGCTTATATAGTCATAGCCCAGACTCCATATTAAGTTTGTACCAAGTATAACTCCCTCTAGCGCTCCAGGTAATCATGATGTGATAGTATAAGAGAAGGGGAATCTTTCAAAGGTTTCAGGGCCTAGCGTCTGTCGAGACAAATTTTTTGAAAAGAAGCTGTCCAGATAGGAATATAAATCTTCTTGTGTTATTGATTCTGGTATGCCTCTGACTCTTATATTGTTTCTCCTGGAACGATCTTCTAAGTTTGTCATTTTAATCTCGATATCATGCAATCTCTTCTCTAGCTGTGTATTAGATGTTTTTATTTGTTCGTATTCATCTTGTACTTTTTGTAGTATAATTGCCTGACTTGAGAATTTCTCAGAAAGAATGGCAATTTCCGATCTAAGATCTTTAGTGTTATGTTCAATATCCGTTTTGATTTTTTTATGTAGATTGTCCAGCATTTGGGTTAATAATTGTTGCGTCAGTCCCTGTGAGTTTTTTGGCAGATGTGGAAAGTCATCCTCTGATATATTTAATATTTGATGTACAGAGAGCTCAGCATTTTCTAGGGGCAGAGATTTTCGTTTCCTCTCTGGTTCTGTAGATGCCATTTTAGGTGAGTAAAATGTACCAATTGTTGACTTCTTTTTCTCCATACTTTGGGCTTTTTCTTTTTTAGGAGCCATATGTAATGGTAGATCTCTTAATTTAAACTTTTGCTCCGCTTAAAATAAGCTATTATATATTTCTTTAGCGCATATGTCTTTAGATGGTATATTTTTTCTTTCTCTTTGTTCTTACAAATATTGATTGTTGGCTTATAGAGTTTTCTCCTCCAGCTGTCCCTTTAAGTAGATGTCCCTTATTTATCAAGTATGAGGTGGAGGTCAGTAACAGGTAAATGGAGAAGTAAATATTTACTCACAGGTATTATTTTTATGCACCCTGGGACCGTTTACATGCCCGTCACAACAATGCCAAAATCAATCTTCTGTTTGTTTATAAAACATAAATACCTGCAGACTGAGGGTTATAAAGTCGGTCTTATCAGCTCATTGTCAGCCCAATCTCTTTTTTAATTCCGTCGAGCTCAGCGTCTTTACTGCATCTTTGGAGCAGCTTTGTGAAGCCTTCGGCTGCTCAACCACATGGCAAGATCGTTGCCTCGCTGCCTTCAATTTTTCAACGCTGTTGTGTTCGGTGTCCTCACTGCCTCGCTCGCTGCCACGCTTGCTTCGCTGCCTCACTTCCTGGTCCGTGAAAAGCACACGGTCCTGCCGCTTGCGTACGCACCTACGTCACGTACCGCCCGCCCATCTCGTCAGTGACATCACCAGAAACTTGTTTCTGATTGTATTAGGCCTTTTCATTCCTTTTTTTTATTTTAATTTTGGACTACTTTTGTACTTGTCACTGACTCCTGTGGCTACAGTTATTCACACTAACATTTTCTTTTTTTTTTCTTGTTTGTCAACTCTGCTGAGCACTGCGTCCAGTGGCATATGAGGGAAATGAAGGGTTCCATGTTTGATACTCACGGAGAAATTCTATTTCTGCTATGAAGAGGAGATGAGTGGTGTTTTTTTAGTGGTGGGAAGGTGAGTACTAACTTGAGATAAGGCTTTTCTTTGCTACCACTAAGGAGACGTAAAGGAAGGGCTGTGCGCCCGGGAGGCCAAAGCCGCAGACCAAAGGGTCTGAACGTGGATTTTTTTTTCGGCAACGCTTGCTGATCTTCACACCAGCTATAACCCTCACAATACCAGTCACACAAGTGATCACTCCGAAAATCAAACTAGAACAAAATTAAATAAAAGACGTAATGAGTTAATTGAAATTAAGAGTATAATAAACCAGTGGAAAAAGAGAGAAAGACAGTAGAAATATAATGGGGGGGAGGGTGGGGGGAGTGAAACTAAATATAAAACCAGTAGATTCTTTTCTCAAGTGTGAGCAAATGCAATAATGCCAGTGCATACATTTCTGTAATTAAGGAAGCAATGCAGTCCTCAACTATACAGTGATCTGTGGCGTAACTACCGCGGTCACAGCTGCAACCTGGTCCATCACTCCACTGGACCCAGCTGCCCTGTCAACCCCTTAGATATATTGATGACCTCTTTTTTTATTTGGGAAGGTTCAGAAGATCATCTTATTTCTTTTATTAACCATCTTAATAACAACAATAGAGGTATCATTTTAACTTATGAATATAGCAAGGAACAAATACATTTTTTAGATCTCAACATTTTTATCAAAAATGAACAAATACACACTAAGACGTTTTTTTAAGAAAGTTTGCGTAAACACTGCAATAGATAAATCTAGCTGTCATTACCAACCCTGGCTTGACAGTGCCCCTAAGAGCCAAATTTTACGACTTCGAAGAAATTGCTCAGAACTAAATGATTTTAATGAACAGACAGAATTTTTAAAAAAATATACATTTATTGAAAGAGATGAACTTTTAGCATATAAGACAAAAAAACACAGATGAATCTATGTCTCTGCCCATTATCTTTAATTATAATACCAAAAGTGGCAATATAAAAAAGATCATAAGGAAGCATTGGCATATTCTGAAACAGGACGAAAACCGTAATAAAATTTTACCCGAACATCCCAATATAGTATTTAGAGGAGCGCCTAATTTTTTTTTTATTCAAGATAGGCTTTTATTCACATCATTTTGCATACATAAACAGTGGGCTTGTTTCAATATAAGCTGTTGTACAATAATATTGCAGCATTACAGTGCAGTAAAGTCAGTCGTGATAGCAATAATATAATTACAAGTCTGTAAACCAACCCATCCATCAAGAGTACTACAGGTGTCATATCTGTATAGAGGCGTTTATAATAAAGGGTGCGAATGCAATGCAGTTAAATATGACATACTGTGACATTGCCGACAGATATTACAAAATAAGTGGGCATTTTTATGAAGATGTGCTTAATGAACTCAAGAGTAACGAGTATATTACATATGTAAGTCTATCAGTGCTAACTTTAAGTATTTTAATTAATACTAATATAAGTATAGCAGGCCTAGTAGCGCATGTCTTATAAAGATAACTAATCGCTATGGGGAAGTATGTAGCAAAATCGCATGGTTGCAACTGTGCATCAGGCCCACCTGCTATCCAAGTTGTATGAGCTATGTGAGTTTTCAGGTTAACCTTTAAAGGCGAGTGTTAGCCTACAGTGTTTGCTTATGTATGTCTGATTGTTCATTTTCCTTTGCTCTATCCGATTTCCTGTGTGTTTTCCTGCAATTATAAAGGGTATATTCCCAAAAAACGAAATAAATTTACAGGGTTACAGTTATGAACGTTGTGCCTTAACGTGCGGGAAGAAGAATGCAGCGAAGAAGAAGCAGCTCTTCTGTTTATCGCCACCTCGGAGCCCCTGGGTTCTTATGATTTATCGTGTGGCAAAAACAGTGTCATTAACTATGGCGTATGGCCTACTCCATTCTACTGTTAGGCTTATATAGTCATAGCCCAGACTCCATATTAAGTTTGTACCAAGTATAACTCCCTCTAGCGCTCCAGGTAATCATGATGTGATAGTATAAGAGAAGGGGAATCTTTCAAAGGTTTCAGGGCCTAGCGTCTGTCGAGACAAAATTTTTGAAAAGAAGCTGTCCAGATAGGAATATAAATCTTCTTGTGTTATTGATTCTGGTATGCCTCTGACTCTTATATTGTTTCTCCTGGAACGATCTTCTAAGTTTGTCATTTTAATCTCGATATCATGCAATCTCTTCTCTAGCTGTGTATTAGATGTTTTTATTTGTTCGTATTCATCTTGTACTTTTTGTAGTATAATTGCCTGACTTGAGAATTTCTCAGAAAGAATGGCAATTTCCGATCTAAGATCTTTAGTGTTATGTTCAATATCCGTTTTGATTTTTTTATGTAGATTGTCCAGCATTTGGGTTAATAATTGTTGCGTCAGTCCCTGTGAGTTTTTTGGCAGATGTGGAAAGTCATCCTCTGATATATTTAATATTTGATGTACAGAGAGCTCAGCATTTTCTAGGGGCAGAGATTTTCGTTTCCTCTCTGGTTCTGTAGATGCCATTTTAGGTGAGTAAAATGTACCAATTGTTGACTTCTTTTTCTCCATACTTTGGGCTTTTTCTTTTTTAGGAGCCATATGTAATGGTAGATCTCTTAATTTAAACTTTTGCTCCGCTTAAAATAAGCTATTATATATTTCTTTAGCGCATATGTCTTTAGATGGTATATTTTTTCTTTCTCTTTGTTCTTACAAATATTGATTGTTGGCTTATAGAGTTTTCTCCTCCAGCTGTCCCTTTAAGTAGATGTCCCTTATTTATCAAGTATGAGGTGGAGGTCAGTAACAGGTAAATGGAGAAGTAAATATTTACTCACAGGTATTATTTTTATGCACCCTGGGACCGTTTACATGCCCATCACAACAATGCCAAAATCAATCTTCTGTTTGTTTATAAAACATAAATACCTGCAGACTGAGGGTTATAAAGTCGGTCTTACCAGCTCATTGTCAGCCCAATCTCTTTTTTAATTCCGTCGAGCTCAGCGTCTTTACTGCATCTTTGGAGCAGCTTTGTGAAGCCTTCGGCTGCTCAACCACATGGCAAGATCGTTTGCCTCGCTGCCTTCAATTTTTCAACGCTGTTGTGTTCGGTGTCCTCACTGCCTCGCTCGCTGCCACGCTTGCTTCGCTGCCTCACTTCCTGGTCCGTGAAAAGCACACGGTCCTGCCGCTTGCGTACGCACCTACGTCACGTACCGCCCGCCCATCTCGTCAGTGACATCACCAGAAACTTGTTTCTGATTGTATTAGGCCTTTTCATTCCTTTTTTTTATTTTAATTTTGGACTACTTTTGTACTTGTCACTGACTCCTGTGGCTACAGTTATTCACACTAACATTTTCTTTTTTTTTTCTTGTTTGTCAACTCTGCTGAGCACTGCGTCCAGTGGCATATGAGGGAAATGAAGGGTTCCATGTTTGATACTCACGGAGAAATTCTATTTCTGCTATGAAGAGGAGATGAGTGGTGTTTTTTTAGTGGTGGGAAGGTGAGTACTAACTTGAGATAAGGCTTTTCTTTGCTACCACTAAGGAGACGTAAAGGAAGGGCTGTGCGCCCGGGAGGCCAAAGCCGCAGACCAAAGGGTCTAAACGTGGATTTTTTTTTCGGCAACGCTTGCTGATCTTCACACCAGCTATAACCCTCACAATACCAGTCACACAAGTGATCACTCCGAAAATCAAACTAGAACAAAATTAAATAAAAGACGTAATGAGTTAATTGAAATTAAGAGTATAATAAACCAGTGGAAAAAGAGAGAAAGACAGTAGAAATATAATGGGGGGGAGGGTGGGGGGAGTGAAACTAAATATAAAACCAGTAGATTCTTTTCTCAAGTGTGAGCAAATGCAATAATGCCAGTGCATACATTTCTGTAATTAAGGAAGCAATGCAGTCCTCAACTATACAGTGATCTGTGGCGTAACTACCGCGGTCACAGCTGCAACCTGGTCCATCACTCCACTGGACCCAGCTGCCCTGTCAACCCCTTAGATATATTGATGACCTCTTTTTTTATTTGGGAAGGTTCAGAAGATCATCTTATTTCTTTTATTAACCATCTTAATAACAACAATAGAGGTATCATTTTAACTTATGAATATAGCAAGGAACAAATACATTTTTTAGATCTCAACATTTTTATCAAAAATGAACAAATACACACTAAGACGTTTTTTTAAGAAAGTTTGCATAAACACTGCAATAGATAAATCTAGCTGTCATTACCAACCCTGGCTTGACAGTGCCCCTAAGAGCCAAATTTTACGACTTCGAAGAAATTGCTCAGAACTAAATGATTTTAATGAACAGACAGAATTTTTAAAAAAATATACATTTATTGAAAGAGATGAACTTTTAGCATATAAGACAAAAAAACACAGATGAATCTATGTCTCTGCCCATTATCTTTAATTATAATACCAAAAGTGGCAATATAAAAAAGATCATAAGGAAGCATTGGCATATTCTGAAACAGGACGAAAACCGTAATAAAATTTTACCCGAACATCCCAATATAGTATTTAGAGGAGCGCCTAATTTTTTTTTTATTCAAGATAGGCTTTTATTCACATCATTTTGCATACATAAACAGTGGGCTTGTTTCAATATAAGCTGTTGTACAATAATATTGCAGCATTACAGTGCAGTAAAGTCAGTCGTGATAGCAATAATATAATTACAAGTCTGTAAACCAACCCATCCATCAAGAGTACTACAGGTGTCATATCTGTATAGAGGCGTTTATAATAAAGGGTGCGAATGCAATGCAGTTAAATATGACATACTGTGACATTGCCGACAGATATTACAAAATAAGTGGGCATTTTTATGAAGATGTGCTTAATGAACTCAAGAGTAACGAGTATATTACATATGTAAGTCTATCAGTGCTAACTTTAAGTATTTTAATTAATACTAATATAAGTATAGCAGGCTTAGTAGCGCATGTCTTATAAAGATAACTAATCGCTATGGGGAAGTATGTAGCAAAATCGCATGGTTGCAACTGTGCATCAGGCCCACCTGCTATCCAAGTTGTATGAGCTATGTGAGTTTTCAGGTTAACCTTTAAAGGCGAGTGTTAGCCTACAGTGTTTGCTTATGTATGTCTGATTGTTCATTTTCCTTTGCTGCATCCTATTTCCTGTGTGTTTTCCTGCAACTATAAAGGGTATATTCCCAAAAAACGAAATAAATTTACAGGGTTACAGTTATGAACGTTGTGCCTTAACGTGCGGGAAGAAGAATGCAGCGAAGAAGAAGCAGCTCTTCTGTTTATCGCCACCTCGGAGCCCCTGGGTTCTTATGATTTATCGTGTGGCAAAAACAGTGTCATTAACTATGGCGTATGGCCTACTCCATTCTACTGTTAGGCTTATATAGTCATAGCCCAGACTCCATATTAAGTTTGTACCAAGTATAACTCCCTCTAGCGCTCCAGGTAATCATGATGTGATAGTATAAGAGAAGGGGAATCTTTCAAAGGTTTCAGGGCCTAGCGTCTGTCGAGACAAATTTTTTGAAAAGAAGCTGTCCAGATAGGAATATAAATCTTCTTGTGTTATTGATTCTGGTATGCCTCTGACTCTTATATTGTTTCTCCTGGAACGATCTTCTAAGTTTGTCATTTTAATCTCGATATCATGCAATCTCTTCTCTAGCTGTGTATTAGATGTTTTTATTTGTTCGTATTCATCTTGTACTTTTTGTAGTATAATTGCCTGACTTGAGAATTTCTCAGAAAGAATGGCAATTTCCGATCTAAGATCTTTAGTGTTATGTTCAATATCCGTTTTGATTTTTTTATGTAGATTGTCCAGCATTTGGGTTAATAATTGTTGCGTCAGTCCCTGTGAGTTTTTTGGCAGATGTGGAAAGTCATCCTCTGATATATTTAATATTTGATGTACAGAGAGCTCAGCATTTTCTAGGGGCAGAGATTTTCGTTTCCTCTCTGGTTCTGTAGATGCCATTTTAGGTGAGTAAAATGTACCAATTGTTGACTTCTTTTTCTCCATACTTTGGGCTTTTTCTTTTTTAGGAGCCATATGTAATGGTAGATCTCTTAATTTAAACTTTTGCTCCGCTTAAAATAAGCTATTATATATTTCTTTAGCGCATATGTCTTTAGATGGTATATTTTTTCTTTCTCTTTGTTCTTACAAATATTGATTGTTGGCTTATAGAGTTTTCTCCTCCAGCTGTCCCTTTAAGTAGATGTCCCTTATTTATCAAGTATGAGGTGGAGGTCAGTAACAGGTAAATGGAGAAGTAAATATTTACTCACAGGTATTATTTTTATGCACCCTGGGACCGTTTACATGCCCGTCACAACAATGCCAAAATCAATCTTCTGTTTGTTTATAAAACATAAATACCTGCAGACTGAGGGTTATAAAGTCGGTCTTATCAGCTCATTGTCAGCCCAATCTCTTTTTTAATTCCGTCGAGCTCAGCGTCTTTACTGCATCTTTGGAGCAGCTTTGTGAAGCCTTCGGCTGCTCAACCACATGGCAAGATCGTTGCCTCGCTGCCTTCAATTTTTCAACGCTGTTGTGTTCGGTGTCCTCACTGCCTCGCTCGCTGCCACGCTTGCTTCGCTGCCTCACTTCCTGGTCCGTGAAAAGCACACGGTCCTGCCGCTTGCGTACGCACCTACGTCACGTACCGCCCGCCCATCTCGTCAGTGACATCACCAGAAACTTGTTTCTGATTGTATTAGGCCTTTTCATTCCTTTTTTTTATTTTAATTTTGGACTACTTTTGTACTTGTCACTGACTCCTGTGGCTACAGTTATTCACACTAACATTTTCTTTTTTTTTTCTTGTTTGTCAACTCTGCTGAGCACTGCGTCCAGTGGCATATGAGGGAAATGAAGGGTTCCATGTTTGATACTCACGGAGAAATTCTATTTCTGCTATGAAGAGGAGATGAGTGGTGTTTTTTTAGTGGTGGGAAGGTGAGTACTAACTTGAGATAAGGCTTTTCTTTGCTACCACTAAGGAGACGTAAAGGAAGGGCTGTGCGCCCGGGAGGCCAAAGCCGCAGACCAAAGGGTCTGAACGTGGATTTTTTTTTCGGCAACGCTTGCTGATCTTCACACCAGCTATAACCCTCACAATACCAGTCACACAAGTGATCACTCCGAAAATCAAACTAGAACAAAATTAAATAAAAGACGTAATGAGTTAATTGAAATTAAGAGTATAATAAACCAGTGGAAAAAGAGAGAAAGACAGTAGAAATATAATGGGGGGGAGGGTGGGGGGAGTGAAACTAAATATAAAACCAGTAGATTCTTTTCTCAAGTGTGAGCAAATGCAATAATGCCAGTGCATACATTTCTGTAATTAAGGAAGCAATGCAGTCCTCAACTATACAGTGATCTGTGGCGTAACTACCGCGGTCACAGCTGCAACCTGGTCCATCACTCCACTGGACCCAGCTGCCCTGTCAACCCCTTAGATATATTGATGACCTCTTTTTTTATTTGGGAAGGTTCAGAAGATCATCTTATTTCTTTTATTAACCATCTTAATAACAACAATAGAGGTATCATTTTAACTTATGAATATAGCAAGGAACAAATACATTTTTTAGATCTCAACATTTTTATCAAAAATGAACAAATACACACTAAGACGTTTTTTTAAGAAAGTTTGCGTAAACACTGCAATAGATAAATCTAGCTGTCATTACCAACCCTGGCTTGACAGTGCCCCTAAGAGCCAAATTTTACGACTTCGAAGAAATTGCTCAGAACTAAATGATTTTAATGAACAGACAGAATTTTTAAAAAAATATACATTTATTGAAAGAGATGAACTTTTAGCATATAAGACAAAAAAACACAGATGAATCTATGTCTCTGCCCATTATCTTTAATTATAATACCAAAAGTGGCAATATAAAAAAGATCATAAGGAAGCATTGGCATATTCTGAAACAGGACGAAAACCGTAATAAAATTTTACCCGAACATCCCAATATAGTATTTAGAGGAGCGCCTAATTTTTTTTTTATTCAAGATAGGCTTTTATTCACATCATTTTGCATACATAAACAGTGGGCTTGTTTCAATATAAGCTGTTGTACAATAATATTGCAGCATTACAGTGCAGTAAAGTCAGTCGTGATAGCAATAATATAATTACAAGTCTGTAAACCAACCCATCCATCAAGAGTACTACAGGTGTCATATCTGTATAGAGGCGTTTATAATAAAGGGTGCGAATGCAATGCAGTTAAATATGACATACTGTGACATTGCCGACAGATATTACAAAATAAGTGGGCATTTTTATGAAGATGTGCTTAATGAACTCAAGAGTAACGAGTATATTACATATGTAAGTCTATCAGTGCTAACTTTAAGTATTTTAATTAATACTAATATAAGTATAGCAGGCTTAGTAGCGCATGTCTTATAAAGATAACTAATCGCTATGGGGAAGTATGTAGCAAAATCGCATGGTTGCAACTGTGCATCAGGCCCACCTGCTATCCAAGTTGTATGAGCTATGTGAGTTTTCAGGTTAACCTTTAAAGGCGAGTGTTAGCCTACAGTGTTTGCTTATGTATGTCTGATTGTTCATTTTCCTTTGCTCTATCCTATTTCCTGTGTGTTTTCCTGCAATTATAAAGGGTATATTCCCAAAAAACGAAATAAATTTACAGGGTTACAGTTATGAACGTTGTGCCTTAACGTGCGGGAAGAAGAATGCAGCGAAGAAGAAGCAGCTCTTCTGTTTATCGCCACCTCGGAGCCCCTGGGTTCTTATGATTTATCGTGTGGCAAAAACAGTGTCATTAACTATGGCGTATGGCCTACTCCATTCTACTGTTAGGCTTATATAGTCATAGCCCAGACTCCATATTAAGTTTGTACCAAGTATAACTCCCTCTAGCGCTCCAGGTAATCATGATGTGATAGTATAAGAGAAGGGGAATCTTTCAAAGGTTTCAGGGCCTAGCGTCTGTCGAGACAAATTTTTTGAAAAGAAGCTGTCCAGATAGGAATATAAATCTTCTTGTGTTATTGATTCTGGTATGCCTCTGACTCTTATATTGTTTCTCCTGGAACGATCTTCTAAGTTTGTCATTTTAATCTCGATATCATGCAATCTCTTCTCTAGCTGTGTATTAGATGTTTTTATTTGTTCGTATTCATCTTGTACTTTTTGTAGTATAATTGCCTGACTTGAGAATTTCTCAGAAAGAATGGCAATTTCCGATCTAAGATCTTTAGTGTTATGTTCAATATCCGTTTAGATTTTTTTATGTAGATTGTCCAGCATTTGGGTTAATAATTGTTGCGTCAGTCCCTGTGAGTTTTTTGGCAGATGTGGAAAGTCATCCTCTGATATATTTAATATTTGATGTACAGAGAGCTCAGCATTTTCTAGGGGCAGAGATTTTCGTTTCCTCTCTGGTTCTGTAGATGCCATTTTAGGTGAGTAAAATGTACCAATTGTTGACTTCTTTTTCTCCATACTTTGGGCTTTTTCTTTTTTAGGAGCCATATGTAATGGTAGATCTCTTAATTTAAACTTTTGCTCCGCTTAAAATAAGCTATTATATATTTCTTTAGCGCATATGTCTTTAGATGGTATATTTTTTCTTTCTCTTTGTTCTTACAAATATTGATTGTTGGCTTATAGAGTTTTCTCCTCCAGCTGTCCCTTTAAGTAGATGTCCCTTATTTATCAAGTATGAGGTGGAGGTCAGTAACAGGTAAATGGAGAAGTAAATATTTACTCACAGGTATTATTTTTATGCACCCTGGGACCGTTTACATGCCCGTCACAACAATGCCAAAATCAATCTTCTGTTTGTTTATAAAACATAAATACCTGCAGACTGAGGGTTATAAAGTCGGTCTTATCAGCTCATTGTCAGCCCAATCTCTTTTTTAATTCCGTCGAGCTCAGCGTCTTTACTGCATCTTTGGAGCAGCTTTGTGAAGCCTTCGGCTGCTCAACCACATGGCAAGATCGTTGCCTCGCTGCCTTCAATTTTTCAACGCTGTTGTGTTCGGTGTCCTCACTGCCTCGCTCGCTGCCACGCTTGCTTCGCTGCCTCACTTCCTGGTCCGTGAAAAGCACACGGTCCTGCCGCTTGCGTACGCACCTACGTCACGTACCGCCCGCCCATCTCGTCAGTGACATCACCAGAAACTTGTTTCTGATTGTATTAGGCCTTTTCATTCCTTTTTTTTATTTTAATTTTGGACTACTTTTGTACTTGTCACTGACTCCTGTGGCTACAGTTATTCACACTAACATTTTCTTTTTTTTTTCTTGTTTGTCAACTCTGCTGAGCACTGCGTCCAGTGGCATATGAGGGAAATGAAGGGTTCCATGTTTGATACTCACGGAGAAATTCTATTTCTGCTATGAAGAGGAGATGAGTGGTGTTTTTTTAGTGGTGGGAAGGTGAGTACTAACTTGAGATAAGGCTTTTCTTTGCTACCACTAAGGAGACGTAAAGGAAGGGCTGTGCGCCCGGGAGGCCAAAGCCGCAGACCAAAGGGTCTGAACGTGGATTTTTTTTTCGGCAACGCTTGCTGATCTTCACACCAGCTATAACCCTCACAATACCAGTCACACAAGTGATCACTCCGAAAATCAAACTAGAACAAAATTAAATAAAAGACGTAATGAGTTAATTGAAATTAAGAGTATAATAAACCAGTGGAAAAAGAGAGAAAGACAGTAGAAATATAATGGGGGGGAGGGTGGGGGGAGTGAAACTAAATATAAAACCAGTAGATTCTTTTCTCAAGTGTGAGCAAATGCAATAATGCCAGTGCATACATTTCTGTAATTAAGGAAGCAATGCAGTCCTCAACTATACAGTGATCTGTGGCGTAACTACCGCGGTCACAGCTGCAACCTGGTCCATCACTCCACTGGACCCAGCTGCCCTGTCAACCCCTTAGATATATTGATGACCTCTTTTTTTATTTGGGAAGGTTCAGAAGATCATCTTATTTCTTTTATTAACCATCTTAATAACAACAATAGAGGTATCATTTTAACTTATGAATATAGCAAGGAACAAATACATTTTTTAGATCTCAACATTTTTATCAAAAATGAACAAATACACACTAAGACGTTTTTTTAAGAAAGTTTGCGTAAACACTGCAATAGATAAATCTAGCTGTCATTACCAACCCTGGCTTGACAGTGCCCCTAAGAGCCAAATTTTACGACTTCGAAGAAATTGCTCAGAACTAAATGATTTTAATGAACAGACAGAATTTTTAAAAAAATATACATTTATTGAAAGAGATTAACTTTTAGCATATAAGACAAAAAAACACAGATGAATCTATGTCTCTGCCCATTATCTTTAATTATAATACCAAAAGTGGCAATATAAAAAAGATCATAAGGAAGCATTGGCATATTCTGAAACAGGACGAAAACCGTAATAAAATTTTACCCGAACATCCCAATATAGTATTTAGAGGAGCGCCTAATTGTTTTTTTTATTCAAGATAGGCTTTTATTCACATCATTTTGCATACATAAACAGTGGGCTTGTTTCAATATAAGCTGTTGTACAATAATATTGCAGCATTACAGTGCAGTAAAGTCAGTCGTGATAGCAATAATATAATTACAAGTCTGTAAACCAACCCATCCATCAAGAGTACTACAGGTGTCATATCTGTATAGAGGCGTTTATAATAAAGGGTGCGAATGCAATGCAGTTAAATATGACATACTGTGACATTGCCGACAGATATTACAAAATAAGTGGGCATTTTTATGAAGATGTGCTTAATGAACTCAAGAGTAACGAGTATATTACATATGTAAGTCTATCAGTGCTAACTTTAAGTATTTTAATTAATACTAATATAAGTATAGCAGGCTTAGTAGCGCATGTCTTATAAAGATAACTAATCGCTATGGGGAAGTATGTAGCAAAATCGCATGGTTGCAACTGTGCATCAGGCCCACCTGCTATCCAAGTTGTATGAGCTATGTGAGTTTTCAGGTTAACCTTTAAAGGCGAGTGTTAGCCTACAGTGTTTGCTTATGTATGTCTGATTGTTCATTTTCCTTTGCTCTATCCGATTTCCTGTGTGTTTTCCTGCAATTATAAAGGGTATATTCCCAAAAAACGAAATAAATGTACAGGGTTACAGTTATGAACGTTGTGCCTTAACGTGCGGGAAGAAGAATGCAGCGAAGAAGAAGCAGCTCTTCTGTTTATCGCCACCTCGGAGCCCCTGGGTTCTTATGATTTATCGTGTGGCAAAAACAGTGTCATTAACTATGGCGTATGGCCTACTCCATTCTACTGTTAGGCTTATATAGTCATAGCCCAGACTCCATATTAAGTTTGTACCAAGTATAACTCCCTCTAGCGCTCCAGGTAATCATGATGTGATAGTATAAGAGAAGGGGAATCTTTCAAAGGTTTCAGGGCCTAGCGTCTGTCGAGACAAAATTTTTGAAAAGAAGCTGTCCAGATAGGAATATAAATCTTCTTGTGTTATTGATTCTGGTATGCCTCTGACTCTTATATTGTTTCTCCTGGAACGATCTTCTAAGTTTGTCATTTTAATCTCGATATCATGCAATCTCTTCTCTAGCTGTGTATTAGATGTTTTTATTTGTTCGTATTCATCTTGTACTTTTTGTAGTATAATTGCCTGACTTGAGAATTTCTCAGAAAGAATGGCAATTTCCGATCTAAGATCTTTAGTGTTATGTTCAATATCCGTTTTGATTTTTTTATGTAGATTGTCCAGCATTTGGGTTAATAATTGTTGCGTCAGTCCCTGTGAGTTTTTTGGCAGATGTGGAAAGTCATCCTCTGATATATTTAATATTTGATGTACAGAGAGCTCAGCATTTTCTAGGGGCAGAGATTTTCGTTTCCTCTCTGGTTCTGTAGATGCCATTTTAGGTGAGTAAAATGTACCAATTGTTGACTTCTTTTTCTCCATAATTTGGGCTTTTTCTTATTTAGGAGCCATATGTAATGGTAGATCTCTTAATTTAAACTTTTGCTCCGCTTAAAATAAGCTATTATATATTTCTTTAGCGCATATGTCTTTAGATGGTATATTTTTTCTTTCTCTTTGTTCTTACAAATATTGATTGTTGGCTTATAGAGTTTTCTCCTCCAGCTGTCCCTTTAAGTAGATGTCCCTTATTTATCAAGTATGAGGTGGAGGTCAGTAACAGGTAAATGGAGAAGTAAATATTTACTCACAGGTATTATTTTTATGCACCCTGGGACCGTTTACATGCCCATCACAACAATGCCAAAATCAATCTTCTGTTTGTTTATAAAACATAAATACCTGCAGACTGAGGGTTATAAAGTCGGTCTTATCAGCTCATTGTCAGCCCAATCTCTTTTTTAATTCCGTCGAGCTCAGCGTCTTTACTGCATCTTTGGAGCAGCTTTGTGAAGCCTTCGGCTGCTCAACCACATGGCAAGATCGTTGCCTCGCTGCCTTCAATTTTTCAACGCTGTTGTGTTCGGTGTCCTCACTGCCTCGCTCGCTGCCACGCTTGCTTCGCTGCCTCACTTCCTGGTCCGTGAAAAGCACACGGTCCTGCCGCTTGCGTACGCACCTACGTCACGTACCGCCCGCCCATCTCGTCAGTGACATCACCAGAAACTTGTTTCTGATTGTATTAGGCCTTTTCATTCCTTTTTTTTATTTTAATTTTGGACTACTTTTGTACTTGTCACTGACTCCTGTGGCTACAGTTATTCACACTAACATTTTCTTTTTTTTTTTCTTGTTTGTCAACTCTGCTGAGCACTGCGTCCAGTGGCATATGAGGGAAATGAAGGGTTCCATGTTTGATACTCACGGAGAAATTCTATTTCTGCTATGAAGAGGAGATGAGTGGTGTTTTTTTAGTGGTGGGAAGGTGAGTACTAACTTGAGATAAGGCTTTTCTTTGCTACCACTAAGGAGACGTAAAGGAAGGGCTGTGCGCCCGGGAGGCCAAAGCCGCAGACCAAAGGGTCTGAACGTGGATTTTTTTTTCGGCAACGCTTGCTGATCTTCACACCAGCTATAACCCTCACAATACCAGTCACACAAGTGATCACTCCGAAAATCAAACTAGAACAAAATTAAATAAAAGACGTAATGAGTTAATTGAAATTAAGAGTATAATAAACCAGTGGAAAAAGAGAGAAAGACAGTAGAAATATAATGGGGGGGAGGGTGGGGGGAGTGAAACTAAATATAAAACCAGTAGATTATTTTCTCAAGTGTGAGCAAATGCAATAATGCCAGTGCATACATTTCTGTAATTAAGGAAGCAATGCAGTCCTCAACTATACAGTGATCTGTGGCGTAACTACCGCGGTCACAGCTGCAACCTGGTCCATCACTCCACTGGACCCAGCTGCCCTGTCAACCCCTTAGATATATTGATGACCTCTTTTTTTATTTGGGAAGGTTCAGAAGATCATCTTATTTCTTTTATTAACCATCTTAATAACAACAATAGAGGTATCATTTTAACTTATGAATATAGCAAGGAACAAATACATTTTTTAGATCTCAACATTTTTATCAAAAATGAACAAATACACACTAAGACGTTTTTTTAAGAAAGTTTGCATAAACACTGCAATAGATAAATCTAGCTGTCATTACCAACCCTGGCTTGACAGTGCCCCTAAGAGCCAAATTTTACGACTTCGAAGAAATTGCTCAGAACTAAATGATTTTAATGAACAGACAGAATTTTTAAAAAAATATACATTTATTGAAAGAGATGAACTTTTAGCATATAAGACAAAAAAACACAGATGAATCTATGTCTCTGCCCATTATCTTTAATTATAATACCAAAAGTGGCAATATAAAAAAGATCATAAGGAAGCATTGGCATATTCTGAAACAGGACGAAAACCGTAATAAAATTTTACCCGAACATCCCAATATAGTATTTAGAGGAGCGCCTAATTTTTTTTTTATTCAAGATAGGCTTTTATTCACATCATTTTGCATACATAAACAGTGGGCTTGTTTCAATATAAGCTGTTGTACAATAATATTGCAGCATTACAGTGCAGTAAAGTCAGTCGTGATAGCAATAATATAATTACAAGTCTGTAAACCAACCCATCCATCAAGAGTACTACAGGTGTCATATCTGTATAGAGGCGTTTATAATAAAGGGTGCGAATGCAATGCAGTTAAATATGACATACTGTGACATTGCCGACAGATATTACAAAATAAGTGGGCATTTTTATGAAGATGTGCTTAATGAACTCAAGAGTAACGAGTATATTACATATGTAAGTCTATCAGTGCTAACTTTAAGTATTTTAATTAATACTAATATAAGTATAGCAGGCTTAGTAGCGCATGTCTTATAAAGATAACTAATCGCTATGGGGAAGTATGTAGCAAAATCGCATGGTTGCAACTGTGCATCAGGCCCACCTGCTATCCAAGTTGTATGAGCTATGTGAGTTTTCAGGTTAACCTTTAAAGGCGAGTGTTAGCCTACAGTGTTTGCTTATGTATGTCTGATTGTTCATTTTCCTTTGCTGCATCCTATTTCCTGTGTGTTTTCCTGCAACTATAAAGGGTATATTCCCAAAAAACGAAATAAATTTACAGGGTTACAGTTATGAACGTTGTGCCTTAACGTGCGGGAAGAAGAATGCAGCGAAGAAGAAGCAGCTCTTCTGTTTATCGCCACCTCGGAGCCCCTGGGTTCTTATGATTTATCGTGTGGCAAAAACAGTGTCATTAACTATGGCGTATGGCCTACTCCATTCTACTGTTAGGCTTATATAGTCATAGCCCAGACTCCATATTAAGTTTGTACCAAGTATAACTCCCTCTAGCGCTCCAGGTAATCATGATGTGATAGTATAAGAGAAGGGGAATCTTTCAAAGGTTTCAGGGCCTAGCGTCTGTCGAGACAAATTTTTTGAAAAGAAGCTGTCCAGATAGGAATATAAATCTTCTTGTGTTATTGATTCTGGTATGCCTCTGACTCTTATATTGTTTCTCCTGGAACGATCTTCTAAGTTTGTCATTTTAATCTCGATATCATGCAATCTCTTCTCTAGCTGTGTATTAGATGTTTTTATTTGTTCGTATTCATCTTGTACTTTTTGTAGTATAATTGCCTGACTTGAGAATTTCTCAGAAAGAATGGCAATTTCCGATCTAAGATCTTTAGTGTTATGTTCAATATCCGTTTTGATTTTTTTATGTAGATTGTCCAGCATTTGGGTTAATAATTGTTGCGTCAGTCCCTGTGAGTTTTTTGGCAGATGTGGAAAGTCATCCTCTGATATATTTAATATTTGATGTACAGAGAGCTCAGCATTTTCTAGGGGCAGAGATTTTCGTTTCCTCTCTGGTTCTGTAGATGCCATTTTAGGTGAGTAAAATGTACCAATTGTTGACTTCTTTTTCTCCATACTTTGGGCTTTTTCTTTTTTAGGAGCCATATGTAATGGTAGATCTCTTAATTTAAACTTTTGCTCCGCTTAAAATAAGCTATTATATATTTCTTTAGCGCATATGTCTTTAGATGGTATATTTTTTCTTTCTCTTTGTTCTTACAAATATTGATTGTTGGCTTATAGAGTTTTCTCCTCCAGCTGTCCCTTTAAGTAGATGTCCCTTATTTATCAAGTATGAGGTGGAGGTCAGTAACAGGTAAATGGAGAAGTAAATATTTACTCACAGGTATTATTTTTATGCACCCTGGGACCGTTTACATGCCCGTCACAACAATGCCAAAATCAATCTTCTGTTTGTTTATAAAACATAAATACCTGCAGACTGAGGGTTATAAAGTCGGTCTTATCAGCTCATTGTCAGCCCAATCTCTTTTTTAATTCCGTCGAGCTCAGCGTCTTTACTGCATCTTTGGAGCAGCTTTGTGAAGCCTTCGGCTGCTCAACCACATGGCAAGATCGTTGCCTCGCTGCCTTCAATTTTTCAACGCTGTTGTGTTCGGTGTCCTCACTGCCTCGCTCGCTGCCACGCTTGCTTCGCTGCCTCACTTCCTGGTCCGTGAAAAGCACACGGTCCTGCCGCTTGCGTACGCACCTACGTCACGTACCGCCCGCCCATCTCGTCAGTGACATCACCAGAAACTTGTTTCTGATTGTATTAGGCCTTTTCATTCCTTTTTTTTATTTTAATTTTGGACTACTTTTGTACTTGTCACTGACTCCTGTGGCTACAGTTATTCACACTAACATTTTCTTTTTTTTTTCTTGTTTGTCAACTCTGCTGAGTACTGCGTCCAGTGGCATATGAGGGAAATGAAGGGTTCCATGTTTGATACTCACGGAGAAATTCTATTTCTGCTACGAAGAGGAGATGAGTGGTGTTTTTTTAGTGGTGGGAAGGTGAGTACTAACTTGAGATAAGGCTTTTCTTTGCTACCACTAAGGAGACGTAAAGGAAGGGCTGTGCGCACGGGAGGCCAAAGCCGCAGACCAAAGGGTCTGAACGTGTATTTTTTTTCCGGCAACGCTTGCTGATCTTCACACCAGCTATAACCCTCACAATACCAGTCACACAAGTGATCACTCCGAAAATCAAACTAGAAAAAAATAAATAAAAGACGTAATGAGTTAAAAAAAATAAAGAGTATAATAAACCAGTGGAAAAAGAGAGAAAGACAGTAGAAATATAATGGGGGGGAGGGTGGGGGGAGTGAAACTAAATATAAAACCAGTAGATTCTTTTCTCAAGTGTGAGCAAATGCAATAATGCCAGTGCATACATTTCTGTAATTAAGGAAGCAATGCAGTCCTCAACTATACAGTGATCTGTGGCGTAACTACCGCGGTCACAGCTGCAACCTGGTCCATCACTCCACTGGACCCAGCTGCCCTGTCAACCCCTTAGATATATTGATGACCTCTTTTTTTATTTGGGAAGGTTCAGAAGATCATCTTATTTCTTTTATTAACCATCTTAATAACAACAATAGAGGTATCATTTTAACTTATGAATATAGCAAGGAACAAATAAATTTTTTAGATCTCAACATTTTTATCAAAAATGAACAAATACACACTAAGACGTTTTTTTTAGAAAGTTTGCGTAAACACTGCAATAGATAAATCTAGCTGTCATTACCAACCCTGGCTTGACAGTGCCCCTAAGAGCCAAATTTTACGACTTCGAAGAAATTGAGTTTTCAGGTTAACCTTTAAAGGCGAGTGTTAGCCTACAGTGTTTGCTTATGTATGTCTGATTGTTCATTTTCCTTTGCTCTATCCTATTTCCTGTGTGTTTTCCTGCAATTTTAAAGGGTATATTCCCAAAAAACTAAATCAATTTACAGGGTTACAGTTATGAACGTTGTGCCTTAACGTGCGGGAAGAAGAATGCAGCGAAGAAGAAGCAGCTCTTCTGTTTATCGCCACCTCGGAGCCCCTGGGTTCTTATGATTTATCGTGTGGCAAAAACAGTGTCATTAACTATGGCGTATGGCCTACTCCATTCTACTGTTAGGCTTATATAGTCATAGCCCAGACTCCATATTAAGTTTGTACCAAGTATAACTCCCTCTAGCGCTCCAGGTAATCATGATGTGATAGTATAAGAGAAGGGGAAATAAAAAAGATGGGAAGGGTGCCCTCGGGATTGTGGAGGGGCCTGTGGGATAGGGCCCTACGTGAAGATCCCCGGTTAGGTCCTCTTGTGAACCCCAGGGATCTTGATCCAAGCACGTGCGGCCAGGTTATATAAATAAAACAAAAAAAACACAAGTAAGTAATTAAGGAAATAAAATTAAGTAAATAAAAATAACTTCATGCTTTAGGTGGGAGCTATCCCTGCCTGAGTGTGTCACATGTGAGGTGTAGTATGAAGCCTCTGCGGGGCCCTGCCCAGTGCATCAACATCAGGCACCCAGGGGTGCCAACATATACATTAACTCCCGGCTCCGGGTAAAGCCCCCCGCATGAGCTTCTCTGTATAGCGGGCACTCGAGGTACCCCCAGTCCATGAGACCCCCCTCTCCTAGAGTCCACTAACTGGGCGGCCTCTGCACCTCCACTGTCCCGGTGGAGTCTCAATAAGTAAGACAGGGTGCCTCCGTGGGCCTCCTCCATCGCCGGCCACTGCTCCTAAGCTTAGTCCATGCGGCCACCGGTCCACCGCAGCCCGCCACAGACCAGCCCGGCCGGGCTCGCAGCAACGGGAAGCAACATTCTCCAGGTCTCCGGATCTCCTAGAGATGGAGGTCACTCCTGTCCGACCCGAGACAGTCCGGTAGCCATGATGCCACTGCATGTCGGCAGTCCTCTCGGCGCTCCTGAGTGATTTCTGGGCGGACTCCTGGGTGAGTGTGTTAGGAGTCGTTTAATCCGTTCCGTGACAAGGCAAGTAGGGGGCTCCACAAAGTATGTCTTGTCTCCCCTGTAGTGGCTGAGTACATACTGGCAGAGCTGCATCCAACGTCCCGCAATTGCAGGCTGGTAACCGCAAGCCTGTATATGAAAACTTGCATATTCAAAACAGGAAAAATGTAAACAATTTAACAGGTGACCGGGATGACCCCCCCGGTCCTGGGGGAGGTGCGGGGCCACAGCGTCTTCTCTCCGGTCGCCTCTTGTATGTTAGGAGAGACAGGCGATTTCATATCATGCTCGTTCACTGAGCATGTGCAGAGTGCTTCCAGGCACAGCAATAGGCCTCAGGTTCATGCCATCATGTAGACCCGAGTTTTCAGCTTCCTCACTTTTGGAAGATCTGCAGCCGCCGGTTGGTCTCTTTGTGATGCTGGCAGGTTACTCTAATCAGATATCTTATTTTGAAGGGTTAATAGTCAGTTTGTGGGCAGAAAATCAGTGTTTATTCAGGCTTAGGACCGGAGCTGCATGAGATGGCTTCCTTTCAGCTCCACGGTCCGGCACCGCCCCCCGGGCTCCTAATTTTAAATCAATTTTAACTAAGAATTTTACTAGAGAAACAAAAAACAAACCCCTTTTATCCTTATTTCCCCAAATTAAGGGTTTCTGTAAATGTAAATCGTGTGTAGTCCGCAAAACCACTGATCCCACAGTGCCATCTAAAGTAACTCAATTTATCTCAAAAGTACCGAATAAGGTTTACAAAATCAATGATTTTATCAGCTGTACTATGAAAAACATTATTTATCTGCTTAAATGCCCTTGTGGCCTCCAGTATGTTGGAATGACCACAAGGTGCTTAAAAACAAGACTAAGTGAACATTGCAGAAACATTAAAAATGGATACCCGAACAGTGTCCAAACATTTTATTAAACATAATAAAAATCCAAGAATGTTAAAATGTATGGGAATAAAAAATGTACTACACCTTGGAGAGGAGGAGACATAAAAAACATTCTTGGGGGGGCGGGGCCTGAACTCTGAGCTGAGCAGACACATGTGGGCACAGCTCCTGCTCTGAAACCCACAGAAAGCAGTAAAACGGCACTTATTAGGCCAGCAAAGCTACAAAGGGGCGACCACTCGACAGGCAAAGCGACACTGATCATTCTGATGCCACACAGGCGACTATTGATGCCGAACAGCCGCGATCTGGGTTTGAGGCCTAGCGTGACAAGCGGCCCTGACTGTCGGGGGAGGCGGCCGATCTCCGGAGGTTAGGTCCGCACCGCACAACGGTTTTCCGGACTCCCCGCTACCCCCCCCCCCCATGGACAGGTGGGGGATATCCTGGTCCCCGCTGGGGAAGCATACCCACCTGCAACAAGGGACTATCCCGCCAAGCAGAGAGCCACACGATGCGCCCAAGATGGCCACCACACAGCCTTCTCAGCAAACAAACGGAGAGACTAGTACAAGTGGCAACTCACCCATCATGGAGGACATGGCGTGCCTCCTGGACTCCAGCAAAATCCAACTCAATGTACACACCAGGCAGCAACGAATATTTGACAAATTCTTGGAACAGAGGATGCTACACAGTAGCCCAATACAAGCAAGGACATATCTATCCCGCAGAACAGCGCCACGTACCCAGCAGGTGCCCTCAATTCACACAGAAGAGAAGGTCCCAAAACGGCGGAGAAAGAAGCGCTGCCCCCTGCCTAAGAGCAGAACGAAACAGAAAAGCCAGAGACCAGCAGCACCTGGACCGAAACGTGACACCATCGAGCCAGGACAGGGAGCACCCAGACGGGCTGAGGCAATGAGCAGACCGCGGCATGGCGTACACTGAATAACCTGCCACCAGGGAACGCCAGCTTCTCTCACACACGACCCTGTGACCAGCGCCATAAAGTGGGACTGTGACCTGCTATCAGCGGGCATAGGCTGACAGCTCAGTAGACCTAATTTCATCCAAGTTGAACTTGGATGGACTACCACGTAACACACTTGGATAGCAGTTCATTATCCGTTGTCCGTTGTCATCACATTGCGGTCTTATGCCTCCCTACCCCCATGCTGATGTTGCCGCAAATCTTGTACTCCCTACGCTTGTGCTACTGCATGCTCTTTCAGAGATACCACCCTGGTCGAATCCAAGCTACCCAGCGGTTAATACCGCATGTATCCTGTCTTTCCTTAAGTTCACTCATATATTGTTCAAACCTACCAATCTTAAATGTCCTAATGTGTACACGTATTATGACATGTCCAAGCGATACACTAAATGTCAACCGCGCTTGTGAAAGCTATTGTGGCTGTACAAGCACTGCTGTAATCTTATGCACAACAAATTTAAAAAAAAAAAAAAACATTCTTGGGAGAACTGAAATTGAATGGGTGTATAAGCTTCAGACCCTTATACCCCATGGGTTAAATAGTGACTTTGATTTATTTAATTTTCTGTAAATACATTGTACTCCTCTCATGTTTTTATATGCATTTATTAATTGGATTTACTCCTGTATATTTTAATCACTCTTTGCTATTTATTCATTATTTATTTATTTGTTCTGTATCCTCTTTCCCCCCCAAAATGTCTGACTCTTATATATTAGGCACTTGCTCCACCAATATGGCCGCTACTCTGTCCGACGGCACATCTCCTAAACGTGCCGCCGACATTTTCATTGCCCTGGCATTGGCCGCGGCTATTGCGTGCGCCGACGTCCTGTTTCCATTTATCTACCCGCCCACCTATTTTCTCGTTGGCCGCACTAACCCACGTGCCAACGCCCCCTCACATGCCCACTTTCATGACGTCGGCCGCAGCTCTGTGCGTGCCGACGCTCTCTAATAATACCTCCCTGGACGCGTACATGCGTCCTCAAATACTACATTTCCCATCAAACACTGCAACGTCACGAAAGTCACGTGAACAGCAGAAAAACACTATAATTTAATTAAATAACCCTCGTTCTCAACATTAAATTGCAGCACTATGTTACCTCCACTGTGTATTTGTTATAAACAATATTTACAATATGTTTTAATTTTCTTTAATCTCTATATTTGTTTCTGTATTCCTATTGGCTGCCCTTAGCTTTGGCGCCAATTTTAATCAATTGAACCACTATTTATACCTACCTTGCCAGGTAACATGTTCTATGTTCGAAGCCTTGTAGGGGAAACGCGTTTGTGGATATTTTATACCGTGTATTTTATTTATTAACGATTTTTTGGTCACCTTTGATTGTGCCAATCATCTTTTTTTATCAGATTTCATGGTTCGTGTTTAAAATATATTTTCTATTTTTCACCTAATCTGATAGCTTGTTAATTTGCTTTCTTTCCCCATTTTTAAAGTCTTGCATAGATTTTTAAGAAATAGCACAGAGAACATATAACGTGTTTTTAAAAAGTGTTTTTTTAGTGGACTAGGTGCGTCTATAGCATCTCTTTACACATGAAAGTAAAGGTCAATGGGGGACTCTGAGTTGTTTTACATAAAACCCTGTTTTAAATATGTTGAAGCGACAGCTTGGGTAGTCAGAAGATGAAAACTGGAAGTTGTCAGAACAATCTATAATTATTGGGGGGAGAGATAGAGGTATTTCAAAGGCTTGTAGGATGTATGCAGCCAGTTGGCTTCACTAGAAGTTATTTTCACTAAAACTGGCCAATATACACATTTGACATACAAAATAAAAAAGACAGTGGCAGTCAACGTTGGTGATTGTAAGCCTTACCTGTCATCAGTACTACAAATGGGGATTTGACACGGATTATTTTTGTATAACACCGTCCGTGCACGCATTAGTAGCGTTGGAGCCCAAAGGGACAGGGATCCTGCAATAAACGCCAGTGCTGTAAACCCAAATTTCGAAAGAACAAAACTTGGACTACTAGAGGGGATGATAAAAGGAGAAGTTAGACACCAGGCACAGGCCAGATGCTTGTCAGTTAGAATAGAAGTATAACTCACTGTCAGGATTACTAGTTGATCCAGCACGTAGAACTATGTCACACAGATGACTAATAGGTAATGTATTACCGGGCCTTAGAATGGACGGACTTGCCAAGGTCAGGGGATACAGAAAGAGACACAATGATAAGGGAAAGCCAGAAGTCAGGGATACCAGAATACAGGGAAGTCAAAATCAAGGTCAAAAACCAGAAGAAACTTGAATCAGGACAACCACTAGGGAAACCACGACAGGGCACTGAGCAGGATGAGAACTGGGCCTAAATACCCCTTCTCTGGATCTGATAGGCTGTAATCGGCCTTTGACCCCCAAAGGCAGTTACCAGGTTTCCATTTGCATAATTGCTGCTCAGCACAAATCCTCCTGTGGATCTGATTGCTGCTCGGCACAACTTTTCCTGTCAGGACAGTAATGTTGCTCGGCACAACTTTTCCTGTCAGAACAGCAAATGCCATTTATCACATTTTTATATGCGGATGAATACATGACACTCACTTCTACCTCACTGATACCAGCGGTCACTGACACTAACAAACCGACTGGCAAACAGCACCAAAATAAGGATGACTCGGAGGAATCCGCTAAGGAGACAGAACGCCCGGCAAAACGCCACTGGAAGGGCGAAGGGTCCAAAAAGGCCGCCACCAAAGGCAAGGCGCCAATGAAGCGCAGTAAATGCGCCATGACCACAGCTCCCCCACATAGGGAGGAGATATCCTCGGATGAGGAGAAAGATATGCCCCACTCCCTGTCCATCTTGGATGAGTGGCAGGCAGAAGCCTCAGAATCTGACGACGGCGATTGGGGCTCCAACGCCTATGTTAAACCCTTAAGGACCAAACTTCTGGAATAAAAGGGAATCATGACATGTCACACATGTCATGTGTCCTTAAGGGGTTAAAGAGACCTTCCTGGGTGAGCCCCAGGGTAAAGGAGGGCAGAATCCTCGGCCACAGCCACCACGCAGGAACAAGAGATATTCCTGGACGCCACGGGGCAGAGAATGTTTGACCTCAGGAACATTCAACACTCCCGCTCCGGGGAATGGGCCCCGTCTGAGCATCTACTCAGGTTTATGCATTTTTGGATACGTAAACCACTGGAAAAACACATACGCAAGAGGATGAGAGCGAAGTGTCCCAGACCTTCACTGCCAGACAAGGTGGCCCTTACCCCGGAATTCGATCAGCTCATGCTGACGTTCATGGAGCAAGGGAGACGTGACCCGCGCAGAGACATCGAAAAGAGTTTTAAAGGGACGCAGGACAAGCTCCTGGACACGATGGGGCCAATGGCCCGAGTGATGTATCTGGCGGTCGAAGCCTACGCCAGAGCGGACTCGTTTACAGCGGACATGGTGCACGAATGGGTGCATAATATCCGAGAATGCACCTAGAGGGGTTTCTTTTCTCTCGGTAATACGAATGCGGCCCTCTATGCAGAGCGGCGCCGCGCAGCACTGTTCCGTATAGACCCCAAACTGGCTGATCTGGGGGTTAAAGAACTGGGCCCACAGGCACAGGGCAAACTCTTTGGTGAGGCCTTTATGAAAGAGCTAAATAAGCATGTAAATGTATTTACCTCGCTCAACAGAGCACACACATGCATGCTCAAAGTCTTCTGAGGCTTTCCCGCAAGGGATGTATTTTTCAGGGATGTATTTTTCAGGGATGGTCGGCAGCGGGGCCGTGCCACCAGCTGATTCTGGCCATCAGGCCCTCGCATGGGACACACAGCAATTCTTCCCGCAACAAGGTTATCAGGAGAACAGCGCTAGACAGCACTACCCCTACTACCAAAGGGGCACAGACAGAGGACGGGGTGGTCGTGGACGTGCCCGCGCAAGATTCCCAACAGGTAAGAAACCAACATTTATCAATGCCTCAACTAACATTGATTGCAGGCCGTGTTTCTCTTTTTTCCCAGAATTGGACAAAACTGTCCACAGACGCGTGGCTACTACAGACGGTCAAGGGGTACCACATCGAATTACGAACACCCCCCTTGCAGATGCACCCTCCTCGTCCTTTACACCTCTCAAGCTCGGATGCTCACCTCATAGAAGTGGAGTTCCGCAAGCTACTCGCGAAGGGCGCTATACAACCCGTACACAAACGAGGAGGATTCTTCAGCAATATGTTCCTCATTCGCAAGAAAACCGGGGATTTCAGGCCGGTGATCAATTTAAGGGAATTGAACACCCACGTGACCTATCGCCACTTCAAAATGGAGGGCATACACTTACTGAGGGACCTCCTGCAGGAAAAGGATTGGTTTACACGTCTAGACCTCAAAGACGCATACCTATCGTTCCCAATCCACAAGGACAGCCTACGGTTCCTATGGAACGACTCACCATGGCAATTCACATGCCTCCCGTTCGGGCTGAGTTCCGCACCATGGTGCTTCACAAAAATTTTGAAACCAGTGGTCACACACCTCAGGACCCATGGGATCAGATGCATCATTTACCTGGACGACATTATCTTATTCTGCAGAACAAGAGAACTGGCAGTTCAACACACCGAATATACGGTACAATTATTAGAATCACTGGGCTTTGTCGTCAACAGGGCCAAATCTGCAATGAACCCCATACAGAAAATCCAATTCCTGGGCTTCGAGATAGACTCCAGGTCTTGCACACTCCACCTCCCATCGACCAAAATGACGGCCATCAAGAAGGAGATCCGCAGAGTACTCAAAGTGGACTCCATCCCGCTCCACCAACTGGCACGGATCGTCGCCCTACTGTCCTCATCAATACAAGCCATATTTCCAGGCCCAATGCCAGTCTCCACCTGCTGCGCTTGACACCTTTGACCCAGCAATGTAACCAAGACCACTGTAAAAGAGAGAAAAGAATCAGCTTTCTAATGTCAAGCACTCACTACCATGATCCATGTTCTTACACAAAACCAGGATTAGGGATTGGCCTGTGTCCTTATGAAAGAACATTGCCAATAAACCAGAAATTCTAGAAGACTAAAATGGGAATTGCTAACTTCAGGCAAAAATGGAACAGAACTTAAAGAAAATCTTGAAACTCATTTTTTTCCAGTTTCACTATTTTGATCACACAATTAGAGTTCCCTGGTCAATGAAATCTAGGTTTCTAGAATTATACATTTTATGGCCACAAAAACAACATTTACAACCTCAATAGCCTTACAATCTATTACCCTATCCTAATCTATTCTTGATTGTTAAAAGCTATATGACATTAGAAACGAAGATGGTCCAGAAATGGAAACTCACCAGCCAACAGGTGTAGCCAAATAGAAAAAAGACAGCATTCTGCTGCGTTCATCATGAAGGAATAGGTCCGCAATCAGCGTTGGGGCGATGGTGGAGTAGCTTGCTTCACCAACTCCCACAAGGCCCCGTGTGATCAGAAGCAGCCAGAAGTACTGTAAGAATAAAAATGGGGAGAGGGCAACAGTTATCTAGAAATATCTTGAAGAAACAATAGCAGCAATGCCACAGTAAATCTGATATTTTGAGAACTCGGCAAACTGCATGATGACTGCACCTCGGAAGATTTGATGGATGACCATCAAAGCTCTACAAGCATTCTGCAAAATGGATAGGCCTGAGAGGAAATCAATCATTGGTTTAAATGGAATGCCTTGTAATGTTACCTCCTTCGTGATGAATGAACTGGACAGGGTGATGACTGACCAGAAGGCGATGCCTCCACCCATTATGTACTTTCTGTTGTACTGATCCCCCAGGTACCCAAAGACGGGAGCAAACACCATGTAACTACAAATAAACACTAAGGAGAGAATGAGAAGGGCAGTGAGACCACACAATCAGAAAGATGCATTTAATAAACAAACAATACAAAAATACAGTAAAATTTATACCTCAGAGAAGGGCTACTAAACTGTTCATGGATTGCAGGATAAAACTTACCAGGAAAGGTTAAAGGATCTTAACATGTATAGCTTGGAGGAAAGACACGATGGGGGGATATGACAAACGTTTGAATACATAAATGGAATCAACACGGTAAAGGAGGAGACTATATTCAAAAAAAGAAACTACCACAGCAAGAGGACAGACGCATAAAGCTATCCTAGCCTTAAGATAAGGCCAGGGACTAATGAAAGTATTTACAAATTTGGCAGACTAGATAGGCCAAATGGTTCTTATATGCCATCACATTCTATGTTTCTATGTAAAAGGAGGAAAAACGATGGAGAATAAAAAAATCCACAAGTTATCAATGTAATTTACATATGAACTCTATAGAAGAGTCTAATATCCTAAACAATGCTCCTAGTAACAGGTAGAGATAAGCATAGATATTGGAGGACTCAGGAGCAATGGCCTACCTACCACGGTCGCAGGGGTTGCCACTGCAACCAAGCCCATCACCAGGAACCGCGGCGAGACAAGTACAGGATAGGAGGAGCAAGACAGAGAAGAAAAGGACACATGGAGAGAAGAGGGGAGAGACAGCAAAGGGACACATAGAGGTGAGGGGCGAATGAGGGAGGAAAGGGACACATGGAGGCGAGATGGAGGATAGGGACACATAGAGTAGAGGGGCCTCACCACTGCTTTTTGGAGGGGCCTGTTTGCAAGCCTCCTGCCCTGTGACTATGGCCCCTGTGGTGAACTGTGGTTAAAGATACTGTTTGTGCCCTTTTGGACTGGTACAGTAGCATTTCAAACTCCTGAAGTTGTTCGAAGTGGCACTTCGAGCAGTCGAAGTGACCGCCATTCGAACACGTGGCGGCGGCGATCTTGTTTAGTTGAACATGTACAGCTGTGTTTTGGCGTAGAGTTCATGGAACTCAAAGAGGACACCACAAACACCGCTGAACAGTTACCTTACATGGTACTTCGGCTATTTGAATGGGAGTCGAACGGCGTTCGGTGAGTCAAACAGCGTTCAGTGAGTCAAAAGGCGTTCGGTGAGTCGAAGCACACGAACAAGGGACATATACTTACTATGTTCATCAACCGTTAAATTCGGTAATTCGAACGGTACTTCGACTATTTGAAATAGACCGGCCGCATAGCCTGATTCTCTGGAACTGTTTTGGGCATGAAACCATGCGTGCGGTCGGTCAAAAAGAGACTTCCAGGATTTTCCTGAACACCTGCTCTGATCGGGGTGATTTTTAGATATGATGTTCACTCAGATTTACTTAATGTTTCCAATACAGATCGATATTGTATAGGATGTTTTTAATCAATTAGGGATCCTCACCGTGTCCTCATTTGGACATTCCTTTATTTATCTAACTTGCCCTTTTATCATCTCCACTTGTAGTCAAAGTTTTCTTCTTTCGACATTTGGATTTACATCAGAGGCGTTTATCGCAGGAGCCCTGGCCCTTTGGGCCCCATCGTTACTGATGCGTGCACAGAGGGTGTTGTACAAAAGTAATCCATGTCAAATCCCCATTTGCAACACTGATGACAGGTAAGGCTTACAATAACCACCATTGACGACCATTGTCTCTTCCATTTTGTGTATATTGGCAGGTTTTAGTGAAACTAATTTCTAGTAATGCCAACTGGATCTGTATTCAGATCCCTTCTTATAAAGGTAGTACAATTGGTGCACAAATCCAGGCTGGAGAAAAAGGCTTCAGCTGCTCCTGTATGCCAACAGGTTTCGTCTGTGTATACTTCCTCAAGGCAGAGCTGATCCCAGTATTGAGAGTTCCGCTTTATATATCCGTCCAATCAAAGCTAAGAGTTTTCAAAATCTCTCCCATCCAGTATTGGGCCATTTGTTTTTTTGGGAATAACCCCAGTCTCTGTATTCAAGTGTCCCTTCCAATGGGATGCACATTATGGATTACCAGCAGTTTTTGAAATATGCATTAGTGTGAAGATATTAAACAGGTTAAGGAATCTTGACTAAAACTACTTTACGTACTATATTAGACATATAGCAACACACACACCACTTGAAAATTAATTTAATGAAAACAACAGTGCTGTATTCTTACAAATACACGTGAGCAAAGAATTTGAATGAGTTTATTTATTTATTTTGCTTACTGTTCTACCTACATTTTGGCCTCGATTTAATCCTGTAACTGCTTCTCTGTCTTTCCTCTTTCTTCTCCTCAGATCAAATACGCAAAGGGAAGCCCGATTCACACCTCTTGCAGTTTAGTAGCTTATGCTCAGCTCTGATACATTGTGCATTTGAGGGAGTCATTTGAGGGGGATTTTTCCTTGCAACAGCACTCTTCATAGAGAAAGATCTGCCGAAGACGGAAAATTGCACCCAAGATGAAGACAAAGATGATAAGGTTGGAGAGGCCCGGACATCCTTAATTAAGATATGCACAACTAACTGTTAAGTGTATGTTATTTAAAAATGTTGGGTCCTGCGAGACCTCAAGCTTTTCATTTATTCCCTTCCTTAACAAATACTGGTCCATTCTAAAGAACCATAGTGTATTGAGTTCCATACTTCCTGACAAACCAATCGTAGTCTATAGAGGAGTGCCCAGTCTAAATAGAACTCTGGTACATAACCATATTAAAATCAAAAAAGTAAGCACTTCCTCTACAAAACGAGAGGTTTCTTTGACTGCGGCACCTGCGGAGCATGTAAATGTAAAAAAAAGACATATAGAAACTCTTCAACATCCAAAGAATTCAGAACAACTATTTCAAATAAAATAATTGATCACATGCCACTCTAAAAAAAAGTTGAAATATCAAGAATGGATTTGAGAAGCACAACCTCTCCTTACACTTCTTGAAAAGACATAATAAAAACCCTAAAAATTAGCAATTTATGGGTATTCAAAAAGTAATACCAAATTGGAGGGGAGAGGATTTGATACAGCGTATAGGACAGATGGAAATGAGGTGGATTTTTAATTTGAACACTTTCATACCTCATGGACTTAACAGTGATTTTTGAACTCTGCCATTTTTTATAACTTTTTTATTATATTCTTTTAAAAGAATTTCTCTATATCATGTAATTTTATAGAATTAGTTTTTACTCCTGACATCAGGCTTCTAACTGTGAAATGGCTTTCTGTATGATTTACATTTCTTATTTCATCATATAGATATAAGCACTTTATGCACTACTGTATGGGCTGGACAATATCTACACTATCTTAGTAGAGAAGTAAAACGAGATTAAAAATAAGAAAAGGGCTTTTAAAGCATTTAAATCGGACAAATCAGAGGCATCCTATATAAGATATAAGGAAGCCAATAATACTTGCAAAAAGGCAATTAAAGTGGCTAAACTTGAAAATGAGAAATTGATAGCCAAAGAATGCAAAACCAACCCCAAACATTTTTTCAAGTACATTAATTCTAAAAAAACAAAAAATGAAAGTGTAGGTACACTGAAAACAGAGATGGGTCTGTTAGTCAATGAAGACCAGGAAAAGACAGAAATTTTAAATAACTATTTTTCTTCAGTATATATTAATGAGGATCCTATGGCAAGAGATATGCAAATGATTGCTGCAACAAACTTGCAGATAACTTGTGATTGGATAACTCGAGACAAGGTGCTACAGCTATTAAAGAAAATTAATGTATATAAAGCTCCGGGCCTGACGGTATCCACCCACGAGTACTTTAGGAGCTAAGTGGGGAAATAAGTGAACCTCTGTATTTAATTTTTCAAGATTCTTTTGTTTCAGGTATTGTACCGGAGGATTGGAGGAAGGCAGATTTTGTTCCTATATTTAAAAAGGGTTCAAAATCCTTGCCTGGAAATTATAGACCTGTGAGCTTAACTTCTGTGACTGGGAAATTATTTGAACGGCTATTAAGGGATAATATTCAGGAATTCATTGGGAAGAACTGTGTTATTAGCAACAATCAGCATGGTTTTATGAAACATAGGTCATGCCAAACTAACCTAATTGCATTCTACGAAGAAGTAAGTAGAAATATAGATCAGGGTGTTGCAGTGGATGTGATCTACTTGGATTTTGCCAAGGCATTTGATATGGTTCCTCACAATAGGTTAGTCTTCAAACTAAAAGAAATTGGTCTAGATGAATATTCTTGTTCTTGGATAGAACATTGGCTTAAGGATAGAGTACAACCAGTTGTCATAAATAGTAAATTTTCAAGCTGGACAAAAGTGGTAAGTGGTGTCCCTCAGGGTTCTGTTTTGGGACCGCTTCTATTTAACATATTTATAAATGATCTTGAAATGGGCATTGAAAGCCATGTATCAGTGTTTGCAGATGACACAAAACTTTGTAAAGTAATAAAATGTGAGCAGGATATTGCATTGCTGCAGAGGGATTTGGATAGATTGGGAGACTGGGCACTAAAATGGCAGATGAAATTTAACATAGAAAAATGCAAAGTTATGCACTTCGGGGTTAAGAATGCACAAGCAATTTACACCCTAAATGGTAGTGAACTAGGGATAACCACACACGAGAAGGATTTGGGAATTGTTATAGACAACAAATTAGGTAGCAATATGCAATGTCAATCTGCCGTTGCTAAGGCCAGTAAGGTTTTGTCATGTATAAATAGGGGCATAAATTCTCGAGATGAAAATATAATTGTGCCTCTTTATAAATCACTGGTAAGACCACACCTTGAATATGCTGTGCAATTTTGGGCACCTGTTCTAAAGAAAGATATCATGGCACTAGAAAAAGTGCCGAGACGAGCTACAAAATTGATAAAAGGAATGGAGCATTTTAGTTATGAAGAAAGGTTAAAAAATGTAAATCTCTTTAGTTTGGAAAAACTGCGCCTGAGAGGGGATATGATAACATTATACAAATATATTCGGGGCCAGTGCAAACCATTATCTGGAAATCTATTCATAAACAGGGCTATACATAGGACACAAGGTCATACATTTAGGTTTGAAGAGAGGATATTTCATCTAAGGCAAAGAAAATGTTTTTTTACAGTAAGAGCAATAAGGATATGGAATTCTTTGCCTGAGGAGGTGGTTTTGTCAGAGTCTATACAGATGTTTAAACTGCAATTGGATAAATACTTGCAAAAACATAACATACAGGGATATAATTTCTAATTAGTGGGGTAGTAGCTGCTTGATCCAAGGAGACATCTGACTGCTATTTTGGGGTCAAGAAGGAATTTTTTCCTAGTTTGAGGCAAAATTGGAAGTGCTTCAGACTGGGTTTTTTGCCTTCTTTTGGATCAACAGCAAAAGCATATGTGAGGAAGGCTGAACTTGATGGACACAAGTCTCTTTTCAGCTATGTAACTATGTACACAGTGTTAGTTATATACACTGCTCAAAAAATAAAGGGAACACTTAAACAACACAATGTAACTCCAAGTCAATCACACTTCTGTGAAAACAAACTGTCCACTTAGGAAGCAACACTGAGTGACAATCAATTTGACATGCTGTTGTGCAAATGGGATAGACAACAGGTGGAAATTATAGGCAATTAGCAAGACACCCTAAATAAAGGAGTGGTTCTGCAGGTGGTGACCACAGACCACTTCTCAGTTCCTATGCTTCCTGGCTGATGTTTTGGTCACTTTTGAATGCTGAGGGTGCTTTCACTCTAGTGGTAGCATGAGACGGAGTCTACAACCCACACAAGTGGCTCAGGTAGTCCAGCTCATCCAGGATGGCACATCAATGCGAGCTGTGGCAAGAAGGTTTGCTGTGTCTGTCAGCGTAGTGTCCAGAGCATGGAGGCGCTACCAGGAGAAAGGCCAGTACAGCAGGAGAAGTGGAGGAGGCCGGAGGAGGGCAACAACCCAGCAGCAGGACCGCTACCTCCGCCTTTGTGCAAGGAGGAACAGGAGGAGCACTGCCAGAGCCCTGCAAAATGACCTCCAGCAGGCCACAAATGGGCATGTCGAATAGCAGGCTTGCTACATACGTAATACTAGGTCTGTATGTCATTGCAGGTTTAGTCTAGCATATAAAAATAAAAACACTTGTAGGAGCCTAAGCCTGTTCTAAGTAAAGGAGTAGTATAGGAGTGGCAGACAGGTTAGGTAAGAGAGTAGTAAGCATGCCACTGTGGACTCGTCATGGGATACAGGGAGACAAGGGTTAATGCTAAGGCACTTATACAGATCAGCTGGTCTGGATCACCCCTCTGCCACCTCACTCTACCGGCTTGGCTAAGCATGATAGGAATGTCATCCAAGTCCAGCGGTAAACACAGCTATTTCTGCTTTGCCTGTCTCAGGGTGCAGCACAGGCTCATATCTCGCATCCTCCGGTTTAGCGTCATCTGGAGTCAGCATCAGAGTCCGCGGGTGCGTCCATCCAGGTGTCATGCAACGATGTGAGGTTTCTTCTCCTCAAGGCTCCTGGCTCAGGTAAGTAGTTGCTGGCGCTTGTGAGCTGGGATGTGGGTGGATGCTGCCGAAAGTCTTTTGTCAGCTGTTGGACTTTCTTTTCCATGAAGCCTGTGAGTGGAGGCAGAGATCATTCCACAGCGTCCTTAGGGATTCCGCTTGCAGGCTGCTCAGCGCTGGCGTTCTCGTAGAGGCTTAGGTGATGGCCATTTTAGTTTCAGAGTGCGGGAGATCGGGTGTGGGGTAAATTGTATCATTTCCCTCCATGCTGTTACGGGCCCTCCAGTGGGGACTGGGATAACCCCCACCGCTCCGGGGGGGGGAGGGGGGGAACGCGACCAGGATTACATTAGAGAGCCGGTGTGTGATAGCCGGGTGAGAAAGCAGGATGGCGGCCGTCCACCCCGCTCCTTCCTCGATTAGGCCGCAGACACCAGTCTTTTTTCGCCCTCACGGGCTCTAAAAACACCCGATCTCGGGGTCTGCTGCTGCACCGACAGCCATTTAGTGTTTTCGCCATCATTCTGGGCTTAGATTTGCTTAGGAGCCACATATTTCAGCTTATAGGGCTGAGTCCCTCAGGAGCCTCTCTTGCATGAGACCGGTCAGCATGGCGGCCGGGCCCCGCCCCCAGGACAACTTTTTTGTATGCTGAAACCTGCTAACTTCCATGTGAGTGAAAACATCATTTTTATACTGTTGATTTGTATTGCCTGCTAACTGGATTCTTTATTATTTCAACACATCACCTGGATGGAGAAATCTTCCTGATCCCTAGACTGAGCTGCACCTATACTATTGCTGAAGGCACATATACTTCTTACCATTGTGAGTGGCCATTTGTCACATATTTAACTATTGCACACAAACAGTCTTGCACTATGCTGTGTCATTTCCTCCCTATACAGGAATCACCCTATATATATATATATATATATATATATATATATATTGTATTACAAAGATTATTGTGAGGAAATCTTCGGGTTCATATCCAAAAAGGGAAGTGTATTTCTATTTTGCAAAATTTGCACCAAGAGCACAATTTTTTTTTATTTTTTTTTAAATCTTTATTTTTGGTATGCAGGTAGGTACAACAGTGCCTGTATCGCCACAACAGCGTTAGGAGGCTCGATGTTCATAGACATATTAAAACAGTATTGTGGTATGTTGGGTATGCATACTTTTTTCTAAATGAAAAGGGTAATAATAGAGTAAACAAGCTATGGACACTATGGCTTAAGCTAGAGTAGTATAGTTAGCTTGAGGTGTCATATCTATCGCTTCTAACGTGAGGTACATAAAGATCTATGTGAATTAACGGTATTACATGCTAAATTCTCAGTAGCTTCAATAGTATTATCAGTCGCTGCTAACGTTAGGTACTTGAAGATCTATGTGAATTAACGGTAATACATGCTAAATTATCAGTCGCTTTAGTACTATTATCAGTCGCTTCCAACATTAGGTATCTAAAGATCTATGTAAGTTAACGGTTACACATGCTAAATTAAACAAGGCTATAAGGCAAGTAATAGGTCGGTGTCTTAGGAAAGTCTCATCGTGGGTCATTACTGTGTCCTCAGCGGTTGATGAGTACAGTCTCTGGGACCCTAGTCTCTGGGGTTCACCCGACTCCGGCTCTCGGCTGGAACCACTTGTTCTCAGTAGGAGTGTCCATGCCCCCTAGCGCCTGTTGAGGCTTCTGATGCTGGTAGTGTGCCGTGTGTGTGTCGGCTCTGGTGTGCTGTGGAATCCCCGGTCCTGACTGGGGCGAGGGGCAGGTGTTGGCTAGATGCCTGCCTGGTGGCTGAGTGTGTGGTGTCTGTGGGCTTTTTATCTGATAGCGATACCATGCTGGTTGCGGGCTGTTGGGACCGTGCACAGTGGCTGATGGTTCGTGGGCATTTCCCGCGGGTGCCTTGGATGTCTTTGCCCGGCCTCTGTGCGGTAGCCTCGGGCGGGTAATGCCCGATCTGCGCTTCGTCCGTCGGGTCCTAGTGGCCTGTGGCCGCTTTTTTGGTTGCAGCGCTTCGTCCGGGTGATCCGGGTGCTTGTGAAGGGGTGCGCAGGGACTCTTTTCTTTGAGGCTGATTCCTGTGTCGGGTGTGGGTGTTTGGCCCCAATTCGGCACCAGAAGCGTAGGCAGACTTCCTCCCATTTAGCCCTGAAAACCTCCGCCCAGGCCTCATCTGTCTGCTGTTGCGTTTTAATAGCTCTGCTGTCGGCCATCTTGGCCATGCCTCGTGGGACCGTCTGGGCAGCGTGGTTCAAGGTTGCGTTCCAAAGGTGAATGCTTGCCTTTGGTTGGTGGACCAGGATGACCCCCGCCGGTCCGGGGGGAGGGAGGGGTGGGACAGGGATCTCCCCACATCGTGGCCCTCGGTCGTGGAGGGGGGAGAGCGGCCGCCTCTCCTACTCCCTCCAGTCGAGTAGGCCTCTGCCGCTGGTCCGGCATAAAATGCTTGTTTCGCTGTCTGAGTATCATTGTCCTCCTCTTAGTGTTCCCCATCTTTTGCTGGCTTAATCAGCCCGGTTAGTCTCCGTTTGTGTCGGGAAAAGTGGTTTCATGTGCGGATTCTTGCAGGAGCTCTTTCAGTTGTCGACCGTTCGGCTCTGCGGTCAGACCCCGCCCCCCAGAGCACTGTTTTTAGGTGTGAAACTCACTATTTTTCTGTATCAGACATATCTAAAACAAATATTGGTCAATCTGTTTAAAGTTTAATTAATCAAAAACATTAACAGACTTCATTACATAAAGACAAAACAAAGCACGATGGTCTCAAATAGTAAAGATACAGTAGAAAAATGCAATAAGGGGTTCCCATTTCAAATCTCCATAATACATATTCTACATATAGCTCCATATTTATGCCATGAGCCCCTAACATATACTCCCGCGAGAGATGGGGAGATAGAGAGATGAGGGGGGAGCATCCTAAGATGCTATACAAGGATGATAAAGAACCATTCAGAGAATTCTCATTTAAGAGATATTTATATATATATATACTAAGCTTCTTGAATAAAGTTACTCCATATATTCCATCCATATTTAATTATAGGCAGGGGCTCTCCATTTTTAATTGGAAGGAGATTTGTGTTTTTAATATTGCCCATGTTGGGGGCTCCCTCTGCTTCAAGAGGTTTACAATACATTTTTTTGAAGCTATCAAATATGAGTAACTATATATCCATCTTTTTTTGATAATTGAGGCCAGTCAAGGTGTAATAAAGCAGATTGGGGGGAAAATATCATATGGATACCCGTCAGGTTCTCCAATATGTTATATGTTAGTTCCCAAAAAGGTTTTAATTTTTGACAGTTCCACCAGATATGAATATAAGAACCTTCTTGGTGCTTGCAGCGCCAGCAAAGAGAAGAATATGTGGTGAACATCTTATTAATTTTATTTGGGACCAAATGCCATTTAGTTAATATCTTATATTGTAATTCTATAAGATTAAGGCAATGTATAGATTTCTTGACTTTTGGTATAATCTTATACCAGTCCGGTATTTGAATCTCTATTTCAAGGTCGCTTTTCCAGTTATTTATAATACTAATAACTGGGTCTATTATAGATGCATCTTCGTCGTCAAAAATAGGCCTTTTCATCAAGGTTCTAATATTATCTCCGTATTTTAATAGAGACTCCGATTTCATTGTCTTTTTTACATATAAAATTTCTCAGATAGCTTTTGATTCTGAGATATGGAAAAACTTATTTTGGGGGTAAATGAAATTCAAGAGCTAATTCATTAAAAGGTTTAATATGAGAACCATTTAAGATATCTATTAAAGCCCTTATGCCATTCATTTTCCATATAGATAAATTCATTTCTTCCATATTATATTCCAAAAGGCTCATACTGCTCTTGGCTCTGATGCCGTTATCCCATGATAGATTATATTCTATTTTAAATCTGGACCAGAACTTTAAGATTTGATAAGTGAAAAAGTGTTTCCCAAGTTTATTATCTAAGATCCCTACAATGCCCAGTCTTTTTGGATCAATCCATAATAAAAAAGAAAGGTCCGATATTCCCAACATAAATTTTTCAAGATCATACCAAGCATCTTTAGATTCTGTTTTAAACCAATTAGAGATATGTTTAAGGATAGCAGCATCATGATATTTTTTTAATATTGGGAGTAGCTAGCCAACCTTTATCTATGCTTGTTTCCAATATCTTTCTTTTTATTCTTGTTTTTTTTCCCCTTGGATATATAATCAGAAAATATTATTGTAATTCTAAGTAGATTCGATCTATATAAACATGAAGGAATCACCCCAAAAAGATAATTCCAAATTGGAAGCACATAAGATTTTATGACATTAATTCGTCCCAGCCATGAGAGTTCCAGAGATTTCCACTCATTGAGAAGTCTGGTAGACTGATTTAACAGTGTCTCCCAATTGGCCCTAATTATTTTTTTTGCCTGAGAAGTAAGGATTATGCCTAGATACTCAGTACTATCTGTTTCCTATTTAAAAGTATATTTTCTCTGAAGTATATACTTAATAGCCTTCTTTAGGTTCCAACTCATAATTGATTTAGATGTGTTGAGCTTATAATTTGACATATTCCCATATATTTCGAATTCTTTGAGGAGGCACTTTATAGAGTTTCCAGGGTATGTTAATGTCATTATGACATCATTGGCACATTAGCTTAATTTTGTCTCTCTGTGATCAAATTGTATTCCCTTGATGTTTTCATTCATTCTAATATATTGGGAGAGGGGTTCCAAAGTAGGAATATATAACATAGGGGAAAGAGGGAAATCCATCTGTGCCGGGGGCTTTATTTCATTTTATCTATGGCTAATCCCACTTCTTCTGTTATTAGTTGATTTAAGTTTCTAATTTGATCTTCTGTAAGGGTAGATAGGCCGCATTTCTTTAGATATTCTTAGATCTCAGAATTTGTCTTATAAGTTATAAGTTGTACATATTCTGATAAGATCCCAATTTCTGATGGAGAATATATGGTTTTCCCTTTATTGGACATTTTATAAATTCGTTGAGTAGCAGTACGCTTTTTAATTTAGCCATCAGGATTTTATCTGCTTTGTTTCCTTTAAGAAATTAGGTCTGAATAAGCTTTGTTAAGGCATCCTTAACATTATCTAAAACTCTTTGATTTATTTTTTCCCTAATGTTACCAATTTGAAAAGCTGTTTCTTCAGAAGGATTTTCCTTATTTTTCTCCTTTTCTACTGAAAGGGCTATATACATATCTGCTATGGTTGAAACTTTATCTCGTTTTGCTCTGGTACCCATTTGAATAAGATGGCCCCATGCCACACATTTATAAGTATAAATATCTGGGGTCATGTTTTCATCAAAAAAGTGTTTGGATATTTCTTTCATAGATTTACAATTATCATCTGACTCCAAAAGGGTCTTATTAAGTCTCCAGGATGTACAGGACCTTGTCTCTCCTTGAATCTTTAAATCCCAATAGATAGCATTATGATCTGACCAGGTTATTTCAATAAAGCCAATCTTATTTATCTTCTGTAAGGATATAGATTCATAGAGGACCAGGTCTATTCAGGAGTAAGAATTATGTACCCTCGACCAATGTGCGTAAAATCTCTTATCTGAGAAAAAAAAAATTTTTATACACCTTCATTTATTCCTAAGTGTTTAATCATAGTTGAATTTCATTCCTTTATTTTCAGTATTTAATTTTTCTGCCATCACCCTACTACTTAATCTTCCTCCTTTTTCCCCTAGTTTACTTTTTACTTCTTATGACCAATATTATTAATTAACTTAGTGCTTATATAGTAATATACTTCTGTGTCTTTAAGTTTAAATTGAGCCAATATCCATCTCTCTTTATATTTAGAAGTGTTAGTGCATATATTCATATAGTAGATCAATAATTAACTGTAGGGTGTTATTTTAATAATAAATCTTCCCTTTTCTGTTATACTTATAAAAATATTAACTTATTAATGCAGATCCAATCTTTCTTAAATATGTGTATCTAAAATCATTCATAAAGGTGAAGTCTTACTAAGGCTAGAAAAAATAGGGGAAGCATTTAAAAACTTCTATCATGATCTATACAATATTTCTGATCCAATTAATAAATCAGACATCAGTGAGTTTCTTAAGAACATTAATATTCCGAAAATTACTCATTTGCAATTAGAAGAGTTGAATAAAACATTCCAAGAGGATGAATTGATATTCTGTATTAATAAACTAAAAAAGAATAAATCCCCAGGGCCAGATGGATTTGATAACCTCTTTTATAAACAACTGAAAGACAATATTAAAGTGCGTTTGATTGAGGTTTTTAACTCTTTCGGAACATCTAATAACATCCCGGCAGAATTGTTGCAAGCGAATATAGTCCCAATCCCTAAGCAGGATAAGGATATAGAAAAAATGAAGAACTACCGCCCAATTTCCATTTTAAATACCGATATTAAACATTATTTGTCAATAATAGCGGAACGCCTGAAAAAAATTATATCAGATGTGATTGATAGAGATCAAGTGGGGTTTGTCCCAGGTAGGTCTTCCACTCACAATATTAGAAGAATGGTTGATATTTTGAACTCCGTGCGGAGGATGGGAACTCCCATGTTTACCCTGTCTTTAGATGCTGAGAAAGCATTTGACAGGGTCAACTGGGAGTTCATGAGGCACTCACTTCAGGCATTTGGATTGAAGGGAAGACTTTTTGAAAGCATCTCGGCGCTATATACTGTACCACAGCTAGAGCTATGGGAAATGGCTTTAGATCAGATTGGTTCCCACTGTCTAATGGAACAAGACAGGTGTGTCCCTTGTCTCCGCTACTTTATATAATATCATTAGAACCCCTGGCCTTGGCCATTAGACAAGAAGAGAAAATCTCAGGTTTTGATTACAACAAAGAAAACAAAAATAAATTTATACGCCGATGACGTGATCTTAACTATAGAAAAACCTTTACAATCAATAATACAACTTGAAAATTATTTTAAACATTTCCCAGGCCTTTATTTTACATCGGAAGGGCCAATCTATACAAATTGGTCAGTTTTCCTAAACTGTTATATCCCCTCCAGACGCTCCCAATACTCATCTTGAAAAGTGACGAGTGCTTGTTGAACAAACATCTCAGACAATATCTCTGGCAGGGGCGTAGGGCACGCCTTAGCCTTACCAAATTAAACCAACACAGGGCTGATGGTGGTCTAAACCTGCCTAATGCCGGGGAATACAGTCTGGCAGCACAGCTTAGACATGCGCTAGACTGGATTCAATCTCAAAACAGATTTTCTAACTTGCCTTTGGAGTCCTATCTGGCATCACCAAACCCACTTGTGGCTCTCCTTCACAGGCCACACCACCTACTCCATGACTATATCCTATATAATCCCCTCATGGGCATGGAAACAGTCTCACTCCAAACTGGGTGTTGACCCAATACATACCATTCAACTACCATTAATTTACAACCCGGACTTTTCCCCAGGCGCTCACCACCCTTTTACGATGTAGGCGGAGAGTGGGATTGCCACCCTTCGGCCTTTTGTAGATCATGTCGGCCAGAGGTTTCTCTCCCTTGTTGAGATACGGGAGCGTTTTGCAGGCCTTCCCATTCCATGGTTCGCATACCTTCAAACACAACACTACTATAACACCATTACCCAACACTTCACGCCTGCTGACTGGGAGAACCCTCTGGACACAATTCTGTGCTCTTCTTACCCCACCGCCTATTCCACTTCCAAACTCTATAAGATAATGAGATATATCTTGGACTGGAGCACCTTACAATCAGGCATGGGGAAATGGAAGACACATTTTCCGAACATAAGCCCGGGAGACATGCTCACTGCACACTTTACCCATAGTCAGGCACTACCAATGGTGTCTTTTAGGGACATGTTCCTTAAAACTCTACACTACGCTTATTACTCCCCTCACCGACTCCATCTCATGGCCAGAAGGGAGACCGCGACTTGCTTCAAATGCACACACACCAAGGCTAATCTGTATCACTGACTTTGGGAGTGCGCCCTAATCCAATCTTTCTGGACCAAGCTTAACGGTTACTTGGATAGCGGGGGCATGCCTAGCTTACCACTTACCCCTGAATTCTTGCTTCTGGGACCCTTACCAGGGCTCCCACTGCCTAACAAATGATTCCTCCTCATTGTGGCAGCGGTGGGACGCAAGGCAATCCTGCAGGTCTGGAACCAGCCGCTAGCAACCACCATGGAGTTATTTCTAACCAAGCTTGATTTTGTATTTAAAATTAATTGGTTGGACACACTAACTAACAAAGAACTCCTTGCCAAAAAAATTCTCTTGACTTGGAGATCATATATACTCACCCTAGACGAATCTTTCAAGACCAAGGTGAAAACCACTTTTGCATACACGGCACGGTTCTCGGCTGAGGTGGTGGCGGGTCGAGATCCCCTGGCAGTAATTCCTTGGGGGGCTTATCTCAATCTATCCCCAAACACTGGCTTGCGGGAGGGCGGGAGGCTAAGGCAAGCTGGCAATTAGTTTACTATGTTTAATTTACTATGTTCTGTCTAATTTAATTTAGTTTGGTCTTTCAATTCATGCTTTGGTAGCAAAGCAATGGAACCGCAGACCTTCCTGTTAAATTGCAAATTATTGTATGTTTCACTGCCCTGAGCAGCAACAACTCATAACCCCTGAGCCACGTAAGTGGTATCTTGGAAAAACTGGCACTGGCTGGGCCTGCTGAACGCCAACACCTAAAGGTGACTGTCTAGGCTCAACCTCTTCCTTTTTAACAATGACCTATTTGGTTTGGTAACTCTTATTTGTTTGGTTTTACTTGTTTTTTTCTGTTTTGTTTATGTTGAAAAAAACTGCAAAATAGTGAATGTAACTTACCGAATAACAGCTCAAAAAAACAGCTCGTGTTATATTCGTGTACCATGCATTCACAAAAAAAAGTGTAAAACAAATTTCCAGGTCTCGGGATACAAAGTAAATACAGACAAATCAACTATCTTAGCTAGTAATATAAATATAGAAGAAAAAAAGGAGATAATAAAGAGGTTTGAATTTGTCTGGGTTGAGAAATCATATAGCTAATTGGGAATTAATATCTGTACAGATCCACAAAAAATAGTGGAGATTAATTTTCTCCCATTGCTTATCAAAATGAACAAGCTTTTAAGGGAATGGAGAGCTCTAGAATTTTTGTGGCGGGGCCGGATTAATATTATTAAATCTTATATTTTAACAAAGTAGCTATATTTGTTTAGAATGAGGGTACCTGATAGTTGGTTGTTAATGATTCAACAGTCCTTCTCTAAATTTATATGGCAAGCGAAAAAACCAAGAATGGCAAGAAAATTTCTAATGATAAATCAATCCCATGGAAGAGTAGGATTCCCAATAATTCAACAGTACTACCAACGAGTGTTCTTTTCCACTGTATTATTTCGCAACTGATAGGGTTCAAATCAGATAGATGGTACACAGTGGAAATAGAAATGTCAGATAATAAAGACCTATTAAAGTTTTTTTGGTCTACTCAAGAAAGAAACACTGATAAGACTCAACCAAGATCTGAAAGCATGGTGATAGAATCCATTAGAGAAATATGGAGTAAGATCAGAAAAAATGTAGGACTTAAAAATCGTATTATTAATATCCTACCGATTTAAATACTGGAAAACAATATGCAAGATCTAAGACTAAAAAAGTGGAGTAGGGTTGGCATACAAACTATAGAAGATATAACGACACGATCGAATGTTAATTCATTTGATCAAATATGTATTAAATTTGGTCTTCTAGAAACTGAAAAATATAATTATAGGAGGATTAAAAGCTACCTAAGTAAAGTACTGAATAAAGAAAAATCGGAAGCTGGTAGCAAATTGGGAAACTTATTAAAAGGAAAAGATATGAAAAACGTGCTAAATAAGTGTAACTCGATACTGAGACGGGGGGGGGAGACCTTAAATTTACAGCTATGGAGAAGTGGGAGAAAGATTTGAAAAGAAAAAAAAAAGATCGATTGAAAAGATTGGAAAAAAGCATGGCTAACAGTTGCTAAATACATCAAATGCTTAAACTTAGTGGAGTTGCACTTTAAGATAATTAACAGACTCTATCTGGTCCCTAGCCGCCTGAATAAAATAGATCAGAACATATCAGATATATGTTGGAGATGCGATAGAGAAGTGGGAGACTGTGTACATATTTGGTGGAGCTGCCCCCTAATGGGGGAATTTTGGAAATAGTTTTTAACCAAAATTGAAGTGATAACCAGAATTAAATTCTCCTTCTCTCTTAAAATGATCTTATTGCATCTATACCTTAATCAATACAACTTGGATTTGCAGTATTTCTTCACTCATGCGCTAATAGCAGCAGATATTTCAATAACTAGAAGGTGGAGAACTACCGAACTGGGAAATTGTAAAAAAACTACTAATTTTGCAACTCAAGATGGAAGGAGGCTTAAATAGAAACGTGAAGAAAAAAAAGTCTGTTGATATAGATAAGTGGCTAAATAAGTTAGCTTTGGTAGACTAACTTAGGAGCCAAAGGGAGGACTAAAAGAATAGGAACAATATAAACTAAAGCTAACTCATATATTAAAGCAAAAAGATACCCAACCACTAAAAAACCGCTAGGAACAGCAAACCTACTAAACAGTGTGCCCTCTATAAACACCAATACAATAATATAAAACAAAAAGAAAGTAGGGATGCAAAGTGTAAAATGAACACCCACCATTTGGGGACTTACTTTGATGCTGTTGATACCACCTTAGTGTGGATTTTATGCTGTTTTACTTGGATCCTTTTGTAAGTGCATTTGTACATTAAATTTTTTCGATATAATTTTCTGTCTGCACTATCATTTGGTTTCTTTTATTCCAAGTTCATAGAAAAGTCTGCTATTCCATATATGCTGCAAATCCTGCCTGACTGAGGATGATGGGCCTGTTTAACATTGAAATCTTGTGAGTTCCATACAATCATCTTGCGTGTCACAATATTTTGGTTCTGTAATGCACTATATGCGATTTATTTATTTTATACAGATATCGCTTACTTCATCATTATAAGGTTGTATATATATTTTTATATCTGCACCTTAGAAGTGTTCATTTTACACTTTGCATCCCTACTTTCTTTTTGTTTTATATCATATATTAAAGGTAGAAATATTATGGAGAGCGACGAGGGAGTATATGTCACCATTTTTATGTATGTAGTGTACTTTTCTTTTTTCTCTTTGTCTTGTTAGCTGGAAAATGAATGTTTTATAGAGTACAATTAGGTTATTGGAGCATAAAAAAAAAAAAAAGGAAAAAAACATTAATGATGACTAATGTACCAATGCCTGAGATGCAGGAACTGCAGCAAACTATATAAGGCTGGTACTGTCTAAAAAAGAAAAGAAAAATCTCTTATCTGGATGGAAAGTGCGCCATACATCGTGGAGACCATTTCTTCTAACGAATCTATTGAGGCTTGGTGCCTGTTTGACTACATCTCATGATAGTTCAGAGCCCCTTTTTATCTAGGCTGGGTTCTATCACCATGTTAAAATCTCCCTCCCAGATAACTGGTCTTTTTCTGACTCTGTCAATCATCTGGATTATTTTATTTAAGGTACTTACTTATCTGTTCTCCCGGCGCACCATATACATTTATTAACGTTACTATTGTTTGGTTTATACTAGATAGAAGGAGATTATATTTTGCATCTATGTCATTCTCTTGATATAATATTTCAACTGCTAGTGTATTAGCGGCTAGGATAGAGACTCCTCTTTTTTTCCCATCTGTTCTTGAGGCATTCGTTAAGACTGTATATCCCTGAAATTTAATTCTATCCAGATCTTTTATTAACGAATGCGTCTCTTGGATCATGCATATATCTATTTTCTCTTTCCATAATAAATTGGTAAGAAGTGATCTTTTGTTGGGGGAGTTTAATCCCTCAATGTTCAGAGATCAAAATTTAACCATCTCTCTCATTTGCCCCCATCATCTCTCTCCCCTCCTGAACTGTACCACCATATATATTGATCGAAATTAGTGTTTTTATTTTACCATCGATAACTAACAACAAGTAACATTTAACATAAAAAGCCAATTCTCCATATCCCCATGAGATACTGGCTATTGCATTTACCCACATTTTTTTACAATGCATAGTAAGGAAAAAGAAACGGTCTAGCGGCCTCTAACAAGGAAGACTTCCTTCTTGGGATGCCCCCTTATGGCGTGGGAGGGGAGATCTCAATAGTTTGTATGTATATAATTTCTAAATACATATACATTTAATAGAAAAGGATTGACTAGATTTACAAAGTGTTTATACTTTAGCAATCTTCCCCCTGTCTGTTTCTCTCTGTCATCTCTTTCTACGTCATTGTCTCCTCAATCGCCTCTCTTCTCTTCAAAAAAGAACAAATATACACTATTGGAGGAAGTATCAACCAGGACCAGATCTATATGAAAGGAGAGGGATATTATGAATACATCTCCTTATATCCCTTTGTCTATGCATATATCCTCCAAATGGTATATAATATTGTTTACCACAGATTAGCTTCCTTAGAGCATTAAACTAATATTAATAAATAGCACTGAACTCTATGAGTTGGCACTGAGATAATATCTTGGGCTTTTTTTTTTTTTTAATTCTTTTTTTTTCGTTGTGCAGGTGGTTACAAGACATTAACATATACCATAATAGTGTTTCACAAGAGTAATAGAGGTTAAAGGGTGGCATGAATATTTGCACACTTTTATATTTACGTGTGTATATCAAGCTTGGCTTAACATTATTTATGTCAAGATTAAATAAAGTAAGATAAGTGACGCTTAACAATGCTAAATTAAGTGTGTCAATATCATTTTAAAACAGTGGTTTGTCTTGCAATGTGTCTATAGTTTCGCCTGTGTATGCTATTTATACATATTGTGCTGTACGTACATAGGCTGCAAGGTATTAAAAGAAAGAAAAGATTGCTAAGTCTTGCTTAAAAGTTAAAGTAATATCGCTGTATGATCTAAACTTAAGTGTTAATGTATTATAAGCCTGCAAAGTTAAGGCAAAGACAGGGAAAAACATAGTGAAGCGGGAACACATCGCTAGCTATATTAACAGGCTAGTGCTTTAAAATTATAATAATTGCGCTTTTTTTTTATATATGGATTATATATATTTTTTTATATATGGGTTATATATATATATATATAATTATATATGGATATAAACTTAAAATATCCCCCACTGGAGAGAAGAGAGCTCTTAGAGGAACGTAACATATAAATCAATCTATCTTATAAGATGTCCCTGGGTTAATATTTTGATATTATTTGTTGTATTAACACTTATTATACACTAAAATATTGGTTGTAGGTATTTTACTATTTCACAGATAGACTGGATAATTTATGAAACACTACACAAAATTTGCACTATGAGCATAAGACAAGGTGTATTTGACCTATAAAGAATGACATATATTTCTTGAAATGGATAATAGATGTTTCTTCAACATGGCTGCAGTGCTCGTCTGACAGGATCTACATCACGACTGTTATTTTGGCGGTTATTCGCCGAGCAGCTAGTCGACTGCTTACATCTGATTGGACAGTCTATGTCCCCGTCTATTGGCTGTTTTTTTCCTCGCTTGCTCTTCTGTGATTGGCTGGTTGTTTTCAGCAGGCTCCCGGAACAAAAATGGCGAACTTGAGGAGCTTGAAGGTGAGTTAGTTACAGCGAGAAGGTTACATTAACACATTCTCACTTTACGGCTGTAATATGTACACTGGGAGAGGCATGGCTTGCTAAAGGGGTATTTTCTATGTCCACAGTCATTTTTATAAAGCGCATTAATTACAGCATGTCATAGTCCCTAGCAAGGAGACTACATGGACTAGCTCACATATACTGAGATTGCAACCTATTATATTTTATTAGGTCCATATAGCATCATATCCTCTTAATACATACCGGGGATTGTGTAATAATACGTCATTATTGGGCAAAGTTCTAAAACGGTGGCTCTCCTTTATGAGCTTTGCCCCAAAATTACTCTTTATACACAGCCCCCTTTGTGTAGTAAAACCAAAACCCCAATTTGTTATTCCTATGCATTCTTTAATTTTCCATAAAGGGACATTTCTGACCTCCTACACTTAATGACTCTTATTTTATGGTGTGTATTGTGTAGTTGTACCTACCTGTGCAAGTTTTGTAAAATGTGTTGATTTTGCATTTGTGCTATGCTGTCTATTTTGGAGTCTTTGCATTAAATGTAAGTGCTTGGAGTATAATGTGACATTGGGGCTTAACCATATATCTGTTTGTCAGAGCAGAACCAGGATATGATTCTTCAGTGTAACGATGCTCAGATAATTACTGAAATAACTGTGCATGTCCTATAGAATGTAAGCTCTTTTGAGCAGGGTCCTCTTTAACCTATCGTTCCTGTAAGTTTTCTTGTAATTGTCCTATTAATAGTTAAATCCCCCCTCTCATAATATTGTAAAGCGCTACAGAATCTGTTGGCGCTATATAAATGTCAATAATAATGTCCTTGGCAGACATGCTTACTAAACTACCACAATAAATATAAAGGCAAAGTTTGCCTAAAATAATTTTGCAATTTAGAAATCTGTAATAACTTTTGTCCAGAAATAATGTGTAAACTTTGAACCTTGCAATTATTGTGAAGATTTCTACTTGACTCAGTCTGTTTGTTTTTATTTTTTTATTATATATGTACCTTTAACAGGGCCTGGTTGGCATAGTCACTGGAGGAGCCTCTGGTCTTGGTCGTGCCACTGTAGAGCGGTTGGTGCGCCAGGGAGCCAGCGCTGTTATCGTAGATTTGCCCAAGTCCGAAGGAAGCAGTGTGGCTCAGTCTTTGGGGGATAAGTGTGCCTTTGCTCCAACTGACGTGCGTATATTTAGATACCTCACATGCTTTTAACCAAAATAATGCTGACACACAAACAAGTGCTGTTGTGTATTTAATTAGTGTGAGAATGTTGCTTTATTTGGAAGTAGTCAACTAATAGCAAGGGGAATGATTAAGTGCACCACTTTCATAAACCGCTAATGCAAACTCTAAATTATTTCAATACATCGTCACAATGCATCATTTAATCTTACATCCACACATGTGCTAGGGTACAAATGGAGGGGGTGTCTATGGAAGTCCATCAATAGTTTAAAATTCATCTTTGTGAGATGATCTTGTCCATGAGCATTAAGATTCCTTATCTATTTATTGCACATTGCTAGAAAAGATGCTTTTCCCACCAGCCGTCATTTGCATTTCACTTGTGATGGTTGATTTTGCCTATTTCCAATACTGGGACATAAAAGAGGATACCATTGAACATCTACTCTTAAAGGGACACTCCAGGCACCCAGACCACTTCTGCCCATTGGAGTGGTCTGGGTGCCAACTCCCACTACTCCTAACCCTGCAAGTGTAATTATTGCAGTTTTCTGCAATAATTACCTTGCAGGGTTAACTCCACCGCTAGTGGCTGTCTACTAGACAGCCACTAGAGGTCACTTCCTCCTTCATAGCACAGGAAACCTGTGCTAGAGCGTCGCTGGACGTCCTCACGCTGTGTGAGGACCTCCAACGTCGCTCATTTCCCCAAAGGAAAGCATTTAAATTATTGTTTAATGCTTTCCTATGGGGAGACGTAATGCGCATGCGCGGCAGTGCTGCTCATGCGCATTAGGTCTCCTCGGCCGGTGGGTGGGATCAGTCTCGCCCACCGGCCGACTCAATACAGAGGAGGAGCGGCGCGGAGGAGGAGACAGCGGCGAGGGACATCGCCGCTGCCTCAGGTAAGTGACTGAAGGGGTTTTCACCCCTTCAGTAACCAGGGATTGGGGGGTGGGAGGGAGAGGGACCCTCCAGTGCCAGGAAAACGGATTGTTTTCCTGGCACTGGAGTTTCCCTTTAAGAGCTCCATTTGGTATAAATACTTTGGGATTAAGATTCACATTTATATACACGGAGTCCATTTTTTTATGATTTAAACCTAGGTGACCTCTGAGGCTGATGTGAAGAACGCATTGCAGTTGGCGCAATCAAAGTTTGGACGTGTTGATATTCTGGTTAACTGCGCTGGGATTGCTGTTGCATTTAAGACATACAATGCAAACAAACAGCTTCCCCACAGTTTGGAGGATTTCCACAGAGTTGTAAATGTGAGTTTACATTTTGAAATGGAATTTGTTATTGCGTTATTTGATAAATGTAAAACATTTTATTGCTTGTGTTTGTCAAGCAAATTTAAATGAGGTTTATGTGCATCTAATAATAAACTATAAATAAATCTAATAATTTAAACTATATATTGTGCTAGCTAGTGTTCAGGTAATGTCATGAATTTCCAATAGAGGGCATATTACATTTATGTAATGGGCTTTGAAGACTAAGCTATCTCCAAATAACCAAAGGACCACTGTAGGCACCCAGACCACTTCAGCTCAATAAAGTGGTCTGGGTGCCTGGTCCATCTAGGGTTGACCCTGCAACTGTAAACATAGCAGTTTCAGAGAAACTGCTATGTTTACAATAGGGTTAATCCAGCCTCTAGTGACGTCGGAAGAGGGAGGAGAGTTCCCCGGCGCTGGAGAAAGGTAAGAGTTTAACTCCTTTTTCCCCCTTCAGTCCGGCGAGGGTGGGACCCTGAAGGTGGGGGGGGGAGTTTGTTTTCCTGGCATTATAGTGGTCCTTTAAAGAAGTGCATTTTTGTTGAGTTTATCCTTGCATTCATGCTGCACAATGGTCTGGGCTAGTCTTGCAAATCAAGCCAAAATGGCTTATTTACTAGAGTAAGCAAAAAATCTGGGTCACAGTGCTTTACATTCACTATTTAATAAATGAGACCTTGGTCTTTATTACTTCAGTGCATTAATATTACTACCAGTATTGACTGTAAAAACATTGTTCAGAAAAATTCAATATATATGTGTGTCTCCATAGGTGAACATCTGCGGGACTTTTAATGCTATCCGCCTCGCTGCTGGTGAAATGGCAAAGAATGAACCCAATGAGGATGGGCACAGAGGGGTGATTGTTAACACGGCCAGTGTGGCTGCCTTTGACGGACAGGTTAGACTTCATGTTAATCATGTAACTATTCTGTTTTTGGCACCAGAAAGAAACCGTGTTGAACTTGATGGACTTACCGTATATACTCGAGTATAAGTCGACCCAAATATAAGTCGAGACCCCTAATTTTACCCCCCAAAAATGGGAAAACTTATTGACTTGAGTATAAGACTAGGGTGGGAAATGCAGCAGCTACTGGTAAATTTCTAAATAAAATTAGATCCCCCAAAAATTATATTAATTGAATATTTATTTACAGTGTGTGTGTGTGTGTGTAGTGAGTGCAGTGTGTAATGAATGCAGCATGTTTATGAATGCAGTGTGTGTGTGTGAGTATGTGATGCAGAGCCTTGGTGGGGGGTGGGCATCTTTATTATTTTTTTTTTATATTATTATTATTATAATGTATTATTTTAATATTTGTTTTATATAATTATTAATATATATATATATATATTGTTTAAATTTTTCTGTTATTTTTTTTTTCGTCCCCCCTCCCTGCTTGTTAGCTGGCCAGGGAGGAGGGCTCACACTCCCTGGTGGTCGAGTGGCATTGGCAGTTCAGTGGAGGGGGGCTGGCAGAGAGCACTTACTTGCCTTTCCTGCAGCTCCCTTCTCTCTCCTGCGTTCCGGTCAGCTCCCTCTGCAAATCTCGCGGGGTCAGTGCCGCGCGGAGCTCTGACCCCGCGGCTCTCGCGAGACTTGCAGAGGGAGCTGACCGGAACGCAGGAGAGAGAAGGGAGCTGACAGGAGCTGCAGTAAAGGTAAGTAAATGCTCTCTGCCAGCCCCCTCCTACACAGCCCCTGGTCTGTATTATGGCAATGTAAGTTGCCATAATACAGACACTCACTCGAGTATACGACAAGTGGGGGGTTTTCAGCACAAAAAATTTGCTGAAAAACTCGTCTTATACTCGAGTATATACGGTAAGTCTTTTTTTCTTCTTCAACCTAGATTACTGTGTAACAGTAGACTAACTATACATTCCATTTGATAGACCTGTTATTCTAAATGATATGAAAATGAGGCAGAGAGCACAGTGTTTGAATGGGTTGTCATTGTTTTACTATAAGGGCTTAATGACCTGCACTGTGTATTGTTTGGTGAAAGAATTGAATTGAAGATTCAGTCTAAGCACTATCATTGCAAAGAGTATCCCACACTGCTTTTTGAATGACTTATAACGTTTGTAAAAATTGCTGCTATAAGCCAACCCATCTAGCTTAGACTTTGGTAAGGAAACATTTTTACTTCTTCGCTATATGCATTTTTGACCTACTTATGTCTGAGCAATGCATGTGGAACTGCAGCTGGGGGATAAACTCCTTCTCTTAAACCCCTGTTATGTTTTGTTTCACTGCTGCATATATAGATCTGTTTGCCTTCATCTTGGTAACCTGTAAACTTGGTTTTCACATTCCCTGACAGGTGGGACAAGCGGCATATTCAGCCTCCAAAGGAGGGATTGTAGGGATGACGCTCCCTATTGCACGTGATCTGGCTCCTATTGGGATCAGAGTAATGACCATTGCTCCAGGTAATCCACCATCATTCTGTTAGTCTGGCATTTTTTATGCGAATAGACATGTGTGATTAGAACTCTACAGCTTTGGGACTTCTGTGCGGTTGTACCATGCTATAGATTGGCTTATGCAATGACAATCAAGGTTTAACCAAGCTAAACTGTTTAGCATGCCGGTATCTGTGTGCATGCATCTTGTTAAAGTTCCTCTAATCCATATGTCTTGAGTTTACTTTGTTTAATACTAATAGTGCTTGTAAACACCATTTTGTTCCCCAAAAGGTTAGAAAAGTAGCTATATATGTTTGTGCACTACTGACCTCGCTACATCTACTGGAATGCCTTCTGCTATTTACTGTACTATGTATAGATAAGTAAATAGCTACATATTCAAATGGGCTTTATTCACTATATAATGCTTTGTAGTGATATAAATATATAGTTAATAAAAATGTGGTTAATTATTAAAGGATCACTATAGTGTCAGGAAAACAAACCCGTTTTCCTGACACTATAGTGCCCTCAGGGTCCCCCTCCCTTGGCGCTGAAGGGGTTAAAACCCCTTCTGCTGAAGGGGTTAAAACCCCTTCAGCAGCTTACCTTAAAGGACCACTCTAGGCACCCAGACCACTTCAGCTTAATGAAGTGGTCTGGGTGCCAGGTCCAGCTAGGGTTAACTAATTGTTTTATAAACATAGCAGTTTCAGAGAAACTGCTATGTTTATCAATTAGTTAAGCCTTCCCCCTAATCCTCTAGTGGCTGTCTCACTGACAGCCGCTAGAGGCGCTTGCGTGATTCTCACTGTGAAAATCACAGTGAGAGCACGCAAGCGTCCATAGGAAAGCATTATGAATGCTTTCCTATGTGACCGGCTGAATGCGCGCGCAGCTCTTGCCGCGCGTGCGCATTCAGCCGACGGGGAGGAACGGAGGCGGAGAGGAGGAGGAGAGCTCCCCGCCCAGCGCTGGAAAAAAAGTTTTACCCCTTTCCCCTTTCCAGAGCCGGGCGGGAGGGGGACCCTGAGGGTGGGGGCACCCTCAGGGCACTCTAGTGCCAGGAAAACGAGTATGCTTTCCTGGCACTAGAGTGGTCCTTTAATCCAGCGAATCCAGTTTCTCTGAAACTGCTATGTTTACATCTGAAGGGTTAAAATCTGAGGGGCCTGGCACCCAGACCACTTCATTGAGCTGAAGTGGTCTGGGTGACTATAATGTCCCTTTAATACTGGGTTAATGAAATGTGTTGATCCAACTCCCTCTCTGCAACCATTAGATTGTGCCGGCAGTAACTGGGTTGTACAACTGTCTGGTTCTTTGTACTAATCTGAAAGCACTGTCCCAAACACCATAACCACTAGAGCCACTAACCGTTTGATTTCTTACCTGGGATCTACCAAGTGCCCCTACCTGCCCTTTGCCTTCCAGTCTGAGAGCCAGAAACTCCTACAAGGGAGCTTTTGTTAGCTCTCCTAAGCAAAGCTCTACAGTCCAAGGCCAGCTCACTGGTTGAAAGTGTAAGCTAATCGCTCTCTTTTTGCACTTCTGAGTTCATCTCTGGTAGTGTTTCCACCATCATGGAAGCAAAGCGCAGCACCTAGCAGATTGCATTTAAGAAGTTCGTTTGAATTCCTACATTAGTGGAGGGCCAGAGCACTCCGGGCACCATAACCACGACCGCACGCTATCATGGTAATGGTGTAGGAGTGTTCCTTTAATACATTGCAATTATACCTAGGTATGTATTGAATGATTCTGGAGTTGTTTTGGAATTAAATAACATAACGCTATAGCAGTATTTGACTTTTTTCGTTATTTATTAATGAAAAGATTTTTTAAAAAAAAAGAAATAAAATAATGATCAGGGGAATGGCAATTTTTTTTTTTTTTTTTAATTCGGTTACTAGTACAAGTTCCTCCCTGACAACATTTTAAAGGGTTCTTCCAACAAAACAAAAACCCTGTTTTTGGTCAGAGTAAGTCTTCACTGGTACTGTTCCCCACCCCAAGAATAAATAATAAAACAACTAAAACTGTTCCAGCACCTAAGCCATTGAATATTTGATTTTGAGATGCAATTGGCCAAAATTGGGTACCTGCATATTTCGCTTTCCATCCCCTCCTGCAATTGCCTTAGAACTCTGTGTCCTTTTTGTTTTCAGGTTTATTTGCAACACCTCTTCTTGCTGGACTTCCTGAGAAAGTGAGGTCATTCTTGGCAAAGCAAGTACCTTTTCCCAGCAGGTTAGGGGACCCAGCAGAGTATGCCCATCTGGTACAGGCCATTGTTGAGAACCCTCTGCTTAATGGTGAAGTTATTCGACTTGATGGTGCCCTTCGTATGATGCCTTAAGTTAACAAACCTTCTTTCCCATTGGGACCAGCCTGGCCCTCCGTCCAGATGTTGCTAAATCCCACAAGCAACAGTGCTAAGTGTTTCATACCTTTTTGAGTGTACAAGGACTAGAGACACAAAAGTGTTTTTCTGGACATGTTGCCCATAATTGTTAAAGGAATACCTGAAGAAGAATGTAATTAAAACCAACACCTGTCCTGTGTATCCATGTATACAGCTAGTTTGGGTGATTTATTATGCGAAATTGTAACCTTGAATCGCTGTTGTGACTTAATTTTGGTTTTGTAGACAATAAAACCACATAGAAATGGTTTAGAATACAATAATATGGTGCATTTTGGCACCTGGGGGTTGTAATATAAATGTTGGTCCAGTAAACTTCATTGAAAGCCAACATGATTGTGTAGTGGAATATAGGGTTATCCAATCTTTAATAAACTGATGATCAAAGATCTTAAACACTAGTTCTACATTGTTTTGAAAGTATGTTGCGAAACCTTATTTTAACTTTTGGTTCCGTAAGACTTGCTATAACCAGACCTCCGTGATTTAAACTTATAATCTTAAGTTAGATGTTTAACCTGTATCTAGTGATAACTTCAGTTTAGTTTGCTCACTTAAGGACCAAGGCTCTTTTGCCATGCGTTCATTTTACCACAATTTCACCCTTTCTGCTTGCGCTTGCTCTGTCTGTCTGTCTGTCTATCTATATTACAAAAAGTGCTGCACTTACTGTATCAACAGGTTAGTTCCCGGTGCTGATCGGCAAAAATATAGACAAGGAAGTAGATCGCACTCCAGGGTCTTCTTTTAAGTAAAAATTTCATTTTAATGCTTCATGTAAAAAAACTTCAACGTTTCAGTCTAAACATTTAGACTTTCATCAGGACAAAGATGAAAGTCTAAATGTTTAGACTGAAATGTTGAAGTTTTTTTACTTGGAGCATTAAAAGTTAATTTTTACTTAAAAGAAGACCCTGGAGTGCGATCTACTTCCTTGTGTGTGTGTGTATGTGTGTGTGTGTGTGTGTGTGTGTGTGTGTGTGTGTGTGTGTTATATATATATATATATATATATGTTTTAAGGCCGTAAGGCCTGTATTTGTGGGAGGAGTTAAGCGTTCCATATAAACGCTACTCCACCCCTTCCTACCTGCCGTACGCACGCTGTTCACCCCACCCACCTCTCCCTCTTATACAATTCATTCAGGGGGGCCCTCTTTTTCAGGCCTACCCTCTACGTCGGTTCCGGCACACCACACCGACTTAACTCCAATCACAAGGTACTTCACTATACGATATTAACCGACCACAAATATATATTTATATTTTAGGTTGCTGCCGCCTACTTGACCTATTTATAGGATTGGTCTAATTTAGCGCGGTTTCCTTCTTTTGTTTGTGTGTGTGTGTATGTGTATATATATATATATATATATATATATATATATATATATATATATTATATATATACACACACACACACAAGAAGGAAACCGCGCTAAATTAGACCAATCCTATAAATGGGTAAAGTAGGCGGCAGCAACCTAAAATAGGGTTCCCTCTAAGCCCTATGAACAAAGGTAATATACAAGGCAAGACAGAAGAAGGTTGCGCCAAAGCTGACTAAAGTGCAGCTAGAGAATGAACCAAGTCCAAAGTGTAGGTGGTGCAAAAACAAAGTCTTTAGTAGGGCCTGGTGGGGCACCGACGGCCTATGTGGAGGGGTATTCTCTCTAAGGGTCACGTGAAGATGGCTTTTCAGGATCCGTATGTAAAGAAAGAAACAAATAATGGTGCAAATACGTCTGATAAGAGGGTTGATATGCAGGAAGAAGAGATCTATGGTAATCCTACTCACGTGTAGTAGAGCTAAACTAGCTCTAGTGTGGATGGCATACAGCGGTACAATCCCCGCTTATAGGATACATTGAGAAATATTGCTCTTTTACTCCGCATGTGGAAGAGAAAGACAGATGATAGGGCAGTACGTCTGGTAAAGATGGTGTATATAACAAGAGTCTAATACAGTCTTACTCTAGTGTGAATAGCGTACAGCGGTATAATCCCTGCTTGTAGGATACGTGTAGAGGGTTAAGTCTTTTGCCGATATGTAGATCATAAGGGAGAAGAGAGACGACTAATAGTACTCGCTGTATAAAATCTTATATAAGGAGTATAAATAATAAAATGTACTCACATAGAATTGAGCAGGCAGACTGCTCAATGATTTAGGCTTGAGTGGTATAATCCCCACCTCGGATGTCTTTGTAGTAATACTCAGCAGGAAAGATAAAATCAGGATACCAAGCAAAAATAATAAATAAAAGAGTAAAATGGCACAATCAAAGTGATTTAAAAGTAGCCAAAATACCTTTATTTGCAATACAGAGTAAAATTATAAAATATCCACAACGCGTTTCACCTATAATGGCTTTATCAAGTGGAGACAAAAAAACATGCTTGGTAGGATAGTTTATATAGGGGGACTGATTATAGACAGCAAATGAGGTTTGGCGCCTAAAAGACGTCATCAGGTAAGGTGCTTTTTCAAAATATAAAATAAACTATATGTATACATTGGTGGTCTGGGCAACTTCCCCTGAAGTTTGGAGTAAAAACGAGGGTTATAAATAGGATAAAAGTAGTACCGTATTTTAGTTGGTCACGTGATATATATAGAGTACTGTATCGTTAACATTTCACATTACTTCATATATTTCCTTTGCATTACATTCCAACAGAACTTTATGCCACAACTATTTTTTTATACATGCACATTTTTATCCAATTTGTTTATCCTATTTGTTTTTCAGTATGAGTGTTTGTTTGTGTGCCTGTTTGTGAAAAGGAGTTTGGGGAGAGGAGATCTCTGGGAGAGGTGGATATAGGAAGGAATAAAGAATAAGTTGAGTAAGGGTACAGTGAGAAGAGCAGGATCAGGCCGAGATGCGCAGGAGGGAAAGGGAAGTGGCCTTGTAGATGACTCACAGGGACCAATATTTCAATATGAGAGAGAACCTGGCCAAGCTGCGGGCCATATTGGCCAATGAGATATGTGTGTGTGTATATTTTATATATATATTATTTTTCTCTCCCTCACGTTTCTCCAATTGTCCTCCCTTTTCTACACAAGCAGACACACTCTACCCCCACCAACACACACACACGACATGTAAATTTGTTTTGGGCTGAACTGCAATTTGACTGAGTTAGGGTGATTGGCCCAAATTCCTATATGAACATGCGCATTTTGCCTTGTCATTTGGCGTGAAAAGGGGAATGGAAAAGCCTGTTCATTTTTTCCTTTTTATTTTTTGGTGGGGACAGATAAGCTGCTTAGTTTGCCATGATGGACAAGAGGTTTGCCCAGTCATGTGGACTATATCTTTTGTCCAATCAAGAAATAAAAAAATATGATTGATGGTAAAACAGACACTAAATATTTATTTAATTCACAGATCAAGGGACAGCTAACCAATAGAAGGTGGGAAGCTGAGGAAGCGCAGTAAAATCACCTATACTTCCAAGCAGGATTCATCCAGACACTTTGACTGCAGGTACTGGGAGACAGACTAGCAGTGTTGGTGTCGGCGTTCTTCACTAAAGTGGGAGTTCAAAGTGAATCTAAACTTTCAGGCAAAAATAACCAAAATGCAATCTCAGTAGCGCACTCTTGTAAGCAAGAGATATGAGATCTTAGTGTGTGCGAAACAGTGAACAAATGTTTCTGATCTCAAAGCAATTATCTGCGTTAGATGATATCTTTTATAATGCTTACCAAAAGTTTGCATATATAAAGAGTGGATTAAAGTGTTGGATGTAAAGTGTTGCCTCAACATGCTGAGGAAGACGCATTTAGGGCATGTAAAAGAGAATAAAGGGGGGGGCGGAGCCAAGCTACTGATCGAGACGGACGCATGTCGGATGAGCTCCGACAATTACAGCCGCATTTTGGCAATATCTAACCCCTTACCACCGCTGGCAAAACGGACCACGGGTGCTAACAGTGGTCATGGGCCGCAAGCTGAAGAAGCAAAAGCCCGATAAGCCCAAAGCGGGCATGAACATAGGAGATCTACTCCGGCAGGCCCACGGTTCAGGCAGGCCCAAGATGGCCGCCGAGATGGATGAGTACTCAGACTCCTCAGAGGACTCACTATTGGGGATGGGATCCGCCGTGGTCCCTCTCCCACCGCGGCCCCAGACAGCTCCAAAGACCACTGATTCAGCTCCGGTGACAAATGCCACCCTGAAGGAGCTACTACACAGCCTCCAGCTCACCCTGCAAGCCGACATGGCCTCACTCAGAGCAGACCTAACGGGCCTGGTAGGCTGCTTGGGGACGGTGGAGACGACAGCAGCTGAACATACCCAGACAATCACCACTCTCTCTGGTGCAGTCCGGATTCTCCAGGCACAACAAGCCACTTTGGAACAACGATTGGCTGTGATGGAAGACGGCAGGCGCCGAAACAACCTCAAGATACGTGGGGTCCCAGAGGCTATCCCAGACGCAGAACTCCCGCACCTGGTGAGAAGGCTGCTAGGGTCGCTACTTACACCCAAGCAGGCAAAAAGCATTATGACTGACGGGATATTTCGCATACCAAAGCCTAAAAAAGCCACCGAGACCGCATCCAGGGATCTGGTGGTCAGATTCAGCAACGGCAGGGAGAAAGCAGCGGTACAGGCAGCAACTAAAGGGAATTCGCCACTCTCCTTTGAAAACATGGCGCTCACGTTTTATTCAGATTTATCTGGGGACACTCTGAAATGGAGGAAGACTCTCCAGCCACTTACCTCACTGCTGCGCACCCATGCTATCCCATATCGCTGGAGACCACAGCGGCTACTCCACATCCTGAAAGGAGACTCCGTGCACGCGGTCAGGGACATTAAGGAAGCAGCGGCCATGCTGGAAACCATCGGCCTCCCACGAGATGCGCTAGCCCAATCTGGCTCGAGCTATACCGCTACCGCGCACATTTGGGACCCCTCTAGGGTCGCCCCGTTTGTCCCTCAGAGGGCTCGCTTGGATACCAATGCGGTGGCCACAACATGAGACGAAGCAGGACTACCCAGGCTCCAAAGGGACATCACCCACTAAGTACTTTTTTTTTTGTTTTTTATTTTTGTTTTTTTGCTTACCCATGGTTTGGGGTTCATATGACACTCCTCTTTAATAAGTTAAATATCAGCTAAAATGTACATAGTTCATGTTTGCTCCTCAGGTATGACAGCCAATATAGCCTCCCATAAGCTAGACTAATCGCAGGACAGTAATAGGTTTATGCAGCTGGATATCAATGTTCTAGTTATGTTTGTTTCTTAGACCTGTCTACTGTTTAGCCATACCCTATACGTGACTGACTGTACATAGCTAGACAGACTGTATGCCATATAAGGTAGTTTCTTGGGGACAATGTTAGTCCTACTTTAATCGACATCACCCAGATGATACACATAGTTGACTGAGCGGGTATAATGTTCAAAGTATGCGACCTATTATGCCAAGGTCGGAATATAGCGAAAACCCGGAACAGGCTGATGTGATGCTGACCTATAGAATTTTTCTCAATATACTCGTTATGATAAACAAACTTACTCCTATGTCTTTCTATAAAAAAAAAATGTGCACTGACATATCAATGTGCCTATATTGTTACCTTCATTGTTTACCTTTCACTCGCAAATGCTGTTGTGGCATAGCGAGAATGCTTGTTACCCTCATGCACGTCAAAATAAAGAATAAAAAAAAAAAAAAAAGAGAATAAAGAACAAAAAAAAGTTGAACTTTTTTTAATGTGTTCTGCTGAAATTAAACAATCGACACGATCAAGTCAGCCATTTTGTTTTCTAATTTACCACATGGACAGAGATGGTTATGTTCAGGCCAGAAGCATGTTTGTTTGGGTTTTTTTTTAGGTTAAAAACTGTTTTAGGGTGGGTTATTTAGGTTTGGTGCTGTGCGGCACCAGGTAAATATATCCTTATCAGAGAAATAAATTCTTCAGCAAGATGATTTCCTCATGTAATAATGGCAGGAGCAAATGCATAATATAATGGACATGGGCTTGTTTTGGTGGGCGTGGTTTTAGTGAGGGGGCCGAATTTCAATATTGGACCCAGGCAGCACAATGTCTTAGGCCGAACCTGCCTCTAAGTGTACACTAAGTGCACAGCCGTTCATATCAGAGCACTGAATGCAAAACAGACAGTATATGATCCCTAAAGTAAACGAATAACTTGGGATCTGGTTAGTGTTTCCACTCACCAGACCTCAAATTGGAGTGTAGCGCTTATACAGTCCTAATGTATAGTATAAATAACTCACCCCAATCTTAATGACTTGTGGGGGTGTACATGAAAAATAAGAGATACAGAATAATAGTGCAATATTGTATATACACAGCATTTTGTATTTAGTGTGCGTACAAATTTACTCACATTTTTTTAGAGCCTTTTTAGTTTTTAGGCTCTAAACTTCCAGGTGTCTTTAGGGTAGACAGCTTAACCCCTTTTTTTCTCTTGGTTCTTTTTCCTATATGTCTTGCCACCATATGGGTATAAGAAGAGAGAGAGACGGGATTGTAGGTGTAGTATTTTAGAGGAAATTTCCTTTGGATAAATTTATAGTAAAAGCAAATGTGCTCACCTTTTTCAGAGCCTATTTTTTCTTGGCTCTAAGTTTGCAGGCTTAGTGTCAAATTGGGGTGACACCTCCCCTTACCGGACAAAGTGCAGGATGCAGTAATAAATGTAAATAATTTATTATTAGCTGTAATTAAAAAAGTATATAAAATAACACAATACTAGAAAATAAAAAATGATCAATATAAAATAAAGTGCAATAGTGAGTCTGTTCTCCTCTGCCAAGACGCGTTTCACTTTAATCAGCTTCCTCAGTTGGCCGTGGATTGCATTCTGTCAGTTCCGGTTTTTGTACGTTCCAAAAAGCCCGCCTGTTTTTCAATTAGCCAATCGGCTCTCTTTCTTTCCGACGTTGTAGTGATGTAACGTCACTTCCTGTTCCGGTATCTCGGTGGACTCCAGGTCCCATGGTGCTCTGCGTCTCCTCTGTGACTTCCGGGTTAGTCCGTTTGTCGGAGAAAAAATGTATTTTCCGCAAATCAAAGTCTTTATATATGATTTCACCTCCAAATCAAAAGAAAGTGTGTTATTCTCTTTACTATTCTCAATAGTAATTAATTTAATATAAACGGACTACACAATTTATATATATATATATATATATATATATATATATATATATATATATATATATATATATATATATATATATATATATGAAGGATAATATAGATCCATAGATTGTGAAGTTAGACACTTCTAGTGCAGATAGCTATTTTGCTAGGATAAAATGAGTATTATATAAATATATCTAGAAATTATTTTTATATATCGATGTCCATATGCATATTCTCCTCAGAATAAAATATAAATATTACAAAAAGGTGTATATACTCGTTTTATATGTAAGTTAAAGAGTGCATATGGACAATCTTATATTTCTGGATAGGCAAGAAGATCTATATACATAAAAAAGAATAAATCAGTGGGTGATATTAAAAACCTCTAACGAAAATTGCTTATTCTCAGGGGTTAAAGGTATATATTTAATCAGTGTATTTAGCATATGTTATAAAGGGATGATTCTGCAAAAGATCAAATTCATAGAAATCCCTCATAAAAAGACGTATTTAAAAATGCTATTATAAAAAATGACAGTTCAAAATCGGCATTGAGACCAAATGGAGCCAGAGTGTTCAAATTAAAAATCCATTAGGTGACCAGGTTCGCTTCCCAGTGGGTATTGGATAAGATAAAACGGTGCTTCCAGAATGCCATGAACAATTTGGCATAACTGGGAGCGAACCTGGTCCCCATTGCTATACCGACTTTTTGAAGATAAAAATTATCATTAAACCAAAAGTAATTATTAGATAAAATTTGTTCTATTCCTTCCAGTATAAAATTAATTTGTTCTAGGGGATATGCGTTTGTTTCTTTTAGAAAGAAACTAACTGCCTCTATGCCTTTCGAATGTGTAATAATAGTGTATAGAGAGCTAACGTCTGCAGTTACTAGAAAAAAGGTGGACTCACAGTTTATTTCTTGTAGTACTTGTATAATATTTAGGGTGTCTTTTTTAAGTAACTTTTTGTTTTTTGAACAGTAGGTTGCAAGCATTTGTCCAGGTATTCCGACTGTCTACTTGATACTGACCTTATGCCCGAGACTATCGGTCTACCTGGAGTATTAATCAGGTCCTTATGTATTTTTGGGAGATGGTAGAACACAGGTATTTTTGGTACAGAGATATTTAAATACCTGTATTCATAATCATTTAGAATATCCTCCTCTTTTCAGGCTTTTAAATTTCTGTTTTATATCTCTTGTAGGGTCGCTTTTTAGTTTTTGGTATGTGTCAGGATCGTCTACCAGTCGTTTTCCTTCCTGTATGTATCTTGATGTTTCCATGATGACTATACCACCTCCCTTGTCGGCTGGCTTTATTACTATTCCTGTATTCTTTAGTAAAGTGTTTTTTTGTTTGTTTGTTTTTTGTTTTTTTTAGAGAATTCAAATAAACTTTATTAACTTAGAATTAAAGTATTGCAATAAAATGCACAATGTGTACATCTGTGACCCAGAATCCTTCTCTGCACATTTAAAATACTTCTTCTGTACTACTTCTTATAGATACCTGGCTTCATTTATTGTAAGGTTCACAAACTCAGGAGTGCTCCCAATCCAGTCTTCTACCATGGAGCTTAGTAGCCAGAATAACCATAAGGCTTTTGTAAAGTTTTTAATGCTAACCATTCCTCTTTGGTGAGGTTCATCTGTTTTTTATATATTGGTTTAATGTTATTTATGTCCTTCATGACAGATTGTTCAAATGTGGTTATTTCCTTAGATGTAAAATTCTGTGGGAAAAAATTTAGATTTTTCTTTAAGATTAGTGTGGATATATTTTGGAGTGACTTCTTGTTCTAAGTGTCTGTCTACTCGCATAAAACATTTTTTTAAACATAATTGTCTTTTAAATTTGTTTAAATCTATAAATAGCTCAAATTTATCTAATGGTTTGGTTGGGTATATGATCCCTGAACGGCAGTATATTAGCAGGCTGCATACACGTCCAACATGGATTCCAGTCAGTATATAAATGGAAGCCGGCAGTAAAAAACCCTGTCAGTACAAAGTGTGTTTTCATGTGTAAAATAAGATTCTGCATCATTTTCTGTGATGCCTTCAGTTTCAATTAAATTAACCGTGGGTCTGTGTCTAACCGCATATCGCAGGGACTACCCCAGCAAGATTAAAACCTTCACCCACAAAATGGGAATGGTGGACCCTGCACTGGGTTGTAAAGTGGGACTCCTTTTCCCCTCCCCCATGTTAAACTAAACCCCCAACTCCTGGAGAGCAGCAAGTGGCCATTAGTTGAATTTATTTTTTTAACCCCCTTACCCATGACAATCAGCAAGGGGCATTGTGGGAACCCGGCTCCTGGTACTCTCCATTAAATTATTGTTAAAGAATCTAGTGACAAGGAGGAAGCCAATAGCTGATAATTAGATAAACAAATGCCAAATTAATGAATTGCATAAACTAATTTGCATGCAAGTAATTTGATGCCCATAGAACAGCAAAGCTAGCTGGAATGGTCCTTGACATAGGTAGGAGTCTGGAATTTTGAATTTGAATTTGAGTTTAATTAATGGGGGCTTAGCTTAGGGGTGATATAGTGGACATTTTAGGTGATAAAATACCAAGAAAAAGAATATATATATATATATATATAAGTATATACACAAATCCCAGTGAAACAAATAGTGTAAAATAAATGAAAATTATACAACCATATACAAATGTGGTAATGGGAGATATCTAAAATTAGAAACAACAGTGTGAACTCTTTAAAACAATAAGTATTTAAACAAACATAGAACTACCACTCACATGGCCCAGAGCCATACCATGCTCTGTATCACAGACTCAAGGGTGCCAATACTGTTTTTTGGGTCCACTTGGTAAATAGTAGGAGATGGAACTTCAGATGTGTAGTAAAATTCATTTTATTTGGATATTACATGTAAAAAAAACTCAAGGTACTTAGGTAGAATGGGAGTGGAACTAGAAATATAAAATCAATTGATAAAAACAAAGTTCCACTCACTACCACAGAAACAGTACCAGGAGTATAACAAATATTATAAGAACAAATACAGCAGACGTGTTTCGGCTTGATAAGCCTTGTTCCAGTGCTGATAAATTGAAATGTTTGTCTTTATATACCCTCTCTCTTTTAGAACACCTGTGTCCAATTCTCCGTTGTCTGTGTTCAAAGAACGCCATTTCCGGCTCTTTTCTTTGACGTCACTTCCTACTGCGTGTCAATGGAACGCACAGTTGGAACGCGGCTTAATCATAAGTCCTGCCGGAACACAGCGTTATCCAATAAGTCCCGACATCGGAATTTCATTTTCTCCCCACATAGTGGTAAATACGAAACTCTACTTATATGTATCTCATTATAGATACCAGGGAAGTTCATTCAGTATCAAATTAATAGGATAAATTGAAAAAATGTTTGTTTGTTTTTCTACTAATGTGTGAAATTTTTGCATTCTTGTAGGTAGGAAACTTTAAATACAATTTTTGTATTTTTTTTAAATGTAAATATTGTATTTTATTTTTTTCTCTCTTATGTTTCTCCAATTGTCCTCCCTTTTCTACTCAAGCAGACCCACCCCACCAACACACACACACACACACACACACACGACTTGGAAATTTGTTTTGGGCTGGGAAAGTGGGAATTCAAAGTAAATGAAAAAATTTCAGGCCAAAATGCAATCTCAGTAGTGCACTTTTGTAAGCAAGACTCATCATATGGGAATATTCCCAGACAAGTCTCGAGAGAGAAGTTAAATGATTGATTAATAATAACAATACTAATAAATATCTGTGATTAGCACTAGTCCCGTCTAACTCAAGCGCAGCCTAAATCTGAGTTTTACAATCACTTCTCCGTTCTGAGTCCAATGGCAGTTTTCAGTTCGTCCTGTTTGTGTCTGCAGCGGATAATCTGTCAATAACTGTTTCTGCGGCATTGCGTGCCGCGTGGCACTTAATCTTAACCTGCCAAAGAGTAAGTGACATGCGGCACGAAACGCTTTAGGGGATTATACTGTGAAAAACTGTTTGGATTTATGCTGCTATGTCCTCGTTTGTCTATTGTAAACAACTTAAATAACATGTATACTTACTAAATTCACGAACCATGGACTCTCTTCTTAAGATAGATATCGCTATCTGTGTTAATGGGCGTATTCACCCTTGTGCCACATAGGTCATGATTTATCCTCACCTCTTTCTTGGTGTGAGGGACCATCAAGTTTCTACTTTTGATTCAACCCCCAGATGTTTCTACCTAGCGACGACCCTGATATTTAATAGATGCAGGGAAGCGGCTAAAACTATAAAATCCTTACAGCCTATGATTGCTGTCCATATTCGAACAGGTAAGGAGGAAGTTAAATAGAAATGTATTAAAAGAAATCAACAAAAAAAATCTATTGATTTGTAGACAGCGGTTAAAAAAAAAAGGAATATTCTGCAACATTTGAACTGATACCACACTGGCAGCATAGTGTCAAGCTGCTATGAAGCAATTTTACACAAGAGGGCACTCCTGAACAGCATAAGCAGAATTAACACTCCAAACACTAGTTAAGCCAGCTGCAGTGGTTATGGTGCTAATATGGTGCATTCCCAGTGTAAGTGATCAAACATTTAGGGATAATTAGACAATTTACGTTGGGTCTACCAGGCGCCAGTCACTTCTTCTGCAGAGGAAACTCATGCTCTGATCTAAACTCTGCTCTTCAAGGAACTTCCGACTCCAGCGAGGTGGTTACAGGCACTTGATAAGTTTTCAAACTGTTCTTAAATTGTTTGACTACTAACTTTGGGAGGGCAAACCTGGCACCATAACCACTACAACAGGTAGTGGGTAGGTAGTAGGTAGCACAATATGGAGCGCCTAGAAAAGAGGGACATTACGATAGAAAAGAAGGTCAGAAAGATATGGGCCCAAAATAGGGACTGCCCTTCCTAAATAGGTCCACTTAGGAGATATACAGTATTGCATCATTTGGAAAGCTTGTTAAATCAAGGCCTCTATGTCTAATTGTAATTATATTTTGTTTTGTTTTTTTAAAGTAGTGAGCTACACTTTTTGTGTTTTATAAATATTCAGTACATGCTTTTCCAATTCTCCAAGGATGTTACGTATTATATACGCAGTTGATGACAGAAAAACGAGAAATAAGAGATCGCAGTCTGTGTGAAAAAGAAAACAAATGATTCTGATCTCAAAGCAATTATCTGCTTTAGATGATATCTTTTATAACGCTTACCGCAAGTTTGCATATATAAACAGTGGATGTAAAGTGTTGCCGCAACATGCTTAGGATGACACATTTAGGGCATGTAAGAGAGAATTAAGAAAAAAAAGTTGTTTTCTTAATGTGTTCTGCTGAAATATAAGAATCAACACTTGACATGCGCATAGCTGTCCTTTTGTGCATATGTCCTAAAACATAACCTTGGACCCCACCCAAAATGACACGGACACGAATTTAGAGTGGATAAAATTGTCACTGCTTTAATAAATTATAAATATAATTAAATATATAAATAACAAAATGGGTCATTGCCAAACATTCCCAATTTTTACATAGACACATAATTCACCCCAACTGAAACAGTACTATTCCCCCCTGACAATGACCCATAACATAAGCTAACAATAATCCATATAACATAACAAAACACGGCCACAACAGGCCTTATACACAAAGTGATTTAACATTGTAGGGGCATACCAAGACACCCCTACACCCACCGATTTAACATTGTAGGGGTATACCAAGACAACCCTACACCCACCGATTTAACATTGTAGGGCACGGGTGTCAAACACAAGGCCCACGGGCCGAATCCGGCCCGCCAGACCTCGTCATGTGGTCCGCAGTGGCGGATCCAGGGGGGGAGGGGGCAACGGGGCAATTGTCCCGAGATTCTCCCCTGCCGGCTAATGCAGGGCTGGCATTGCCCAAGTGCCAGCCCTGCAATGTGCCTGCGGACCGGAGGGGAGATCAGAGCTCTCCCTCTCCGGTCCGCAGGCACTGTGCTGGCAGCCGGCAGGGGAGGGAAAGAGGACCCGGGAGCTCAGCCTGCAGCTCCTCCGGGTCCTCCTTACGCGAGATTTGGAGCGTTGCCGCGGTAACCACGGCAACGCTCCAAATCTCGCGAGAGTGAACTCTAGCCCTGTAGCTGGGCTAGAGTTCATCTCACCACCACTGGGACCACCAGGGAATCCCCACCGGACCACCAGGGACTAAGAAATGTCACCCCTCCTCCCAGTAAAGGTAAGAAGGGAGGGGGGACATGAATATATTTTTAATTAAATAAAAAAAAAGCCTACCTACCCTCCTTACCCCCTATACACACACTGCCCCCATACACACACTACACACACTTCCCCCATACACACACTGCCCCCATACACACACTACACACACTGCCCCCATACACACACTAAACACAATGCCCCAGAAACACTGCCCCCCATACACACACTACCCCCATACACACACTACACACACTGTCCCCCCCATACACACACTACACACACTGCCCCACAAACACTGCCCCCATACACACACTGCCCCCCAAACACTGCCCCCATACACACACTGCACACACTGCCCCACAAACACTGCCCCCCATACACACACTACACCCATACACACACTGCCCCACAAACATTGCCCCCATACACACACTACACACACTGCCCCATACGCACACTGCCCCACAAACACTGCCCCCATACACACACTAAGCACACTGCCCCACAAACACTGCCCCCATACACACACTGCACACACTGCCCCCATACACACACTGCGCACACTGCCCCACAAAAAAACAGTAATAATTGAATGCAGTGACAATAATTTATGATAATAAAGATTTCTACGGATACAACCGGCCCTTTGAGGGTGACCAAACTGCTGATGCGGCCCCCGATGAATTTGAGTTTGACACCCCTGTTGTAGGGGCATACCGAGAAACCCCTATACCACCACGTTGAGAACCACCTACGGGCTCCAACCTACTAATTAACAAATTCTACCATGTGAATATTGTTACCAAACATCACAGCTACCAAAAACTACCTATACCCCAATATCTTATCCAGCCCCCACCGCCATGACCCAACGGGATAAACAAAGAGCACCATAACTCAAAATTAAAGGAAGGGAGGGAGGGTGGGACAACAACAGGTAAGTATGGTTAATTAAAATGGCCCCTAATCTAAAATGTCCATTATTAATAACTGAATTCCAACTGAAGCCATGCCCCCATAACCACATGACCACTAAACCCCACATCTACAAATGCCCGCCTCCTAGCTCTGTCAAGGCCCACTCCCCTTAGCTGCGCTGTTCCATGGGCTACAATCAAGACAGCCATTTTGTTTTCTAACTTACTACATGGACAGAGATGGTTATGTTCAGGCCAGAGGCATGTTTTTTTTTTGTTTTTTTTGGTTTTTTTTTAGGTAAAAACTGTTTTAGGGTGGGTAATCTAGGTTTGGTGCTCTGCAGCTCTGTGTAAATATTTCCTTATCAGGGACATAAATTCTTCAGCAAAACTATTTCCTCATGTAATAATGGCAGGGGCAGATGCATAATATAATGGACATGGGCTTGTTTTGGTGGGCGTGGTTTTGGTGAGGGGGGCAGAATTTAAATCTTGGACCCAGGCAGCACAATGTCTTAGGCCGAACTTGCCTCTAAGTGTACATTAGGTGCACAGCAGTTCATATCAGAGCACTGAATGCAAAACAGACAGTATATGATCCCTGAAGGGCAGTATATTAGCCGGCTGCATACACGTCCAACATGGATTCCAGTCAGTATATAAATTGAATCAGGCAGTAAAAAACCCTGTCAGTACAAAGTGTGTTTTCATGTGTAAAATAAGATTTTGCATCATTTTCTGTGATGCCTTCAGTTTCAATTGAATGAACCGTGGTTCTATGTCTAACCATATATCGCAGGGACTTCCCAGCAAAATTTAACCCTTCACCCACCAAATGGGAATGGGGACCCTCAGGGCTGGATTTAGATGAAAAGAGGCCCTAGGCTATTCCACTTATGAGGCCCTTTCACCTCCCATTTTTAAGTTTGTAAATTACATGAGAGACAATAAAATACATCATTACTGTGATATATATCAATATGTTAAATGAAACATGTTGTGATTGGTACTAACCTTTATAAAATATGTGGCACGGATAATAAATGTTAAAAAAAGTCGAGATGAGGGGGGGGGGTGATGAGGAGAGGGGGGGTGATTGTGAGAGGGAGGGGGTGATGAGGAGATGGGGGTGAGAGGGAGAGGGGGGGTGATTGTGAGAGGGAGAGGGGTGATGAGGAGAGGGGGTGACTAAAAAAATTACCTTAAACCCCTGGTGGTCCAGTGGGGGCTGCCTGGTGGTCCGGTGGTTTTCCCTGGTGGTCCGGTGGCCCTCATTTCCGGTCTGCAGCTCGCGGCAGGAGGGGCATTGCAGTCTGCCCCGGGCACCCCCCTAGTAAGTGGCCCCCCGGGGCGGACCCCCCCCTTAGTACGCCACTGTTCATATCATATGCGTAGAATTTCTCATTTTCGGTTCAGTGTTTTAGTGTTCACTGTTTTTAGAATAGTGTAATTTTAATTTTGCTAACAATTTGAATGTAGGCCCTGAATGTAGGAAAATCCGGCCCTGGGGACCCTGCACTGGGACCCCCCCTATGTTAAACTAAACCCCCAACTCCTGGAGAGCAGAAATTGGCCATTAGTTGAATTCATTTTTTTAACCCCTTACCCATGGCAATCGGTGAGGAGCTTTGGGGGGGCCCTGCTCCTGGTGCTCTCCATTAAATTATGTATCCCTTTGTTAAAGAATCTAGGGACAAGGAGGAAGCCGATAGCTGGTAATTAGATAAACAAGTGAGGAATGAATTGCATAAACTAATTTGCATGCAAGTAATTTGATGCCCATATAACAGCAAAGCTAGCTGGAATGGGCCTTGACATAGCTAGGAGGCCGGAAATCTGAATTCCGTCACTTAGAGTTTAAGGGGGCAGGGCTTAGGGGTGATATACCGTATACGGCATTTCAGAATGTTTGTAAACAATAGGCACCAAGATATTTTCGGGTGGCAGAACACGAGCGGCTTCCACTGACCTGAAGAGAAAACTGTCCCATATATTTGGATGTAAATAACTGACTTACCTGGCATTCTGAGCTACAAACACTGTTCAAGGGCTAGTAGTCAAAGCCATTTCCAAGAAATGACCAGTGGAATCATGGTTGTAGAAAAGGGTGCTGCAAGAATTTGTGTGTTTTGTTTTCTGTAGAAGCAAAGATCAAAATAATTGACCTTCAGGAACACATCTTGTTTTGCCAGGAAAGCCTGTTATAGCTAGTCATTAGTGATGTACCGAACTGTCCGCCGGCGAACAGTTCCCGGCGAACTTAGCGTGTTCGCGTTCGCCGCGGCGGGCGGACACATGCGCAGTTCGATCCGCCCCCTATTCGTCATCATTGGGCAAACTTTGACCCTGTGCCTCTCGGTCAGCAGACACATTCCAGCCAATCAGCCGCACTCCCTCCCTTCCACACCCTCCAACCTCCCTCCCAGCATCCATTTTTGATTCATTCTGAAGCTGCATGCTTAGTGAGAGGAGGGAAAGTTTAGCTGCTGCTGATTAGATAGGGAAATTGATAGCTAGGCTAGGGTATTCAGTGTCCACTACAATCCTGAAGGACTCATCTGATCTCTGCTGTAAGGACAGCACCCCAAAAAGCCCTTTTTAGGGCTATAACATCAGGCTGCTTTTTTTTTTTTTTTCCTGTGTAATGTAATTGCAGGTGCCTGCCTGCCAGCTTCTGTGTGAGGTTCACATTGGATACTGTGCCTACTTGCCCAGTGCCACCACTCATATCTGTTTTTACAATAGGTTAAGCTTTACATTTAAAATAAATATTTTTTTTTCACTGTAATAGAAGAGCAGTTGCCTGCCTGCCAGCTTCTGTGTCAGGTTGGATGCCTTGCCCATTTGCACAGTCAGTGCCACCACTCATATCTGTTTTAACAATAGGTTAAGCTTTACATTTAAAAGAAATAATTTTTTTTCACTGTAATAGAAGAGCAGTTGCCTGTCTGCCAGCTTCTGTGTCAGGTTGGATGCCTTGCCCATTTGCACAGTCAGTGCCACCACTCATATCTGTTTTAACAATAGGTTAAGCTTTACATTTAAAATAAATATTTTTTTTTCACTGTAATAGAAGAGCAGTTGCCTGCCTGCCAGCTTCTGTGTCAGGTTGGATGCCTTGCCCATTTGCACAGTCAGTGCCACCACTCATATCTGTTTTAACAATAGGTTAAGCTTTACATTTAAAATAAATATTTTTTTTTCACTGTAATAGAAGAGCAGTTGCCTGCCTGCCAGCTTCTGTGTCAGGTTGGATGCCTTGCCCATTTGCACAGTCAGTGCCACCACTCATATCTGTTTTAACAATAGGTTAAGCTTTACATTTAAAATAAATAAAAAAATTTCACTGTAATAGAAGAGCAGTTGCCTGCCTGCCAGCTTCTGTGTCAGGTTGGATGCCTTGCCCATTTGCACAGTCAGTGCCACCACTCATATCTGTTTTTACCATAGGTTAAGCTTTAGATTTAAAAGAAATAATTTTTTTTCACTGTAATAGAAGAGCAGTTAGTTGTCTGCAAGCGTCTGGGTGTCAGGCCTACTTCAGCGTGTGCTCTGCAGACCTGTGCCAGCGTGCTTTGACAGTTGCCAATCATATCTGGTGTCTCTTTAGCGTGCTTTTACAAAGAAAAAAGGTTTCCAGTGTAAGCTAATAGCAGCCAGTCAGTGTCCTTCAAGCGGCTCTGTCAGGCCTTCCTTCAGCGTGTGCCCTGCACAACCCTGCCAGCGTACTTTGACAGTTGCCACTCATATCTGGTGTCTCTATAGCGTGCTTTTACAAAGAAAAAAGGTTTCTAGTGTAAGCTAATAGCAGCCAGTCAGTGTCCTTCAAGCGGCTCTGTCAGTCCTTCCTTCAGCGTGTGCTCTGCAGACCTGTGCCAGCGTGCTTTGACAGTTGCCAATCATATCTGGTGTCTCTATAGCGTGCTTTTACAAAGAAAAAAGGTTTCTAGTCTAAGCTAATAGCAGCCAGTCAGTGTCCTTCAAGCGGCTCTGTCAGTCCTTCCTTCAGCATGTGCTCTCCAGAACTGTTCCAGTGCACATTGCCAATCATATCTGGTGTCTCTATAGCGTGCTTTTAAAACCAAAATTTTTTTTTTTATAGATTGAATAGCAGTTACTTGTCTTCAAGCGGGTGTGTCAGGCCTACAGTGTGTGCTCTGCAGAACTGTTACAGTTCACATTGCCAATCATATCTGGTCTCACAGTAGCTTGCACGCATAGTACCACTAATCCCCAAAAAAATGACAGGCAGAGGCAGGCCACCCCGCAGGGGCCGTCGTGGTCGTGGTGCTGTGATTCCCTTTTGCCCTAGAATAATGCCCAGTTTTCAGAAGCCACGTACCCTGAACTTGAAAAGTTCTGATGACATAGTTGACTGGCTAACACAGGACACCCAATCTTGTACAGCCTCCGCTCGGAACCTTAACGCACCATCCTCCTCCAGCTTAGCTTCAGGCACCTCTCAAGATACCACTCACCCGCCTGCCGCCACCACCAAAACTAGCACCACAGCCGCTTTACTTGGTATGTCAGAGGAGTTATTCACACACCCGTTTGAAGAAATGAGTGATGCGCAACCATTATTGCTAGAGGATGTAGATAACAGGGATATGTCTCAGGCAGGCAGCATTAAACACATGGAGGTACGGTGTGATGATGATGATGATGTTGTACCCGCTGCTGCTTCCTTTTCTGAGTTGTCAGATACAAGCGAAGCGGTTGATGATGACGATGCGTCCATGGATGTCACGTGGGTGCCCGCTCGGCAAGAAGAAGAACAGGGCGAAAGTTCAGATGGGGAGACAGAGGAGGAGGAGACGAGTTGGAAGCAGGGGGGGGTCGTCGCAAGGAGCTAGTGGCACAGTCAGACAGCATGCATTGGCACCCGGGGTCAGCCCGACAGCACGCCAATCAACGCATGCTGTGTCCACCACCAGAATGCCGTCATTGCAGAGCTCAGCAGTGTGGCATTTTTTTTGTGTGTCTGCCTCGGACAACAGCGATGCCATTTGCAACCTGTGCCAAAGGAAACTGAGTCGTGGGAGGTCCAACACCCACCTAGGTACAACTGCTTTGCGTAGGCACATGATCTCACATCACAAACGCCTATGGGATCAACACATGAGTACAAGCAGCACGCCTACTCTAAGTCGCCATCCTCCTCCTGGTCTAGCATCTTCAGCCACGTCAACCACTGCTGTCCTTCTTGCCCCCTCTCAACCATCCGCCACTCCGTCTCCCGCCTTGAGCAGTTCCCGCTCATCTGCCCACAGTCATGTGTCTGTCAAGGACATGTTTGAGCGTAAGAAGCCAATGTCACCAAGTCACCCCCTTGCCCAGCGTCTGACAGCTGGCTTGTCCGAACTATTGATGCACTGTCTACCTGTGTATGTGCGTCTGACAGAGAGTATCCTTGTGTGTGCGAATGTATGTCTCTGTGAGCATGTTTGCGTTTTTGTCTGAGACCCTATGTGTATGGGGTAGCTGATGGTGAGAGGGAGCGGGGGGTGTGATGGAGAGAGGGAGCGGGGGGTGTGATGGTGAGAGGGAGCGGGGGGTTTATGGTAATGTGAAAGGGAGCGGGGGGTTGATGGTAATGTGAGAGGGAGCGGGGGGTTGATGGTAATGTGAGAGGGAGCGGGGGGTTGATGGTAATGTGAGAGGGAGCGGGGGGTTGATGGTAATGTGAGAGGGAGCGGGGGGTTGATGGTAATGTGAGAGGGAGCGGGGGGTGATGGTAATGTGAGAGGGAGTGGGGGGTGATAGTAATGTGAGAGTGAGAGGGAGTAATGTGAGAGTGAGAGGGGGTAATGTGAGAGTGAGAGGGGGTAATGTGAGAGTAAGGGGGGTAATGTGAGAGTGAGGGGGGTAAATGTGAGAGTGAGGGGGGTAAATGTGAGAGTGAGAGGGGGTAAATGTGAGAGTGAGAGGGGGTAAATGTGAGAGTCAGAGGGGGTAATGTGAGAGTGAGAGGGGGTAATGTGAGAGTGAGAGGGGGTAATGTGAGAGTGAGAGGGGGTAAGGTGAGAGTGAGAGGGGGTAATGTGAGAGTGAGAGGGGGGTGATGGTGAGTGGGGGGGAGGCTGAGGGTGGTGACGGAGGGTTATGCTGAGGGTGGTGATGCTGAGGGTGGTGGGGGTAATGCTGAGGGTGGTGATGCTGAGGGTGGTGGGGGGTGATGGTGGTGGGGGTGAGGCTGAGGGTGGTGGGGGGGTGATGGTGACGGTGGTGGGGGGGTGAAGCAGATGGTGGTGGTGGGTGTAGCTGAGGGGGGTGAGGCTGAGGGTGCTGGGGCGTGATGGTAGGGAGGGGTGATGGTGGTGGGGGGTGAAGCTGAGGGTGGTGGGGGTGAGGCTGAGGGTGGTGATGGTGGGTGATGGTGGTGGGGGGTAATGGTGAGGGTGGGGAGGGGTGATGGTGGTGAGGGTGGGGAGGGGTGATGGTGGTGGGGGTGAGGCTGAGGGTGGGGGGGTGAGGGTGGTGGGGGATGATGGTGGTCGGGGGTGAGGCTGAGGGTGGTGAAGCTGGGGGTGAGTCTGAGTGTGGTGAGGGGTGATGGGGAGGGAGAGCCTACCTTTCCCTGGTGGTCCAGTGGGCTCCCTGGTGGTCCGGTGGGCACTGCTCCCTGGTGGTCTGCAGCTCCGCAGAGCTGCAGACCGTGTAATCTCGCGAGATTTCAGAGCGTTGCCGTGGTAACCCGCGGCAACGCTCTGATTGGCCAATTCTCGCGAGTCACATGGTCTGCAGCTCTGCACACTGCGGAGCTGCAGACCAGTGTCTGCGATGGTGGCCGGGCAGCCAGGAGGGGCAAGCCACCGGGCCCCCTCCTGGTGTCAGGTCCTCGGTTAGTGACCGAGGACCTGACACACTCTGCCAACAGGCGGTTTAGGCGGCCGCCTAATTAGAGAGCCGCCTCTGTTTGTTGTATATCTTGTATATCATTTATTTATATTTTATATTTTATATATTCTTCTATAGCTCCTCCTGCTTATTTTATAAAAAGGGACAAACCTAAAAAAAAAAAACTTTTTTTTTTTTTTTTAAATTCTATAACATAATATAAAAATTTATCTAAAAAGTGGCAAATTTCGAATTCGGAGTTCAGACCATAGGGAATAAGGGTATTTAATTTGAAGATCCATTTAATCTCTTCTTTACTGAGTTTCTGGTTAAAATCACCCCCCTTCAATCTTTTTCCACTCTACTTAATCCTAAAAACTGACTGCCTAACGGAGATTGATTATGATGTATTTTGTAATGGAGGGGTACACTATGATTCTCACCCCCCCTTTATTATGTTTCTACTATGTTTCTCAATCCTAACATGGAGTGGCCGAGTAGTTTTACCCACATAGTTTAATCCACAGGGACATTGCATTACATAAATCACATTATTTGTATGACATGTGATAACATCTCTAATTACATATTCTTTCTTCTCCTTACTCATAAATTGTGTGATTTTTCTTTTTTTATTCCCTGTTCTTCTGCACGCCAGGCACTGTCCACAACCAAAAAAAACATTTTTCTTGCTGAAAAAACGTGTCCTTCTTTTTCTTCTCCCTGATAAAACTAGATGTAAGGATACTTCATAAATTCCTTACTCCTCTATGGATAAATTGAGGTTGTGACGGTAATATTTTCTCTAACATTGGGTCTTGGCCGAAGAATAGGCCAAAACCTTTTTATAATTTTCCTAATTTTAACATTTTCAGTGCTGTAATTGCAAATAAATGGCACTCCTTCCATATTGTGTTGTATACGATCCTTATATCTCAAGAGATTATTACGTTCTGTCTCTTTAACCTGTACCCTTGCTTCTTCTAATTTAGTATCCTCGTATCCCTTTTCTAAAAAGTCCTGTTTAATCTTCATTGACTGATTGTTATAATTCTCCAAATCTGTGCAATTCCTCCTAATGCGTAAAAATTGCCCTCTAGGGGCTTTCTCCAACCACGGAGTAAAATGGCAACTTGCCCTTTCAATAAAACTATTAGCATCTACAGCCTTAAAAAATTTTTTATATAGGTGTGTAGTCCTTAACTACACAACGTGTTGGTAAAGAGCCTAAAGAGTGGCTCCATACTTGTGAGTATAAATATTTATATTTCTTACATACAAATACGGATTCCAGACTATATTGCACCATATATATTTCTGTTTGAACTCTAGCCACATCGTGGGATACGTTTTGGATACAAGAAAGGGAAAGGTCGCCTTTACGGACCTGAGAGCGTATATCCCTGAGCTTGGTTGTTAGCTCCGTAATATGTGAGTGGTTCCTTATATAGAGTAATAATTTTAATATCTTTTACAGTTTTGCACTATGAGTATTTAATCTCTCTTTCAGAAACTCTGTGATTTTTTTCGGGAGTGACAACTACTAAAGAGTTTGGACAAATTTCCATTTGTACGTAGCGCTACACCTTTTGTTATATTTATGGGATGTGTTTCTTCGCGATTTTAATGAGGCAGCTTCATCACCGGAACTGGAACTGTTTACAGATGCGTCGGGGAATGTGGAAAGTGTGCAGAAAAGTGGCCTGCAGACTGGACCACAAGCTCGCTTATTAGGAATTTAGCCTTTTTGGAATTGTTTCCGTTGGTGGTTGCTTTATTGTTATGGGGGCACGTTTTGAGGGACAGGAAGGTCATTTTCTTTAGCAACAACAAGGCAGTTGTGTATACAGTGAATAATTTTTTGGGTTCTTTGATCCCGGTTGTAATACTGCTTCGTCATTTTGTTTTGAGTTGCATGCCCATCATGTGCCTGGGTTATTGAATGTAATTTCTGATTCGCTTTCTCATTTCCAGTGGGTGAGGTTTCGTGCAGAGGCTCCTGGAGCACAGATGGTTTGGCCTGTCCGGACAAAATGTGGTGGCTTGGAACTTCCTGCTTGGAGGTCTGAACAGGGATTCGTTGGTGCTGGGCACATGTGCAGCCTACATTAAGGTTTGGGAAGGAAAATTGGCTTGCACGGGGTGACATCAGTCAGTGGGGTTTCGTCTTGAGGCCCTGTTGTGGTTTCTTTGTCAATTGTTTGCCTCTGGGGCTTCTCTGTCAGTGGTCAATTGGAATTTGGTGGTGTTGGCCTACCACTGAATGGATGGGAGGACTTGACAAAACACTTCCTGGTTCTTCAGGCTCTTAATGTTTTTCGGAAAGGGAAGAAGGCTTCGGACTCTAGGAGGCATGTGTCTTTTGCATTGCTTCACTGGCTCGTGGGGGTATTACTGGGTATTTGTTTTTCTCGATATGAGATTTTATTGTTTTCGGTTGTTTTAGTTTGGACCTTTTTGGGGGTATTTTAGGTCGGTGAACTGGTCAGTAGTAGCCGACTTTGTGGAGGTGGTCTCCAGGCTTTGGACTTGGAAATTTGGGGTAAAAGAGTATCAATTCATCTTGACATTCTAAAACTGATGTCTTTGGTAAAGGCATCTTAATTAATTTGTTTTCCTTACCAGGGGCAAGTACATGGCAGACTGTTCCAACGTTGGGGGCTATTTATAAATGAGGATGGTTCTTCCTTGTTCAAGTATCAGTTTGCTTGTGTTGTTCAGCTAGGTCTGGGTCATTTGTGGTTTTGGATGCGTCGCAGTTTGGCACGCATTCATTTCATGTAGGGGGGCCATAGAGTCAGCTCGGTTGGGGTTGGGTGATGAGTTGGTTAAGAAGATCGGGCTGTGGGAATCATATAGGTTCCGGTCCTACGTGCGGCCCGATCGTTTGGTGTGATTCATGGGTTTTGGTGGCGGTTGTTATACGTTATGGTGATGTTAAGTTGTTTTCTTTCTTCATACAGGATGGGTCGTCTGGCTGATTGGCCACTTCTTCATCTATTGGTCTAAATGGAGAGCCGCTGTACGTTACCAAGGTATACAGCTGGGCTTTCCGCAAGATTTGGTTTGTCAGCACTGGATTGGTTTTCGAGGTTTTGGGTGACATGATATCTGTTGTGAGTTGCTTTGGAGGCTAGGTCAGGGACAGGCTCCGCATTTCATTCTGATTCACGAGGGGAATGAACTGGGGCTTGTGCCCCAGAGGGAATTGGTGTGCTGCATTAAGAGAGATGTGAATAAGGTTAAGGGGTTAATCCCGGGTGTGATTACTGTATTTGGTCTGAAATAGTACTGTGCCTTCATTGGCGCTACGCTAGGGATCCTATGGCGATTGCCAGATGCCAACGTAAGATCAATAAATGAATAGTCTATATTACATATATAAGGGGGGATAGTTATGCACCAATAGTTGGAAGTGATGCTTCCAGGTTATTTCCAGCGTGATGGGGCGCATCTTTCAGATGTGGGCATTGATTTCTTGAATATGGGCTCTCAGGATGGTTTTAGGCTAGCTTTGTTCAGGTGGGGTGGGGACGCTCAGGTAGCTTAAGGAGGTCAAGCTCTGAGCAGTGGTGGGGATGGAGAGAAATTGGGGGGTAAGTTGGTTCAGCAGGTGGGATATATTTTAAGTTCAGGATCAATAGTAAGTTTGGATTGGTTTGGTTTGGTAGGTCCCAACCCATCAGTAGCTCGGAACCTGTGTGTGTAGGGTAATCTTGGTACCCCTACAAGTGGAAATGGATGCCCTTGGTGGCTGTTTTAACTGCTTGTGTTATATTAATGTTATATGGTTATATTGAGAAAAAAAGTTACCTGCGCTCTCTCCCTAATCACTATGTATATTTAGACAAATGGAGGTCATTTAGTTACTCCAATGGCCATTGGAGGGAATGCCCGCCTGCCAACGTCAAGCCAGACCCCGTAAGCAGGTCCTACACTGACCCTTTACCTTGCTTCCTTGAGCTTCTGGCAAAGATATCTCCACTGAGACAGAGAGGGGTATTTTTTATATACACCCCTATATACTTATTAACCCTTAATAGGGAACACATAGGATGGGCGGCTGTATTGTAACAAAGCTGTGTGATACAAAAAAGTGAATACAAATACAAAAAGATAATTTGTCTAAATATACATAGGGATTAGGGAGAGAGCGCAGGTAACTTTTTTTTTTTTACAGTTAATGTACCCTGTTTATTTATAGTTTTTTGGGTTTTTTTTAATTCTTTATTTTGGACGTGCAGTGAGAGATACAAGCTTTAGTAATGACGTAATGACTTATGACAAGAGATATAACAAAGTTTAAACAAAATACGGTCAGTAATTGCTGCACATTTTTTTTTTTTTTAAAGAAGAAAACAAGCTTATTAACGGTAAGGCAACATAATAGAAGTGTACGTGCTGAGTCTAGGAGCAACTTAATTTGGAAATACTTCTGGCTACGAACTCATACGAGGGGGAACTTGCGCAATTTGAGGGGCTAATAAACAGGAGTTAATTGTCGCATGAGTATGCTGTTTTGATTTGCTAAAATCAAGGTGAGGCAAAGCTATGTCATGCTGCAGGAACACACTCTAAATATGCTGGGTAATCTGTTTTACCTGTGCGCTATGCCAGCTATGGCGCATATAGCTGAGCTAACTGACTCCTCCCGAGTAGCTGTACAGTGATGTTGGCCTGGATTTCGGAGGCTTTGCTTCCCTGAATCCGATTTATCTCTACATTGCATATGAAGGACTAGGCTCGTGGATGCATGGGCTTATGGCGGTCCATCACAGAGCATAGTGGGGGATGCATATATCGTTTTGATCATGAGGTGGTGAACAAAAGAAAATTAATAAACAAGCAGAATAAGCATATTAATAATTTGCTACAGGAGCTGGTCCCACACTTAACTGCCCACAATCCCAACATGAGAGAGGATGCCAGGAAGATATGAGGCATAGAACTTTCAGGGGTGTGATAGGGTGTGCCACAGGAGTCCAACGTTCATATGCCATGCTGAGAATGGGCCAGAGTTGGCCAGGAAGCCCGGGTGAGTCCCCTTCATCCAATTCCCACCCTGCAAGGGTGCCATTGGATTTTCTGATGGGTGCAGGGTTTCCCTTGTGCTGACGTATTGGCCCGCTGCATCATCCGCGGCGTCCCAGGCCCGGGCTGCCGAGGTGTGTTATGGCTGATTGTGGGCAGGTTAGGAGACTTGGCATGTTGGCTCTTTATTTTTTTTTTTTTAAATTCTTTATTTTTGGTATGACAGTGGTATACATACTTGTGATAGAACATTAGTTACAAGGCATATTCAGTCGAGTACATCGGTTTGGAAACAGAACATGTTTCGGCTTGTAATAGATTCCGCTGCGTCTGCCTTTCAGGTGCGGTTCCTGAGGTCTGCCAATATTCGCTTTTTGGTGTCATTTTTGAATATTTAGTAGATAAAACATAGTAAAAACTCAGTAAAAGGAAACTCAATAACACATAAGAAAAAACATGCTCGGAGGGTCATGTCGGTTGGTTAAAAACAAGTTTCTTACTCCGGGTTCAGATCGCTAGGTTATATACCTGCCAGCGATACTGAGTGGCCGGGTATGTAAGGATCCTGACCTCCCCTGGTTGTGAATGGATAGAGGTGGACAGTCCCTCCTCCGTCAGGTTATGGAGTAACAGGAGGGGGAGGGGAGGGGGGGGGGGAAAGGGGGGGGGAAGGGGTTCCTCATGGTGTAGGTCGGAGCGCCGTGTCGAGGGATGCTCTTTATGCCGGCTTGGGGTGCCGGGTCTGCGAGGTGGGCCTGTTATGGTCTCTAGTTAATCTCCCAATCGCCAGCCATCCACAATTCCCATATTTTTTCGTAGGTTTTTATGTTGCCTCTCACTAGTGCTGTGAGGTTGTCCATAATCTGTATGTCTTTTATTTTGTGGATTACCGTGTTTACCTGGGGGATTTCTGGTTTGAGCCACGCCTGCGCCATTGTAAGTCTGGCCGCTAGCGTAATTTTATGTAAGAGTTTCTGTTCCTTCCTCGGCCAGTCGTCTAGCGGTCTAGAGAGTAGGAACACCCATGGATCTACCAGTATACGCCTATGGAATACCTTTTCGAGTAGGGTCCCGATATCCCTCCAGAAGGTCTGTGCTTTTGGGCATTCCCACCACATATGGATGTAAGTCCCTTTATGTCCACACCCTCTCCAGCACAGATCGTCTGGGGTTTTTTGCATGCGGTATAGTTTTACCGGGGTTGTATACCATCTCAGCATGGTCTTGTAGGCCTGCTCTTGTAAGGTGACACATACTGAGAGAGCTTTATTTGCGTCCCATATTTCTCTCCAATCTGTGCCCTCTAGGGTCTCCTTGAGGTCGGTTTCCCATTGCGTGGTGTAATGCAGGTCGCCCCAGTCAGTGCCGTTTGTGCATATGAGTGCGTAGAGATTTGTGATAAGTCCCTTTGGGGGATTTCCTTTGAGGCAAATGCGTTCGAAACTCGTGAGCATAGTTTTTGCTGCCTTTTTTGCTAGGTTGTGTTGTGCAAAGTCTCTAAGTTGGACATATCTGAAGAAGCATGTTGGCTCTTTAGATCCGCCTTGTTGGGGTCGGTGGTTCCGCATTTCGGCTTTAGTCGAATGTGACCCTTTTGTCGCCTCTGCCCTGCCGTCTGGCGTGTGCTACCCCGTCGCCTGGTCGCTGCAGCGTATGAGCGCCGCCTTCGTGGGCGATTTCGTGGGTGGTGAGGGCTTCTTTGAGCTGTCTTGCCATGTGTCAGCACCCTTGGTGATCGGGCGCCATGGCTGTGCGTCGGGCCCTGTAGTGCGGCACCTGACGTGGTCTCCGTTATGGGGGTCTGCATGAGGGCCTCCAGCCTTACCCACAGTGCTCCGAATAGGCGGCTGTAGCGGAGCTCGGTTTCCCTCCAGATCTCGCGTTGGGCTGTGGTGAGTGAATCGTCCACTATGGAGTAGTCGGTGCCTGTGCCCATCACTATAAATGGTTGCTTGCATTGCCTTGTTAGGGCGTGTGTGTCCGCCATCTTGGAGGCCTTGGGACCCTCTTTGCTTGGGTAATTTGAAGGCTTAGTCAAGAGGTCTAGGGCCCGAGGCTCCCTGTCTGACGGGGACCGGGATGTCCCCCACCGGTCCATAGGGGGGGGGGGGGTTCGTGTCGTTCTGCTGTGGCTGCTTGCGGTTGGCGGGAGAGCGGCCGTCTCACCTCGCCACCTCCTGTGGTAGGCCTCAGTTTGCTGGTATGGCTCCCGGTCATCCCGGGTGGTGAGTCGGGTATCAGTCGATTCCGGCGGGTTACCCAGATGCTGTGAGCCCCTGTACGGGTGGTTTATGGCTCTGCAGCCCGATTTTCAGTCAATTTTGTTGCCTTGTAACAGGAGCTCTAGCAGAGTGCGTCTTGCTAGCTCGCTGGTTAGGCTCCGCCCCCGTAACTTTTTTTTTTCTTTGGTTTTTAACTATATATTGGGGCTGATGTGTACTGTAGTCATTGCTGCCGCCCAGGAGTGATGGGAGTGAGTGCAGGACTTATCTTTTTGTATGCTTATATTGATGTATTGTTATTTATGGAGGGGTCAGTGTCTGTGGATAAAGATATATGTAAAGGTTACGGTGCTGTGATGAAGTGTTGTTGACAATGACCTTTATTTAATTATTACATTTATTTTTATAAAGAATTCTAATAAAGCTGTGATCATTTTAATCCAAATGTAATTGTGTCTATGTTTTATTTGAATTTTTTTTTTAATAGGGGTCAATTTTAGTAATATGCCAGTGGGATGACTATGTGCATGTCATGTTTTTTTTTTACGTATTTCGATATAAAGGTAATTAGTTATTTAGTGATTCTTATGAATGAATGAGTGATGGATTTGCCCAAAAATCATTGAGAAAGTCTATGTGTATGTGTATCACTCCAACATTTCTGTTTACATTGCACTAAACCAGGGGTAGTTAACCTGGTCCCTAATGCCCACTAGTGGGCAATTTGGGATTTTTTTTAGGTGGGCGATGGTGGGTTCTGCAGAAAATGCCCAGTGGGCTTTGATGGCCGTGGACCAGGGCTGGCACTGGAGATCCTTTCCTCTTCGCTGCTGACTCATACAGAGCCAGCCTTGCTGTAAGCCCTCTCAGGCTGGTGAGAAAATCAAAGTTCTAACCTCTTTTACCAGCCCGCTGGCACTTAGTTCCAGCAGAAGGCTCTGTGTTCCTCCCGCGAGCAGGCTGGTCGCAGCGTTGCCCCACGTTACTATGGCAATGCTCCAATACAGTGCTTTGCTCACAGAAGAACAGGAGACTCATCTGTAGCCGGAGGAGCTATAGGCTAAAGTGAACATGCCAACATTGGACCACCAGGGCTTGCAGTATTATGTCCCCCGTCCCTGGTAAAAAAGTAAAAAGAAGGAAGGGAGAGACATTAAGATAGATTTTCACAACTCACCCACCTACACACAGCATAGACCCTATGCACCCTTCACACACAAACACACACTACACCCCTCACACACACACACACACACACTGACTGCCCCCTTCACACACACATACAGACTGCCCGTCTAATACACGCACTGCCCCCCTCTTACACGCACTGCCCACTTCACATACGCACAGCACCTCTCACATACACAGCACCTCTCACACATACACACTGCACCCCCACCCACACACTTCCGCCTCACACACACAGCACCTCAGATACACATAGAAAAAAAAAGTTAACGAGATAAATTTAAGTACTTATTTTAAAAAAACAACCCTCTTTCTAAAAAAAAATTAAATAAAATTGCGCTTGCCCTATAAACTTACTGCTGCACTCATAGTGGGCAGTAAGGACATTTTACCATCAATAAAGATACAAAAGTGGGCGGTAGGTATTGAAAGGTTGACTACCCCTGCACTAAACCATAGATCTATCACGCACCGTAATACAATACATGTAGATGGTGGATGAATTAGTTATATGTATTAGATAGCTGTTTCCTCTGTCCTCTATGCTTTATTTACATTGCTCCTTCCTCTCCCATAGCTTAATGAAATACAATAGAAACCTTCCCACCGAGAGTGTGGAACCTTAGAGAGAGTTTAGGCTGCTCCCCCACCTCTGTACTACTTCGACACAGAGCGTCACACCTCTAGTCCATTTATGAGTACGATTATATCATTTTAATTGATTTTAATTGGATTAACGTCCTGGACCCTTTTGATGGTCAGCAGACTCTGGAGGATGTAAATGTATATATGTACACATCCTTATCCATATACACTGATCAGCCAAAACATTAAAATTACTGACAGGGGAAGCCAATAACCTTCATTATATTGTTACAATGGAACCTGTCAAGGCGTGGGTTGTATTAGGCAGCAAGTGAACAATTAGTTCTTCAATTTCATGTGTTGGAAGCATGAGAAATGGGCAAGTGAAAAGATCTGATTGACTTTGAGAAGGGCCGAATAGTGATGGCTAGACAACTGGAGGCCCCACCTTGCAACTTACAGGATTTAAAGGATCTGCTGCTAATGCCTTGGTGCCAAATATTACAGGACACGTTCAGAGGTCTTGTGGAGTCCATGCCTCGACACATCAGAGCTGTTTTGGGAACATGAAGGAGGCCTACATACTTTACCCCTTGCATACAAAATAACTCTACATTCTGTCACTTTCGCCTTAATAAAAAGCTCCGGATTGTACTTATTTTTATCAAGCAATGTGTTTGTCATTTTTCTTATGGCCATATTTCAAAATGAATACTCGTTCTTTCTATGACATTATTGTAATATTCCAGATCGCCTAATAATTGCAGACTCTAAGTTGTCATACCTGACATTAATCCTATTTTCAATAAAAATATATTAAAAATCACTTAAAGATACAGGGCTGGGGGGGGCGGAGCCTAGCTGCCAAGCCGAGTGGACGAGCCAAAACTGAGCTCCTGCACTGTCTGCCCGAGATCCCAAGCTGCGGTGACCGAGGCCCGCAGAATGGCTGGCAAGGGGGAGACGGCCGCTCTCCTTTCCTTCTACCTGCTCCACGACCACTTCGACGCTCAAGCATCCTACCCCCCCCCCCCCCCAGGACCAGTGGGGGATATCCCGGTCCACGGCGCGAACCCAGACCGAGCCTATGCACACTGTGAGGGCACCGGGTCTGGCGCCACGTGGCTCATCAAACATGGCGGCGGAGACTGCTACCTCAGCCTGCAACCCCTGAGCAGGGTTACGACCGCGGCACAGACCTTATGCAGCGTCTGGATGCCCTATTCCACAACTTCTGGGAGAAGCTCCAGCAACGCGCACAGCGCGCTGAAGCAACACGAAAAAAGAACTTTGGGCGGCCAGGCGAGAGGGGGGCTACAGCGGGCACAGCACCGGACCGAAAGCCGACACTCACGTACCCTAGCCCACCCGGGCGGAAGGCCAAGAGGGCTACGACCCGCAAGCGTCGGCCACAAGGGCGGATTCTCAAGCGGCAACCAAACGGCAAACCTAGCGGCAGCGACTTGGCTTACTTCTGAAAGCTCCCACACTCAGCGACTCTCAGGAATCGGATGACAAGTCTGGAGGGGAGGCAGTGGCAGTCTGGAGATGGAGCCTCACTCGGGGGGACTAAACTGCTTAATAGTTGCATGAACTTGCTTCTACCTCTTGGGACTTTCTGTAATGTATTGCCACACCATACACCAACTCCCATCACCACCACTATGTGTAATGCTCAATTGTTGATAAGATGGAAACAACTGCAGATTTCTGAGTTTGATAATGTTTATTGCTTTAAATAAAAAAAGATAATCAAATTGAACTGTCTCTTTAATTCCTGGCAGGTTATAAACAGCAGCGGTGTTGAAGTTGTTTTAAGATAGGGTAAATTTAACACAACCAGCGAGAAGTTCTAAATTAGGATGCAGATAATTAATAAGTAGGTGTTGAAAACAAGGTTAGGAGTTGATGTGGAGCAGATAGCGAACCACTTAGAATTAGGATGGTTATATATTAAGCTTGAGCCAATCTGGTTTACTTAACTTATGAAGGAGCGATAATCCAAATTGGTGATAGAGATTCCACAGAGAATCGAGGTTGCAGCAGGCAAGAGAATATCCAAAAACAGTCCGAGGTCGTAGGAGAGGAGAAGGAGGGTAAACGATTAAACAGTCCGGGTCCGATACACAGTAGAAGTAAATATTCAGTTTGAAGTTCGCGGGAGCTTTCGAGTTGATCCAGCACTGTGGTGTTGACGCGGTCTCTCTATGAACCCTGGGAACGACCACGTCATAGGAGGGGGAGTGGCCGCGCTCCGAGAACCCGGAAGTCCACGGTTAGCGAATGCCGGAAGGTCTGACAGAACCCCCCTCATAAGAAGCAGCCACCGGATGCTGTCAACGAGGTCTGGATGGGTAGCGAGCATGGTACGCATTGATAAGTCGACGAGCATGCACCGCGGAGGACGACACCCATGAATCTTCGTCAACTCCGTAGCCCTTCCACCGGACAAGATATTGTAAGGAACCACGATGGATTCGTGAGTCGAGAATCCTCTGGACCTCGTATTCCTCTTCACCTTGTACCAGAATGGGATCAGGAGTGGTAAGAACATCCCTCATGAAAGGGTCGGAGTGGTGTGGTTTAAGCAATGACACATGGAAGACTGGATGTAGTTTCATGGTAGGTGGAAGTTTCAATCTAACCACGTTTTCGTTGATGAGCGACAATATACGAAAAGGGCCAAGGAAGAGTGAACTCAGTTTCTTTGAGGGACGGTTGGTGACAATGTTTTTTGAAGAGAGCCATACTAGATCACCAACCTTGTAGGTAGGGGAAGGTCGTCTACCAGTATCGAAAAACTTTTTCTGAGCAGATGATGCATTTTTAAGGTTATCACGTAACCTGAGGAAGAGGGCAGACATGAACGAGTTATGGTTGGAGACGTATGGATTAGAAGAAGGAAGTCCTTGATCGGGGAATGAAGAAGGATGGAATCCAAAATTTGAGAAGAATGGAGTCATTTTGCTACTAGTGTGTACCGAGTTGTTGTATGAGAACTCTGCCATTGGTAACCACGTGATCCAATCATCTTGTAAATGAGAGCAATAACACCGCAAGTATTGTTCAACACATTGATTAACTCTCTCTGTTTGTCCGTTGGTTTGGGGATGATAGGCTGAAGATAATTTACGTTGAATGTTGAGGGAGGAACACATCTCATTCCAGAATTTGGAGGTGAACTGTGTTCCTCTGTCTGATATGATTTCTTCAGGAAGACCATGGAGTTTCACGATGTTGTTGATGAATACTTTTGCAAGTTCAGATGAAGAGGGTAATTTCTTTAAAGGAATAAAATGGGACATCTTGGTGAAACGGTCTACCACTACCAGAATGGTGGTATGATGTTGCGAAGGAGGGAGTTCTACCAAGAAATCCATTGAGATGGACTGCCAAGGTCTTTCTGGAACAGGTAGGCTCAGTAATTGACCGAATGGTGGATGATGGTCAGATTTTGATCTCAGACAGGTTGGGCAGTTTTTGACATAAGATTCTATGGTTCTGTCCTGGCGAGGCCACCAGTAATATCTTTTAGACAGCTCCAGTGTTTTCCTTGTACCAGGATGACCAGCCAGAGGGGAATCATGAATCAAGGAGAGTATTTTATTCCTAAGCAAGGGAGGAATGTATAACCTGTCTTTGAAGTAGTACATACCGTCCTTTTTTGATAGATTGCCTTGTTTGGGAAGTTCAAGATCTTCTTCTTTAAGATGTTTAATATCATCAATTAATGACGAAATAATACCTATGATTTTAGGAGGTTGAGTTTCGGTTACAGGAAGATCTTGGTGAATTCTGGACAGGGCATCTGCCTTTTTGTTTCTGGATCCAGGTCTGTAAATGATTTGAAAATTGAAACGGGAAAAGAAAAGATTCCAGCGTACTTGTCTGGCAGAGAGTGTTTTGTTGGAATGAAGATATTCAAGGTTCCTGTGGTCGGTATAAACAATTACAGGAGTGCGTGTGTCTTCAAGTATGTGACGCCAGTTTTCGAATGCAGCTTTAATACTTAATAATTCTTTTTCTCCTACAGGATAATTTCGTTCAGCAGGAGACAAAGATCGTGAAAAAAAAGCTACTGGATGGAGAGGATCTTGAGGCGTTTGGTGTTGAGAGAGGACAGCCCCGATAGCTGTGTCAGAAGCATCCGTTTCCATGACGTAGAGAAAAGCAGGATTAGGTAGTTGAAGAATGGGAGCACTTGTGAATCTCCGTTTTAATTCATCAAAGGCTGCTTGAGCCTCTTCGTTCCAAGCAAAGGACCGTTTACTGCTATTGAGCAGGTTGAGGGGATGAGCAACCTTGGAGTAATTTTTAATGAACTTCCTATAGAAGTTGGCAAATCCCAGAAAACGTTGTAAGTCTTTAGTATTAGTAGGAGTAGACCAGTTGACAATGCAATCTATTTTGGAGGTATCCATACTTATTGAATGAGGGGAGATAACATATCCCAAAAAAGTGATTTCATTGACTTCAAATATACATTTTTCTGGTTTTGCGTATAATTTGTGTGTTCTTAATCTGGATAATACCCATCTCACGTGTTTTCTGTGTTCTTCAAGGTTGTTGGAGTAGATGAGAATATCATCTAAGTAAATGATGACACAAACGTCTAGGAGATCTCGGAAGATATCGTTAATGAAATGCTGAAAGGTTGCAGGGGCGTTACATAGCCCGAAGGGCATGACAAGATATTCGTAAAGACCATATCGGGTTCTGAACGCCGTTTTCCATTCATCATTGGCCTTGATTCTAACAAGGTTATATGCCCCACGAAGGTCAAGTTTAGTGTAGATGGTAGCTGTTCTTAATCTTTCAATCAACTCATTGATCAGGGGAAGAGGGTAACGATTCTTGATAGTTATTTTATTTAAAGACCTGTAATCGATGATTGGCCGAATAGTCTGGTCCTTGTTTCTTACAAAAAACATGCTGGAAGCGGCTGGTGAACAGGAAGGTCTAATGAACCCCTTACGGAGGTTTTCATCTAGGTATTCCTTGAGGGTTTTTAGCTCTGATTCAGAGAGAGGATAAATATGTCCAAAAGGGATAGGAGCACCAGGAACAAGGTCAATCGGACAATCATAGGGTCGATGAGGAGGAAGTGTCTCTGCTTCCTTTTTACTGAACACATCAGCGAACTCTGAATAGCTGGAAGGTATAGTGGATTCCCTAGTAACATGCAAAATGGGGATGTGTTGTAGACATGTTCCCTGGCAATATGCAGAGTTAAACGTGAGAGAGAAAGGAGCCCATGTAATAAGTGGGTTGTGAGTCCGTAACCAGTCTATCCCTAATATTATTGGATAAAGAGGAGAATTTATGACATCAAAAACAAGAAATTCAGAATGGACATAATTAGTAGTAGTCCTTAAAGGGACAGTTTCAAGGCGAATGGGCCCCGAGGAGATTAAGGAGCCATCAATAACTCTGACAGAGACGGAATTACGTTTTTGAACACAAGGAATTTTATTTTTTGTAACAAAGGATGAGTCCAGGAACACCCCATTAGCACCGGAATCAATAATGGCCTTAGTCGTAATTCTTTCTTTGTCCCACTGTAATATGAGAGAGACAGAGGAGAAATGAGAGGTTGGTTTAGAAGGAAGTACACTCATTACAGTCGTGGTAGAACCATGCTTACCGCCTCTTGGACGTTTCAATAGGGGACAGTCTGGGACCACATGTTCTTGCGAAGCACAGTACATGCAGAGGTTCAGTTGTCTTCTTCTGGTTCTCTCTTCTGGAGTAAGAGGACTTCTCACAACCCCTATTTCCATAGGTTCAGCGGGAGTTATAGGTTTCTCCGGTGCCTTTGAAGAGGTGAAGGGTTTTTTCCATAGAGAGCTAGTGAGTGATTTCTCAGCTTTTCTTTCCCTAAGTCTTCTGTCGATACTGATTGACAGTTGAATAAGTGTATTTAGTGTAGTAGGTAGTTCAGTTCTGGAGAGCTCATCTTTGACAGCTTCAGATAACCCAATACGGAACTGGTTACGTAGAGTTATGTCATTCCACTGAGTTTCTGGTGCCCATCGTTTGAATTCAGCAATGTAATCTTCGACAGGCCGGTTTCTTTGCTGCAGTGTTCTAATGGTTAAATCTGCAGTCGCTTGTTTGTTTGGGTCTTCGTAAAGAAGAGACATGGCTTCAAAGAATTCATCCAGAGAATCCAATATGGGATCATCATTCTCAAGAAAGGAATGAGCCCAGGCCATGGGTTCACCTCTCAAAAATGAAATAACAGAACAAACTTTAGATCTTTCAGTGGGATATGATCGGGGTTTTAATGCAATCAACAACTTGCAAGAATTGATGAACTCTCGGTATTGGGACCTGTCTCCAGAGAATTTTTCGGGGTTGGAGACAGCAGGGTCACTAGCCGAGTGTGTAACTGTGTGAGGAGTATGGGTTTGCAAGTCCCTTACATAAGTAAGGATTCTTTCATTGGTGATCTGTAGATCTTGCATGCCTTGAGTAAGAGTATCCACTCTTTGGTTTAATCTGGTGATTTCAGAAGTGAGATCTGCTGTATCCATTAATTAGGCTGGATCAATCTGTAATGCTCAATTGTTGATAAGATGGAAACAACTGCAGATTTCTGAGTTTGATAATGTTTATTGCTTTAAATAAAAAAAGATAATCAAATTGAACTGTCTCTTTAATTCCTGGCAGGTTATAAACAGCAGCGGTGTTGAAGTTGTTTTAAGATAGGGTAAATTTAACACAACCAGCGAGAAGTTCTAAATTAGGATGCAGATAATTAATAAGTAGGTGTTGAAAACAAGGTTAGGAGTTGATGTGGAGCAGATAGCGAACCACTTAGAATTAGGATGGTTATATATTAAGCTTGAGCCAATCTGGTTTACTTAACTTATGAAGGAGCGATAATCCAAATTGGTGATAGAGATTCCACAGAGAATCGAGGTTGCAGCAGGCAAGAGAATATCCAAAAACAGTCCGAGGTCGTAGGAGAGGAGAAGGAGGGTAAACGATTAAACAGTCCGGGTCCGATACACAGTAGAAGTAAATATTCAGTTTGAAGTTCGCGGGAGCTTTCGAGTTGATCCAGCACTGTGGTGTTGACGCGGTCTCTCTATGAACCCTGGGAACGACCACGTCATAGGAGGGGGAGTGGCCGCGCTCCGAGAACCCGGAAGTCCACGGTTAGCGAATGCCGGAAGGTCTGACACTATGCAACATGTTAACACCTTACAATAATGAACGTGCACTCATCTAGAAACGCACACGTGCTAGTTATTTTTAGGGCACTCATTCCTCCTGAGTCATGTTATTATTTTGCTACAAGGCTACTCAGAGCTCTATGTCTATATACTTTGGCACTTAGTGGCTTTGTACTCCTACTCCTATGACTTACTCTAAAGCAATAGGCATACATTAATCTGCCATGTTCATACTTTACCTGTGTATCCTTTAACTGTTTAACATTGTACTCTACATTTGATATGCAACACTTTAGGACAGCTCCTAGTTATGCAATGGGTAATATTAGCATAATTTAGAAAGCCTCTACTGTGAATCCCTGTTTAAAGCTGTTAAACCTAATAAGCTTCTGCTGAACGGACGCATACTTACAGTGCTCCGTCAAGCAGGAACCCGAAAGCCCTAAATTCAGCACGAAAACGCTGCCACTGGCACTGACAGAAGGCCAGCCGACACCCCAACACTAATGGGGAAAAAAATGAAAAAGCTGCGACCAGATCGGCCCAGGCAATCTGCCGATATAGGCGATCTCTTGCGGAGGCCGCATGGTGCGGCGGGACCCAAGATGGCGGCCGACTTCGCCGACTTTGATGAATACTCTGACAGTTCAGAGGATACCATGCTGCATTTCTCAGAGACCCTGGGATTTCGGAGGCCTGCACAGCCTGCACAGCATGCACAGCATGCACAACCAGCACAGACAGCAAAGCCAGCACAGCCTGCAAAGCCAGCACAGCCGCTGGTGGATCACCCGATCACAACAGCAATACTCACCGCTCTTCTCTCGGACTTACGCCAGTCACTGTCAGCAGAGATATCCCAAGTAAGGGGAGACGTAAGAGAGTTCACAGCCCGCCTCACCAAGGTAGAACAACTCACGCAAACGCATACAGCAGAGGTGCTTGAACTCCAGACACAGGTGAGAGACCTCACCGCGGCCCACACTGCGATGTCCCACCAAATAGCCGACATAGAAGATAAACGCAGGTGCAAACACATAAAAATCAGAGGTATTTCCGACACTGTGTCCCCAGATGAAATGCCCCATCTCCTCCGCAGGCTATTCTCCACTATACTGCCCCACAGACAAGCGAAGGGGATACAGTTAGATGGCATGTTCCGCCTGCCCAAACCTCCACAGCTCACGGGCGCCACAACAGGCGATCTCTTAATCAAACTTCAAAACGAGCAGGATAAAGCAGCACTTATGGGTGCCATAAAGGGGAAGACTCCACTCAGATTTGAGGGCATGGACATAGCGTTCTACTCGGACCTGTCACGTACAACTCTGCGATGGCGGCAAACCCTTGTTATGGTACTTTTTAGCAGTAAACCAAAATGTTTAAATGTCTATCTGTTCCTGTCCAAATCAATAAAATTAAATTGCGTATATACGCTGAAGTAATTAAGTCTGACACACAAGGTTCAGGTTAAAATAACTTCGAGAAAATTTATTGGCAAGTGATTAAAAAGCGGACGCGCAGGTCCTTTTAAGAGACATTTTACGTCATCATTGATTATTAGAATATCAGCAAATAAACATCATTAATTGGATTAATTGTTAAGTGTCGGGATTAGTGTCCTCCTGTCAATATTATTAATTGGCTCAAAAACTAAGTGGTTAGTCCCGTGCCCACCCACCAAGAGGTGGGATTGTTCTGGACACGGGTGGGGGACAAGGGGTCTTGAGCGTCATTTTACACGGTCGGTGATCTCAGGCCTCGTGGCCAGGTGCAAGGTCTCTTATGAATAGAACATTTCATTACTACTGTGTTCTCATGGCCTTCAAATTATACTATGTTGCAAATCTAAGGAAAAGTCAGCAATTCCTGTGTTAATCATGTCTTTATACAGTCTTTGTCTATTGTATTAGATGTGCTGGGAAATTCTGTCTTGTAAGGTAGTTTTAAAATGAACGAGTTAGGTTATGAGGACAAAATGGAGGATTGAACAAGTCAGGTTAGGAGGACAAAATGGAGGATTGTCACAGCATAAAGTTAAAATGGAGTTAGTGCAATAATTGAATACACATACAATAAGGATTTTTAAATAATCCCACATCAGTCCCCCCTATGAAATGTTAGATTCTAAGAGATAAAACTTTATTAAGTTAGTACCAGGAAGACGTGTTAACCCAAAGGCACAGAAACCCCGTGGCCGCTAGCTAGGTGTTAATGCAAAGTGCAAGACTGTCCCTAGATCTGACCCTGATAGGCTGGCTCATCCGTCAGTATGGCTCTCGAACACTTCACACCCATGGGTGTCCCATGGCGGCTAACCCACCACTTCTCCACACGGGGCCTTTACCATTCACTGACAGATGCTGTCCCTAAGCTAGTCCCTTCCTAGAATTCCTGCACTTTATCAACAAAAGGGATTGTTTGCAGCGGCAGACAGGGTGAGTTGATGTCTTGGAAATCTTGGTCATCAACTTCGAGATGGGTGAAAGTGGGTGCCGCTTGGTCAACAGTCTTCATGAGGGATTTTCTCAGACATGGGAGGATACAACAAAAGAGAAGAGCAAAGATAAAAAGAAAAATTAGTATAGCCATACCAATATGCATTAAAGCCTTTTGCCATCCTGTCATCCAACCAAACCATCTTTCCCAGGGATCTTGTATCCCAGAATTCCTTTTCAACTCTATAGACAGGTCATTTAATTTCTCTATGGCTAATGTAACTTTACCATTAGGGCCTGTGTTTTCTGGGATATAGGTACAACATGTCAAGGTGTCGGGCAAAATTTTACAAACCCCTCCTTTTTCGGCTAAGATCATATCTAGGGCCATTCTATTCTGAAAAGCCATTTGGGATGTGGCCTGCAATTGTTCGGCCAATCCCTGGAGGGCGTCTCTGGTATAATTAACAAAACGTTGTTGATTATAATAAATGTAATTAATCCAATTTAAATTCTTGTTTGTGGTAACTATGGCAAAAAGTGATTCAAATCCTGCAGCAACTTCATCTCTTGCTTTAAATTCATTGGGCACCCCCCTAGGCACCCCAATGGCATCAATATAAACATGAGGATCAAAACTTCCTTTTACTGGGGCTTCACGCTTAACCTTAGTGTGTCTGGACTCATGGGTGACGAGGTGTGTATCAGAGATGATATGTATAGGCATAATGGCTTTAGCCAAAGTACACTCCCCCCACCACTCCTTGTCCATTCTGGATCTTAGCTGTAAATCCCCACACAACCAGTAGATGTCCCCTAATGACCTGGTGTGAAACTGCAACAAGTTCATAGAGACACTCCTGTAGGTAGCACAATACCCCTTAGAGAAGTTACCCAAGAATCTACCAATTCCATCATAATTAGCATAACAAGTGTAATTACCTTTATACACGGTAATACCATCTGGGGGTTTGACATCCTTGGTTAGGAGAGGATACTCCCTTGTCCATGCAATACATATGGACCTGTTAAAATCATAGTGATAGGCAAAAAGGCTTAAAACACATTCCTCTATATCTACTGGCAGGATTAGAGGTACAGTACCCAGGTGAGGCCGGGCACCACCACACACATAGCATGCAGTCTTATTATGCTTATTAGCATTATATTTCATCCATTCTAACCATAAATTTACATCATTAAAACCTGTTTCAGCGGCCATGGTATCTTCAAAGGTGGGGTTAGCAATGGCCATCATGTCTTGAAAGGTCTGGATATGAGGTTTTAATGGGTTAGGGACCATATGGGTGGCCCCTTGCCACTCAGAAGAGTTGCACATATCTTTTAGGAAGAAATGCCCTAATTTACGGTAGGAACCCTTTTTCCAATACATTCCCATCACATACTGGTCTGCATCCGTTGGGCTTGGATGCTCAATGTTAAGGATTAATTTCATTGGTGTACCTCCCCCAGGCTTTCTCAAAGTCATTCTCTGGAGAAGGGATCTACCTTGATCATCTACTTTAGATAAGGCACTTTTTGGTTTGTAACCCCAGGCAGGCCCGGCATTCCATCCCGCCGCCCCCCAATGGTTACAATTGTGCCCCCATTGCTTGTCAACTACACAAACATATGGATCTTTTGAATGAGGGATATCTCTGTAAATACTCTGGATTTGTGATGTGGGGAACGGGCATTCTACAATATCACAATAGTCAAAGGTGTAAGTAGCCACATGGGTGCATGATGAATTATACCAGAAGGTATACCCACTAATATCTTTGGTGATGGCTACTTGTTGGGCCTTTATGAGGCTAATTAGGGAGAAGGTGTACCAGAGGTACATGCTTGTGCGGTATCTGCTTCCTCGGGGGCTGGAGATTTCTTGCAGTGGGAAGCGTGGATCCAATTTGGCCTACCGGCCAGTTTGACGGAGGTTGCGGTAATCAGGAGAACTTGGAATGGACCGTCAAATCTTGGTTCCAGGGTATTTTTCCGCACAAACTTCTTGACCAGAACCCAATCTCCGGGAAGCAGGTTATGGGTACCTGTATCCAATTCGGGATCTGGAATTGAAGAGAAAACTTGGGCATGTATTTTGTTTAAGGCACTTGCAAGTTCAGTTACATAATCTACTAAAACATCTGATTGGAGCTGTAACTGCTGCGGATAATAACAACCTAGTCTGGGTGCTGTCCCAAATAGAATCTCATATGGGGACAGTGAATGCTTCCCTCTAGGTGTGTGCCTAACACTAAATAAAGCTATTGACAGGCTTTCTGGCCAGGGCATTTTCGTTTCTTGTGACATTTTTAACATTCTGGCTTTTAGAGTGCCATTCATGCGCTCTACTTTACCACTACTTTGTGGGTGGTAAGGGGTGTGGAAGGCTAGGGTCACCCCTAGAGCAGTCCAAATTTCTTTAGTCACTGTTGCTGTAAAGGCTGGGCCTTGATCACTTTCAATGACTTCTGGGAGTCCGAACCTACATACTATCTCTGTAAGTAGGCGTCTTGCGGTTGTTTTTGCAGTGATATTGGCCACTGGGTAGGCCTCTGGCCATCCTGAGAACATGTCCACTATGACTAGTGCATATTCATGGGGCCCACTCTTGGGCATTTGGATGTGGTCAATTTGAATTCGCTGGAAGGGGTACATGGGCTTTGCCAGGTGTTTTGCAGGCACCTTGATTGGTCTTCCTGGATTGCATTTTGCACAAATGACACAGGCCTTACAGAAGCTGCTGATCAATGTTGTGATTCCGGGTGCTTCATAATACTTCTGTATGAGGGCGGCCATCAATTCTTTTGACAGGTGTGCAGGCCCATGTGCCCATTGGACAACTGCTGGATATAAATTTTTTGGAAGACAAAATTTGAAGTTGTTGTAATATACTCCGTCCTTTTGGACGGCTCCTTTCTTTTTCCATTTTTGGATTTCTTCAGGAGTGACTGCAGCTTGCTGTTCTCGCAAAATTCGCAAATCAGTAGGAAGAGTTTGCAGAGCAAAAATAGGGACTTCTTCTTCTTCTTCTTGTCCGGACACTTCTTCATCCACTTCCTGCAGATCCCTGGCTGCTAGCTTAGCAGCCTGATCAGCCAAATGGTTGCCCTTTGCTTCATCTGTATCCAATTTCCCATGGGCCTTTACCTTCAAAACGGCCACTTCTTCAGGGAGTAGGAGGGCATCCATTAGCTCCTTGATTGCAGTACTATGTTTGACTGGTGTACCGGCGGTGGTAAGAAATCCTCTTGTCTTCCAAATTAGGCCGAAGTCATGTGCCACACCCAGAGCATATCTTGAATCTGTATAGATGTTGGCACGTTTTCCTTCGGAAATTTTGCATGCTGAAGTCAGAGCCTGTAATTCAGCTTCTTGCGCAGACATTGCTGGCGGTAAGGATGATGATTTGATAACTTCGTCTGTTGTGGTTACGGCATATCCTGTATGATATCTTCCTTCTTCATCAGCATATCTTGAGCCGTCCACAAACAGGGTAAAATCTGGATCTTGTAATGGATTCTCATGCACAGTTGGTAGGTGCACTGTCTCCATTTTCATCTGTTCAAAACAGTCATGAGGTGTTTCGGGGTCATAATCATTCACTATGACTAGATCTTGAAATTCCTTTTCTAGGAAGTGGCGTGGCCATGCTTCCAGAAGGTCAGTTGTTGGGTATTTGACAATACCATTTTCCTGTAGCTGTTCTTCATCCATGGTGGCCCATAGCTTTGCCATGGGCCCAAGATCATTCCATGACCTTGTCTTCAATTTGGTAACAGGAATATGTGGGATAGCAGTATCCCAATGGCGGTAGAGGTAGTTAAGTTGTTGAGGTAGTTGGATCAAGACCATGCTATTGCCTTCAGAGTCACAATAGAAATCTTGAGCAGTGAGCTTCACATCAGTCCAGTGGTAAAGCTCATCTTCATAGCAAGGTTCGGGAGTAATGTCTGGTTTGTACCACATGGTACAGAAGGCGTAATCTGGGCCTTCACAGAGAGGCTTCTCATCTTCATAAAATGTCAAATGTGGATGCATGACTTTCTTGATACATCCACAAAGCAGGTAAATGTAGGTTTCATCTGTGATAAATCCATAATAGATACCCCCCTCAGGGAGTGGAAGAAGAGTGGATGGGTTAAGAACTTGACATCTTTGGATGGAAATGTTGTCAGGTAGAAGAAGATGGCACTGGAGGCGTAGGTGTCTGGCTGGAGACACGTGCTTGAGCTGGACTTGGTTGATGATGGCAGAAATGTCATGAGGGGCCAAAACAACCAGAGGGTGGCCAAGGACCAGGTCTGAGGTTCTTTCTATGAGCTCTCTTGCAGCAAAAACAGCCCTGAGACAGGAAGGAGTCCCTCTGGCCACAATGTCCAGTTGACATGAGAAATATCCAATAGGCCTCTGGCGGCCTCTTAAGTCATTAGTTTGGGTGAGAACTCCTGTTGCGTGGCCTTGTCTTTCAGAGACAAATAATTTGAAAGGTTTTGAGTAGTCAGGTAGGCCCAAGGCAGGAGCAGAAGCAATGGCACGTTTGAGAGCATTGAAATTGTCCAGAGCTTCATTAGGCAAACAGAAAGGGTCAGACTTAAGTGCGTCATAGAGAGGTTGCATGAGCAGGGAGGCTTCTGGGATCCATGCTCTGCAGTAGGAAATGAGGCCTAGGAAGGCATGGAGAGATTTTGAAGTCCTTGGAGTTGGAATATCCAGTACAGCTCTCACCCGGTCCCGGGTAAGATGTCTGGTACCTTGAGATAGGCAGTGTCCAAGGAAAATTACTGAGGGTTGGCAGAACTGTAGCTTGATGAGCGAAGCTTTGCATCCTTGTTCTGCCAAATAACAAAGCAGACTAATTGAGCACTTTTCAGTAGTGGGTATATCATCTCCACAGAGCAGCAAATCATCCACATACTGGAGCAGAACAACTTCTGGGTGCTCAGCTTGCCATGGGTCAAGGATGGTGGCCATGGCCTTTGCAAATTGACTTGGTGAATTTTGTGCCCCTTGGGGCATGACAGTCCAGGTATACTGTTGCATCTCATGAGTGAAAGCAAACAGGTATTGGCAGGATGGGTCCAGTGGGACACTGAAAAAGGCATTTGCTAGGTCAATGACTGTGAAAAATTTTGCAGATGGTGGGACTCCAGAGAGCAGAGTATGGGGATTTGGTACCAGAGGGGTGTCCAGGACGGTAGCTTCATTGACAGCACGGAGATCCTGAACCATCCTGTACTTCTCTGGCTCACCTTTTGGAGTTTTCTTTTTCACAGGGAATAATGGGGTGTTGCATTCAGATTTACATTTCACTAGGGCACCCTTCTCCAAGAGTGCCTTGATGTGGGTAGAAATGGCAGCAGCCTGTGCTGGTTTTAATGGATATTGTGGTTTTCTTGGTAATTTAGCTCCTGGAATAAGCTTTACCACCACAGGGGGAACATTTAGGTGACCTATGTCCTCTGGGCCTGAGGACCATAACTTGGCGGGCACCTGTGTTTTTAATGCCTCTGGGAAATTGGACCTTAATTCTGCTGCTTTCTCACGGGGCTTTTCTAAATGCAGCATTAGAGGCAAGGAGCACAAGGCTGAGGTATCTGATTCAGATAGAGGTGTGGACATTTCTACCTGTCCATCTGGGGTGAAGGTGATGGATGCTTGCAGGCGTGAGAGAACATCAGCGCCTAACAGGTTAATTGGGCATGTGGAGGATACCACAAAGCGAGCAAGCAGGCTAGAGCCAACTCGTAATGGAGTTGTTAAAGGGCTATGTCTTGGCTGGCCATCTACTCCAACACAAGAGACATCAATATTTGACAGAAAGGATGGGTCTGGCAGGTCTTGTTCTCGCAGAACACTACGGGCTGCACCTGTGTCAACTAGAAATGTGGTAGGGTGGCCTTCAATGGGCAAAGTCACTGTGGCAAGTGGCCCCCCCTTATCCCCTGTAGACACTGCCATTACAGGGGTTACAGACACAGGCTTGCCAATTTCCTAATCATCGGGTTCCTCAATTATCGGAACCTCTTTCTCGGCCTTGGGGGCCGGGGCAGGCCTGGATGGCTTTCTTGGCTCTCTCTTGGGTTCTGGGCAATCACTTTTAAAATGCCCCTTGGCCTTACAATTAAAGCAATGGCCATCCTCCGGTCGGACGCCCTTGGGAACAGGGGCAGAGCGGGAGACCATGAGAGGAGCTGAGGCGGGTCTTCTTGGGGTCTGAGCAGATTCTAACCCTCTGGCAACTAAGAGCAGGGTATCCAGAGGAACAACCTTATATTCTGGGCGGGCAGCAATAATTCCCTTGCGTATAGAGTCTTTAACACCTTGGACAAACGCACCAGACAACATTTGTGAATGAATCTTGTCAGTAAGATCAAACCCCAAATCTGTAAACATTTGATACAGTCTTGCATGGAACCTTTCCACTGATTCTCCTTTATCTTGAATAATATCAGTAAGGCCAGCAGCCTGATCTGCAAGTTTGTCCTTAGCCCATTCTCTTAATTGGGTGCAAAAAGTTACTCCAGAGGGGTAATCAACGTCACTGCTGAGCAGATCTGTACTGAGGTGTCGGGCCATGCTCGGCCAATATGCATCCCCTGCCTTAATAGCACAAATGCTCAGTAGATCACGCCATGCGGCGGAATAAGTCTTTTGAATTTGAACTATCCCTCGGTAGAAGGGCATAGGCTGCTTTTCTGGGTCAGGGAGCGATTTCATTAAAGCACTAGCTTGAGTGGGGTTGAAAGCAACATATTTAGGAGGGGCCCGTTCTCCCCGACCCTTGTGGCCAAAGGGGTCATCGATAGAACGATGAGCTGAGGCTCCCGCAGCAACCTCCGATGAGACATGGGACACCCTGTCCTCCTCCTCATCATCGAACTCTATGATATTGGCTCTTTTACGCGGTGCAGGGCCCGCGTGAGGTGAAAGGATCGGGGGTTGGGAATGAGCCCCCGATGCAGGGGTGGCCAACGAGTCATAACCTGGGGACAGGTAGTCACCGGGGATTACCGGCATCAGGGCTGAACTGGGGGCCGCCATATTGGAGGCGGGGAAAGGAGTTGCATTAGGATTAAGGGAAGAAGTGGCGGCCATGTTTGATATGGGCACTTCCGGGGTAGACTGAGCCGGACTGGGCATGACCGGAACCTGGGGAGTGGCTTGGGGGAAGGGAGGGTAACCGGGGTAGGGCAGGGCCATGGGATATGGGAAGGGGTAGGGCCAGGCAGGGGAGGGCAGGAGAGTAGGGTGGGTGGGTACATTTAAGGAGGTAGGATATTGGACTGGGGCGGAGCTGGTTATGGGAGGAGACAGGACGGGATTGGTAGGGATGGATGCAGAAAGAGGAGGGGTAGTTAGTTGGGCGGGTGCTGACGGGAGGGGATTAGCCATGGAGAGGGATTGTAGGGAGGAAATGGCAGATGAGATGTTAGGATTAGGCATGGAAGGGAGCGTGGGGATGGCTGGGGATGATGGGACTGTTAGGGAAGGGGAAGGGGTAAAGAAAGATCCGTCAGAATTCAGGACCGGGCAGACAGGGGAGGTGATGGGATGGGATTCGGGAGGGTCGGGAGTGGGGAACATAGTCAGCTGGCTATCACCTATTGCTGACTGAACCTTGGGGATAGACATCCCCTGGGCGCCATTTTGGGGCGCCGGCTGAGGGTAAACCCCAGCAACACAATTCTTATGATACACAAACAATTTTACACCTTTGTGATTTATCTCTTCCTCAACCCAACCTTCTAACTGAATAGCCTTCGCTACTCTGTACCATGCTTCAGCAGTCTTTAATAAACCATTATCTGTAAGCTTGCCTTTCATTTCTGCCAGTAACTTTCGCCAGCTTTCTGGTTGCAATCTTCCACATGAAGGCACAGCAATTTTACATACTTTTGCAATCTTCTCAACACCTTTAACCATTTCTTCACCCTCTCTGTTCTCTACTAAATCACATGCTAACCAGCCCTTGCTGGGCTTATCTAAATCCTGTCCCATAGTCCCTTTACCCCTATACCAGCGTCCTAGATATAGAGAGAGAGAAGGAAAATTGAACAGGAACGTCTACAATGCTCGACTGCCACCCGAGAATCGTGGGACTTTCTCAGGTGCGTCTTCCCAAAACGTAGACCAGTCACTGAATCCGCCTACCCGGGGTGGTAGACACGGATTGGAGCGAGGTGAGAAGTGTGTGACCAATCACTTCTCTTTTAAGAGGAATGGGAGTGGATAGTATAATAATATAGAAAGTGTAGAAAAGATGAAAGGCAAGGAAAAATCCTTAGAGACAGACACAGGAGTACATGAGACTCCTCATTAAACAAACAAGACAACAATACAGTTGAAATACAGTGCATGCATCACAGTTCAAATGAAATCAACAGTAATTCCTTTCCTTTACTCGTGTGCTTACTCCAAAGTCACCTCCCTCAACCCCGTAGTGTCTCCACTACCTACAGCCACGGAAAACAACTGACACCGGTCCGAGTTCCGCCAGCCTCCCTCAACACAGCAGCCCACTGATAGTGTCTGCGCTACCCTCACCCTTGTAGTGCCCCTATAAAAACCCACTTTATAAGTCCCACTACTCCATGGCGATGAAAACAGCAATGCCTGCCCGAATTCATCCACCACAAAGAAAAAATTGGAATGGCTCCAGCTCAGCGCTCAAAGCTGGAGGGTACCACCACTCTGCAAGCAGAGTAACGTGCACAGAGAAGCTAGCTAGGCTATCAAAGTGACACAAGAAGGATCCCCAGGAAACTATGAGTCTACACAATCTCCACAGATCCAACACACCTCTTTTTCCCTACAGCCCCAGCCACGAGGCTCCTAAAAGAGTTAAACAGGAAAAGATGACCCCCAGGAACACATCCACAGGTCAACCCCCCTTTTTCCCTACAACCACAGCACCGTGGTTCCTAAAAGGGGTAAAACAGGCAACAGAAGACCCAGGCGAATCCCCTCAGGTCCACCCCCCTTTATCCCAAAAAGGGGTAAAATACAAACAGATAGACAGATATACTGAAGACCCAGGCAAGTCCCCTCAGGTCCACCCCCCTTTATCCCAAAAAGGGGAAAACAAGCAAGACAGAACCCCAGGCAAATCCCCTGCAGGTCCACCCCCCCTTTATCTCAAAATGGGGAAACAGGCAAACAATTCAAACACACCCAGGCAACAGATAGACTAAAATGCAGGTAAACAAGTGAGTAACGAGGCACCGGGCAAGATATTACCTGTCTTTGATGTCCTCCCGGGAAGCAGTCACAGACACGTGGACGGGTCAATCAAAGGGGCCGGAACATACCGGTGGCTCTGCAGAAGTCTCTACCGTGTACCTGGAGGTGATCAATCTCCTTTCCTTCCCCCTGGATTCCTCCGTCCACCCTTGTCTTCCTTAGGACGGCTCACCGGCCGGACATAGCCCGATGCCCCACGTTGGGCGCCAAGTTGTTATGGTACTTTTTAGCAGTAAACCAAAATGTTTAAATGTCTATCTGTTCCTGTCCAAATCAATAAAATTAAATTGCGTATATACGCTGAAGTAATTAAGTCTGACACACAAGGTTCAGGTTAAAATAACTTCGAGAAAATTTATTGGCAAGTGATTAAAAAGCGGACGCGCAGGTCCTTTTAAGAGACATTTTACGTCATCATTGATTATTAGAATATCAGCAAATAAACATCATTAATTGGATTAATTGTTAAGTGTCGGGATTAGTGTCCTCCTGTCAATATTATTAATTGGCTCAAAAACTAAGTGGTTAGTCCCGTGCCCACCCACCAAGAGGTGGGATTGTTCTGGACACGGGTGGGGGACAAGGGGTCTTGAGCGTCATTTTACACGGTCGGTGATCTCAGGCCTCGTGGCCAGGTGCAAGGTCTCTTATGAATAGAACATTTCATTACTACTGTGTTCTCATGGCCTTCAAATTATACTATGTTGCAAATCTAAGGAAAAGTCAGCAATTCCTGTGTTAATCATGTCTTTATACAGTCTTTGTCTATTGTATTAGATGTGCTGGGAAATTCTGTCTTGTAAGGTAGTTTTAAAATGAACGAGTTAGGTTATGAGGACAAAATGGAGGATTGAACAAGTCAGGTTAGGAGGACAAAATGGAGGATTGTCACAGCATAAAGTTAAAATGGAGTTAGTGCAATAATTGAATACACATACAATAAGGATTTTTAAATAATCCCACATCACCCTCAGACCGCTGACTACACTACTCCAGGCCAGCGGGGTGACGTACCGATGGGGACCGGCTCATATGCTTATAATACAACACCAGGGCACTGAACAGCGAGTCAAAGACATAGCAGAGATGGACACTGTGGTGGCTAAACTTTGACTTGCAACCCCTCCGAAAACAACGGCTTGGGACCCAGCCAATGTCATCCCGTTTGTTCCGACCAGCGAGGGTGCCACCGGGAAAAAAACCTGAACTACCGGCTGCCGGCTATATGCCTATGTTTTATCTGTTATTATTTACCTCCCGCACCCATCTCCCATGTATCATATGTTTCATATGTTCTGACTACATATTTAAAGAGATAATAGGCAACCACTATAGACACCGGGAATAACCCGGGCAATTGGCTCCAATATACCACCTTACCCCCCAGCTCCAAACAGCTCCCAACATATCTCAGCCCCACTACACGGAGCTGGCACCTAAGCCATGAAGATATTCCACCGGAATCCCCTACTCTAACTGACGAGCTTGTTATATACACCAGATTTCGTTCTGTTCCTCCTCTTTTCATTAATTTTCTTTTACCTTGCAAGCCTACACAACCCTGGGCCCTACACTCGCCCCCACTGAAGACACAAATACGGACCACACCAGTTAGCATATCTAGGCTGTTTCCCTCACTTTAACAGCACAGATTCACCAGCCCCACCTAACGAAAGCAGACCTAGAAAAACAGCACCCTAAGATTCCAATTATATCTACAGCAAATATTTAAAATGTGTACAGTGAACATATCCAATACAAGCTGCTTATATATATATTTTTTTTTTGTAAATATATTTTTATTATTATTTTATATTCGAAGTGAGACGCGCAGGTCTCTTCAAGTGTATCGCAACTGTAACACAATCGACATTTTCGGTGAGACTCGCAGGTCTCTTCAATATTATTGTAAGTAGAGCACAACGTGTGCTAGAATAAGGGTGTAATCATAAACAGTTATTTGGGCACGCAGGCCCGCTTCATTGTTGGACTCGCAGGTCCCCATACATCAATACCTTAGTGAGGCTTCTAGTGCCTTTCTTGCATTTCCCCCTCGGATAGGTTGTGTACGGCCTCTCATCTGGCGCCTGTGAAAGTGATCAGGTCTAGCGTGCTTGTGGCTATGTTACATTGATTGAGAGGGATGATCTGATAGTATTGTGTCGGTGACCCCCAAGACACTGTGTTTTTTGTGTTGGGTGTCCTGTGGGTTCATGATCCCATCGTTAAGTGGTCAGCCGTGTCTCAGTTCTTTCGGAATGCGGGCCTGCGGCCCAAATATGGTAGGCAAGAGAAAGCTGGGGGGGGGGAGGGGGAAGGGTTGGGGGGGGAAGGGGGAGGGATGCGGGTTATGTGACAGGGTAGGTGGGTAGGATGATGGGATGGGGTCAGTTTTGGGCGTCAGGTCTGTCGGGTGGGTCGTCAGCGTCTAGGCGGGTAGTGAAGTCTACCTGTGTGGTGGATGCGATCCAGTGTGTCCATGTCTCTATGTATTTTGCGGTGGTATTAGTCGCTCCCGAGTGTAGTTCTTCTATTGTTCTAAGCTCCTCCATTTGGTTGAACCATGTCCTGAGGGGAGGGGGCCTATCCTGTCTCCAGAACTGTGGTATGGTTTGTTTGGCTACGTTGAGGATCCTTATGGTCATGGATCTTTTGTATCTGGACCTGGGTATGGTCGTGTGGTGTAGCAACATTGCCACTGGGTCCAGTGGTGGGGGTGCGTCTGAGAATTTTCCTAAGATGGCGTGTATGCCCTTCCAGAATGGTTTAATACTACGGCATTCCCACCATATATGTAGTGTGGTACCCGTTGTCTCCCTGCATCGCCAACATAAGTCGGAGTGTGATGGGTCTATTGCATGAAGTTTATGTGGGGTATGGTACCAGTGGCTCAGTAGTTTAAATGCTGTCTCCTGTGTCTTGGTGAAGGTGGAGCAATGATGAGTGAAATAACAGATTTTTTCCCATTCTGTCTCGGTGAATGTCCTCCCCAGGGCAGTTTCCCATTTGCCTTTGAAGGCAGGGGTCTCTGTCGGAGTCTCCCTTTGTAGCAGTGAGTATATAAGAGATATGCTGTGGGGCAGGGGGTCAGGGTGGGTGCAGTACTCTTCGAAGGTAGTCGGGTTCTTAACGCGGGTTCGTCCCCCGTGTAGGGTGTTTATGTAGTTCGATAGTTGTTTGTATTTGAAGGTTTGTAGGAATGTGGGGGGTGTGTCCCCTGTCAGGTGCATAAGTGTCTTCCGTCCGGTGTGTGTGTACATGTGGTGTAATCTGGGGATGGGCTGGTGGATGAGGTCTCTGAAGGCGTTCGGGTCGAGGCCTGGGGGGAAGTCATGGTTGTGGGTTAGGAGCAGTAGAGGCGATGGGTGTCGAGTGAGACCGTGTACCCTAGACGCTCTGTGCCATACCCGGAGGGTATGTTGTGCTAACGAGGAGCATCCCCGGCCGAGGCCACCCCCGGGGCACCACGGTAGGGTCGACACTGGACCAGCTATCTCTGTCTCTTCTACAACCTTCCACAGTTTATGGACGTTGGTCTTAGTCCATTCCATGACTCTTTGTAAGTGTCCTGCTGTATAGTATAGGTAGAAGTCAGGGATGGCCAGCCCTCCCCTCTCCTTGGGTAGAGTGAGGGCCTGATATTTAATTTGTGGTCTCGTCCCGTTCCATATGTAATTTCCCGTCATCGAGCGTAGGGCATTGAAAAATCCTTTGGGGATGGTTATTGGGAGCGTCTGAAACAGGTAGAGTAGACGCGGGAGGAGATTCATTTTAAGTACCTGAATCCGTCCCAACCACGAAATATGTGGGTGGGACCATTCAGTTAGTTCCCTCTTGAAGGTATTTAGCATGGGTGTAAAGTTCTCCCTGTATAAGTCCTCTCTCTGTTTGGTTAGCCATGTACCTAGGTAGCGTATTTTGTGTTCCGCCCACTGGAATGGGAAGCTGGAGCGGAGAGGGGAGGTTCGTTTGTTGGGTAAGTCAGCGTTCAGAATGTAGGATTTGGAGTAGTTTATTTTTAGGTTGGATATGGTTCCGAATGTCTTAAATGCTTTCAGTATATTGGGGAGGGAGATCTCTGGTTTGGTGACGTAAAAGAGGAGGTCGTCTGCATAGGCGGCCACTTTATGGTGTGCGTCCCCCATTTGTATTCCTGTTATGTCGTGGTGTTGTCTGATGGCTGTCAGAAAGGGCTCCAGGGCAAGGACGAAGAGCAGCGGGGATAGTGGGCATCCCTGGCGGGTGCCGTTATAGATCGGGAACTCGTCCGTTAGCGCCCCATTCACTATTACATGTGCTGTGGGTCTGTCGTACATGGCTGCGATCCAGCTTCGCATGTGGGGTCCCAGACCCACCTGGGCGAGGGTCTGGAATAGGTAAGTCCAACCCACTCTGTCGAAGGCCTTCTCCGCGTCAGTAGACAGCAGTAGAAGGCCTCCGGTGTTTTTGCTTTTGTTGTGCATGAGGGCGAGGGTCCTGATGGTGTTGTCCCTCGCTTCACGGTTAGCCACGAACCCGACCTGGTCAGGGTGTATCAGTGTGGGGATGTGCGGCTGTAGGCGCATGGCTGACATCTTTGCCATCAATTTAATGTCACAGTTGATGAGGGAGATGGGCCTATAGTTTCCACATTGCTCTGCGTCCTTGCCCTCTTTCGGGATGATGGTTATGTGTGCCGTCAGTGCTTGTTTGGGGAAGTGGTGGCCCTCCCTTATCGCGTTAAATGAGGCCAGCATCGGTTGGTATAGTGTGTCTGCGAAGTGTTTGTAATAGCATAGAGGCAGGCCATCAGGGCCTGGGCTCTTGCCTGGTTTGGTGCGTTTTATTGCCAGTGCCAGTTCCTCGATAGAGAAGGGTTCGTCTAGTTGGTTCGTTATCTGTCGATCTAGTGTAGGTATTTTGTGTGTTTGTAGGTATTGCTGAATGGAGTCTGTTAGGCGAGAAGTCGCCGCTCCCGGTTGTGGTCTGGGGAGTGAATAGAGTTCCGAGTAGTAGGCTCTCACCGTTTGCAGGATTTCCGTCAGTAGACGGCGAACTGCGCCCTTTTTGTCTCTGATTTTGTTTATATACGTCAGCTGGCGCCGTTTCGTCAGCATTCTGGCTAAAAGTTTACAGCTTTTCCCGTGTAGGGAGAAAAAGGCCTTATGCCTGAGTACCTCCCTGTGGTGTTTGGACTGTAGCAGGGAGGTCAGTTCCCGTCTTAGCTGTAATAGGCGTGATTGGTGGGCTGGGGATTGTGTCTGTTTGTGCAGTGGGTCATGTTTGTGTATGTCCTCTATCAGTTCTATGAGTCGGGCTTCTCTTTGTTTTTTGAGTTCCGCCCCTTTCTGTATGAAGTGTCCCCGAATGACACTTTTATGTGCCTCCCATCTGATTGTCGGGGAAGTGTCCTCGGGGGCGTTGTCCTGGAAGTAGTCAGTCAGGGCCCTACCAAAGTGTGCGGTCAGGTCTTGGCGTGATAGTAAGTATTCGTTCAGCCTCCATTTGGTTACTGCTGGTCTAAGGAGTGGGGACCGGTGGGTGAGTGTGACGGGGGCATGATCCGACCAGGTCGCCACCCCCACCCTCGCGTCCCGTACCAAAGGGAGGTGATAGTGTGTAGTAAAAAAGTAGTCTATGCGGGTGTATGTCTGGTGGGGGTGAGAGTAGAATGTGTAGTCCTTTTCGTCTGGGTGGTGTCAACAAGTCAACAAGTCTAAGTTTAGTCAGTAGGGAATTAATTGCTCCGAGGTGTTGTCTGGGGATGTCGGAAGTGCCCGTGGAGCAGTCCCAGACCGGATCCAGTGCGACGTTTAAGTCGCCCCCTATTATGAGGACCCCTTCTGCGAATGTGTGTAGTTTCTGTAAGGTGTTTTTGAGATAGCGGTGATGTTTGTTGTTTGGTGCGTATAATGTGGCGAAGGTGTATAGGTGGTCGGCTACTGTGCCTTTTACAAAAAGGTATCTACCGTCTCGGTCAGTCATGGTTGCTTTCTCTATAAACGGTACGTTTTTATTGAACAGTATCACCACACCCCTGGATTTCCCTTCATGGAAATCGCTGTAAAACCCCTTTGGGAAGTGGTGATTGGTCAATTTGGGCCTGTCTCCCTCCCTTAAGTGAGTCTCCTGTATCATGACTATGGATGTTTTTCGTGAATGGAAGTCCCTCAGTGCCCCCGATCTTTTCTCCAGTATGTTAAGCCCCTTTGCGTTAATGGAGAGGATAGTGAGGTCGCTTGGTATTAGTGGTTTGTCTGTCATGGTAGGGTCCGTGGGTGTCTTTGCACCCGCTGGGTCCTAGTAGTGTTTGTCGGGATTTAGTCAGGTCGTCAGGTGGGGGGTGGGTATAAGGTGGGAGGGGGTGGGGATGTATTAGGGGGGGGAGGGGATAGGTGCGGGACGAGGGGGGGTGGGAAGACAGATAGGGAAACTATGTACAAAATTTATCCAGTCACTCGAAGGTGGCTGATAAGGAACGAGCGGCGGAGGACAAGGTGTGGCAGGGTCCACCAGTGGTCCGCCTATCTTTGGGCGCTCTGTCCTATGGGGAAAAGTGGAGGAAGCCGGGAGGTTCCGTACTGGTCCTACCCGGGGAGCCCGGGATCACGTAGCTCCCAGTGTCCCCGCACCCGGGTCTCTCTCGAATCGGACCTTGTCGGGAATCCTCAACTCCCCTACGGCTTTAAGTGTGAGTGGTATGTGGATGTTCCATCCTCGTCCTAAATTCTAGCGGCCCTTGGCCTCAAGTGGGTATTGTTTCGCTCCGCCGGGCATCAGAGAGTGGTGCGGTGTGTCGCCCGGTAAACAATCAAACAGTTAACAACAATTCAAAATGACATCACAATAAACAGGTATTATCAACCACGATTGCAAAGTAAAGTAAAACCCCTACGGTCCCCAGGATAAGTTCTGACCTTCCCACCCAGCCCAGAGGTATCGGGGTCTCGTCCCCTCCGTTATTCGGTGAGGGATTTAGGGTGTTACTTGACCCTCCAGTGTGAGGAGAGTGGGTATCCGGTCAGTAATGTAAATGAACGGGGCGGGCAGATTCAGGTTTGAGGTGTTGCGACCCCCCGTTTGGTAAGCCTGTCCCATGGCAAGAGTGGGTCCTTTTCCTAACCTCCCCTTTTAGAGTTAGTCTCAGGTTATCTTTCCCTACACCGCGTCTAGGGGAGGGTCGTACCCCAGGTGAGCCGCCACGGCGCCGGTGCCCCCGCCGCTGTTCCCCCCAACGGTTCCTCGCAGGGCGGTATACACCCCGGCGGCGGCCCAGCCAGGGGGCGCCCCCCACCTTTCGGTGCACTGAGTGCCAAAGGGAGCCTTGGCTGTAATAAAGCCGACAGAGGCATTATGAGCAGAGCCTCTGTCGGAGGAGAGTACGCAGCCACACGAACTTCCATGGATGCTGCCTGATATACTGATCAGAGCAGCTCCATGCGGCTCGTTAAGGGGGGAAGTGACGTCATGAGTCAAAGGGCAGCACGAGCGGCGCGGAGCTGCCATGATGAGCAGTACAGGCAGCACACTGATTTCATGAAGCTCTACATCAGGTAGTGGAGCTCCTCATTAGCAATGTCTAGGATAGGGCTGGAGTGGGGGAAATTAGGAGAATACCTCTTCAAAGGAGTCGGTTTAGAGGGGATAAGTTCACTATCTATGGGGGAGGGATTGGGGCACTATCTATGAGGAGGGGGATTGGGGCACTATATATGGGGGAGGGATTGGGGCACTATATATGAGGAGGGGTTTGGGGACCTATATATGAGGGAGGGATTAGGGCACTATCTATGAGGAGGCACTCTATGGGAGGGGCACTCTATGTGAGGAGGGGAATAGGGGCACTTTATGTGAGGAGGGGAATTGGGGCACTCTCTATATGGGAATTGGACTTGGGTACTATTTATGGAGAGGTGGAATGTATACTATCTTTGGGGTGAGGAGGAAAATTGAGTACTAGGAGGAGAATGTAGTACTATCTATAGGGGAGAGGAGGTGAGTAGGTTACTTGTATGGGAGGAACATAGGCTATTAACTATAGGGGGAAGGGAATGGGCTACTAACTACAGAGGGCAGAGTCTAGGCTTCTACCTATGGGAAATGGGGGGGGGGGAACAGTCTACAAACTATGGGGCAGTAATGGGCTACTAGCTATTGGAGATGGGAATGGCTACAGACAATGAGGGATACAAATTCACCACTTCATTCACACAGACAGTGCCCACCATACACAAAAACACCTTGACCCACTACACACCAATGCCACAAAAAAGCTGGTTGCAATATGCTGACAACACCATGACATGTCTCACAGCTTCTGGCACACTGTAATTTGATGAGACCAAAATTTTGCTTTATGGTCACAACAAGGACTATAGTGAAAATAATACCATCCCCACTGTGAAGCATGGTCGAGGCTCACTGATTTTTTAGGGGGGTGTGAGCTCTAAAGGTACAGGGAATCTTGTGAAAATTGATGGCAAAATGAATGCAGCATGTTATTAGAAAATACTGGTAGACTATTTGCATTCTTCAGCATGAAGGCTGCGCATAGGACTCTCTTGGACTTTCGAGCATGACAATGACCCTAAGCACAAGGCCAAGTTGACCCTCTGATGGTTACAGGAGAAAAGGGTGAAGTTTCTGGAGTGGCCATTACAGTCTCCTGACCTTAATATCATCGAGCTACTCTAAGGAGATCTCAAACGTGTCGTTCATTCAAGACAACCAAAGACTTTGCATGACCTGGAGGCATTTTGCTAAGACAAATGGGCAGCTATACCACCTGCAAGAATTAGGGGCCACATAGACAACTATTACAAAAGACTGCATGCTGTCATTGATGCTAAAGGTGGCAATACACAGTATGAAGAACTAAGGGTATGCAGACTTTTGAACAGGGATCATTTAATTTTTTTCTTTGTCACCACATTTGGTTTTATTAATGTGCCATTCTGTTATAACCTACAGTTGAATATGAATTCCATAAGAAATAAAATAAATGTGTTTTACCTCCTTTCTTTAAAAACTCCAAGGGTATGCAAACTTTTGAGCACAACTGTATGTATGTATATATGAATGAGTGTATGTTTGTGACTGTGTGCATGTGACTGTATGTGACTAGTGTATGTGTGTGTGTGGCTGTGTGCATCTTTTTGTATGGATGTGACTATGTTGAGGTATACATATGTGTAAGTGACTTTGTGTACATAATTATGTGCTTACATATATGATGACGGTGTGTGATTGTGTGTATGTGATTGTGCATGTGCTTGTGTGTATGTGACTGAGTTTATATTTGTATGTAAGTGCATGTATATGAATGTATGCATGTAACTGTGTATGTATGTGCAGGAACAGAAATGGGTATGATGGTTAAGAAAAAGACAAGCAACTGGTCGGACACACAAAACACTTGATTGTAGGGGTGACGCTGAATTCACCGACAAACATATATAGGAACCCCGTGACTCCACACCCCTTACCCACGTACGACAAAACATTATTCATATTATGAGGAACCCTGGACAGCACACATCTCACGCCTCCACCAATACATGCTACCTACTAAGCAGCTTCCTTCGCACACCATCCGCGACACACACGATCTGGCAACACATAGACCAGCCAGGGACATAGCATGGTCGTTAGTAGGACCAGTCGGGCCTCTGGGAACTCCACGTAAAGGCGAGTGAGATGGTCCCGACGGGACTTTCCCGCACTGGATCTGTCACACTAAATACGGGCAGCCACAGTACGAATGGGGGCAACATATCTGATAGATCATAACACTGGAGGGACTATTTAACACACTATAATCAGATCTCATTGAACCGGTGCCATTCTCTTCTCTTTCCATCTACAGTGGCTGTCCTGTGCTGTGCCACTTTACTGCCACCACCTATCACCGGACCCCCTATGGGTCATGCTATACTTAACACATCACATCACACTTTCACACTTATCGACAAGAAATTATGACACTAACCGTAAGTAGACACGCATTTTTAAGGAACTACTGCACATTAATATGCCCACACCGCTCTAGCTCTTGGTGGACTTGTTTGGTTAACCACGGTCTTCATGAGACGTAGCAATGTATCTCCTGATGGGGAACACGGTGATAACTGGAACATGTGATCTCATGTAACCTGTTATTGCAACTGTAACTGATTCTGTCTCCAAATGTACCTTCTATTTAGATATATGCTTTTACATTGTAATCTTGCATTCTGTTATTACTGCGGGCCTGCGAGCCTAAACTTTATTTTCTACACGCTTCAATAAAAACTGATTATTCAAAAAAGAAAAAGACAAGCAGTAAGAGGGGTTAAGAGATGAATAAGAAGTAACGTGGGCTAAAAGGGTAAATATGATTAGGAGACAGACAAGGTTGAAAGGGGTGATTAGAAGAAACACACTGGAAGGGTCCGGAAATACACACAAAGGGCTGTTCATGTGCTGTTTTATTTTGAATTACTTTTTGTGCATTGGTTGATGTTGAGATGACCTTCGGCTATGAACTGTTGTTGGAAATATAGTTTGCTTGCTTACCTGGGGGTAATTTAGTATTTAGAATTTTTTATTAGGTATTATATGCAAATCAACCTGCTTCATGTTGTCCGTGTTTGAGAACATTTTCTCACCCAATATTGTTACGCTGCACCTTTAACCCCTGAAGGACATATGACATGTGTGACATGTCATGATTCCCTTTTATTCCAGAAGTTTGGTCCTTAAGGGGTTAAAGGTTCACACCAACCAAAAAAAAAAGTTGTAATAAAAAACATGAAAAATAAAAGAAATTAACTTAAATTCACTGTGAAGAAATGACTATATTATTCGGTATTTTTTTGCATAGTTCTTGCTTTTTCTGTGTATTTTCATTCGGCAGATGGGACTGCCGAACAAAGACCACCCCTGGCTCACTTAACTTCAAAGCCGGCCTCACTTTCACCCTCTATGTGTGCGGTCAGCGTTCGTACTGCCGAACGCTACGTGGCAGAGAAAACCGCGGCCATCTTTTTTTTGTCAAACAAAGGCAGCGGGACTTGGTCGTCGAGTGTCTGGAACTAAAATCGGACACTCGACTTCCCGAACACCGGTCTCAATCATACGAACGCTGGAACTAGTGATACCGATTAGCTAGAAGAGCGCTATTCGGTACAAATATGCACACGAATGAGGGGAACAATCGCTGCTAGGAGCCAGGGGAATTCATTCGGTACTTTTATTCGTTTTTTCCCTTTTTCTAAAGTGACCGGTAAAACCACATGAATCTCTGGAACTATTTTGGGCAGCCCACCCACAGTGAACCGGTCACAAAGGACTTCCATGGTTTTTGCGAACCCCTGAACCGATCTGGGTGAAATTTGGATATGTTGGTCACCCAGATCGGGGCTATCAGGGGACATAGGATTTGTGGGGATACCCCAGGTATAAAGGGGTGTTCTAGAAATTGGGGAAAACAGTGAATTTTCAGCCTGGAGATAATTAGGTTGTTACTATATCAGACCTGATTATCTCCAGGACTAGGGGAGGGAACTGCCTGTTTGTGTTGGGTGTGTTTTATATTTTACTGTCCAGGATTGGATAAATGTTACTCCTCCCTGTGGGATGTCCCCTTGCATGGGGACCTGCATAAAAAGCCATGTATGTGAATAAAAGTTAGTTCTACTTGTATCCTGAACCTGGACTCTGACTGTTATTTGGAATTCGTATGCTGTACCAAGGGAATTATCTTATGCAGCTGTTATATTTCGTATGGATTTCGTTTCCTGTAACTACCGAACAGAACTCTCGCTACCTTAGACTCTGACCTTTCGGGAGGGAAACTACCGAACGCGGTTTGGCTAGACTTGGTTTCCTTACACTCACTTTAATATCCAGCACCGAGGCAACATTCTCCCTGCAGCCTGGTCCTCCACCATGGCTAACATCACTTCTGCTAACTGCAAGAGAAAGGGAATCAGGGAGGGTGGGCTATATGGAGGACATGGGTAAATTGGAGAAGGTATCTGTGCCGTCATTGGCACTCTGTCGCCAGCATACTGTGCATCCTACCGACAGACACCAAATATGCACACATTTCCCAGCCCAGAACTCCTGTTCCGATCCCAATTATGCTACTGGAGATGGTGTTACATGCAGACTCCAGGCATTCAATTCAAACACTACTGCTACAATCCTGAATCCAGTTCCTGTTTTTTCCAGTTTAGGATTGATCTGCAGAATAGGTTAGCGATTAAAAAAGTATCATGAATTAAACTAATACAGATTGGTACAAGTTGTGATAATCATCAAGACTTTTTTCAGGACCCTGGAGAGCACTAGGCATGTTTGTTGTCAAAATGAAATGGGATCATGGACTTGGCTGCCCAAATGCAGCATGGGACTCAAATATGGATTGAATTTGTAAGGATTTCTAAATGTCTTGTTATCTTTTCTCCCTATTGTTAGGGTCAGATTCCTTATAGGGAACAGTAAGCACCATAACCACTACAGTGTTTCTGTAGTATATGTTATGAAAAGTGTCATTGGATGCATTTCCGCTGTTTTGTGAATTCTTTTACAAGTAGTTTGATTAAAAAAAAAATCGTAGTCAACCAGGGCCTACTCCCAGTACCTAATACCTATCATTAATGTCCAAGTTATGAGAGAGCCAGAGGTCCGAACTTCCAACCCTAGAAGCGTGGACAGCCACAGCATGGCATTGGGAATTCCGAGGGTGAATCTGGTGGTTAGGACCAGTTAAGAGACTTCCTCCTAGGTCCTTATGACAGTACCCTCACCAAGTTGTGATCTAAGGGTGTAAACTGGGGCCGCCTCACTGGGATGCCTCATGTGAAAGGCCCTTAATTTAGCTGGTGCACGTTCATTCACAGCTGTTTCCCTAATCAGTTCCTTAGGGCCATACCCCTTCCAGTGCACCACATATGCCAAATGACCTCAGTGACATCTAGAGTGAAAGATCTCTTGAGCCTCTTGGATTCTTCTAAGCCGTTCACGGAGGAGCAGTGGTTCTGTTGAAGAGTGGATCTGGTCTCCATGAGCATGGCATGAGCAACAAAACAAATCTTGTAGGTCTCTGGGAGCTAAAAAGAGAAAATGTCTTTGGTGTCAAAGGGTGTTTAGTCTTCAGGAGTCATTAGAGACTTCATCAGAGCATGGTAGATAGTGCTGCTAGGTGGAATCCATAATTAACTTGCTGGATTGGTTCATCTGGTATTTATAAGCAAACTTGGCAGTGGATAGAAGGGAAACACAGCCATCTCGGAGGTAAGCGGTATAGCATCAAAGATATTGCTCCAAAGTCTGATTGATACGCTCTCTCCTTAAATTCATCTGAGAATGGTAGGAGGAGAATAGGCAGAGTTTAAGTTTCAGGTGAAGACAAATGTGTGTCTACAACTGGAAAGTAAATTGGTTTCAACTGTCAAAAGTAATGGTTTGTCAAAGTCCAAAAAGGCAATACATTTTTTTAAGAACACCACATCAGTTTTGGTAACATACAAGAGGTGAATAGTTGGTATGATATGTGCCATCTTAGATAAGCGGCAGTTTATACTACCATGATGGTGTTGTGCTGTCACGAGGGAGGTAGTTCCCCAATAAAGTCCACAGTGATATTAGAACAAGGACCTGTGGGAATGGGAAGAAGTCTAAGAAAACCAGCAGGTCTGGTAGTGGAGGTTTTGGCTCTGGCACAGATATAGCACCTTACGTAGTCTTGGGTGTCTTGAAGTGAGGTTGGCCAGTAATAGTACCGCTGCATGGCTAATCGGGTTTTGGTGATACCTATTTGACCGTTGACTGTTGTATCATGCAATGGGCTCTTGACGAAACGAAGGAGGAATGTATTCTTGGGAGCCATGGTACAATGGATCTTGCTTCTTTTAAAGTGACTGTGTGGCCAATGAAAGAGGTGGAGGTGATCTAGTTAAGAGGGTTGCAAGGCAAGGAAGATATTAGGTTGCAGGATAGTGTCTTTTGGTATTTGATCCATATAATGTTCTTTATCCATACGAGATAAGGCCTTCACAATCCTTAGAACATGGGTTATACATCACTTGGAATGAGAAAAAAACAGAGCCCATCATGTCTAACATGGTCATAATCTTTTAGCAGTGCAGAGATATTTGAGATAATGATGATCTGTGTAGATGGTGACTGGATATATCACCTCCTCAAGTAGGCGATACCACTCTTCCAGTGCATTTGATTGCACAATGGTTGCTTGGTTGTTTTTCAAAAGCATTTTGCTCTTGTGGTGACTTGTTTTTGTTTTTTATTGTGAGAGCAATGATGGGTGTACAGACCTGCGAGAAGTCCTTTGGTATATTTGGTAGAAATTGGCAAAAGCTATGAAACACTGCACTGCCTTCTTGTCTTGGGGAACAGGCCAATCCAGGACTGCTTATACCTTGCGAGGATCTATCTGAATGCAACCAGGGAAGAGAACATAGCCCAGGAACTTGCTGGTGGTGGAATCAAACATACATTTCTCAATAATAGCATAATGTCCATGTTCTTGTAAGTGTTTTAGTACAGTATGTGCATGGTCTGTATTTTGGGCTGGTGAGTGCCAGAATATCAAGATGTCAACAAGGTAGATTATGATCTATATGAATCTTTATGAATATATTTCAAAAGATGCTATTCAGGAAGTGCTAAAATGTGACTTGTGTGTTGTACAAATCGAAAGACATGAGCAGGTATTCAAAGTGTCTTCCATTCATCAACCTCACAAATAGGGACCAATATTAGGCTTCCCACAGGTGAAGATGGTAGCATTTCGAAGACAGTGTGACATCTCAAGAATTAACGGGAGTGTGTTTCTTTTTTTATTGTAACATTGTTCAGGGCCCTGTAATAATCCATGCAGGGCCAAAGTCCTCTATCCTTTTTCCCCAGAAAAACGATACTACCCACCGCCAGAGATGTTATGGGGCGAATAAATGCCTTGGCTAATTTTCTTCAATATATTCTTTTAAATGCTGGAGCATGAGAATCAGCCAAAGGGTAGATATGACCACAAGGGTTTGGGGCCCCAGGTAATAGTTTAATTTTGCAATCATATGTTCTTCTGGATGTCAGTTTATTAGCATTCTTCTACTCAAACACATCTTTATAGTCCTGATATTTTTTTAGGAAATATAACAAGGGTGTCAGCAAGTAGGGAAATAATTTGTTCAGGATCAACCTGGAAAAATGTCTGGCAGCAATATGCCAAAGAGAAAGTCATGCAACCAGTAGCTCAGGAGACCCAATGTCAACTGTAATAGAGGTGAGGGAACCAGGTCAAGGTTAATGGTCTTGATGTGTTAAGTGCTAATGCTGAGATGGATGGGAGATGTTTGATATGTCAGAGTGCCACTCTTGATGGGGTTTCCATTACACTACGAATAGTTGCATTGAAATCTGTATAGATCCATCAAGGAATTGATCCAAGAAACACCCACTGGGCCTGTAATCAATGTTGGCTGTATTCCATTACACTACGAATAGTTGCATTGAAATCTGTATAGATCCATCAAGGAATTGATCCAAGAAACACCCACTGGGCCTGTAATCAATGATGGCTGTAATCCAGTGTGGCGTATCTGCCCACTGGAGGGACACAGAAATGAAGAGGTAAGAGCCTGGTGGAGTTGGTGAAGTATTCAAGGAGAAAAAAAGAGGTCCTCAGCATATGACTAGCTGCTCTACAATAAAGACAAAGTCCTTCCTCTCTGTTGGTAGCATCATCTTTTTGAGGTGTTTTTTAGCAGCATGGACTGTAAAACAAGTCAGGGTTAACGTTCTTGAATAGCCCAGTTAGAGCCTGGATGTGGACCCAGTTGAACATCTCTGGAGAGGCCTGGAAATGGTCCCAATTCAGTCTTAGAGAGCTTGTGATGAACAGCAGCTATGTAGAAACTGCCCAAATACATATGTGTGGAGCTTAAGGCTGTGATCACTACCAGAAGTGCTTCAAGTGAGTGCTGAGTTAGAGGGCTACTCCAAACACCATGATCACTTCACTGATTTGAAGTGGTCATGATACCTGGAGTCTGTATGTACTGTGTTTCTCTATAAAAAGCTGCACATACAGATTTTAACACCTCTACTGCCAGAGTCAGTAGGAAAACCCAGAAACACCCACCGGCCCTGTAATCAGTGATGATCTCAAATTGAGGCTCAAGAAGGGCTTTATTGATTTCAGTGCTAATGGGAACACTGTACACATATTATCATTATTATTACTGGTATTTATATAGCGCCAGCATATTCCGTAGCACTTTACAATATTATCAGAGTGGGAGATTTAACCCCTTAAGGACCAAACTTCTGGAATAAAAGGGAATCATGACATGTCACACACGTCATGTGTCCTTAAGGGGTTAAAGGAACACTATAGTCACCTAAATTACTTTAGCTAAATAAAGCAGTTTTAGTGTATAGATCATTCCCCTGCAATTTCACTGCTCAATTCACTGTAATTTAGGAGTTAAATCACTTTGTTTCTGTTTATGCAGCCCTAGCCACACCTCCCCTGGCTATGATTGACAGAGCCTGCATGAAAAAAAACTGGTTTCACTTTCAAACAGATGTAATTTACCTTAAATAATTGTATCTCGGGGGCCTGACCGCCGAGCAGACTGGTCGCACCAAACCAAAGCTCCGTGCGAGAACTTCTCACACCAAACCTACCAAAAAGACACAGCAGAGAAGCGGTGTGATCCCCGAGGCTCAGTTAGCCGGATTGCCGGACTTGGAGAGGCGATCAGAAGCGTAGATAGGGCTGCGGCCTACCAACGAGGGCAGGCGCAGGAGAGGCGGCCGACCTCCCCACCAGCGGCTCGGCGGGAAAAAGCTGCAACCCCCAAGACCCCGTTTACCCCCCCTGGCCGGAGAGGGATATCCCGGCATAACCAAGCGTCTGATACAAGCAATACCTACCTGCCAAGCACACTGACACTGTGAGCGAGCTGTACCAACTACACATCGTGCAACCCCGCGCACCTGAGGCCTAGTCAAAATGGCCGTCCTGCAAGGTCCAAAAGACAAGAAAGAGGTCAGTCATACCCCATCCCATCCTCTGGAAGCCCTAGACCTGCTGGGCCTGACCTTCTGCACAACACTGCAGGACAGGGGGGTGACCTACCAGAGAGCAGCACAAATAGTGGCCTCGTGGATTAGGCCTATCACCCGCCGTCGCCACTACGGACACCCATCTCTGGCCTTTCAGACGGCCGCGCGGACATCGACTACCGGCACGGCAAGCCAAGAGGCCACTCGACCTAGGCGACCACACCCTCCTCCGCCCGCAACGGTACAAGACAACCAGGCGGATCATCCTAAGACCCAGCAAATATCATCGCACCAGCAAAAACCCAAGTACCACTCCAGGGCCGCAACGGCAAGCCACGTCGATACCCAGGCACTGTTTCCACAGAACTGGGACGGAGGTGGGTCGGGCCCCGTAAATCCACGCCACTCAGGCATAAGCGAAGGCCCCCACGCACACGATATCACCGGCGACCTACATGACGACCAGCACGTCAGCAACACCTTCCACGCATCTGGCATAGGGTGAATGACCCGGACTCGGCAGTGGGAACCGTGAGCCCCATGTTGTGCAGTATATGGGATCACGGGCCTCAATGCAAACTCTACTTAATATAAGCGTTAGCTAAAATAGTATAACGTGATATCCTATGCATCTATGATATAACGTTCCTTATTCTGTTTATTATTATTTGCTTTGATATCCTTTTCTATGTTGCCTATGTAGAACCCAGCAATCGCACTTGAACCGCCCTTAGGCGATAATAACATTATCTTGGATATTCACAACAACGGATAGTAGAATCCTGCGTAACTAAACCTACACGCGCCTTACGCCTAAGCGTTGTAGTACTCCCACCCAACCACGCTATATCTTACCTCATTTTTCTTTTTAATATGTCACTATCTACTGTATGTCCAGAGGGCGCACCCGTGTGTAAATAGATACGATCTGCATAATCTGGACCGGTACTTAAAGCCTGCAAAACAATCCTTTACTGTAATGCATACATACTGTATATGAAACCTTATTGTCTGATTATCGTTCAAAATTGTGCAGTACTACCAAATTTTCATTAATGCTACTTCACTAACTGACATACTACGAAGTTTCTTGCATGTTCATCACATTATTTACAACAACATGTAATCATAAATGGTTTATATAGCAATCAAAAAAAAATGTGCATTATACTGCCACGCCATGTCCTGTTAATTTGTTGTTCACTGTTAAAGCGTGAATCTATGCTCTTGGGGCATGACGAACGCATTTGTAACTGCTTTATCTATGTGCACTTCAAAAATAAAGAATTAAAAAAAAAAATTTGTATCTCAATCTCTAAATTGAACTTTAATCACATACAGGAGGCTCTTGCAGGGTCTAGCAAGCTATTAACATAGCAGGGGATAAGAAAATCTTAATTAAACAGAACTTGCAATAAAGAAAGCCTAAATATGGCTCTCTTTACAGGAAGTGTTTATGGAAGGCTGTGCAAGTCACATGCAGGGAGGTGTGACTAGGGTTCATAAACAAAGGGATTTAAATCCTAAATGGCAGAGGATTGAGCAGTGAGGCTGCAGGGGCATGTTCTATACACCAAAACTGCTTCCTTAAGCTAAAGTTGTTCAGGTGACTATAGTGTCCCTTTAACAATGAATGAGACAATTACAAACTTACAGAAACAATAGGTTGAAGAGGGCTCTGCTCAAACGAGCTTACAGTCTATACACTTCAACATAAAGAGGAAGAAACTACTGTTAAGGTAAATAATTCCCATGGTAGTTTGATAAATACAATATTTTTGTGTCTTAACTATCGAGATATACTGATAGCAAGTCCTCTTTGGTCTGTAGCTGTTTAGTTTCCTATTGCGGCAGCTCACACTAAAGGGGTCCTTTGTAAATATTTACCTTAACAGTAGTTTATTTTCTCTATATTTTGAATTTTACAGTAGTGTTCTCATTGGCACTGGAATTAAATGATTGTGTTACTAGTTAGGAGAGGCTTCTCTCTTGAACTTACCTTTACTTAGTTTGTCGTTAAGAGGATCCAAGCCTAGGATATTCCTAGTGATGTCCCACCTGACTTTGAACATTTCTTTCATTTAATGTAAATTATGTGCATATTTTGCATCTGACGCAGCATAGACAGCATCCTGGTGACAGACAGCCGATGGCGGGATATCTTCTCCCTCCCCCTCCCCGTGCTGTGAATGTCCTTCCCTCAGCGTGTCTTCCCTGCCATCTTTCCCCCTGTAGTGACTGAGAGTGACATCACCAACGGAGAAAGAGGCAGCAGGAAGAACTTGGCTCCTGCACTGGAATAGAGGTAAGATTTAGCTTTTTTCTTTCTTTTTGGGGGGAAAGGTGGAGGAATGTGCAGTGGTTACTCTCACCAAAGCACATTTTTTTTGTTTGGAGCTTCCCTTTAAAGGTCTGAATACTTATGTCTATGTGATATTTTTTTTTTTTTTTTATCTGTTTAATATATTTGCAATAGTGTCAAAATCAGATTTTTGTTTTGTCATTGTGGGGTATTGAGTATATATTGATGTGAAAAAAAATTAAAGGATCACTATAGGCACCCAGTCCACTAAAGCTTAATGAAGTGGTCTGGGTGCCAGGTCCATCTAGGGTTAACCCTTTCTGCTGTAAACATAGCAGTTTCAGATAAACTGCTATGTTTACACTAGGGTTAATCCAGCCTCTAGTGGCTGTCTCATTGACAGCCGCTAGAGGCGCTTCCGCGCTTCTCACTGTGATTTTCACAGTGAGAAGACGCCAGCGTCCATAGGAAAGCATTGAGAATGCTTTCCTATGGACTGATTGAATGCGCGCGCGGCTCTTCCTGCGCATGCGCATTCAGCCGATGACGACTGAAGGAGGAGGAGAGTCCTCAGCGCCGATGGAGCCCGGTGCTGGAGAAAGGTACGTTTTTAACCCCTTCCTCCAACTTCAGCCCGGCGGGAGGGGGGCCATGAGGGTGGGGGCACCCTCAGGGCACTCAGGGCACTATAGTGCCAGGAAAACAAGTTTGTTTTCCTGGCACTATAGTGGTCCTTTAAGTGAAACAATTGTAGTATTAGTCTGCACCATAAAAAATGTAAAAAAAATTAAGGGATCCGAATACTTTTGGAAATCACTGTGCATGAATGTAACTTAGTGTGTGAGCTAGTCAAGTTTAAGGGTAGTGTTAGTGCTTTGGTTAGAGTTAGGTATAGGGTTAGTGTTACAGGTAGTGTTATGCTTAGGATTAGCACAAGATTTAGGGTTATTGTTAAGGCAAGTGGTAGTGTCAGGTTCAAGGTAAGTGTTAGAGCTAGTGGTAGTGTTAGCTTGAAGGTTAGTATTAGAGCTAGTGATAGTGTTAGATTTAAGGTTAGAGGTAGAGGTAGTGTTAGTGTTAGAGCTAGTAGTAGTGTTAGATTAGAGGTTAGTGTTGGGCTTACAGTAAGTGTTAGGGCTTTGGTTAGAGTTATGTATAGGGTTAATGTTCTTGGTAGTGTTATGTTTAGGGTCTGCATAGGATTTAGGGTTATTGTTAGGTTAAATGTTAGTGTTAGAGCTAGTGGTAGTGTTAGATTGAAGGTTAGTTTTAGAGCTAGTGGTAGGTTGAAGGTTAGTGTTAGAGTTAGTGGTAGTGTTAGGTTAAAGTTAGTGTTAGGGCTACTGGTAGTGTTAGGTTGAAGGTTAGTGTTAGAGCTAGCGGTAGGTTTAAGGTTAGTGTTAGAGATAGTGGTAGTGTTAGATTAAAGGTTAGTTTTAGAGCTAGAGGTAGGTTGAATGTTAGTGTTATAGCTAGCAGTAGTGTTAGGTTGAAGGTTTAGTGTTAGAAGTAGTGGTAGTGGTAGGATTACGGCTGTTCTTAGAGTTAGTAGTAGTGTTAGGTTAAAGGTTAGTGTTAGAGCTAGTGGTAGTGTAAGGTTGAAGGTTAGTGTTAGAGCTAGTGGTAGGTTGAAGGTTAGTTTTAGAGGTAGTGGCAGTGTTAGCTTGAAGGTTAGTATTAGAGCTACTAGTAGTGTTAGATTGAAGGTTAATGTTAGAGGTAGTGCTAGTGGTAGTGTTAGATTGGAGGTTAGTGTTAGGTTTTGTGTAAGTGTTAGGGCTTTGGTTAGAGTTAGGTATAGGGTTAATGTTAGTGGTAGTGTTATGTTTAGGGTCTGCACACGATTTAGGGTTATTGTTAAGGCAAGGGTAAATGTCAAGTTGAAGGTTAGTGTTAGAGCTAGTAGTAGTGTTAGCTTGAAGGTTAGCTTGAAGGTTAGAAGGTAGCTCCTTAAAGGAACACTATAGGGTCAGGAACACAAACTTGCATTCCTGACACTAGAGTGTTTAAACCACCATTTAGATGTCTTGTTCCCCCTATGTCCCCATAAAAGGTAATGAAACTCACCTTATTTCCCCGCCCCCGATCCGCCTCCTTGGCTGACATAATCAGAATTGATTATCTCAGCCAATCCAATGCTTTCCCATAGGGAAAGCATTGGATTGGCTGAGATTGGCAAGGAGGCGGAATGGAGGTGGAGTCAAATGCTGGGTTGGCCAATCAGTATGTCCTCACTGAGATGCATTGAATCAACGTATCTCTAGAGGGAAAGTTTAGTGTATTGATGCAGAGCGTGGAGACGCTGAATGTCAGTGCTGCACACTGTGCAGCATCATCCCAGGAAGCACCTCTAATAGCCATCTGAGTAGTGGCCACTAAAGGTATCCCTAAGGGACAGTGGAAATACTGCCTTTTCTCGGAAAAGGCAATGTTTACAGCAAAATGCTTCAGGGACTGACTATACTCACCAGAACAATTACATTAAGCTGTAGTTGTTCTGATGCCTTTAAATAAGACTCAGAAGTCTGTCTTTTTCGCCCACGTCAATACATGGAGCAGTGCCTTCACCTGTCTGATTGATGTACAGTACGCAGTAGAACCCAGATCATCTTTGTCCCTGTTGACCTGGAAAAGGATTGGAATAGAATTACCTGTATTTTTTCTGGAAGTACAAGCCTGCAGCAGGATGAAGGGGAGGTGCTGGGGAGAGAAAGCGCAGGGCTGCAGGGTATTTGTGAATGGATTTATACTTCATATTATCATAGACTTGCTCCAGAGATAAGAGGAAAACTGTGCCTTGTTCCGCCACATGTAAAAACTCGCCTTCTTGCAGAACATTGCTGTCTAGCCCACAGTTATTCCTGGAATGTAACAAATAGTTCCTCGCACAGGAGAATCCCCTTAGGAAAGATCTGACAGTATGAAATCAGGGTATTCTATTTAAGGAAACATCTCCATGGACCTTTTAAATTCAATCGGGACAGTAACCGCAAATTAAGGCCTAAGGGTAGTCATTATTAGCCAGACTTGTGGACACGGGAGAGGTGGAAGCAGCTTAGACAACTCCTGATACTCCAGGTCATGTGGACCGTGTTATGTTGGCTGGCCAAGCATTTTGAGAGTTATAGTACACACCAGCAGCTTGAGTATCCTCTGTGTAATAATATTACACCTTATATCCTGCTACAGCAGAATTACCCTTCCTTGTCTTGTAGACCCACCAATTAAGGATGTTACAAGTATTGATTATCTAGAAAATTTTAGGGGGGGAATTCTTATATGATTTTAAGGGAATCATGTAGAATGAACATTAAAAATAGGTAATGGAACAGACAAACAATATTAATTTTGGCATTATGCACTTTTAATTATAAATGCAGCATTATCAAGTAGCTAAATAAAACAAGCAAGTAAGTAACAATGTTTAATGTAGATTTGTGTAGGAAAATATTGATCAGTATTTAGGGGGTTCTAAACTGTGATGCATATCTAACTGACTCAAAACACTGAATAACAGTCATATCTGCAAGGTGTAATTACAGCCGTGGGTGCAGATTTTTTTTAAAAAAAATCTACTTGCCCAAGGGACTAAAGTGGTAGCCCAATGAATAGTTGCCCTGATACACCAAATATGTTCAGATTGAGGCACCTGCCTTCAACCTTGGACATAGGCTGGTTTATTCATTAAACTGCAGATTGGTCAAAATGGAGAACAGGATGTAACAAAAATGGTGACTTTGAAAAATTATCCAACACAGCAATAGTTATAACTTCATCCCAACTCACTTTTCCCATTCAGATTTAACTAGTGAAAATTTGGAGTTAAGTGAATAACCCTGAGTGCTTCACCCTCTATCCCCCAATACCGTGTATATGTGTGTGCTGGATGTGTATGTGTGGGCATGCAGGCTGTGTGTAATGTGTGCATCAGCTGTGTGCAGTATGTGTTGTGTGAAGTGAAGTGTGTAATATTTGAGATGTGTAATATGTGTGAAGTGTGTAATATGTGAGATGTTTGCTGGCTGTGTGTAATGTTTGTGTGGTTTTAGCTGGCTGTGTGTACTGTGTGTAATGTTTGCTGTCTTTGTGTAATGTGTGTGTGAGATGGTTGCTGTCTGTGAGTGGGATGTTTTGCTTGCTGTGAGTGTATGGTTTGAGTTATGTATTTATGTTCTGTGATTTGCCCCCTCGTGCTTAGCCTTCTGCAGGGATGAGGTCTATCGTGTCTGTTGGTCCTTTAGTAGGTTAAATTCCATGGTGGTCCATGGTTAGTTAAAATTAACTGTTGGGGTGGCTTGAGCGCCGAGCGGAATGGCGGCGTGAACCAGGAGCTCCCTGCAGGCTGTAATAAAAAACCCGTCTCACTAGCCTTAGCCCGCCGACAATGGGGAGAAATAACCGGTCCCAACAAGCTACCACGACCACCGACACCCCGAGGGGGTCACAGGCGACTAACATGCGCAAATTCCTCACAACCCAAGCAGACCAGGCCGATCAGGCCTCCGGGGATACGGAAGCCTCAGGCACTACCCACGCGGCCTTGCCATGCGGTGGACACACTGAGCAGGTACTGACACCACCCGCTCTGCCCCCTGCCCAGCTGGACTGGGCGACTATACTGAGCAACCTGCCCACGAAATCCGACCTCAAAGAGGCCAACGATGCCCTCCACAAGTCCATAACTGGAGAATTACATGCCCTGAGGGAGGATATGCAGGGGATCCATAACAAACTGGCTCAACTAGAAGCAGACTGCGACCATGTCACGACGGCGCAGAACGCAACAGTAAGCATTATAAAACGACAAGAAACACAGCTACGCCAAATGGCCCTCCACATGGAAGACCTAGATAACAGGGGGCGACGACAGAACCTCAGGATCCGAGGTATACCGGAGGATCTGGACCAAACCACACCGATCCGTGAGACACTCACGGAAATATTTAACGCCCTCCTGCAGAAACCACCCGACTCGCCCGTTGAGTTTGTCAGGGCACACAGGGCACTCAGGCCCAGGGGCCCGCCGGAGTCCCCACCACGGGACGTCATCTGTTGCCTAACACACTTCCAGGTTAAGGAAGACGTCTTGAGAAGTGCCAGAGACCGACGCCAAATCCTACACAAAGGTGCAGAACTACAACTCTACCCAGATTTATCCCCGGCGACCCTGGCATACCGCAGGGCCATGCGCCCCCTCACGAGAGTGCTACAGACCAACAAAATTAGGTACCGCTGGAGCTTCCCTAATGGATTACAAATCACTACGAATACAGGCCCCTTTATGGTGAGGAGCGAAGAAGACCTTAGAGACATTACACAGGAACTCCAACTACCTCAGATACATCTGCCCTGGCCTGACCCGATGGCCTTTTACACCTTTTCACCTGAGACACAGAACAGACCGCAGCAACCATCGAGGCCTCGGAGACCGAGACAACAAACCACGCGCCCCTCGGGCGCCAACATATAAACAACCGAGCTCCTAGAACCCCCCCAACCCGTGGTCCCCCACCGACGAACTAAACAGCCGATCCCATCTCAGCCCCGAGAAACCAGAGACTATGGACACACCAAATGGACTCCGCTATGATGCAACACACCACGCCATTGTGAGACGCGATCCCCCACGACGACAAAAGAATAACGGAGACCGAGTGCACAACGTGAACTCCACAATTCAGTGGAGTAGGGTAACCTATTAGACTGAATGGGCACTGAAGGGGTTCCCACCTGGGAGGCGGGAGGTAATGGGATGGGTACGTACCCAATGCTATTCACTTTTACTATATCTAATAAGCTGTTTATTATCACCCGGGGGGTCCCCCGCACTGAAGAGGTCCTCGCTTGGAGGGAGAGGGGAAGTGGGACGGGAACGTGATCACTGTTATTTATCACTATATCGTATGTGCTGTGTAATGTGAACTGAGGGGGGCCCTTCGCGCTGGCTGGGCCCGGCTGCTGTCACCCACCTGCCCTGTGATGAACTTCGGGGAGCAGGCGGGTGGTGGCGCCGGCGGGGCCCACCTGGTGGCTGCGGAGTAGTGATTTAACGGTTTGCCGTTGTTGCGTGGAAATGTGGGAGGTGCCTGACGATGTGTCCCATGTTGGGTCCAATGTCATGTTGAAGTCCCCCCCTAGTATGAGGGTTCCTTCTCTAAACTCCATGAGTCTGCGGAGTGTTTGCTACACGGATCTTTACACACTCCCGCAGCCCCAGACAGACCCAGCGAAGGCCCGCCTTCGCCATTCGATCCAAACATATTTAGCAAAGTACCCAATGCCGACCCTAGACGCCGAAACCGCCGATGTGCTCGATGAACCCATCACAATAGAAGAGCTATCGGCAGCTGTCAAGAGCACCAAACCCGGTAAAAGCCCAGGGCCGGACGGCCTGCCGGTGAAATATTACAAGACGTACGCGGAGGAGCTGCTGCCACCAATGGTGGAAGCGTTCAACGCAGTGAGGGAAGGGGAATGTATCCCCAAGCAAGCCCTGACGGCCCACATAACTGTCATACCCAAAGATGGCAAAGACAGAGAAATCTGTGGGAACTACAGGCCAATCTCGCTGATAAACTGCGACGTCAAACTCTTAGCTAAGGTCCTGGCCGCACGCCTCACGAAGCACATCCCATCTCTGGTCCACCCTGATCAGGTGGGGTTTGTGACGGGGCGCGAGGCCCGTGACAACACCATCAGGGCACTTACCCTCATGCACGGCAGCGGGAGGACTGCCGGGGACCTTCTCCTGCTGTCCACGGACGCGGAGAAGGCCTTCGACAGGGTGAGGTGGGAGTACCTCTTTGAAACGCTAGCCCACATGGGTCTGGGCCCCCACCTAAGACAATGGATAGAGGCACTTTATCGAGAACCTACTGCCCAGGTACTGGTTAACGGGGCGCTGACGAGTGCCTTCACCATCCACAATGGCACCAGGCAGGGGTGCCCCCTGTCGCCGCTCCTATTCGCTCTGGCCTTGGAGCCGTTCCTCACACATATCAGACACAATGCAGACATCACAGGCCTAATGACAGGCCCAGTACATCATAAAGTAGCGGCATACGCCGACGACCTGCTGTTCATGGTGACCAACCCAGTAATTGCCCTACCGAATATAATGAAAGAACTACAAACATTTGGGGACATATCTAACATGAAAATTAATTACGGAAAATCACACATCCTAAACGTCAGCGTCCCCCAAGCAAGAGCGGAATCCCTGAGACATAACTTCCCCTTTCAATGGGCCGAAAACAAAATTAAATATCTGGGAATCTGGCTGACCAAACACACGGGAGACTTGTATAGGGACAACTTCACGGCCATCCTACAGACGTTCCAGAGGGACATGAGGGAATGGTCATATCCCCATATCTCGTGGCTAGGGAGAGTGCAGGTCATAAAAATGAACTTCCTCCCGCGCCTCCTGTACCTTCTACAGGCCATCCCCATTGTAATCCCGAGACCCTTCTTCGTAACACTCAGGAAAGAGATGACCAGATACATAAAATTCTCCACACTGACCAGACCCAAAGACAAAGGGGGATTAGCCCTCCCGGACTTTCAGCTATACTATGTGGCCACACACCTACAGAGGGTTGTAGAATGGTCTAAGAACGGGGTACACAAACTGTGGAAAACAGTAGAAGAAACGGAGGCAGGTAGACCGATCGCGGGACTCCCATGGAGTCGCGGCTCGAAGGAAGGACACGACATGTCCATATACACGAAAAACACACTGGGAGTATGGCAGAAGGCCCAACGACAGGGAAACTTGTCACCCTACCCCTCCCCCCTTATGCCACTAACACAGAACGAGGACTTTCCCCCAGGACTAGACCCACGAGCCCTCAGGGACATCGTCCCGAACGCAACCCCACGTTTACATCACATTCTCCAGGGAGGGGCCTGTAGACGGCTAACTGATATGCTAGAGGAAACACCCCCCACATTCATGCACCGTTTTCGTTATGCCCAACTAATAAACTTCATACACACCTTACCACAGGGTCCAGCGCTCGCAAGGGAATATACCACAATGGAAAAGATCAGCGCGCACCCAGACCCACTACCTCACGGGATATCCTTCTTATACTCCATGTTACAGTCGGAACTCCCGACTGAACCGCCCCGTTTCATGGGAAAATGGGAAGCAACCCTAGGTATCACACTCACGGAAGGGGAATGGGAATCAATATGCTACCTCACACACCACTGCTCCACACACAGTAAAACGCAAGAAACAGCCTACAAACTCCTGACGAACTGGTACAAGACACCACACCTCCTGCACCAAATGAACCCAAGCATATCTAGTCTGTGCTGGAGATGCGGACAAGAGGAAGGCACATTGAAACATATCTGGTGGGACTGCACGCTGGTCACCCCGTACTGGAGGGGTATACACAAAATGTTAGGGAAGTTTACAGAACGCCCACCCCCCCTGGAACCGGCAGCGATGCTCTTACACCACACACCGACCCCCCGCTCCAAATATAAAAAATCTATGACCATCAGAATATTGAACGTTGCCAAACGGGTACTTCCTCAATTCTGGAAGAAACCAGTAACACCATCAATGCTGGCCTGGTTCAACCAGATGGAGGAACTAAGGACAATAGAGGAACTAACTATGATGACAAACAATACCCCGACGACATACACAGAACTATGGACATACTGGATCCTGGAGACAGCAAAACCACAATTCCAACTAGACCTTAGGACAATCACTGACGCCCTCCCCCCGACCATTAGATAGAACTCGGAAACCGAACACCCAAGACGACAGAGGACCACTGACAGACGACCAACCCGACCGCCCCACCCCCCCCTGCTTACCCTTCCCCAATTCCCAAGGAGAACACACTGACAGACCACATTCGACTGTATAAACCTAAAGTAGGTCGAAGCTGCCCGCAAACGAGGCCACCCTAGTGGCCACCTGAAAGCCATAGACAACCAGAGACCACACCCCTGGACAGTTAAGAGTAGGACATAGGGAGGAACCCACCCAAACCGACCAGTGGGAACGTGACCTACCTAACTCACTATCCTACTGCCGAGGACAGAGGGGGCACAATACTAGAAACTAATGATACTCAGACCTACAACTGAAATTGAAATTTAAATGTAAACCCATACGACAGTAGAAGAGAGCCATACGGCTCACGACCATGGTACACATATGGAGTCGTGATAGACAACCATTGGATCTGCGCATCCACAAACCCTTAAGAAGCGAGGAGACCTGCAAGTCTCAATTGAATGACTAACACTAACAATGAATAACTGAGAACCTAAATGTCAATGAGGTTAAGCGGGACCTGCGAGTCCACATGATTTTATTGGGGCCTGCGAGCCCAGCAACATCTGATACTTGTCATTATTGCTAGGGACCTGCGAGTTCTATTATCTTGTGCCTATCTCCTGTTGGAATGACAGTGCAAACACGTTAATAAAAATCAAATTTACAACAAAAAAAAAAATTAACTGTTGGTCCAGAGAAAGAGCAGTTGGCACGCCTTCCTGTGGGTGCAGACCACAATAATTACTCAGTTGCGATCCAGCATTCAGTGAGCCAAAGTGGAGGCTTAGAATCCAACCTGCTGCACTCTGACTAATCAGTGAGCTCTGGACCAGGAGGTGGGATTTACTAAGGTTTGTAGTAAATCCCGTAAGCTCCTTGTCCAGCACTAACCCCACCAGGCCCACCGCAAGGCAAAAGGCAACAATAAGCTTGGGGTCTGGAACCATATTTTCTGGTCACCAGAAGATTCTCCCATTCTGTATATATTATATATACAGGTTATACTCGAAAAATTTGAATTAGCAAAAGATAATTTATTTCAGTAATGCAACGTAAAAGGGGAAACTAATATATGAGATAGATGCATTACATGCAAAGCAAGATAGTTCAAGCTGTGATTTGTCATAAGTGCGATGATTATGGCTTACAGCTCATGAAAACCCCAAATCCACAATCTCAGTAAATTAGAATATTACATGCAATCAATAAAACAAGGAGTGTACATAGAACAATATCGGACCTCTGAAAAGTATAAGCATGCATATGGTCTCAGTACTTGGTTTGGGCCCCTTTTGCAGCAATTACTGCCTCAATGCGGCGTGGCATGGAAGCTATCAGCCTGTGGCACTACTGAGGTGTTATGGAAGACCAGAATGCTTCAATAGCGGCCTTCAGCTCTTCTGCATTGTTTGGTCTCATGCCTCTCATCTTTCTCTTGACAATGCCCCATAGATTCTCTATGCAGTTCAGGTCAGGTGAGTTTGCTGGCCAAACAAGCACAGTAATCCCACGGTCATTGAACCAGGCTTTGGTGCTTTTGGTAGTGTGGGCAGGTGCTGGAAAATGAAGTCAGCATCCCCATAAAGCTCTTCTGCGGAAGGAAGCATGAAGTGCTCCAAAATCTCCTGGTAGACGGCTGCGTTGACCCTGGACTTAATGAAGCACAGTGGACCAACACCAGCAGATGACATGGCTCCCCAAATCAACACAGACTGGGAAACTGTTAGCCTAGAATATTGCACGTTTTCACAATATTCTAACTTACTGAGATTGTGGATTTGGGGTTTTCATGAGCTGTAAGCCATGATAAATGAACTTTTGCACGATATTCTAATTTTTCGAGTATCACCTGTATACTATATAATATAATATATTACTAATAATTGATAACAGGTTTATTCACTAACAGTAGATTGTAAAGAATTCAAAGTGAATTTCAAAAAGGAATTTCAAAGTAACCAAAGTAATGTGTCTTCTCATAACTATAGGGCAGCGATGGTGAACCTGTGGTATGTGTGCCCCAGTTGACACGCAAAGACCTCTCTTGGTATGTGAATCATAAGTTTGCTACATCGCCTCCCCTGACCATCCATGTTTCCCTCACGCTGTGTCCCTGTAGCTTGGGTGTGTCGCTGGCCCATGTGCTGGCGTTTTGCCAGACTTCCCTGCAAGACGTTCTGGTATACGGAGTCAGCCAATCAATGAGGAGAGTGAGGATATGAGTTCAGAGTATGGGCAACAAAAATACAAGTAAAAAACATTTTTTTTTTTTTTAAATAGATGGGCATCATTATGCATTTTAGTGTACCATATATACTCGAGTATAAGTCTAGTTTTTCCGCACATTTTTTGTGCTGAAAAACCCCCACTCGACTTATACTTGAGTCAATGTCTGTATTATGGCAACTTACATTGCCATAATACAGACCAGGACCGCCGGGCTCATTACAAGCCCGGCGGTCCTGTTGGGGGCTGGCAGGAAGCGTTTACTTACCTTTCTTGAAGCTCCCTTCTCCTGCGTTCTGGTCAGGTCCCTTGTAAATCTCGTAAGAGCCGCGGCGTCAGAGCGTTGCCACGGGTTACCGTGGCAACGCGGCACGCAGACTGCGAGACTTACAGGGGAGCTGACCAGAACGCAGGAGAAGGGAGCTGACAGGAGCTGCAGGAAAGATAAGTAAACGCTTCCTGCCAGCCCCCCTCCTGCACAGTACACACCACTGGATCACCAGGGACAAAAATAAATTTGAATAATAAAAAAAAAAATGTAATAAAAAAATATTACAATTAAAAATAATTATAATATTAAAATAAAAAATTTGAATATTTAAATAAAAAAATTAAAAATAATAAAAATGCCCTCCCACACACTCTGCATTATATACACACACACACGCACACTCATACAAACACACACTCTGCATTCACACAAACACACAGAGTGTTTATATAATGCAGAGTGTGTGTGTGTTTGTATGAGTGTGTGTGTGTATTTAATGCAGAGTGTGTGTGTATATAATTATAAAAATCACAGAATTTCATAGCCCCAAGTTTTACCCTCGACTTATCCACGAGGCATAGCATATTTCACAATTGTTGGTCACAAAACTGCACTCGACTTATACATGAGATCGACTTATACACGAGTATATACGGTAATTTATTAATTGATGTTCAGTGCCAATTTAATGAATTATGCTGAAAATAAATATTGCTATTATATAAATATCTAGCTATCTCTCTGTCGGTCTCTGTCTGTCTGTCTTTCAATTTTCAGCATAGTTCATTAAATTGGTGCTGAAGATAGACAGATAGATAGATAGATAGATAGATAGATAGAATGTATAACTGCATATATATATATATTTGTAGTCGGGGACATTAAGCCGTATGTGAATTGATGTGTTATGAACGTAAGTCGGTTGTGGTGTGCCTAAACCGACGACCGGGTAGGCCTGAAATAATGAGGGCCCACCTAAGGAGTGTTAGCTAAGGGGTGTTGGTGGGTGGGGAGTCTGACTTGATGTCGGCCATGATAGGAGGTTGGTTAGAGTTTAAATAGCCGGTTAACCCCTCCCACAACTACAGGCTCCGCCTTAACATTTGTAGTCGGGGACATTAAGCCGTATGTGAATTGATGTGTTATGAACGTAAGTCGGTTGTGGTGTGCCTAAACCGACGACCGGGTAGGCCTGAAATAATGAGGGCAAAAAGGAATATAAACAGAACACTTTAATGCTTACAAGTTTTTACATTAGTAGTTCTTTGAAAGCTTCCCTGAGTTCCTTCTCTGGCTTCGGGATGTATTTACCGTAGGCTGCTGATTTCCATCTGCCTAAATTTTTGATGATGTGTACAGGGATGTTTTTGCTAGATGCGGCTGAAGCGGCGCCGATCCTAAATGAGTGCCCTGTGATGGACATGGGGTCGTGGCCTAATCTGACCACCAGGGTTCTTATGTAGTATAATAATTTAGCTGTAGTCAGAGGTTTGTTGGAGATAGTGAGTAAAGGTGCGTAGCTTTGTTGGTCATTGAGTGATAGGCAAAAAGTATCCAGTACTGACACTGGACACCGTTTATTATGGGTCGGAAAGTATGGGATCTCCGTCGGAGGGCCCATCTGATTTGTCTTGGACTGTCTGAGGAGCAGAACATAGTGGTCCCCTACTTTGTGTATATACCTTGTTCTGATGTAACCAGTGTCCCCGGATAGTCTGTTCACCGTGAATTCATTGGGCCTTAAGAACCCGTAAAAAGCGATGTACATGGCTGCTTTGAGTACGTGATTAGTACTGGGTTCGAACGGGCTAGAATCTAACAGATCTGATAGACCCTTGAATTTGTTGCCGTCAATTGGTTGTCTTTTCGTAGTGGGCTGGCCGTCTGTGCGGTGTATGCCTTTAAGGACATTTTTCAGAAGGTAGTTTGACATGAATGGTTTGTGATCGGGAAATAGGGTGAGCAAGTGATGTTGTACTCCCGTGAGGTACAACTTGATAGTGTTATGTGCCAGCTTGAGGCGTGAGTGACAGTGAGCGGTGAAAGCTATTATTGTGTCAATAGAAGAGGAGTTTGTGAGGTTGTATTCGGTGGTGAATCTGGAGAAAATAACGAGAGCTCTATCGTAAGCCTTTCTGGTGTTGTCCGACAGCGCGGATTTCGCCAGGGTTAGTGCGTGTTGTTTTAGCAGCGTTAGTCCAATATCAGGTCCTGAAATGTTGGGGTTGGCTCGGGTTGGCTGGCCGCTGTGGGGTGATGTTTGAAAAAGGTCTGAAAGTTGGAGCGAGAGAGCGTCAGCAGCAATATTTTCTTTACCAGGGATGTGTATGCAGACCAAGTGAAAATTGTGTGTGGCTGCCAGCCAGGTGAGTCTCCTCATGAGCCTCATGATAACAAGGGAAGAAGACCTGCCTTTGTTAATGATCTCACAAGTGGCTTCGTTGTCCGAAAGGCATTTAACTGCTTTTCCCTTCCACAATGAGCCCCAAGTGTGTGCTGCTGCGACTATCGGATAAAGTTTGAATAGCGCGGATGTAGTGTGAAAGGCCTGTAATGTTGACGTTTCTGCTGGCCATGAGTCGCGGAGCCATTGGTTTTTGTATATGGTTGCGAACCCTGTGTGGGCTGCTGCATCGGTGTGTATGACTGGGGATTCGTCATCCAAAGGGGGTATGAACATTGACCTCCTGTTCCAGGAGGAGAGAAACCTACCCCACATCAGTAAATCTGCCTTGGCGTTATCGATGATCCGTATGGGTGAATTGTCGTGAGGGGCTTCCGTTAGGAGGTGCAGTAAGCGTGAAACGAATGCGCGACCCTGTGGTATAATGCGGATTGCGAAGTTTAGAGAGCCGAGGAGAGATTGCAACTCTTTGCTGGAGCAACTGTTGTTGTGCGTGAACCATGTGATTTCATTTGTGATGCGGTTAACTTTCTCTTCAGGTAGGCTAGCTATCATAGAAGTGGAATCGAGATGGATACCTAAGAAGGTTAAGGCTGTAGAAGGACCTATTGTTTTGTCCTTTGACAGGGGAACTCCTAGTGTAGAGAAAAAAGCAGCAGTTTTGTCAATGCTGTGGGGAATACAGTTAGGTTCCTCAACCGTGAGGAAGTCGTCCAGGTAGTGTATTGCCATTGGGCAGCCACAAACGTTTAGCAGGAGCCAGCACAGTGTTTGGTCGAACGTGTCGAACAGTTTGGGACTGCTTTTGGCCCCAAACGTCAGACGTGTTGCGAAGTAGTACTGGCCCTTCCAGTGTATGGGTAGCAACTTGAAAGCGTTAGCGATGTCTGTTTTCCCTAACCAGGCACCATGTCCTGCTTTCAAAAAAAACGTTGTCTACTGTTGCATACTGTAGTGAAAATTTGCTGGATGGTATTAGAGAATTAATGCTAGGAACCAGTGAAGAATGAGGTGCAGACAAGTCAATGATCATGCGTTTTTTATTGTTAAACTTCCCAGTTGCAATGCCAATTGGGTTGGTTCTGAAACTGGCGTAGGGGGTGTGTGTGAAGGGGCCTATCATGAACCCTTGATTGACTTCTGCTGTGAGCAGTGTGTCGGTGGTGTGGGGGTCTAGGATGGCTGATTGTAGGTTTCTGCATTCTAGATTGCCCCCCCGGGAGTGCCACTAGCCCGGTGTGAAATCCTTTAGAAAAACCTGTGGTGAGGAACTCGACCAAGTGAGGGGAGGGGTGGTTGGCGAGGTAATAGGTGAGGTTGCTAATGTTAACTTTGGTGAGTCATTGTCTCGGGAAAAGCCGGTTAGGGCACATGGACTTTGCATGTGCCCTAAAGCAGAGGGAACAGACATGCAACAACCTACAAGCACTGAAACTACAACCTCCAGCATTGAAGTTGTTGCATACCTGTGTTTTGCCTAAAAAGACGATGGGTCTGCCCAATTTGTCTTTTAGTACCCTTTCTGTTTTGCTGAGGGTGGCCTCTGTGTGGCTAGTGGAGGGTTGGCTCAGTTCGGAGGGGCACAAATTGGTGGAATGTACGGTTGATGCACAAATGGCACAAGACGGAGGCTTGAGGCCGGCGAAGTGGCGGCAGAACAGTTCCGTGTCTAGTTGGCTCCAGTCTGAGCGTATGTTAAACTGTACCAGCGCTGCCGCCGCCTTCGCCGAAAATGACATATGATAGTCTAGAAGGAGTAGCCTCCGTACTTGTTACCTAGGTCAACCAATTTGTGGAGGTAGAGATCCAGCTCCTCTCTGCGTTGAGGGAAGACGGAACATATGACGTCCCTGAACAGGCCAAAAGCTATCACGAAGTCAGGTATGGCTAACTTCTTGTTGAATCTGGGGTCCCTAGCCTTGAGTACGACCGACACATCCCCGTAGCAGTACGCCTTGTTTTCTACTAAGTCTTTGGACGCTATAAGTAGGGATACCAGGTTGACGTCTTTCCCTTCTAAAATTTCGTTTTTAATAGCTTGGGGTACTAAGTGATATGTGAAGGTGTAGTTGTTGGGTTAGTACTAGCGATGTTACCTGCTTGAGGTAAAGTTTGTGGTATAGTGGGAAGGTTAGCTGCTGGGGTGATTATGGCCACTTGGTTTTCCAGTTTCTCCAGTCTGTCATTGATGAGGTTAACTGATGAAAGAAGTGCAGACATTGTGGCCTGGATTCCAGGCGTGCTTCCATCGGCTGCCTGTGTGCTGGTGCCTGGTCTTGGGGTGTCGGGGTTGGCATTCAGGAGGCGGTATAGTTCCGCTTTACGAGCCGTAGCTGAGTATGATATGCCATGTCTCCTGAGTTCGGCCGCTATCTTGGGTATGGTCCAGGAGCGTAGAGACCCTGGACTTGCTGTCTCTAAATTCTCGACAGGGGTACTTGGTCTGGTTGGGCTTGCGATTCTGGCTGGGGTGCTGGGTAGGGAGACATCCTCAGCAATATCCGAAGCGTGTGACATTCTATGAAAATGAGGAAACACCCTGGTTAGGAGTGATTAGTAGTATAGGGGTAAAGTACTATTTAAGTGGTTTAGGTAATGGTCGGGTGTTCGTAGGTATCTTATTGTACGTTTCCCTGTGATGCAAGTGGGCCGAGTGGTAACCGCTATCGAGGACCGAACTAGAGACTGAGACTGTATGTGTTAGTGTGTCTGTTGGTTAGTGTGTGTGTGTGTGTGTCTGTTGGTGAGTGTGTTAGTGTGTGTGTCTGTTGAGTGTGTTAGTATGTCTGTTAGTGTGTGTGTCTGTTGGCGAGAGTGTGTGTGTCTGTTAGTGTGTTAGTGTGTGTGTCTGTTGGTGAGTGTGTTGGTTGTCAAAAAGTGTGTGTCAGTGAGAGTGTGTATGTCTGTTAGTGAATGTGTATGTCTGTCAGTGTGTATGCGTGTCTGTCACTGAGAGTGAATCTGTCAGTCAATGTTTATGTCTGTTAGTGAATGTGTGTCTCTGACACTGAGTGTATATGTGTGTCAGTGAGTGTGTATGTGTGTTTGTCAGTGTGTGTCTGTCAGTGAGTGTGTGTGTGTGTCTGACACTGAGTATGTGTGCGTCTGTCAGTGAGTGTGTATGTGTATCTGTCAGTGAATGCCTGTGTCAGTTAGTGTGTCTGTCGGTGAATGTGAGTGAGTGTGTATGTTTCAGTGAAAGTGTGTGTTGGTTAAACAGTGTGTGTGACAATGACTGTGTATCTGTCAGTGAGTGTATGTCAGTGTATGCATAAGTGAAGGCATGTGTCTGGTAGGCAAAGAGCGTGTTGTTTTTTAACAGGGAGGGAAATTTAGAAGGGGGATGGGGGGAATGCCTGAGTTTTGTCATGCCGAGGGCAGCACAAAACCAGAATACACCACTGCACCTATGCATCAAGGATAGTAACAGTGATATTAATGCAACTCGCCATCTTACGTTTTAACAAATGAAACTCACTGGATGAGATTGATAATGGAGATATTTCCGTTTTAGTATTCCATACTGTGTTCGTACAATCAAAAAGTGCATTTCAAACTGTAAGTGCAGTTTCTGGTTTTTTTTTACTTTGAAAAATAAAAATAAATAGTATTATGCTAAACATATTTTTCCTGCTCCTTTCTCCTATTGACATCTGAGTAAGGAATCATATTCAGACAAAATGCCGCCTTTTAAAATGTTTCAAAATGTGTGTCTTTTCCACTCAGCCACATTGTTGGCACTACTTTAAGGTGGCACAAGCAGTTGCTTGAGGGGACTCGGCAACAGGAGACGGGGGGCACACTATGCACCCCATGTTTCCCTGCTGAGGGATGCCTTTATGGGCCAGGGAGATCAAAGATGTCCCTTACAGGCCCAATGGCCCAATGCACCCACTATAGTTAGGGAGAATGAGCCCAGAAAGGCTGCATCACCAGCACACACACAATACATTTGTTACAATTCCACACAAAATCACCAACCTTCTTTACACACATACTACATCCCGTACATACAAACACACTGTGTTCTTCAGTGGTGGAACTAATGCAGAGAAAGCCCTGGTGCAAGAAATTATTTTCGGCCCTACTCTCTAGCGCACGAGTGACTAAAAGGTAGATCCAGGGCCGGCCTTAGGGGTGTGCGGGCTGTGCGGCCGCACAGGGCGCCATGGGAGCAGGGGGCGCCGTGCGGCCGACACAGCCCACACATGGCCGGTAGAATAATAATTAAAAAAACAATATTTGCGGTGGGTGAGGAGCTTGCGTGTGGCGGGGTGGAGCTTACCATGCGGCAGGGCTTAAAAGACGGCTAGGGCGCAGCTCAATGCAGCATGGGAAGCAGGAAGGAGTCCCTGCTTCCCCAACAACCAGCCTCCAGGATGTGAGGTAAGAAGCAGTGACTGTCTGCCTGTGTGTGTGTGCGTGTGTGTGTGTGTGTGTGACTGTCTGTGTATGACTGTCTGCCTGTGTTTGACTGTCTGCCTGTGTGTGTGGCTGTGTGCGTGTGAGACTGTCTATGTGTGTGACTGTCTGTGTATGACTGTCTGCCTGTGTGTGTGTGTGTGTGTGTGTGTGACTGTCTGTGTGTGACTGTCTGCCTGTGTGTGTGACTATGTGTGGGTGTGTGTGACTGTCTGCCTATGTGTGTGTGAGACTGCCTATGTGTGTGACTGTCTGTGTATTACTGTGTGTGTGTGTGTATGACTGCCTGTGTGTGTGTGTGTGTGGCTGTGTGTGACTGTCTGCCTGTGTGTGTGGCTGTCTGCCTGTGTGTGGCTGTGTGTGTGTGAGACTGTCTATGTGTGTGACTGTCTGTGTATGACTGTCTGACTGTGTGTGCGTGTATGGCTGTGTGTGGCTGTCTGCCTGTGTGTGACTGCGTGGGTGGTTGTCTGTGTGTGTCTGACTGTGTGTGTGATTGACTGTGTGTGACTGTTTGACTTTGTGTGTGTGTGTGTGTGTGTGACTGTATGTATGTGATTGTCTATCTGTACCTGTGTGTGGGACTGTGTGCCTTTAATTGTGTGTGTTTATCTGCCTGTACCTGTGTTTTTCTGCCTGATCCTATGTATGTGACTATCTGCCTGCGACTGTGTGCATGTGGCTGTATTTGACTGTGTATATGTGTGCATCAGACTGTGGGCATGTGACTCTACAAAAATTTACACCTCCATTCACACACAAACCTAAACTCGTATTTTTATCTAAATTAAATACCCACCACATACAGCCAATACACCCATTACAAATATCACACATAGCAAACACAACACAAACAATACAACAAAAACATTACATCATATTATAGTATATTAGAGAGGGGGCGCTGTGAAGATTTTTCGCACAGGGCGCCCAAAGGCCTAAGGCCGGCCCTGGGTAGATCCCCATCAGTTGTACAACTCCTAAGCCAACTGGAAATCTACCATTTGCCCGTCCTTGCAGGGTTCTATTTGTTAGTAACGTTTGTGCATTTGAATGTAAGTATATTTTCGTATAGTGTATGTGTGTGCATGTCGGGGTGTATTTGTATGTACTGTTGCCATCAGTGGCGGATCCACAGGGGGGGGGGGAAACGGGGCAATTGCCACTCCACCCTTATGAAACAATGAGGCCCAGGGTCTCCCCTGCCGGCTCTTGCAGGGCTGGCACTATCGAAGCACCGACCCTGCTGTTTGCCTTCACGGACCGGAGGGGAGATAAGTGATCTCCCCAGGCCACAGGCACTCTGCTGGCAGCTGGCAGGGGAGGGAGAGAGAGAGGACATGGGAAGCTCTTACCTGCAGCTCTGCCGGGTTCTCTTCTCGCGAGCACGGAGCGTTGATGCGGTTACTATGGCAACGCTCCATTCTCGCGAGAGTTAACTCTAGCCTTAGCTGCAGGCTAGAGTTCACTCTCACCATTAGGACAACCAGGGCTTCACCACTAGGACCACCAGGGAATGGAAGCAATGTCCCCCCTCCCAGGCCACAGGTAAGAAGGGAGGGAGCACATTAACTATATTTATTTCAATAATAAAAAATATATATATTATATTTAATCTGCCCCCCTCACAGAAACAATAACTACACTGTCACACACTGCACCACACACAAACACACTGCCCCTAATATACATACTGCCACCCATACACACACTACACCCCCATACACACACTGCTCCCCATACACACATTCCCCCCCATTCACACACTGCACCCCTCACACGCACACACTTCCCCAATACACACACTGCCCCCCCAAACACACATACTGCCTCCCCAAACACACACACTGCCCCCCCAAACACACACCCTGCCCCCCAAACACACACCCTGCCCCCCAAACACACACACTACACCCCCATACACACACACACTACCCCATACACCTATATTACCTAACCATACACACACACTTCCCCATACACACATTGCACCCCTTACACCTACACACACTGCACCCCCATACACACACACACACACACTGCCCCAATACACACACTGTCCCCATACACATATTGCACCCCTCACACACACTGCACCCCATACACACACCCTGCACCCCCATACACACACACACACTGCACCCCATACACACACTTCACCACACACACACACACACACTGCCCCAATACACACACTGTCCCCATACACATATTGCACCCCTCACACACTGCACCCCATACACACACACATTACATCCCCCATACACACACTTCACCACACACACACACACACACACACTGCCACAATACACACACCATGAGACATAGATACACACACTGACACAAACACACACCCTGATACACAGATACACACACTGTCACATACAATCACACTCTGACACTGACACACAGTTGCACACACTGACACATACACACACCTTGAGACACAGATATACACAGTGACACATGCACACACCTTGAGACACAGATATACACACACTAACACATATTATAAGATTGACACACATAAATACACACACTGAAACATACACACACACTCCGATACACACACTGACACATACGCACTGACGCACAGATACACAAACTGCCATATGCACACACTGACACACAGATACACACAGAAACTGACACACACATACATATGTTTTATATTTCCAGCCACCCTCCTCTTAGCATACCTTTTGTGTGCAGGAGGGTGGCATGTTTGGGGTTTTCCTACTGACTGAGATGAATGGAACTGTGGGGTCTGAAGCAGCTCTCTCCTTGCTACTGTCCCCCCTCCCAACCTTTTGCTTGGGCTCTCCCCTGGCTGCCATTTTGAAAGGGGCCCAGTCGCACTGTTAAAAGGCCGAGGCACCCGAACGGGCCCCTGTTTAGCAATACCCGTCAGGTGGCCCCTAAAGCATGGGCCTACTGATGGGCCTCCCCAGTGTGCGGGCCTCAGTCCAGCTGCACTTGCTGCACTGGTGGTTGTGCACACATATACACTATACATGCACATACATACACTATACAAAAACATGCTATGCACACACTGCATCTCCTACACACACTACACATGCACTTCTACCCATATCAATACTACAGCCCTTATACACTCACTCTCTCTAGCCCAAAGTCACACATACTACACTACAAGCTACAAGATCTACAAACTACACTGTCACACCCTGCACCACACACAAACACACTGCCCCTAATATACACACTGCCACCCATACACACACTACACCCCCATACACACACTGCTCCCCCATTCACACACTGCACCGCTCACACGCACACACTTCCCCCAATACACATACTGCCTCCTCAAACACACACACTGCCCCCCCAAACACACACCCTGCCCTCCAAACACACACACTACACCCCCATACACACACACACTACCACCATACACCTACATTACCTAACTATACACACATTGCACCCCTTACACACACACTGCACCCCATACACACACCCTGCACCCCCATACACACACACACTGCACCCCCATTCACACACACACACACACTGCCCCAATACACACACTGTCCCCCATACACATATTGTACCCCTCACACACTGCACCCCATACACACACACATTACATCCCCCATACACACACTTCACCACACACACACGTACACTGCCCCAATACACACACTGTCCCCCATACACATATTGCACCCCTCACACACTGCACACACACACACACACTACATCCCTCACACACACACTTTACCACTCACACATTCTGCACTACTCACAAACACGGTCCCACACAGACATACACACACTGACCCTCTAACACTCTGCCCACCTCACACACAATACACCCCTCACGCACAAACACACACACACACACACACACACACTACTGACCCTATCCTGGCAGACCCCAGGTAAGTTGTCAAACTGTTTTTGAAACAGTTTGACTACTTACTCTGGGAAGGCGCAATGGCACTCCTGGCACCATAACCACTACAGAGAGCTGAAGTGGTTATTGTGCCTGGATTGTTTCTTTAAATAACCTGCCGGTGCCCCTCCCGAGATTAAGTTCTGGATTCGCCCCTGGCTGCCATTGGAATGCAGTTGTATACTTGTGTGTAGTGTTTGCGTTTGAATGCAGGGATGTGTTTATGTGTAGTGTTGACTTTAAAATGCAGGTGTGCTTTTGTATGTAGTGTTGGTGTTTATGTATAATTTTAGCGGTTTACAGGGGCGTGTTTGTATGTAATGTTTGCGTTTGATTGCTGTGGTGTTTGTATGTAGTGTTGACTTTTAAATGCTGGTGTACATTTGTGTATAATTCTGGTGTTTGAAGACATGGGTGTGTCCGTATGTAATGTTTGTGTTTGACTGCATGGGTGTGTTTGCATGCTGTGTTGGTGTTCAATTGCTGGGATGTTTGCACATACACTGCCACATATATACTTATACAGATATACATACACATTAACACACACAGACACACACACATTCACACATATAGACACACACCCTGACACACAGATGCACACACTGTCACATACAATCACACTCTGACACTGACACACAGTTGCACACACTGACACATACACACACCCTGATACACAGATACACACACTGTCACATACAATCACACTCTGACACTGACACACAGTTGCACACACTGACAGATACAGATACACACACTGTCACATACAATCACACTCTGACACTGACACACAGTTGCACACACTGACAGATACACACACCTTGAGACACAGATATACACACTGACACATGCACACACCTTGAGACACAGATATACACACACTAACACATAGTTTCACAGACTGACACACATAGATACATACACTGAAACATTCACACACACTCCGATACACACACTGACACATACGCACTGACGCACAGATACACAAACTGCCATATGCACACACTGACACACAGATACACACAGAAACTGACACACACATACATGTCATATGTTTTATATTTCCAGCCACCCTCCTCTTAGCATACCTTTTGCGTGCAGGAGGGTGGCATGTTTGGGGTTTTCCTACTGACTGAGATGAATGGAACTGTGGGGTCTGAAGCAGCTCTCTCCTTGCTACTGTCCCCCCTCCCAACCTTTTGCTTGGGCTCTCCCCTAGCTGCCATTTAGAAAGGGGCCCAGTCGCACTGTTAAAAGGCTGACGCACCCGAACGGGCCCCTGTTTAGCAATACCTGTCAGGTGACCCCTAAAGCATGGGCCTACTGATGGGCCTCCCCAGTGTGCGGGCCTCAGTCCAGCTGCACTTGCTGCACTGGTGGTTGTGCACACATATACACTATACATGCACATACATACACTATACAAAAACATGCTATGCACACATTGCATCTCCTACACACACTACACATGCACGTCTACCCATATAAACACTACAGCCCTTATACACTCACTCTCTCTAGCCCCAAGCCACACATACTACACTTCAAGCTACAAGATCTACAAAGATCTATTTACACACACTACACCACAAACTGCCTCCTCTAACAAGCATCCACCAAATGCAATCACAATATTGTTTCCTACCCCTGACCCACTTTTGTCCACTGATATCCCACTTATGGAGACACCAGAGAAAAGTCACCAGCAATTGGCAACCAGGAGAATTAAATCTGTAAACCTTGGTCATGGATCTGCCATCTGTGAGCATCACACTGGCCCACCTGCCCAACCAGTGTAAGTTCACTGTGGCAGGACCAAGCCGAGCACAGCACACGATAACTTGGCCTCATTGATGCATGCGTAGATGGGTGGTGTACTGTGTCTGCGCTCTTTCCCTCGGGGTGCACAGGGAGGTAGACGCCCCATCTTGTTTTTGCTCCTTGGCTTTAGAAAGTGCAGTCTGTCCAGACTTGCTCATCATCAGCTCAGTGTATGTGTGAATGACAAGCCAGCTCCCTGCTTCTCCAATATTTCTCCCCCCTACATCTTCCAGTGCTACTGGAATACGAACAGGTGCTGACATCACCGCCCAGGTGTAACGAGTGCCCCCCGAGGGATTAACACTCAGTAGGCGTCACCCAGGCTCACCATCCCAGTATGAAATAGGGATAACCAGGGCCAAGAAGTCAAAACTCATTTATTTTAAGGAGTGTAATCAGTGCTTTAAACTAAGGTGCACAGTTCAGCACTGAAAGGGTTAATACAGGCCTTTGTACGCAAAACCGCAAAGTGTTGGTTTTAACACGAGCCAAAATCAACTGTATAAATCCATTTTTCACAAATAATTATTGCTACGGCTCTAAGAACTGGCTTGCCAGCATTGGCTCCACGGTTTTATTCAACTAAATCTATAAAGTTGTTAAATTTTCTTTTGATGTGTGAGCATCATGGGACTTATAGTTCAAGAATAACATTAGTCCCCATGCAGGCCAGCCTTGCCTTAAAGGGGAAGCTATTCTAGGCCATTTTGTGGTCTTACTGTAAGGCAAATTATGTCAATTTGTACCATAACCACTACACTGAGGTCCTAAAGGTTTCCCAAATGTACAATCTTTGAAAAGAAATATAGAATGATAAATTTCATGTCACGGTTCCAGCAATTCATGTGTACATCATACAATATCTAACAAGTATTACTAGTCCAGTTTGACAAACCAATATAGGTAGAGCTATATAGATATAATCATAAATGTAAGATGCTTATTGAAATAAATCATTAATTAATACAGGGCTCAGTGGAAATGGAAAAGCAGAATAAGAATATCCTTAAATTTTCTTAAAATGTATCAGCTAGTCAGATCTTTAACCTGCTATAGAATAAGGTAGATGAAATCCACAGACTGTTAAGGGGTTAATCTAGTAGAGATTCTATAATCTATAGAATCAATACACCATACTGCAAAATGATATATAATGAAAAAGAAAATAAATCCCACAAGGGATTAAAAATAAGTCTAATATATGGTGCAGCAGACAGAGTACTGTTGGTTAAAATGTATTGGTACATATCAACTGTCTACAAAACACACAATAATATAGAAGACTAATAGTTAAAAACAGTCCCAAATGAAAGAGGCAATACCAGGTAAAGCAGACTGGGAGTCCAAAGATTTTGGTGACACTCTCTTGCCGGCCGGACAGAGGTGAATGAGGACCTCCTCGTGCTGGAATAACACTGTGTATTAGCCGCGTGCGTTCCACTGCGGCTGCACGAAACGCGTTAGGCGGCATCTTCACATCGATACAGTTGGTTCCTGAGAGTGAGCGTTTGGAACGCATCCAGCAGCCGCAGTGGAACGCATGCGGCTAATACACAGTGTTGTTATCTAAACACCATAACAACCTCACCTTGTTTAACTTGTTATGGTGCCTAGAGGTCTTGGGTGCTGTCTTACCTTACCATTTATGAACAGTGTAACCCCAAAGTTAGGCTTCTTCATTGAGGTGTGTACTTTCTCTTGCAGTTTTCTGAATGATGAGCTTATCAGTGGCGCCCAGTCCGAATGGAGCCTTGGACTTTGCTGGAAGACAAGTGGACGGGCTGACGGCGCTGTGTCTTCAACTTTGGGGCTAAACCATTCATAAATGGTTGAATCATTAAGGTAAGACGGCAGCCCCAAAAACCTCGAATTACCATAACCACTTCATTGAGAAAACACTAAGCTAAATAACTATAACCTATATATTGCACCTAACATGTAAAAGCACTTCAATAGCCATTTGAAGTTTTTGAACGCTATCTTTTACGCCGAAAGAGACTGAAAACATCTTTCCCAATACTGTCACACTGTAGTCTGACGCTGCTTCTTATTAATTCTATTCTTTGCATTTCTCAGCAAAAATCTATGCTAGTAATAATGATTTTCCCCTCTGCAGGCGGTATCTATGAGTAGTACATGCCTGGGGTAATTTACTTAAATATTGCAGCTTTATTATTAAGCATCACGTTATTTAATACTTTCCCATGGAATTAGTTTTCTCCTGCCTTCTGGCAATGGATTGCAAAGTTTGGAAACTGTAGCTTCATTAGAGAAAACAGTGAACTAGGAAGGACCTTCAGGAGCAATGTTCTAACTAAGAGCAGTTCAGTTTGAAACTGTTTCAAGGTAATTGTAACAAACCTGGCGTTAATGAGAACAAGTTTTTAAAAATAAAAAACATTCTCAAACCAAAATGAATGATTGCAAAGATTAATTTCTTACCCTGTTCAGAGCAGAATTTCCTACATAAAGTGCTTGCAGGGAACATTGTCTGGGCCGCATTCAATATTAAAGGGATACTATATTGCTTGGAATCCAAAGTTGTATTCCTATCACTATAGTTTCCTCCTGCAGCCAGGTTCACCTCCGACATGCAAGATTTTCTTCATGTCTAAATTGATGACCTTACTTTCTTTGTACAGTCCTATCAATGAACAGGTTACTATTAATGTAAAGTTGAGATTTACTCAACAAATCACAGACTCTGATTGGCTGCTGTCATCACATGCTCTCAGCAGCCATTTTATTGATCAATATCTGTCACAGCAGGTTTGATAAAATATTATGTAATTCCAAATTGCAACATCCACATTGAAAACGTGTTACAATTCCAGGTAAACATACGTGCAATTCCAGGAAAACATACTACGACCAGGTTAGACAAAAATAATATTAATACTTTGTGAATACCGTTTTACACATTGTTACATAAAGAAAATTAAGAAAATGTCATATCCTTTAGTTTTTGTTCATGACTTGTTTAACATTTAATGAGTAGATCTGATTGGACAGATCTGAGTAAACTCGAATATCAAAATAGCAGGAAAATAGAAATCTAACATTTCTTAAATACCTGATAAGTTTTTTAGTTTGCAAACAGCATAATATTTACTATTTAGATGAACATTTTATGTTTAATGTTTGAGATTTACTCCAAGTAGTGATATTATGGAGAGTTTAGTCGTGGAGTCATCATTTTAAAGAGGCATTGTTACTGTTTGGGTAATGCCGAATTCGCAAAGTCCCCTGACAGTGTCCTTGATGCTTGGGTCTGGTGGCTTAAGGGGGCAGATAATGGTCAGTTTACTTACCTCAACTTGTCCCTCGCGTGCGCCACCATCTTGGTCTGGCTTGGTCCTCCTCGGACCATAAACGGTTTAGTCCCTAAACGTTACCTGGCTTCAGAGACCTCCTGCCACCATAACAACTTCATAACATGTTGTTATGATGCCAGGAGTGTTCCTTTAACTGTAATTGTTAGGCCAACATCATTTTGGTCTAACGTTTGAAATTCCCTGGTGAATTGCCAAAAATTCAAAGTTTAGTGAATATACATGACTTGGTTAACAAATCCTTATAAACTTTACTTGAGACAAGTACTTTGAGATTAGATTTTAGATTGCCTTCAGATTTCAAAATGTTTATTTTTTTATGTTTATCCTTTTTAAATTTGGCCAGAAATTATTTTTAAAAACATTGGGAGTCTATTTAAAAAAGATCTCTTGTCTGAAGCCTTTGGAAGCTCTTGCTTTCTAACCCAGCCCAGACTTTCTATAACTGACCAATCACAGACTTCCCATGACAGCTCAATGAAAAGTCTTTGCAAACAATTACCTGCCTCTTGAGTTTAGCTCCACTGAACTAAACTACCAGGAAGTAACAAGTCTGATTGTCTAATTGACAGTCGAGGAAGGGTGGTGGGGGTTGTAACAATTTAAATTTATGGAATAGCCACTTTCTATTGAAATTGGCACTTTCTGTAAAATGAAAAAAAGAGGGGACACTCTTCACACATAAAGCATTTCACAAACTTTGATCCCAGTAATGTAGGGAGTGGGTAATATCAAAGTCTGTGATATGCTTTATGTGTGAAGAGTGTCCCCTCTTTTTTTCATTTTACAGATAGTTCAGATCTCAATTGGTAACTACAGCTACATAATGTAACTTGCTTTCATGAAAAAGAAATTTAAAAAAATGTAATTAAAAAATAAATAAATTATAACTCTTATGGGATTTTTGTTTTAAACCAATTTGTGTAAAGAAACTTTTAGTAACATCACTTTTAGTAACATCACTCTAAGACAATATGATAGCTAAATAAATTGAGGAGGGAGTTTTGGCCGATTTCCCATTTTGGGAGAAAACTCTCCAGATTATCACTACTTCGTAAATCTCTCTGCAAAGCCCTCAATCCTAAAACAAACAACAAACTAAAACAATTAAGCACAGAAACTGACATAGATATAGCTATATGGTAAAATATACACTTGCTAGATAGCATTTCATTTAAAAAAATGTGCATACCCACAAAACAGGAGAAATAAAATTCCAATTGGTTTCCTAAAAGTTTCGTCCCCTGGCCCATGTTGTGATTTCAGCATTGCCTGTCTCTTAGGTCTCTTTACTCACTCTTTTATTAGCATAAATTAATTTACTCCTCAATGAAAGACAAAATAACGATTAATCACCCAGTTCATTCCTGGAACTAATTGCTGCGTTTTTTTAAAAAGTGCACGGCATGCATCTTCTGTTTTTGCTGCAGCTGCATGCATGTGCCCAGTGTCCGTGGATCCGTGTCTGCTTCCTCTGCTTGCAGTTTCGTGGTCGACTCCGTTTGCCCTTTCTCTGCTAGGCAGTCGCTGCTCACTGAGTTCCCCAGTTTACACGTGGTGGGGCCTTCCTTCATCATATTCAGCATCAAGAGCCCTTTCCCCCCTATCAATTGCAGGTATAAGCCTGCGTCCTTTCGCTACATGTGCTGCAAATGACATTGCAGCACCAGTGGAATTTGCAGTGGCACTGCCACGTATGGGTATACTGAAGAGTTTTGTATCCTCGCCCACAGCAGAGGAGCTCACAGCTGTCAGACATAGTTGATGTGCGGTTACACAGGCGACCATATGTGCCCATGGTACCTGTGATATTGTCCTTCTCACAGAAATTGGGGGATCTATCGATATATACCAAGTCGGTCTCCGCAGGTTTGGTGTAGCTCTGAGGGTTAGTGAGTTTAAGGAACGTGGGCAACAGTTGCCGCCTGCCCCTCACAGCTTCGACCATAACAGATTGATCGTACCGCTCCATCAACATGTCTCCCACAGCTCGAAAGTGGGGTAGTGTCACCCAGCAGGTTTTCATTGTACACGAACCCGAAACTCCATGGCACTTACATTCCAGTCGCACGCTCTTCTCCAACAACTGGAGAGAAAGAGAAAAGGAAGTCAAAACAGTGCAGTCAACAGACAAAAACAGGACATTACTCCACTAGAGCCTGTGGGTTTTAGTTTGTAATGTATCATTGCGATGTGTCCATTCTGCCTTTGAAAGGAACATAAAAACACTTATGTACCAAAACTCTCCATGAGATCTACCTCTAGTAGTGAATCAAGTTGTGTATGGGGAGGTTGCAATTTGGTAGGGTGTTGAAGCAAAACCAAAGATGAGTTACACCACAGATAGCAGGACCTAAAAACTTTGGTACCTTTAAGTAGATCAATCACTTGTGGGATCTTTCCATTTTTTGCAAATACCTCCAAAGTGACATGTCCACCTGGTTGGTGGGAGCTAGTATTAATTAACACGAATCTCAACATGTGCTGGCAAACACTGTTCAAAGCCCATCTGTGCTGAACTGGAAGCATTCTCAAACTCATATATAGTCACCATTTGGCTATTTTTGCCCAAATTTTTAAATGTGGATATCAGTTCACCCATAGTAAAAAAAAAAACTCAATGGTTAAAGTCCTAAACAAGGGTATTAGCTAAACTGGGAATTGTCAGGAAGTCAGCATTAACATGAAAATTAGAAAAATGATCCAAGTCAACCATGGTTCCTGCTCAACTATTTGTGTCTTAAAGGACGATTCTAATCTCAAAACTTTTTTTTATATTTTAATCCTTTTATCAAGTTTTCAAAGGAAATAGATGTTGTTAAATGAAGTATAAGTACAAAAATGAGAAAAACGAATTCCTACCATTACTGTATAAACCTTCAGCCATATACATGCACTTTTAGTCGGACAGTGTTTGAAAATGGACAATTAGTCTCTATGATCTTCCCAGCTTCACTCCCTGCATAGAAAAATGTAAGACCATAGAGACTAACTGACTGTTTTTGAACACTGCCTGGCCCAAGGTGCATGTATATGGCTGATGGATCCTGTAATACTAAAGATAGGGATGAGTTTTATTATTTTTATTTATTTTTTTAATTTTTTATTTTGAAGATTTATATTATAGGGGGAGGTACAGAAAAAAGAATCAGGGGGTACATAAAAGCAGTACATACAACATTTGGCAATTGCGAGAAAGGAGTATGACAGGTAACAGTGCAACATTTTTGCAGATTAAACAAAACTTCAAGGGTAATTACGCTGAATTCTCTCGAGAAAGTCGTGTGGTGGGGGGGGTATTATTATTTTTTAACACATATAGTTTAATTTTTTTTTAAATTATATTCTTTCAAAACTTGAAAGGATTGTTAGATTAAAAATAGTTTTGAGGTGACAGTTGTCCTTTAAATTCACAATTCCTGGTGAAGTCAAACCAGCTTACAGTAACCCAGTATCCAGAAATAGATTACATACAGAACAAAATAGACAAAGCAATTCTTGCGTTGCTCCAATGTTCCTGTCATTGTTTAAAGACTGTGTATTATAACGCCGATGTTCAGATATCGGTGATTGTGCTAGCTAGTAAGGGTTTTTCCAATGACTAGTTCTGTTGCAATGATTACTCACCTCTTTCTTTAATCTTCTCCCTCCTTAAATTTCCCTACCCTCACGCCTCTGTTCCCCACCTACCTCGGATCTGGTTTTATTTTTTTATCATACAGAATCACTATTTTACCTTTGTGATTAAAAGATACTAACATCAAGAATTAAAGTACTACAGTTGTACACCTTTGCTATAGACTATCAGGGCAGATTGACTAAAGAGTGGTTGGATAAAGCCTTAACCTTCATGAGCTTAAACATGTTTTACCTAGACAACTTTTTGGGGGACCTGCAGTACCACAAAGGGCCACTGGGTGTCTAAAGTTTGATCAGTTAAATACATATTTGTTTTAAAGGCGAACTATTACCTCAAGACTATTTTTTTGATATAATGATCCTTTTAGCAATTATTGTAATGAAAAAGACTCTTTGTTAAATGAAGTATATGCCAAAAAAAAAAATAGAAAAACCCATCTCTAGGTTTAGTATATGACAGGATTATTCAGCCATGTACATGCATCTTGGATCAGACAGTGTTTGAATTTAATAGTTAGCGGGTCTGATTTTGTCACTGCAATGTGTAGAGTGAAGTAAAGTGAAGGGGGGAATATAGAGACGGTCAGTTTTCAAACTTAACCTTTAGCTAGATTTATCTGGTTATATTATCTTGAGGTAGTTTATGTATATTTACTGTTAGTTACTTCATAGACTGGAGGCACATTGTATGATAAAAATTCTGGGTTTACTCTGTGGACTTTAAGATGAGCGAAAAAATAGTTTAGGGACCTTGCACTAGATATGTAAGTCTCTACACTATGAAGATTAACGCACAGATGATTTGAAAACAATCTTTTTTTTAAATAAAATAATTTCTTTCTTTCAGAAGGAATATCGAAGAGAATTAATAAATAAAGCTCAGACCCAAGTTGCCGAAATTTAAAGGGATAACTTTTAAAATACAAAATAGAGTTATAAGAGTTTTATAAGTGGTTTTCATTGTGTAAATTATAAAGTTAAAAAAGATAAGAAAATATTGGCTTAAAACTGATTTATTTATTTTTAAGTCTAAAAAAAACTTGTTTAAAATATAACGGCTCTAGTAATTTCAAGGAAAACTCTGGGCATCATAAAACAAAAAAAAAGAAACTGAAGGAGGTCCCTGGGTGATTTCTTACCTGAAGGGGTTAAACCGTTAAAAGGTTTAACCCCCAAAAGTTGCCTCCAGCACCCAATTTTCAATTCTCCCTGCGGTATCAGTCTTCTGAAGTTCAGTGCTGCCGGGCAGGGGCGCCACTAATTGGCTAAAGCGGTCAGATGACGCTGTAGCTCCCATTTATTAAAAAAAAAAAACATTTTTTTTAAAGAACATACGGTACCTATTTTATGAATGGTAGCTACTGAGTGACTGAATATGTCTTTATATATGTATCAAATATATCTATATCAAACATTTGTGTCTGATTTCCCAACCTGGGCTGTTATATGCAGGCTTATCCCTGTCATTACAGGTTTTAAGAGAGTTTCACAAGGCTTTGTGGTACTTATATGGTTATTTACTAAATTGAGAATTGCCAGTAACCGATTAGGGAATTTCAAATTATTTCTTGACCAACATGGCCACGCTGGAAAAATAGCAAAATAATTTTTTTCTCCTTTTTTGTTTGACTATTTTCACCTAAAAGTCCTTTGTAAATTCCTGTCAATTTCCAATTCAATGAATAACCTTGCAGATGACCTTGTGGGGTCTCCAGGCCGACTTATTGACCTGACAAGGATATTGCATGATAAAATGATTAGTCATATACATTTACTTCCAAGCCACTCAGGTAGTTTGACAATATGTAAAGATGTGCCTACCTTTCTTCCAACTAAGTTGTTGTGCAGGTTCATCAAAGTGCGAGCGTTGCGTTTCACTTCTCTGGCATCCACAAACTCTCTGGACAAGCGGATCCCATGCTTCACATCCGCAGAGCACCCACCCCAACGCCACCCCTTCTCGGGATCGTGATAGCTGTGCTTCTCTCGGTCACAGCCACAGTATGTCAAGTTGCCTTGGCTGCAGGCATTGGTGATGGCATGGGCAATGCCAGCTGACAGTATGGCATAGAAAAAAGCTGTCTCCCGGCTCCCTGAAAACAGAACAGACAGAACCAGAAAGTGGTTTATTCCACTACCTATAAAAAAAGGAGTATGGGGGGGGGGGGGGTTAGTGTGGCACGCTCTATGGGCACTTTTTTAACACGAGCTATGACAAAAACAAGGGATTCTAATAAAATTTGTTTTTTTTAGGGGGGTAGGGGGTCAAGTCAGTCCCTCAGCTCTGTATATGCGTTAAGTAGAGCAATATGTACATAGCTTCTAAGACCATCCAAAGGTGAACAACAGGTAGTAGGGACTCCTGACTTGTAGGAACTTCTCCATGTATGGAGCCTGCAGCTATAAGCCTGGAGTTTTTAACTTTTTTTTTTCTTGCTTGGATTTAGTTGCTTTTTGCCTCATATTTTTTTTTTCATATTAAAAAAAATTAATTATTTTGCTGTGCATGAGATTACATATAAAAGATAAACTCTGAGCCACGACAGCAGTTGCATATTTTTTTTTTCTTTATTTTACATCTTGCAGAAGATGAAAAAGATATTTCATTGATAAATTCTGGCGTGGACCAAACGAGTTGGGTGAGAAGCATTGGCTCATTTTATCATCAATTTTATGCACTATGCAAGAATTGCATTGTCTGGTAGTGTTTTTTTTTATTGTGAGTGTGTTGAAATACACTCTGTTTATACAACATACCACCATTGGCATTTCAGCGTTTGTAATTTGGCAAAATGTGTAATTGTTTAAGCGTACATGGTGGTGTTGGGCTGTGTTATCACCATTTTTAGCACTCCCTCTTTACTATTTGGTTTTTATTCAGTGTTTGGTGTTCTAGCTTTATGGCAAGATTTACAGCAATGCACACAACATACGAGAGGATAGCCAAAGAAAAATCGACATACGTAAGCATATATCGAACATCTTATGCAGTTAACATATCAAGTTACATAAATAGCTTTTGGATGTGAAATAAGCTATTAGCTGCAACTGTTTAGGAAAAACTTAGTTTATACATGAAGAAACTGGCAAAAATCAGCAAACTCTAGGCAGTAGATTGCGAAATTGACCATGTCACCATAATCCTAGATTGATGAATCCTGATTTGTCTTTAGCGTCTTTAATTTGAAAGAAAGAAAAAAGATTTTACAAAAGCTGGATAAGCAGGGGACCTCTCCAGCAAATATAGAAACATAGAATGTGACGACAGATAAGAACCGTTTGCCCAATTTTCTAAATACTTTCATTAGTCCCTGGCCTAAGTAGGATAGCTTTTTGCGTATCCCACGCACAATTTAACTCCCTCACTGTGTTAACCTCTACCACTTCAGCTTGAAGGCTATTCCATGCATCCACTACCCTCTCTGTAAAGTAATACTTCCTGATATTTTTTTTAAACCTTTGCTCTTCTAATTTAATACTATGTCCGAAAGAATACTATGGGATGGGGTGGTGGTGGTGGTAAGGAACACTATGGGATGAGGGGGTGGTGGTAAGGACCACTATGGAACAGGGGGAGGGGGGGGAGAACATTATGGGACAGGGGAGGGGGGGGGGAAGAACACTATGGGGGAGGGGTGGAAAGAACATTATGAGATGGGGAAAGAACACTATGGGACAGGGGAGGGGGGAAGGAACGCTATGGGACAGGTAAGGGGGGAAAACACTATGGGACAGGGGAAGGGGGGAAAAACACTATGGGACAGGGGGAGGGGGGAGAACATTATGGGACAGGGGAGGGGGGGAAGAACACTATGGGGGAGGGGTGGAAAGAACATTATGAGATGGGAAAGAACACTATGGGACAGGGGATGGGGGGATCCTCTGACTAGGATCTCAGACTCCCCCAGCAACTGAACCCTTAGCACAGTTCTTTGTTGGAGGACAACAAAGCTCTAATAGTCTTGAAGGGAACAATTTTGATACGAACAGTCAGTGTTACTCCACACATAGTGGACCTCTGTGCATATATATCATGATTCCAAGCAACAAGCCAACAAATAGTGGGCGCACCAAATATTGACTTCTTCAAATATTGGTATTAGCTTTCCTTTTAATTGTATCAATGTGTTCTAGCTATGCAATATGGGAAACCTTAATTTTATATTTAAACAAGACACTATATGTAGCCAATTTTGAGGTCATATGTGATAAAGAGGTGGCTACATCGGATAACAATTTAGTAAACTGAAGTTATACTTCGGCATTAGCAATATCAAGTTTGTCCAAATTCGGAACAGCATTGTTTGGATAACATTCTCAGCCAAACAATTCCAACCATATATATATAATTTAATTTAATTATAAGTGTGTGATATACATTATTTATATAACATTAGCTTGTTTTATCCTATATATGTTAGGGGATCTGCCTCGAAACCCAGGCAGTCCCCCTGCAGCCAAACTTGCAATTCAGATGATCCTGGATAGGATCGGCGGAATTGGCTGCAAAGGGTGCCAGTGAAGCCCCCCTGAAACCCCACGAATGACACTTACCTGACCAGATCCGAAAGCAGGGACTGCCTCGGTTGTCAGGCATCCCCCGGCCATCGGGTCTGCCGAGGTAAGTATATGTTGGGGGGGGGGGGGTTCAGTAGGGCTTCACAGGCACTAAAGTCAGCACAAGTCATTACTCCCCGAATGCTGTTAAAACCCTTGCCGTTCAGGACATAATGACCCATCCTAACGTCTTTTAGACTGTTGTGTTTTTTTTTTTCATGTGCCTTATGATATGTAAATGTAGTATGACAGTATTTGTAAATATTTATATATATATATATATTTTTTTTATTACAGTGCGGGCACAGCACACATACCTACTTTTAGCTCAGCTCCAAAGAGACTCGGTTCCCCCAAGGAGCTGCAGTTCCATCTGCTGTACTGGAATTGATAGAGACACTCCTCCGTCCCCAATCGGGCTCCCGTACCAATTGCTATCATGGCATCGGGACGAGATTCACAGATTGTTCGCTGACGAGGAGAGAGTCCGGGTATCTTTCTACAGATTATACTAGCACCCAGAGCTAGCACCGAGGATACACCCCTAGGAAAAAAACAGATACAGGCAGTTATAAAACAGTTATAAAACGAGCAAGGTGGAAAATAAATTAAGCTAAATAAATTAAGCTAATTTTGGGATATAATAACAATAGACACTTCTGTAAGTTACTAGCCTAAAGCTCGCTAAGGTGATATTACAATAGAAGTCATATTAAAATAGTTTCCTTTTTTTCACCAATAATAAAGCTGTAAATAGACCTCGCAACATTGTAAGGTATGAACTCAGGGCAGGGACATTACCCAGGGGGTAGGTGGACCAACCTGTGATGAGGGTTAGTTTCTTCAAAAAAAAGGGACATGTGTGCGTGTAAGGCTGATCTTTTTAGCACCTGTCACAGAGCTGTTATAAAGCTCCCTCATGTTCTCAGTGCCCTAAAGGCCACCTAACAGCCCGAGCAGTCTAATGATGAGCAATATAAAAAGAGTGATCTGTGTGTAAAAAGCACTTAGTGGGTTATCAAATAAACCGTAAATGGATAAGCAGCAGCTCTACAAACATGTAAATACCCCCAAAATTACACAATAGTATTGACAAACAGGTAACCAAGGTGGAACAAACCACCAAAAGAGTACACTTAGTGGAGCGCTGAGACAGAGTCAACTTACCCCTATACAATATAGGGAAGTACACAATTTCCTACAGAGAAAAAAGATATATATACAATGGTGAAGTATTTCGAGCCCCACAGGGTGCTTAAAAGAAAGTATGGACCACACTCACATGGTCCTGAGCCACATATGGATAGGCTCAGATCACTTGCACGGAGGTATATTAGGTAATACCAAACCCTCTCTTGATCCTTGGTCAAATGTTTCTCAAAATGGGGAGACTAAAAAGAGAGAAACGGAAAACTTGTGGTGCAGATTCAGAGAAATCTCTAATATAAACATACAAGTAACAAATGATTGTTCACCTATTAGAGAACTAATTTTACAACATGACAGGAGGCTTCCTATTTTGCATTAACTTTCTTTACTAACTCCATAGCAGCAAAGAAAAAACTGTTGAAATTAAGAACCAACCAGAGCGAGTCAGAGTATATATAAGTCTAAGCATTTCCAATCACTTCCTCTTTCTTTGCTGCTCCATCACAAGTCAGGTCAGAGTACTAATTTCCTTAACTGTCTATTATTCAATGTGTTATAATCTTCTAGTTAATCTTATTGTGTTTATGTTACTTTCCTGGGGGTGGTAGGGGATTCCTTAAGTATTTTATACCTATTGGGCTGTTAACTGTTGGACGGGCTACCCCCTCTCCCCTCAGAGCATCTTCTGAGGCAACAGCGTTTTCCCATTTCCCCCCTCCTTATGGTGGCTACGTTCGCCACTTTCACCCTCCTTTCCAGCGCTGTTCACACTGTAATCTGTGCGTACAGAGCTGGCTGTCACTGTGTCCGTGCATTGCGGCACGAACAGACGTCTGACTGACTTCCCCGTCTGTTCGCACTACTATTGTGCGAAAGGAGCGCCCAATTACCGTTCGTGCCTTTCTACACGAATGGGATGACCAGGCCCACCCGTTCGTTTAGTTTTGCACGAATGGTCTATTTATACGAACGGCCACTTCCTACCAAAGTGGCATTCCATTTGTGAATTCAGCATGCGTTCAGCAAAACGAACAGCTGTCCATTAAATTTTCTGCCGAACGCTGCAAGCAGTCTCTCTATACTCACGTTCCCTGCGAATGATTTTCGCTGGCTTTTTTCTGTCAGCTAGCCCGGGTCTCTCGCGAGACACATGGCAGCCATTTTGTTGGTGTAATTTCAGCAGAGTATCACACTCATTAAGATAAGGCTCCTGTTTGAAGGCTCCTGTTGAAGGTTTTTCTGCAAAATTACCAGAGGTGATTCCAGTTTCTCATAGGGACCTGTGCAGCTTGGTGTTATTACCCTTGGGGAGTGGGACTGCCAGTTAAGGTATACCCTAGTAGTCTGGCAAGGGGTGAGCCCCCATTTGGGTAATTCCCTGAGTTTCTGATTTCCTGGGTGAGCCCCAGTGTTAAAGAGTCTGTTTTTTTCAGGCCACTGGGCGACAAACGGCCTGTCTAAGTCCCTCCCACACGGTCTCTTCACCTCTCATACCTGTGCCTGTTAGTGCCCGAATTATCAAGGACACACAGAACCCGATAGACCTTCAGGCCATGATCAACGCAGCGGTGACTGCGTCCTTGGAGAAGGCGATGGCGAAGGTGTTACCAACGGCCTCTGAAACTAACAAGCCGATTAGGAAGCATTCCCATACCAGGGAGGACTCGGATGAGTCAAATGACTCCTCTAACGAGAGACAACACCCGGCGAAATGCCACTAGAAGGACGAGGTGTCCAAAAAGGCCGCCAACAAAGGCAAGGCGCCGCTGAAGCGCAGTAAGCGCCCTGTGACCACGGCCCCCAAATACACTCAGGAGATTTCCTCGGATGTGGACAAAAATATGCCCCACTCCCTCTCCATCCTGGACGAGTGGCAGGCAGAGGTCTCAGACTCCGAGGAAGGCGATTGGGGCTCCAATGCCTACCTCAGGGAGACCTTCCTGGGTGAGCCCCAGTGTAAAGGAGATGCTGAGTCATCCGCTACAGCTGCTACGCAGGAACAGGAGATATTCCTGGACGCCACGGGGCAGAGGATGTTTGACCACAGGAACATCAGGCACCCCCGCTCCGGGAAATGGGCCCTGCCTGAGCACCTCCTCAGGTTTATGCACTTCTGGATCCGCAAGCCCCTGGTGAAACACATCTGCAAACGGATGAGGGCGGAGTACCTCAGACCATCCCTGCCAGACAAGGTGTCTTTCACGCCAGAGTTCGACCAACTCATGCTGGCCTTTATGGAGTGAGGGGGTCGTGACCCACGCAGAGGGGTCAAGAGAAGCTTTAAAGGGGCGCAAGACAAGCTCCTGGACGCGATGGGGCCACTGGCCCATGTGATATACCTGGCGGATGTCGCTTCTCATCCTCATCCCTTATGCCTCTCAGCTTCTGATGCATAACTCATAGAAGTGGAGCTCCGCGAGCTACACATGAAGGGCGCTATACAACCCGTGTGCAAACAAGGAGGCTTCTTCAGCAACATGTTCCTCGTCCGCAAGAAAACCGAGTATTTCAGACCTGTGATAAATTTAAGTGATCTGAATGCCCACGTGACCTACCGCTTCTTCAAAATAGAAGGCATACACTTACTACGGGACCTCCTTCAAGAAGGGGACTTGTTTACGCGCCTAGATCTCAAGGACACATACCTGTCGATCCCAATCCACGAAGACAGCTGTCCCTTCCTTCGGTTCCTGTGGAACGGCTGCCCATGGCAATTCACTTGCCTCCCTTTCGGGCTAAGCTCCGCACCATGGTGCTTCACGAAAATGTTGAAACCAGTGTTAACTCACCTCAGAACTCGTGGGATCAGATGTATCATTTATCTGGACGACATACTCTTATTCTGCAGAACGAGAAAACTGCCCGTACAACATACCGACTATACGGTACAATTATTGGAGTCCCTGGGTTTCATCGTCAACAGGGCCAAGTCCGCAATGACCCCCATGCAAAAAATTCAATTCCTGGGCTTTTGCACACTCCACCTCCCGTCTACCAAAGTGACGGCCATCAGAAAAGAGATCCGCAGAGTACTCAAGCTCAACTCCATTCTGCTCCGACAACTGGCGCGGATCGTTGGCCTACTCTCCTCATCAATACAAGCCATATTTCCAGGCCCCCTGCATTACCATGCCATGCAACGGTTGAAAGCCCGCTTCCTTCGATGGAACCACACGTACAGCCAACCAGTTCCGCTGACGGACGAAGTGCGCCAAGAACTTGAATGGTGACTCAACTGCATGCAATCATGGAATGGTAGTGCCATCTTCGACAACCACCCAGACGTCGTGCTGGAATCGGACGCGAGCCGACTGGGATGGGGTGCCACGGATAGGGAAGCATCCACGGGTGAAACGTGGACAACCCAGCGTGAACTCTCGATGCATATCAACTGCCTGGAATTACTAGTGGGGTCATTTGCTATAGGCAGCCTAGTGAAAGGACAATCCAATTGTTGTATACTTCTACGGATGCACAACATATCTGCAGTATGGTACATCAACCACTTGGGAGGGACTCGTTCACAAACACTGGTGAATTTGACAAAGGAAATCTTTGACTACTGCCTCCCACGCAACATTACGATACGTGCAGAACATTTACCAGGGGAGTCGAACCTTACCGCAGATTGGCACTCCCGACACTGGAGAGACGCCAGCGACTGGCAATTGAACCCACAGATATTCGCCTATCTGAACGAACGGAAAGGACCCTTCCTTCTGGATCTGTTTGCCTCACACAACAATCATCAATTACCACAGTTTTACAGGTGGCTCCCAGACCCAGAGTGCTCGGCGGTGGACGCTTTCACCCAACACTGGCCAACACAAAGGGCTTATGCCTTTCCCCCATTCGCTATGATTGCGAGAGTTCTCCACCACATTCGGAGACGAGTAGTGAAGTTAACCCTCCGGGCGCCCCTATGGCCGAGCCAACCCAGGTTCCCAGACCTCCTCGAGATTTCCTGCGAGGACCCAATTCTGCTGCCGAACGACTCCACCCTACTCAGGGATCCAGTACGGAACCCACATCCTATGGTACTGGACGGACACCTATCCTTGGTATCCTGGACTCTTTCAGGGGAGTATGGTGTACCAACGACGTATCGACAACAACTAAGGATCTACTATGGGACTCCTGGGCCCCGCGAAAGAGCTACTTATCTGCATGGCAATTTTGGACCAGTTGGTGCATGGGACAGGACCTGGATCTCTTTACAGCCCCTGTTTCCGATATCATGAATTTCCTCTCGTCAATCTTCGAGGAAGGTAAGTCGTATCGCACCATCAACGCCATCAGGTCCGCTATATCGGCAGCCCATGTACCGTCCCAAGGAAGAGCGGTCAGACAGGACCCTCTGATCTGTCGACTACTATGGGGCATCAAACTGAGACAACCTCCAGCACCTAAATACCAAAATCTATGGGATGTGGACGTTGTACTCCGATTCCTGAGGGGGTGTCCCCCTAATGAACTACTATCCTTAAGGCAACTGATGGCCATGTTCACCTTCCTGTTGTGCCTGGTTTTGTTTCGTCGAGTCTCAGACGTTCGGGCGTTCGATAAAGACGCCTTTACTATTGATCCGGAAGGAGTCCATTTCATATTTCACAGCGGACTAAATCCGACTCGTCATCGGTCTTCTATCCGTTCTTCACCTCGGACCCCTAACTTTGTGTGGTCAAGGCTTTGCGGACATAAGTGGTGGCAACGGAGACGTTACGCCCACCGACAGCCCGACAGCTATTGGTGTCATTTGTTAACCCTCACGGTCCGGTTTTGGACACTGGTCAGATGGATCAGATGGCTCCTCTCCCTAGCTGGTATAGACCCGTCTTTTGGCGCGCACTCCATGCGAGGGGCAGCGGCATCATCGGCTTTTCTGGCAGTCGCATCCCTGTCAAACATATTACAAGCGGTGGACTGGGCCCGCAAATCGACGTTTCGGACATTCTATTTTCGTTCGGCGTCCAACGCCGTGTTCGCTCTTCTACCTAAGCGTTAAAATTTCAAAATATGAAGCCTCCTGTCATGTTGTAAAATTGAAGATTATGCTAGCGCAGTGTACTAATAATTTTAATTTTAATAATGACAGGAGGCGAGTATTCCCCCCCCCCTTTTTCAACTTGACGTTCCCACCCTAAACTGAGGTAAGTTAGAGTTAATGGGTACGAGTCTAATTCTAAAGATTAAATCAATGTACTGGTATGAACAATGGTATGGATTGCTGATGTTTCTAACACTGTGGATTGACTCTGTATGATAACATCTTATGGTTAGTCAGATTAAGTCATTATAAGGGCTTATATATATACTCATAGACATATATTTTATACAGTCGGTTCCGTATCACTGATACTAGGCTCTCTTTTCTTTCAGTTTAACAAGTCTTATGGATTGCTGGGAAGACTCAATTCCATTATCGTTTTTCAAGTTGGATCGGACATGTTATTTGTTACATTATGGACTTGTGATGTCACATTAGTCAAGAGGAAGTGATTGGATATGCTTAGACTTATATATACTCTGACTCGCTCTGATTGGTTCTTTATTTCAACTGTTTTTTCTTTGCTGCTATGGAGTTAGTAAAGAAAGTTAATGCAAAATACTCGCCTCCTGTCATTATTAAAATTAAGATTATATCAGTACACATAATCTTCAATTATACTAGGCTCTCTGTATACCAGTGAATGTGCTTATAAGGAGAGCACTGCCCCTCTTGAATGATGTAAGCAGAAAACAATGCAGGACCTCTGAGAGCAGGAATCACTTAAAATACACTTTATTAAAACAGCAAAACATAAAAATGTTGGCCTACTCTTTGTTCTCCTCTGCATTTTTATTAGTCCATCCCCCTCCACCCCCCCCCCCCCCCCACACACACACACACATTTTAAATGAAAAATTGGAGAAAAGGCTTTCACTTATCTTTTTTCCAGCCCCGAGAACATCCCCCCTACAGCCACTCGTTCTGCCTTCCACTATGCATTGAGGACAAAAAGCGCATGCGTGCCCAGCACTAAGCCCTTCCAATAAAATGTAGGTTAGCTGTGAGAACCTAGTTTGACTCTGTCAATGCAGTGGAAGTGCCTCTAGTGGCTGTCAGACAGAGAGCCACTAGAGTTTTATTTAACTGCGTATCTATTTAACGGCAATGCGTATTAAACGGCAATGTTAAAACAATGACCACTGCACCCAGACCTCTTCATTGAGATAAAGTGATCTAGTTGTCTCTCGTTGTCTTTTAATGATGGTCCAAAGGTAAATCTTGTCCCTAAGTCCTCCAGTTTAGCAACAGGTGGGGAAAACTGATGCTGCCATAGAAAATAGATAGGAATAGAAAATTACAGTAAATATGAATACCTAACACCCAAGCCTAAATAAATAATTCAACCATTTATTGGAAGTAGAGAGCCCCCCATCAAATGCCATTTCATTGGACACAGGAATGTCCAATCTTTAGTGTCTGATAAAGGTTCATAGCAGATGTTTCATTGGGGTGAGGACTTCATTGGAGCTTTTTAGCACCAAATGTTTTTGACTAGGGAGTGTGTAGCTCCCTGCAAGGTCCTTCATTCATTCTCAACTCAGAACAGTGCACTCAGTGTAAATAGTACTGTGTATATGTGCATATTTTTGTATGATGTATATGTGTATGTGTGCGGTATGTGTATACGACAGAGGTCTGAATACCAAATAGGGCCACTGCTGGCTGGGTGACATGCGCATTTCAACTCCTAGGATATCAAATTTCTATGTATGTCCAAACTGTTGAACATAATATAGATCTATTTCCCCAACCCTTTTGTAACTTTAACTGAATTGCAATTAAATCATAACATTCCCTGCAGCCGGATTTTTACACAATTTCTGCCCTGTGGCTGAACTTAACAGCAGTTGTAACAGAATCAGCCAAACGGTAGTCGAACCTGCATTGTATCTAGACGACGAATGTCAGCTACTAACTGCTAGCAGCATTGAACTCTATCCTACACCTGGGCACCACCATTTTGGTTCTCTGTAAGTCATCGTTAAAAATATTGCCTTTTTCTATCACTAAACATCGTCAGTGGAAGAAAGGAACCAGAAACAATGTTTCTCTTTTTCTCTGCATTTGCATTGTGTGCCCTGGTTGTGCCTTGGCTGAACTGGATTGTGATGTTTATTGCTAAATCTTTTAATATGCATTTAAAAGAAAATGGAGGACTACATGAAAAAGGTTAATAAGTTATAGGTGATTTTCAATATTTTATGCAGTGGTGTAATTTCTAAATAAATTACAGTTCTCGTTAAAAATATCTTAATGAATAACAAAAATAAAGGTAATATTTGCAAAATAAATAAAACTAAGCAGTAATGCCTCAAAAAAGGGGGTGGGGGCGGGGGGCGATGGGTAACAAAATTGACCATTCAGTGTACTAACAATACATGTGGAATTTGACAAAAAATACAGAAAATAGGTGGAACAATATTCAATATCACTGAGAATAGGTTAGGCCAGCCTTTCCAGATTAATATGGAGTAAGGGGAAGATCATTGAATTCATTTTTATTTGTTTTAAACAGTTTGCCCAGGTGCCATTACTATTAAGGATAATCCAGAAGTAATTTCTGAGCTTGATGACCCCATCACTGGGTATTTGTGTCCATTTTCAAGAGATTCTAATTTGCCGTTAATTTGAGGCAATTTCCATGTCGTAAAAATAGCTGATCTTGTGAGTTTTTCACTTTGGTTCTTTAAGTATTTTTTTTTTTTTTTAATTCTTTATTTTATTTGTGCATGAAAAATCACATAAAGCACACAATGCCACAACAGTTAGAGCATGCAGAGCGTCATACATAGATTTACATTGGTTAGGCATTTGTAAAAACATAGCACAGTTTTATGGATTATTATCGCGTGACAAAGAGTTATATCTAATAATATTATTAATAACAGCGTTAAACTAGGTTATCCAGGTTAGATTGTTATCAGCTATATATCAGAGAATTTACAACATTGAAAACAGGTTAGACTATAATGTTTAACCGGTGAGCTATAAAACCACCTGGTAAGCACGTTAATAGAGGTGACATATCTCCCAGCAGTACCTTTCTACATTATTAAGCATGTTGGTAGCCTGGCTGTTATCAGGTTAAGTTAAGTAATGACATGCAATTAGCCGGCATAGATGTATCTGTACCATTGAGTAATAAAACGGAAAAAAAAAACAAATAGATAATGCTGCTTCTCTCTATAACAAGCTCGTGTTGGGATAAAGTCACCCTCACAGACCAGCAGTATGCATAAGGGCTAGTACTCGTGTTCGCCAAGAGGGACAGTTAATGTCCAGGGTGTAGTAGCAGTTTGTGAGTACGTCTCTCAACAGTCATGCTTTCCCAGGGCTGGTCCGACCCTCAGCCTATTCCCCGTCTGGGAGAGTGCAGCAGGTCTGTGCCAAGGTGCTGGTCATATCGGGTGTTGGGCAGTGCATGATGAGTTACTACCTTCAGGTGGGCCCGCTGCGTCTCCGATTTCTCCGATGTAGGAGCCGCTTTAGAGGCTGTTGGCGGTCCCCGCTGTTTGGTAAGGCATACGATGTGGGGGGTACGGAGATGAGTGCACCCGCTTGTCAGCTCTGTGTCGGGACGCTTTGTGCGGCTTCCTTCTCCGCTTCCCCGCTTGTATAGCGCCAGCTTTCCGCCCTGGCTGTGGTGGTTTGTCCCCGTTCTGTGGAGGGCTTGTTGCAGCCGTGGGTCTTGTCTGGCTCTGTTTGGCTTGTTCCCAGTATTGCTCCCAAAAGTGTTCAAATGCCAGGGCAATGGGATCCCTGGAGTCTGGGACACACTTGGCCACGTGTAGGCGGCCATCTTGGCCCGCTGCAAGCCGCACTCTTGCTGTGCTTGTCCCCTCGGGTCCGGTTGTGGTGAGCATCGGATCCGCCCAGGGAGGACCGGGATGACCCCCGCTGGTCCATGGGGGGGAGCAAGCACAGACCGTGCCGACGATCTGAGAGCGTGGAGAGCGGCCGTCTCTCCTCGTCTCGACCTTCCGCAGGCCGCAACTGTATCCCGACCTGGAGCCGTCGCCCGCCTGCCGCAAGGCTTCGTATATGCTGTCGCCAGGCTGTGAGTAAGTGACCCGCTGTGGCATTTTGTGTTTCAGAGGCTTGTTTGGGCCGCACTAGCCCGTACTATTAGGATTTTGGCCCGGAGCTCGGGCAGCATGCGACCGGCCGGTTCAGCAGTCAGGCCCTGCCCCGGTTCTTTAAGTATTAATTGGCAATTCTGCTTTCATTTCCAGTCTAGTAAATAACATTAATGGTTGTGACTTCATCAAAGCGTTTATTCACTAAATTGTGAATTGTGATGAAAAGACAATCTGAAAAATTAGCTATATTGGAAAAATAGCTGCAAAGAAAGATTTTTATAATTTAAATGTAATTCACTTGCCATATCATAACATAAAAACCCAGAACGAATAAGACCTAACAGGCTTTTTATCTCAAAGTCTGGTTTTACCTGGCGGAAATTTTGGACACAGGAAAGACTAGTATATCGCCAGTGGCAAATAGTGCAGAATTTTTCACTTTGTTAAAAATCTAACAGACATTTAAAGCCTTATTATCTTCTGTGCCAAGTGAGGGATGGGATGCAGGGGGGGTGGATGATAACAGGTCACAAAATCCTCTATCGATCTATCCACAGGCTGTAACTGAGCTACCCAAATAGCACAAGAGGCCTTTCTCTGTCGAGATTTCAGAACAAACCGCCTGTGTGTTCAACTCAGTGATCAAGCATTCTGTCACTTAACACTGAAGTCACGTTTTTATTTATTTATTTACCACGAAATAAATGGGATGTTCAAAAGAGTCTGTGAAAGCAAGAGAATGATGGAACAGTGTGAACTTAGACATTTTACTCCTCACAGTTCTTGCCCAGTGATTCATCAGACCAGCCTTGTTATCAAACAGGCAGAACTTAACGCACCAAAAAAATAAATAAAACAAATACTACATTCAAATAAATAGGAATATATATATATATTTATATATATATATATATATATATATATATCAAGTTGTGATGAAAAGATGCCAAATCTGCTTATTAAAATATAATTTATATTTGCAAGGGTGCCCTTTGCATAGCATACTTACAAACAGTTCCTACGTCTCCAGGATCGTACCAAGTGTAGGTCCCTGTTCCACAGTTTTAGCTTCTGGGAACACCAGAGGCAAATACTTAAAAAGAACAGGATTAGATGTGCTTGCTCTGCGCAAGCAGAATTTTTAGCTCATGTGAAGGTATAGAAGCTCTCTGCACATGGGCTACTGTTCGTGGCACTGGTTAGTGGAGCCCCCAGTCTGCCCACCATGCAGGAAGGCCACATCATTACTGGCATGCCCTCTACTGACAAACCCCACCTTCCCAAGGTGGTGTCATAGTCTCTTATAATGGAAGCAGTTTGAAATAAAATCATTACTATAAGCCCGCCTCCTTACTGGGTGACATCACTGGAGAAAATGTATGCTTCTTCCTGTCTGTACAAGTACTTGTATGGCATACACACGCACACACTACAAAGTTTCCACTTCCACTAACAGGCTCTTTCACAGAAACAACTTAGCAACCTCTTTTTGTCAAATGTTTCCATCTGCTCATACACATACTTGTACCATCCTAGGGTCACTGGGAAGCTGACACACGAACTACCACTTCCAAAACAACCTGCCCGGAATCTTCTGATATTCCTGTAACCCATGGAAAATTTTCAATGCCTAGCAAGTCCCAACAAATTTTATTTATTATATATATATATATATATATATATATATATAGCGTATATTCTTGATGTATATGAAAATTATTACATCCAGCCTGCAGAATCCCTTTTAGAATCAAGATATTAATATTGATACATTGGGGGCGGAGCCTGACTAGCGAACAGGGCAGATGTGCTCTGAACCAGCTCCTGTGCACCGAGCATAAAAACGGTGGATAAATCAAGCTGAACTGCGCTCACCCTTCTACAAGTGGGCCCACTGAACTTGGGAAACCGGCCCGAACCCAGGGACACCACACCCGATGTCCGGGGTAAATGGGCACCGCATCGGCAGACTGGGGCCTACAGAGGGAGGTGGCGGAGAAAGGTGGCCGCTTTCCCGCCAGACGCACACAGCCAACAGTAAGCTCGTAGCACAACTTCCCCCCCCCCCCCCCATGGACCGGTGGGGGTCCTCCTGGTCCCCCCTGGACAACGGGGGCAACTCAGCAAAGACTCACCGCAGGAATAAACCTGTACCGCAAAGGGGAAACTCGGCGGAAGAAGCTCCTAAAATGGCAGAGGTAGCGTGCTCCTTCAGCATCCTAAGCAAGCAGCCAGAGGTGGAGAGCCGACTAGACAGGGCTTTCCAAGTATTCTGGGAGAAACTGGAAGCTTTACTGTCCCCAGTGATGGTGCCCAACGCCCGAAAGCACACTCACCTAAGCAGCACCAAACGACAGAAGGCACAGTCACCTCGGGCACCGAGTCGCCCAGTGGGAAAGAAGCTGCGAGAAATTAGCAGACAACAGGTAACCGGAGACCCGACAAGCGGCAAAAGGAGCAAGGCGACAGCCTCCTGGATCCGGCAAGTACAGATGCAGAAGCACACTAGTCGGTCATCCCACATACCTGATGGTGGCGGTCCGTCACCGGGAGGAACGCACAGAAGATACGCAAGCACCGCACCAGACCTGACAGGCAGTAGTCAAAGCAGCACGACCATACCTGCTACAATCCACGCTGCACATCGAGTAGCTGAGCGGCTGCACACATTGTGGGTCAAAACCGGAGCGGACCCCCAACGAGGGGGCATCATTGAAAAGTCCTACCACAGCAAGGAGCGCTTACCCGGGGACTCTGTCCGCCTCCTAGAGGGCATAGGCTAAGCGGGTGTCTACTGGTCATTCCCTGGACCTCGGAGGCGTTAACATGCAAGTCTCACACACGAGGGACGCTATCCTGCCGTTTTTACATTGTTAGAGTTCTTTTTATTTAGTTCTCTCGTCTTGATTTTTGTAAGGGGATACAAGTATACTTTATTCATGTTAATGAATAGGTTATATCTCTCACTTAGCATATACACACACATAAACTGATGAATAGGATGTTATACCAAACATACAGATATAACACTTTTAATATGTCAAGCTATGTGCAAAGCCATTATATTACTGTTTATTAGATAGCAGCAGGAATTAAGCTACGTTTACCCACTGTTTATATTTCCTCTCAAAAAGCGACTGTTATATGCAAACATATAAGAAAAGAACAGCTAAGATTTAAGCAGATATAGTAGCTTTAGTGAGTCAAGCTAGGCGCAAAACCACTAAAAAAACTGTTTGCTAGATATAGAAATTAGCACTGTTTTAAAATTGCTGTCTTGCTGCGGCTCCAGCCCAAGAGCAGCCTGCTCAGACCCACTAAGCGATAGGCAAATGTATAAGATGCCGTAGGGTATTAGGCTACTCTTGTCTCCTAGTTATTATAACTCTTGAAGCCACAACGCACGTCATGTCAATTTACTTCTTGCAAATCTCATCTCTTGCTATAGTTAATCGTATTTACTAATCCTCTGATTTACTCAGCAATATTCTAACTACTAAAAAAAAATGTGCAGTTTTACTCTTATGTCACAGATTGTCAGCTTTGAAAGGTCTGTAACTGTTATTGTGGCATAAGGCACAGAAGGTAGTGTATCTGAGACTTGATGCCGAAATAATGCATCTATAGAATGTCTAAATATGTATGGACAGTCTATCAGACAAAGTATGCCTGTTAAAACAATGAAATTTTATTTACACATCTCTGACGAGCTAGGTTGGGCGAAACGCGCGTGTCAGGGGTCTGGAGAGTGCTACTCTGGCGAATTTATAGTTTAGCACCAGACTGGCGACCGCGCTGTCTCTACTTGTTATTATTTCATAATTTTTCTTTTTATTTATTTGCTATTAGCTTTGGGGGGGTTGGAATAGGTGCCCTTGAAGGCACGGTTTTTCGAAAGGGGATTTAGTTCCCTCCTTTGGTAGTAGCTTATAGGGGGTTCGATATGCTATTCAGGATGTTCTAGGATATGGCATACTTATCAGAATTTTTATTTCCCCCCCTTTTTTCCTATTTTTAAATTGGGATCTGCTCTCTTTGTTATATTCTACAATTGGTCTGGTATATCGATATTTTGTACTTACTTTAGTACTTAGTGAATCTATGCTAATACTGTCTGGAGCCCCATACAGTATTTACTTATTTCACCACATCATTCTTTTGTGGAACATCTCATGTCCATATTCTTATACTGTTACTTGTTATAATGGACGGCATTAGAAGCAGATTATATATATATACATATTTTTTCGGCGGGTAGTGACTGTACTACACTCCCTGCCATTCGCTTCAGCCTTATAATTAAAAGTATAATTTTGGATATTATACCCACCGACAACGGAACTTAATGGCAGTATATTGATGTGATTCTATACAGTATTTTACTGAGACTTTATTTCACCGCAGCATTTTTTGCAGGGAAATCTCATGGTTACATCTCTATACCGATATAAGTTGTTAATGAATGGCATTTGAAGCTGATTAATATATATATACATATCCTTTTCGCGGGTAGTGATCGTATCACACTCCCAGCCATCTGCTTCAGCCTTAATTATCTAAAGTATAAATTTGGACATTGTATCGACCGACAACGGAACTTAATAGCAGTATGTCTATAGGATTAGTATGTTACTGGTTTATTTACATTGAGACTATCCAATGGACGGCAGTATAAGCAGACTATCTAGTAGATGACCGAACCTTTTTGGAGGTCAGATTGGCAATCCATGTTTAGCACCCATAACAACGAGTGTCATTTCGAAGTACAACATATACAGATTGTCTATCTATCTTGGTATATCCAGGGTTTACATGAGCATGCCACTGGTATACCTACATTGAAACAAACGGTAACAGCAGAAGTATCTTTTTCTCTATAGATTACCGACCTCCTGTTAGGACAGATTGGCACTTCATACCTAGTGCCAGTATTGATTAAGCGACCTCTTGTTAGGTCAGATTGGCACTCTATGCTTAGTGCCACTAAGTATTGATTAGGAGTATTTATACCAGATTCTTTATGAATACTAGCAGTTCCCACTTAGGACTTTTGGGACTTATTCCGTTTATGTTGGTATCATACTAATGTGTATCTGAAACCACAGGTCCCCTTAGTACCTTATTTTATATATTTTTTTTTCTTTTCGTTTATACAATTAGCACTTTTTTGGTTTTCTTTATTAGATGTGTTCATTGTTTGTTTTTATAAAGATGTGTAAATAAAATTTCATTGTTTTAACAGGCATACTTTGTCTGATAGACTGTCCATACATATTTAGACATTCTATAGATGCATTATTTCTGCATCAATTCTCAGATACACTACCTTCTGTGCCTTTAGTTTACAATTGGGGTTATCCCCCACTCCAGTGAGCTTTTGAAAAACATATACAAACAACAGAATACACAGTGTAAAGCACATGCATTAGGTATGCAGGTATTAGAATAGGTAGGGTATCGTAAGTACAGTAGATATGCAGACATTGGAATAAAGGAGCTGCAGTAAGCACTGTAGGTATACACACAGAACAGGGTGGATACAGTGTGCACAGTAGGCCTACAAACATAAGAAATAAAGGAATACAATAAGTACAGTAGGTATACACACAGAACAAGGTAAATACAGTAAGTACATTAGGAATGTGGACATAAAAGTAGGAGGTATTGTATGTACAATAAGTATACAGTTATTACAAAAGAGGAGATATAGTAAGTACCTTAGGTATGCAGGCATTAGAACCAGAACTGGGACTAGCTAGCTCAGTGGGACCTATCAGTGGTCCCTTTACTGTGTGGTGTTTGGGGTGGAGTGTGTGTGAGGGGTGCACTGTGTGTTTGGGGTGCTCTGTGGAGTTTGGGGTGCAGTGTGTGTGTGTGAGGGGTGCTGTGTGTGTGTGTGTGTGTGTGTGTGTTTGTGTGTGAGGGGAGCTGTGTGTGTTTGTATGTGAGGGGTGCTGTGTGATGTTTGGGGTGCAGTGTGTGTGTGTGTGTTGCACTGTGTGTGGGGTGCTTTGTGGTGTTTGGGGTGCAGTGTGGTGTTTGGGGTGTAGTATGTGTGTGTGAGAGGTGCAGTGTGGTGTTTGGGGTGTAGTGTGATGTTTGAGGTGAGGTAAGGTGTGTGTATGTGAGAGGGGTGCAGTGTGGTGTTTGGGGTGCAGTGTGTGTGTGTGAGGGGTGCAGTGTGGTGTTTAAGGTGTAGTGTGATGTTTGGGGTGCTGTGGGGTAAAATAAAAAACATATATATGTGTATTTTTTTATATTTTTAAAATTATTATATTTATGTCCCCCCTAACCTTCTTACCTTTACCTTGTTACCAGCCCTGGTGGTCTGCTAGGAAATCCCTGGTGGTCTGGTGAGGAGTGAACTCTGCAGTTCCTAGGGTAGAGATCACTTTCGCGAGTTCGGAGTGTTACCATAGTAACCGCGGCAATGCTCTGGCCTCGCGAGAGGAACCCGGCGGAGATACAGGTAAGAGCTCCCCTGGGTTCTCCCTCCCTCTCCCGGCCGCATCTCAGTGCCTGTGGGCCGGTGGGGAGATAGTTTGTCTCCCCATCTGCCCATGAAGGCACACAGCAGGGGCGGCGCTCTAATAGCGCTGTCTCTGCATGGGCCGGCAGGGGAGATACACTGATCTCCCCTATCAACCTCGACCAATGGCCATCGCGGCCCACCGGGCATTTGCCTGGTATGCCCGATGACCAGCCCGGGCCTGATGAAAACTATCTCTGTTGACTTAAAGGGACCCTTTATACCCCTAAAGCACTACAGCTTTTTCCATTGTACAAAAAGGGCAAATTTCAATAGATATTGGCACTTTTAAAAATTGACCTTATTACACTCCCCTGCCTGTCAATCAGACAACTGGTCACTGTGTCCTTAACACGTGCTAGTGGAACTAAACACAAGAGGCAGCAAATTGCCCAGAGCCCCTGCCTTGCAAAGACTTCTTATAGAGTGGCATTGGGAAGTCTGTGATTGGACAACAACAGAAAGTCTGGGCGGGGTTTGAAGGGGAAGGACTTGCAAAACCTGCAGACAAGAGATCTGTACCAGTAGCTTTTACAAACTATTTTTAGATATACACCCAATATAAAATGTATAATTAAAGGCATACATGTTTTAATTGGGGCTATATCTACTAAACAGTGTTTATTTATTTTGGCAGTTGAATGTCCCTTTAAGAAATTACAAGAGTGCATGTTAAATAATGAAATACCGGGGGGCGGGGCCAGGCCGCCAAGCAAGATGGTCGCAGGTCAGATCAGCTCCTGACACTTACAAAGGATTAAGCATGAAAACTGTACTTTTGGCACAACAAGCTGACCAGCTGCGGTGGACCTTACCGGGTGGAGAGTACCGGACCCAGGGTGAGGCTGGCCTGCCTGGTTTCAGTCCCCTGGAGGAAGAAGCCTCACTGGCACAACGAGGCCTACTCCGGCGGTGAGTGGGGCAGACGGCCGCTGCCCCACTATCCTGCCCATCGGCACTCAGCCAAGGCCAGACCCGACGGGAAATGGCCCCGTTCCCCCCCCTTTGGACCGGGGGGGTGATCCCGGTCCTTACCATCGCATGCCCCGATCACCCAGGGCGCAGCAACAGGGCCGCCCTGCTCCGACACCAGGACGCGGCAGTCAAGATGGCGGATGTTAAAAACGATGGCGCCAATACCGGATCCACCACAGGCCCATCACCGAAACAGGCAGCGAGGCACAGAAACAGTCCACACCGCTCCCCCTTCAAAAGAACTTACCTGCGGGCCGACCCGGCAAGAGGTGACACTCTAATAAGAGATTTCTGCTCAATACATCTGTACAATGGGGATGCAGCGCCTGATGACGGCCCAGCCGTGAGGGGCACCAGCACCTAAGAACTCTTCCTGCTGAAGTCCATGGACAACGTGGCTAGGCTAAAAAAGGACATCTGCTGTAAGTTCCTGGGACGCCTAAGAAGTCAGCCTTCGCCACGCTGCAACACACGAAACCAGACTGAATGAGTGAGGGGTCAGGCCACCCACAGGGCACAGAAATGGATGGAGACCTCGGCTAGCCCAGGCCACATCACCGCCCTGGAGGGCCACAGGGCATCTGCCAACACGCTGCCCCTACTCATGTGGCAACACAAGACCCCAATCCGACTCAGCTACCACTTTATTGGGAAGGACTTGGACTCTGTCAGGGCTCAGGTCAGTGGCCCAGACCACAGTCCCTCAGTGCTTCCCTAGTACTGGAATCGACTGACCCGGGAATCACACCATTACACAGAGCTGGCCTCACAGACCTCCTGGACTTCAGCAGCGCAATCCCACTAGCTGCAGCTTATACATCACCTGCACCTACGAACACTTCTTATTAAGCTGAGATAGGTTGCCCATGCTGTTTCATTTATACCTGTCTAAACCTTGATAACTATACCTTTCACCATAATAGGAATGGAGTGGCCTAGCACAGAACATATGTATTTTTATGCGCTGTTTTATATTGTGTCATAGTTAAACATGTACCTCGCCTGTCCTAACAAGCAGAACAAGTGTACATACTTAATATAAGTTAATGACAAGCCCTGTCCACTGTCTCGCCTAATTTTGCGACCTACCATATATTGCCTAAACAATCATTATGTATGTCCCCTAATCTAGTGAGTAATGTTAGCATGATGTTTATATAGGTGTTTAGTCCCCTCTATTACCGCTCCGACTCAGAGGCAATGCACCTTTAATTTTACAGACCAGCACGCTTCCAGTGCGTTTTGAGAATCTAGTTACCCCATCTCCAGCTACCTTAAGCACTGTGTCGCACCCTGATTCATAGGATTTATATGCTATGCTTCTCCCGTTATATCACTTTTTGTGCTCCATGCCTTGATGAGGTTTGTGCCACTGTAGAAAAAGCGTGACCCAATGGTTTCCTGAGCGAATTTTGCTTATACTTATATTGCCAGCTAAACGTTTAGCATTTCTGTGCTGTGTTATTTACCTGCAACCTATCTTTATCCAAGCCAATTGACGGCTTAGTATACAGTAAGTTAGACAACGCCTGTGCGACATAGCCAGAATAGCACTCACACAAAGCTAGTAGATCACACAAAGCTAACTGTCTACATACACCAGCGAAGTTACCCCTCAGCCAAGCTATAGAATTAACTGTTGATCCCTCTAAGGTACGCGGAAACAGACGAGTTACTTAGCAAATTGTTTTATTGTAGCTCATTCATTACTACCTAACCTATTACTATGCTCTTCGAAAAAAAAAAATTTGTGCAATTTCTTTCAGCCACTGTATTACTCGCATATGTTCCAGTATAAATGCACGCTGTTGTGGCGTATGTCAATCGTATGTACTCCCTTTGCAAACCAAAAATAAAGAATTAAAAAAAAATAAAAAAAATAATGAAATACCGCACCTCTCCTGCATTCTTTCACACCTATGCCATATCATCAGTCATCGAAAGCTTTCCTAATTTTTGATTCCTGGACAAGAATTGAACTAATTAACCTCACCCACTTCCCACGCATTCACTTGTTTAATTAAGATTGATTCGAATTTCTGTCTGGTCTGGTCCAACGTAACATGTCTGGAACGTGTTTAGATATTACTGTAGGGATCACAGATTAACGAAATATTACAGTATACCTACCATGTGTCAAGTTTGAATAAAATGAGGTCTATTAACTAAACAATGAGTTTTGATTAACGGACTATCTAATAATTTAAATCAAAACCATTGATGTATAAAAATTGACCAACTATTTTAATGTCACGTCAAAGTAGTTTGTTCTATAAATGAAGAACTGCATGAAATTGATCACAGAATTCTAAATTATTGGTCAGATTATTATTATTTTAGTCTAAATTTTGCAATTTAGTTTTCAATTTGCCACATTTCACTGTTTAGTAAATAATTATTTTACTGAAATTGGATCTATAAAACAATTCCTTGGATTGGAGAATATGAAGCTGGCTGAGCATGTTTGTACACAAAAAAAAAACAAAAAACAGCCAATAATATAAAAATGTGTTTCTTTTACTTACTAAACAACAAATTGTAGTGAATTGAAAACTGTATTTTAATATTTAGGTTAAAATAGTCTCACAGTTATTCGATTAAGTGTGAACTGTAAAGAATTCTAAGTGAATTTCAAATTTTATGGCCAAAACAGACAAACTGAAAACACCTACAAACTGAAATTTACTTTGAATTTCAGACAATTTACACATTACTAAAGAAACCTGTGTCAGTGTAGCTGAATTTGAGATTTTTTCTAAATCAGTCCTTTTTAGAAGACATTTTGAATTTGGATTTCAGTTCACTTCAGTTTGGCTAATTGTGAATAAACTTCTGTATGTTATATAATTTATGTCATATATTATATAAATGCAGTTCCTATTATTTTATTTATTTTATTTTTAAGAGACACACAACTCTGCAAAAGCATTTCAACTTCCCGCATGATGTCGTTGGCTTATTTTATAAAAATGCAGATTTCTAAAGATTTCTGCACTTATATAATTCCCCCTGGCATGCCTCCCAACGGTGGTGTCCAGTGAAGAGGAATGCCGGTTTCGGGAGCAAAAGGGGAGGAACCAGTGAAGTAATATATGGTACTGGCTCTGCCTTTAGGTGGACCCACACGGAATGAGGGACGTTCCACCTGTAATGCACACCAGGCTGCCTGCTAATCAAGCAAGCTAGAAAAGTGAGGGCAGACCATGCAAGAAGCACTGTTTCAGGGTTCTAGTGCCTTGACATGCGTTTAATGATGTACCGACGCTTTGATCTGTACACTCCCCTGGTATCCCCAAAAGTCGGAACTATGTCGAGGCAGTGGGACAGGACCCAAAAATTACCAACTGAAGTTTTACAAATTCTCAGAGACAGTTATTAATAAGCAATATCAATACATTTCTAAATACAAAAAAAAAAAATACCAGTCATATACATGTATAAAAACGAAAGCTAAAGAGAACAAGTGATCATTATATGTAGTTTACAGAGCAGCTTCCAATAGCCTGGCAAGAAAAAAAAGGTTACTATCTTTAATGAAGATGTGCCCAATATGCTAAGGGAAAAGCAAAAAAAAAAATAATAATCAGTTTTTGTAAAAAAAAAAAAAAAAAAACTTAAACAATATAAAAATGATCAGCACTCATAATCAATATGGACTGTTCTTAGAGGCACTCTCTAAACGTGTCTGGTTTTGGCTAAAGGCAGATCTCTGCTGTTGCAGAACGGCACCTGGCCCCCATGATGTTTTGCCCGTTAAAACGTTGTCGTAGCATGCATTAAGTCAAGTTGTTGTCCTGTTACTGAATAATTAGGGATCTACTTAGCTTGATCTATGCAGGAATTTGTAATAAAGTATAAAAATAATTTTAAATCACGTTCTAAAAAGGGAATACATTTACAGGGAAAAAATTGGTTGGATCTATGGGATCTACCTACAAGGAGGTGGGAAAGCCTGAAAACAGTCAGAGTACAAGTTGGTGAATAATAATATAAATAATAACGTAAATATTGTTTCATGTGGCGGTTAATAAATGTATAACCAACTGAACAGAAACCTAGAATAAATAATAGACACAACAACCACTCAATTGAGCCAAGTGGAGGAAGCAGCAGGCAGCTCTCAACGTGCATGATATTGCCTCTTAACAAAACTGCATAAAGACAAGTTCATACGCATAGATTTAGCAGAAGGATGCAGGTTCTAATAAGAAGCCATATGAGAATATTGGCCTGTGAGTCTGGAAGGTGCTACAGTGTGTAGAACGTAATAAAAGGCTACAATAGAACATACAGCGCCATACACATGTGCGCCAATCCTGATATCATAAAATAAAGCTTCAACAAGCGTAATACATTTTCATGTTTTGTTTTACAAAACTGCACCGTCGCTGGAAACCAGGAATTGGCTGAAGTTTATCAGACAATCCTGGCTCTCCCACTGACTCATAATTCTTTATAAATTCCTGCTCAACACTTTGCAGTAGTTTCATTCATTAAAAGAAATCAAACAGGCTTCTTTTAACTTATACAATAGCATCAGTCATGTTTTATGATAAATATAGCAGCAGTTTGGCCAATGAGTGCGCCTACAGCAGAAAATGTCATAAATAGCTATGAGTGAGCCTGTGGGAAAGAAAAATAAATAGTAAAGTTGCTTATGCACATTGCGCATGTATCGTACAAGTGTTTGTACCAGCAGGTGAAGCATAACTTCCATTTTGACATCACAGGAGCAGGATTGTGGGTAGGTAGAGTTTCAGTGATTTTTGTATATTGCTGCCTGGAATTTATAAACTGACTTGTATAAAAAAATGTTACATCACATTACAACGCTTGAGGCTGAGAATACTGTAAAGTAAAATTTATAAATGCTTTGATTTAATTATTTTAGCCTAGGGTTTTTTTTTTTGTTTTTTTTCATTTAGATATAGATTTTTTTCAACCTAAACTATATGCAAGATAAAAAGTTAATCTTTAGCAAGGGATTCTCTGGCACAAACCTTTAAAACTAACCTATAGTTAGATACCAAATCCCATAATGCACTGCCAAACCTGCCGTGAATCCCAGAAAAGTGATGAGTGTGACCAATGGCAATGCAATTGCATGGATTGTGCATGAAGTCGGCCACAAGGTTTGGATCAGGCATGGCTTTAGCCTTAAGGTTTATGGGAAATATGGTTCAGAAACATCTGGAGTGGCAGGATTTAGCTATCACTGGTCCACGCGGTGGCGTGGAGTGGGTTGTCAGCGCCTGCAGCAAGGCAAGTATTGCACCCCCTTATCCATGGACCGTTAGCACTCTCAGAGTCAATTAACGGGTGCCTAGATAGCCTCCCTCCTCCCTCCCTACCTGCCCTGTCTCGGTAGTGTGTGTGACACTCATAGATGTGTTATGTAATTTTTAAAATCCATCTCATGACTAAAGTAATGTTTAGAGTTTATAAATTACTTTAGGCATGAATAGGATTTTAAAAATTATACAAAGCAACTATAAGTGTCACACACATCATGGAGTCGAGGCGGGTAGGGAAGGAGGAGAGAGGATATCTAGTCGCCCATTACCAGTTTATCGGTTGATACATTTTAATAGACAATTACCTAATGATTATTAATAGCGTGATTTCAGGTTTGAAGATACCCGCGATATTTTCAAATCACGCTATTAATAGGCATTATGTAATACACCGATAAGGATTAAATAAGGACAGTATGGCTGTAATTAGCAATGAAATGTTACGTGGCTAGGTTTATTTGCCCCGACATGTTGAAAAACTGTGTAGAATGTTCGAACATTGGAAGATTTTCTCCTGTGAGGGGAAGGAGGGCGTGCTTATTTTGATTTATTATTACTACTTTATTTTATTTTGTAATTTTGCCCCCAGGACAACAGCCCCTGTGCCCCCTTTCCCACCCCTCCCCCACTCAAGCTACGCCACTCAGGGGCCAGTAACGCTGCTTTACAGCTTGGGTTAATATTTGCGGCTATGGAGAAATTACTGTGTGAATGCAGCGCTGATTACATAGTATCTGTGAGACACACTGTGGCATTGATCGGAGGACTTCCTCACGTTAGATAAAGGATACAGCTAAGGGGGGGGGGGATAACGGGCAGGGTGGTGGTGGTGGGGGGGTGACCAGTAGTGCCAGGAGGAGATCACTGCAGCTGCCAGACTATTGCATTCTTTAAGAACAATCTGCTCTGTGCAGCGCACACACTCAAGCCCAGGAGGAATGAAAAATATGAAAGTACAGGTTACAGCTTCAGGGAGTTGGGCTGTTTCTCTGTTGCTTAAGAAACAGGTGTGTTTGTTTGGCTGCTGGCAAGGAGGGGGGTATGAGGTGTAAAGTAACAGGTGGCATTTTGTCACAGTAACATCACCTGGAGTGACAGTGTTCTTTGTAGGCACTGCCAATCACAGACACTGGCACACCCTGGCAGCAGCGTCTAGAGTCATACAGAAGCACAAACAATCACAGCTTTTAGCCGAGAAAGAGATCCTTATGTGTCCTCCCTCCCTTCCCATCTCATAGAAATCAAAAGCGAAATAACCCTTGAAGCGCCAAAGTGTAGGGCAACAAGTCCAGCATTCACATGGTTAAGCAGCACAAACCCAAGATTTAGTTCTACGGTTATATTCAATGCCCGATGAAGATAAGTAAATCATATGAACTAGTCATTTAAGAACTTTCTTTTTCTTTTTTAAATATTAGTGGTTTATCCGATTCCCCATGCTTTCCCCAAGCAAACACGCTCTGATCCTCAAGCCGTCACAATTGCAATTTTAGGATCAACCCTTTAAAAGCCAACACCGTTTTTTGTTGACTTTACGATCTAGTCCTCAGGATCTTATGCCAGCATGTTATATCTTGTTTATTAACCAGCAGACGCTCAATACATCCCTGCAGCTGTTAAATGATAATCAGCTTTTTATTATTGCATACACCATAACTGGGATCAATATAGCCCCATACGGGTATACTGGTAACGTGGTTTTTAGTATCATACCCAGGCACTTACAAATATCTGTGCTAATTACTGCTAAATCCCAAGTCACAGATAGCTTTACAGATACAGCTTCTTATATTTTATAGCATTGAAACAAATTGCTTTCTAAATATCTGTAAAGCAATAATAATACTAATAATATTATTAATTTTAATAATATAAAATACCACTAATGAAAATAATACTATTCATTTTAAGCTCCCCTATCAGCCTCCCCCTTTTTATTTTAATGTTATCACAAAACGTTCCTTATATCACAGCAGCAATATTTTGCATAAAATGTGGTGGCAGAATCTTACCCTTCCCCACAAAGCATTAACCCAACGCAAAGCACCGTATGGCATAGGTCCAACACATTCAGTTTAAGCCTCATGCTGTTCCCCAGCTGTGCTTGTCTCCAAGTTGTCAGTCTGTGCGAGACTCTCTCTGGGTGCAAATAGCTGTACTCATTCTACCTGCAAAAATCAGAATTCAATTTGTTAAGGAGGTGGGAAGAGCAGGAAGGTGGGCAGACAGAGATAGAGATAGACAAGACATTCAGCTGAGCTGTTTGTGCTTCTTGCAGATGCACAGTACCAAACAATGCAACCGATTTGTCTTACAGCTTCCTTCACGTCCTTGAATGTCTTGAAACCTCAAAGGGGCTCCTCGCCCCCCCCCCCCCTTGCCCTGCAGTTATATCAACTGCCTGTCTCCCCTGTAAGAAAGGAAGCTGACTGATTATTACTGGAGGTATGAATAGGACTTAACTGTGGAGACTTCTCAAGGTAACACAGGTGCTATTCTGGGAAAACGTGCTACATTTCGAAAGATAACTCATTGGTTTCCATGGCAATTGCTTATTACTTAGCCCTTTGCCACAGGAATAGCACATTCGTTTGCTTTGAGAAATCTCCAACAATGTGTTCCGTGCCACCTCCATCGTTTAACAAACGTACACAGGTAGTCTTTGCCCCCCCAGTGCTCACCAAACAATGCACGGCTTAATCAAGATTCAGGACTCGGCTGGATGGTAGACTGATGTACGTTCTTCTGTGGATATACCCGTTGACAGCTGAGACCTATCTCCATGCCTCGGGTATGAGATGATCCTTTCACTTGAGCGTGTTTTCCAGTACAAATTTTTACCTTAAATGATTGGAGGCGTGTGATAAACGTGGAGTGGGGGTGTGTGTGTGTGTGTGTGTGTGAAAGAAGGTTGGTTAAACAATTCATGTACTCCTGCCAAATTATTCGTTTCTATTCACTGCCCCACAATCACACCCCCACTGATATATTTTTTTTTAATTTCAAGATCAAGGGAGGCTGGGAAAAGGGGGATAGCTTACTGGGTGTGACATGCACCGTCAAAAGGCAAGTAAACGATCTTGGATTCACATATTGTGCTAGCACAGGATTTATTTTTTACAATTAACTCGCCTTGAGCACAAAATAATAAAAAAAAATGTTAAAAAAGCCAAAAAGATAAATGTGCAGGCAGATATAGGCAAAACAGCCTGGAGGGCTGACAGCAGGTAGGGAGTGAGAAGGGAAGCAACGAGCACAAATCTTTTTGACATAAGAGCTGTGTTTTACCTTTCATTTGATACATACTCTGCCAGTACGGAGGAGTGAAGCCAAGCAGGTATGTAAGGTTTAAGGATAATATGTCCAGCCAAATTTAGAATAATACAAGTAAGCATTGGTTTAGCGTAAATGTTACACATCACACAAGATTTGTAGCCAATGCTTTGCTTGACTACATATTCCAATTATTATTATTATTAATTAGAAGGCACCAACATAGTCTGCAGTGCTGTACAATGGATAAACTTAACACATCAGTAACTTCAACAATGGAAGTTTGACGTAAGAAGATGTGACAAGGGTCCTGCTGAAACTAGTTTTGAGTTTAAAGGAAGTGAGATGTAATTCCACGAAAGGATAAGGTAAATGTGCAATGCATCCGGGGAAAAGATTGATTGCTAGGCGTATTAATGTACAGCATATTAAACAGTACGTGACGTAGAAAGGAGAGAACGTTGAACAGAATTATTGTAGTCGATGGGCAAATGATACAAGGGAGTGTACTGCAAAAGAGATAGAAATGAACTTGGTAGTTGATGTGCTTCCCTAACGAAGTGGGGGCTTAGGGATTTATTAAAAGGGATCTATAAGTTCACAGGATGTTAATATTAAGAGTATTTATCTTAAGGGACACTATAGGCATCAAAACAACTTTAGCTTAATGAAGCAGTTTTGGTGTATAAATCATGCCCCTGCAGCCTCACTGCTCAGTTCTCTGCCATTTAGGAGTTAAATCAATTTAATTACACACAGGAGGCTCCTGCGGGGTCTAGCAGGCTATCAACAAAGTAGGAGATAAGAAATTCTAAATTAAACAGAATTTGCAATGAAGGACAATGATATTAGATGTCTCTTTGCAGGAAGTATTTGGGAAGGCTGTGCAAGTCACATGTACGGAGGTGTGACTAGAGCTGTGTAAACAAAGTCATTTAACTCATACATGGCAGATAATTGAGGAGTGAGACTGCAGGGAAAAGATCTATATACCAAAACCCTAACATTAAGCTAATGTTGTTTTGGTGCCTATTGTGTCCCTTTTAGTGTTTAAAAATAACACGCTGACACAGAAATGTAAAAATCGCTGTAAGCGATATGAGAATGTCAGGATCGGGACAGGGATCCAACACGCAGAGTACAAACAGTAGCCAGATACGTATACCGGACCTTAGAATGGCCGGACTAACGTAAGTAGTTCAGTATAGAATGGTCAAAGACAAGCCGAGGTCGAGGGTAACAGAAGACAGGTAAGCGAGAGACAAGCCGAATCAAGGGTAACAGAGATAAGTAGAGTAAGGTAAACAAGCCGGGTCAAAACCAAAAGGGATAATAGAATACACAAGCACTGAGTGACTAGAACAAGCTAGAACCACGACAGGGCAATGAGCTAATGAAAGAAGCTCTGTTAAATACCCTGTTCAGAGCAGTAACCACGCCTCCGAGGCGTCCTGATTGGTCCTGCAGCAATTGACTGACAGGTCGTTCCGGGGGAGTGTCCTGATGACTACTTCCTGCCTAGATGCTGTAAAAGGCAGTCACTCCCTCGCGGCCGGCCTAGCATGACCGGATAGACCGCGGGGAAGGGAGCCATCAGACCGTCTGCATGGAGGAACAGCTAAGTCTCTACCTCTTTCGGAGGTAGAGACCACAGGTACCCTGACAGTACCCCCCCTCTCAGATACGCCCACCGGGCGGAATGAACCGGGACGAGATGGGAAGCGAGAGTGATACGCCCTGCGGAGACGGGGAGCATGAACATCCTCCTGAGGTACCCAACTCCTCTCCTCAGGACCATATCCCTTCCAATCAACCAGATATTGTACTCTCCCCCGGGAGATTCGAGAATCAATAATAGAGTTAACCTCATACTCCTCCTGACCCTCCACCTGAACGGAGCGAGGAGGGGCTATTGTGGAGGAAAATCTGTTACATATGAGTGGTTTCAGCAATGAAACGTGAAACGAGTTCGGGATGCGTAAGGTATTAGGAAGAGCTAAACGATACGCAACTGGATTGATACGGGTCAGCACCCTGTAGGGTCCAATATAACGAGGAGCGAACTTCATGGAGGGCACTTTTAAACGGATGTTCCTCGTGCTCAGCCATACCCTATCACCAGGAACAAAGACCGGAGCCGCCCTTCTACGTTTATCAGCGTGTTTCTTGACCAACATAGAGTTGTGCACAAGGATTTGTCGAGTTTGATCCCACAACTTCCTCAAATTGGCAACATGAACATCAACCGACGGTACCCCCTGGGAAGGAGAATCCGAAGGAAGAATAGACGGATGAAAACCATAATTCATGAAGAAGGGGCTTGAATGAGTAGAATCGCAAACGAGATTGTTGTGTGCAAACTCCGCCCAAGGAATCAAACCGACCCAATCATCCTGGTGTTCAGAAACAAAGCATCGTAAATATTGTTCAATTTTCTGGTTGGTACGTTCAGCAGCTCCGTTAGACTGAGGATGATAGGCAGAAGAAAAGTTTAATTTAATACCAAGTTTAGAGCAGAAGGACCTCCAAAAGCGGGAAACAAATTGGGAGCCTCTGTCCGATACAATTTGAGAGGGTATCCCATGTAGGCGAAAAATCTCCTTAGCGAATATCTCTGCCAATTCGGGAGAAGACGGGAGTTTAGGCAGGGGAATGAAGTGTGCCATCTTAGTAAACCTGTCAACCACGGTGAGGATAACAGTCTGTCTTTTAGAGATAGGTAGATCGACAATAAAGTCCATGGCCAAACAGGACCATGGTCTTTCTGGAACCTCCAAGGGTTGCAGGAATCCACATGGAAGCGTATGGGGTTGTTTGGTTTTAGTACAAACTTCACATGCAGCGATGAACTCCTCAATATCCCTCCGTAAAGCAGGCCACCAGAAGTCCTTAGAGATCAACGCGTAAGTCTTGCGAATACCAGGATGTCCCGCCATCTTGCTATTATGTAAACACTGTAAAAGTTCCAGTTGAAGAGCAGGAGGAACGAAATGACGGCCCGCAGGAGTCTGTTTAGGTGCTAGATGTTGCAACTTAATGATCTCGGCCAATAATGGAGAATGAATCCTGAGATTCGTATTAGCAATGATATTGCATTTCGGAACTATAGAAGAAAGAACTGGTTCAGGTACAGTAGAAGGTTCATATTGGCGAGATAATGCATCGGCTTTAGAGTTTTTAGAACCAGGTCTGTAAGTCAGTACATAATTGAAGTGAGTCAGGAATAAGGACCAACGAGCTTGTCTAGAGGATAAGCGCTTAGCCTCCCCAATATAGGACAAGTTTTTGTGGTCCGTCAAAATCGTAATAGGGTGTAGGGTCCCCTCCAACAAATGTCTCCACTCCTTTAAGGCTTTAATGACTGCTAACAGTTCCCTTTCCCCGATGTCATATCTGCTCTCAGGCCCAGAAAATGTCTTAGAGAAGAAACCACAAGGGTGTAACGGTTTATCCACCCCTAACCTTTGAGACAGAACAGCCCCAACTGCTGTCTCAGAGGCATCGACCTCGAGCAAGAAAGGCAGAGTCGTATCAGGATGGACTAGAATGGGAGCCGAGGCAAAAAGTTCCTTGAGAGTCTTGAAAGCACCCAGAGCCTCCTTAGACCAGAACTTAGTATCAGCCCCTTGTTTGGTCATATTGGTAATAGGCGCAATGATAGAGGAGTATCCTTTAATGAAGCGCCTATAGTAGTTGGAAAAACCAATAAACCTTTGGATAGCCTTGAGTCCTTTGGGCAAGGGCCAGTCTAAAATAGATTGAAGTTTTACAGGATCCATTTTAAAACCTTCCCCAGAAATCACGTATCCAAGAAAGTCTACCTGAGACTGATCAAAACTGCACTTCTCCAATTTGCAATATAGACCATGTTGCAGCAGCTTGTGTAATACCTTTCTGACCTGTCTATGGTGAGTCTCAATCTCCTTAGAGTGTATTAGTATGTCGTCCAGGTAAACGATAACACAATCATGCTGAAACTCCCTAAGTACCTCATTAATCAAATCTTGAAATACTGCAGGAGCATTGCATAGTCCAAATGGCATCACAGTGTATTCGTAATGGCCATACCGGGTATTGAATGCCGTCATCCACTCGTGACCTTGCTGGATTCTCACCAAATTGTAAGCCCCTCTGAGATCTAACTTGGTGAAGATTTTGGAGCCCTTAAGACGATCAAATAACTCGGTAATCAGTGGGATAGGATAGGCATTTCTGACAGTTATTTTATTCAAGCCTCGGTAATCGATACAAGGTCTCAGCGTGCCATCCTTCTTCTTAATGAAAAAGAACCAAGCCCCGGCCGGAGAAGAAGACCTCCTGATGAATCCCTTTTCTAAATTCTCCCGAATATACTCCTCTAGAACCGAGTTTTCCTGAACAGACAAAGGATATACATGGCCCCTCGGAGGCATAGTGCCGGGTAGAAGCTTAATCTTACAGTCAAATGACCTGTGTGGAGGCAAAGAATCGGCATTCTTCTTGTCAAACACTGCCCTTAAGTCTAGGTAAAGGTCTGGTATTTGTCTTTCTGTGGACTGAGTAGGATTCTCCGGTATGTTAATATTAGCTAATGGAGAAACCTTGCACAAACACCGATCCTGGCAGCCCTGGCCCCACGAGAGTATCTCTCCTAACTCCCAATCGATAATAGGGTTATGTTTTTTCAACCATGGGTACCCCAGAACTATGGGAACGGAAGGAGACGAAATGAGCAGAAGAGATAAATTCTCCACGTGTAGGATACCAACATTTAAATTAATGGGTATGGTCTCACGAAAGATAACAGGGTCTAGTAGTGGTCTACCATCTATGGCCTCAACGGCCAAAGGTGTCTCCCTTAGCTGGGATGGGAAATTGTTCTTACTAGCAAAGGCTTGGTTGATAAAATTCTCAGCAGCACCGGAATCTATCAATGCCATAGCCCTTACTACTTCCTTCCCCCAAGTTAAGGAAACTGGTAGCAGAAGCCTGTGATCTTTATAATCAGGAGTAGAGGACAAAATAGAAACACCCAAGGCCTGTCCTCTAGAGAGACTTAGGTGCGAGCGTTTCCCGGGCGGTTAGAACAGTTCGAGAGTAAATGACCCTTGGCTCCACAATACATACACAAACCCTCTCTTCTCCTGTGCTGTCTTTCCTCCTCAGAGAGGCGGGTATACCCTATCTGCATAGGTTCAGTAAGCAAAGATATCGTGGAGTCAGGACTTGGAACAGCGGGAGCTAACCTAAAAGAAGGTCTCTGGTTCCTCTCTCGAGTGTTCTGTCTCTCTCTTAGACGTTCATCTATACGAGAGATGAACGAAATTAAATCCTCTAAATTCTCAGGGAGTTCTCTGGTAGCAACCTCATCAAGGATTACATCAGATAGGCCATTCAAAAATACATCCATATACGCCTGCTCATTCCACTTGATTTCTGCCGCCAGAGACCTGAACTCTAGTGCATAATCCACCAGTGTTTGGTTCTCCTGTCTCAGGCGCAACAGTAATCTGGCTGCATTAACCTTTCTACCTGGAGGGTCAAATGTTCTTCTAAAAGCAGCTACAAATGCGTTATAGTTATAAACTAATGGATTATCGTTCTCCCATAGTGGGTTGGCCCATCTCAGAGCTTTCTCAATGAGTAGGGTGATAATAAATCCTACTTTTGCCCTATCTGTAGGATAAGAGCGAGGTTGCAATTCAAAGTGGATACTAATTTGGTTTAAAAAACCACGACACTTCTCAGGAGCCCCACCATAGCATACTGGGGGGGTAATGTGAGAAGAAGCACCCACTGTGGCTACCTCTAGACCTGAACCGACAGGAGAAACAGGGGTATTACGTATCTCCTCTGGTGGGTTATTGGCACCAGCTAATAGAGCCTGTAGCGCAAGCGCCATCTGATCCATTCTGTGATCCATGGCTTCAAACCTAGGATCAGGAGCAGCCAGCTGACTGTTTGTACTTGCAGGATCCATTGGCCCTGTCGTAATGTCAGGATCGGGACAGGGATCCAACACGCAGAGTACAAACAGTAGCCAGATACGTATACCGGACCTTAGAATGGCCGGACTAACGTAAGTAGTACAGTATAGAATGGTCAAAGACAAGCCGAGGTCGAGGGTAACAGAAGACAGGTAAGCGAGAGACAAGCCGAATCAAGGGTAACAGAGATAAGCAGAGTAAGGTAAACAAGCCGGGTCAAAACCAAAAGGGATAATAGAATACACAAGCACTGAGTGACTAGAACAAGCTAGAACCACGACAGGGCAATGAGCTAATGAAAGAAGCTCTGTTAAATACCCTGTTCAGAGCAGTAACCACGCCTCCGAGGCGTCCTGATTGGTCCTGCAGCAATTGACTGACAGGTCGTTCCGGGGGAGTGTCCTGATGACTACTTCCTGCCTAGATGCTGTAAAAGGCAGTCACTCCCTCGCGGCCGGCCTAGCATGACCGGATAGACCGCGGGGAAGGGAGCCATCAGACCGTCTGCATGGAGGAACAGCTAAGTCTCTACCTCTTTCGGATGAGAGACCACAGGTACCCTGACAGAGAATCAGTTAGAACATATTATCAGTGTTATGCACTAACCCAGGGGTAGGCAAGCTTTGCTCCAGATGTTGTGGACTACATCTCCCCTGATGCTTTGTCAGCATTATGGCTGTAAGAGCATTATGGGAAATGTAGTCCACAACATCTGGGGTGATGAAGGTTGCCTCCCCCTGCATTTATCCAAGAACACTAAAACAGCTATGATTCTTTGTATAAGAAAATTTACTGGTTTTATAATTTAATTGTATTTTTTTTAAATCGTTTTACTTATTTATGTGGAAGAAATAAAAATTCCGCTTTCAGAATTTTTTGTTGAAAGCTTTCATATTACAGTAAAAAGCATGTTCATACTGACTTTGCAGGTTAACTAAACAAATTGTGTCAAACTGCACCCCTGTTTCCTACAATTCCCATAATTCTCTGCAAAGGTTACTTAAATAGCGATACTAAGGTATAAAATGTCAGATATTTAAAGTGAATTAAAATTTTTAAGCCCCAAATATTCAAACTGAGAACAATTCTGACTTTTTTTTTCCATTTGTATTATTGTGGTGTGAAATTTTAAATTCTCATTGTATTTACTGAATTCATGACAATTTACACTTTATTAAATAAATCTGTAAACGCAGTATTCGCAGTCAGAGCCAGATTATTTGTTAGGCGGCCACCTAGGACCAGGACTCAGATAGGGTCCCGGTGGGCCATCTTCAAACCAGCAGGGAGATCTTCCTGGACGGCCCTATCCCCTCTCACTTCACCAAGGCAGAGTTGTTCCAGAGTGCAACTACGGTCGGCTGCATATGGTCTGTACCTGATATTGATGCAGATGTTGGAGCTATCCACTGGACCACAAGGAATCCTGCTCACACGCCACTGGACCAACGGGAGACCTTCTCACTCTTCACTGGACCACTTAGGAAAGTGAGCGGGGGGCAGGGTGCATACAAACATGCAATTCTTAACCTCACTTTTCTAAACACACAAAATTCAGGCACCACACTCACAATATTCTGGCACCAGCATATAAAGACACCCTCAACCACCACCCATTCAGCTCTCACCATCCTCCACATACAACACTCTCTTACACTACACACATTCTTAAATGCAACACTTACAGAAACAGAGTCCAGAGCTCTAGGAGAGGGCCTCAATAAACCACTCTACCTAGAGCCAATGGCACCCTTCATCTGGCTCTGTTTGCAGCATAGGTCTATGCACCACTGATCAACACTCACACACTAAGCAGTGACCTAAACACCCAAAAATATTTAAAAATATGTAGTGTGCTTTCCTACTACATGACAGCAGAGGTGAAGAGAAGGCAGGGGCAGAGGGGGATAAATGTTGACTCGTGTCACAGTGAGGGGGCGCCACAGGGCCAGCTGTGATGGGGAAATAGGGACTCCTTCCTGCTTTCCGACCATGACAAATTGCAGCAGATCCTTTAAGTCCTGCAAGTTGCGAAGTGGGCCCTCCACGGATTGGATTTGTTGTTCCAGCATATCCCACAGATGCTCAATTGGATTAAGATCTGGTGAATTTGGAGGCCGAGGCATCACCTTGAACTCTTTGTCATATTCCTCAAACTGTTCCTGGACAATTTTTGCTGCGTGGCAGGGTGCATTATCCCATTGAAAGAGGCCACTGCCATCAGGGAACACCATTGCCATGAAGGACTTTACTTGGTCTGCAACAATCTCAAGATAGGTGGTATATATCAAAGTAACATAAATATGAATGCAAGAACCCAAGGTTTCTCAGCAGAACATTGCCCTGAGCATAACACTTCTTCCCAGTGCATACTGCTGACATCTCTTCCCCAGGTAAACAACACACATGCACTTGGCCATCCACCTAATTTTAGAAAACATGATTCATCAGACCAGGCAACCTTCTTTCATTGCTCTATGGTCCAGTTATGATGATCATGTCCTTACTGAAGCCCTTGATGGACAGGGGTCATCAGGGGCACTCTGACAATTCTGCGGCTATGCAGCAAACTACACCTTTCTATCATGGCCAGCATTAAAGGAGCACTATAGGGTCATGCATAGGCGTGCGCACGGGGTGAGGGCACACCCTAATCACACCTCCGTGCTGCACTGCCTATGCTTATGGCAGACTAACATGTCGGGCCCTCGGTCCATGACCAAGGACCTGACACAGGAGGTGGCCCGGTGGCTTGCCCACAATGCCGCCGGGTGCGAGGCCCCTCCTGTCTGTCTGCTGTGCACGAGATCCAGCCTCAGTCTGCAGCTCCACCGGGAGTGAGCTGCAGACTGAGGTGTCTCGCGATCTTCAGCCTGTCAGAGCATTGCCACAGCAATGCTCTGCCTGGAGATCGCAAGACTCACCATGTGGTCTGCAGCTCACTCCCGGCAGAGCTGCAAATTGAAGAGAGAGGGCGCCCACTGGACCACCAGGGCAAGTATTTTTAAACCCCCCCTCTACCCCTGTCACTCACTGCCCCTTCAACCCCCTTCTACCCACTGTCACTCACTGCCCCTCCTGAAGGGAATGATTCGACTCACCAGAACAAATGCAATAAGCTGTAGTTGTTCTGGTGACTATAGTGTCCATTTAAGTTTTCCGCAAGTTGAGCTACAATCTGTGTGAGTCAATGAACCTTGGGCGCTCATGACCCTGATGCCGGTTCACCAGTTGTCTTGCACCACTTTTGTTAGGTCCTAACTTGCCATTTTGGAGATGATCTGACCCAGTCGTCTAGCCATCACTATTTGACCCTTGTTAAAATCACTCAGATCTTTTTGCTTTTTTCCAACTTCCAACACATGAAATTCAAGAAATAACTGTTCACTTGCTGCCTAATATATCCCACCTCTTCACAATTGTCATTGTAACGCTATAATCAATGTTATTAACTTCACCTGTCAGTGGTTTTAATGTTGTTGACGTCTATCTATCTATCTATCTATCTACATATCAATATGTGCATTATATTACTATATCTGTATATATATATATATATATATATATATATATACACACACAATATCTTACAAAAGTGAGTACACCCCTCACAGTTTTATAAATATTTTATATCTTTTCATGTGACAACACTGAAGAAATGACATTCTGCTACAATGTAAAATAGTAAGTGTACAGCCTGTATAACAGTGTAAATTTACTGTCCCCTCAAAATAACTCAACACACAACCATTCATGTCTAAACCGTTGACAACAAAAGTAAGTACACCCCTAAGTGGAAATGTCCAAATTGGGCCCAAAGTGTTACTATTTTGTGTGGCCACCATTATTTTCCAGCACTGTCTTATCCCTCATTGGCATGGAGTTCGACAGCGCTAAACAGGTTGCCAAGGGAGGGGATCATGCTCTGCTTCAGTATGTCACAGTACATGTTGGCATTCATGGTTACCTCAATGAACTGTAGCTCCCCAGTGCCAGCAGCACTCATGCAGGCCCAGACCGTGGCACTCCCACACCTATGCTTGACTGTAGGCAAGACACACCTGTCTTTGTACTCCGCACCTTTTTGTCGCCACACACGCTTGACACCATCTGAACCAAGTAGGTTTATCTTGGTCTCATCGGACCACAGGACATGGTTCCAGTAATTTGTGTCCTTAGTCTGTTTTTCAAATTTTACTACTATAATATTTAGCATTTCATTAATACGTAGCTTCACAGCGATGCCTTCTTCAGTTTCCGGTATTAGGCCCCTTACTTGACTTCTATAGTATGTCTTGGCCCCCTACATGGCTGAGTGTTGCAATTGACTGGATCAATCATGTAAAGCCCAACTTGGGCCTACACATATGCTTCACAAATATAAACCAACTTGTATATACATTCACTATACTTACATTAACTACAACCCTCATGGGACTCATCGGCTAACAAAGGTGCACTTTAATTTAGTTATACTAATTAGGGGTTGTTGGTTTTCTTCTCATACACTTGTTAGCTTGATTTGTCCACCGTTATGGTCCTTGTAAATACTTTTCATTCATTTTCAAATTCTTGTTGATATACCTATGCTATTCTTTTGGTTTTCTTCAGTATTGATACTTTTCCGGTTCTCAACCCTTTCTACTCTATTATTTCCTTTATATAATTTGGTTTTATATATATATAGTTTGCTATATGCCTCAATACTATTAATTTATGGTTGACGACATATGCTGGTATTTTCATATTCATTCCACCTGCTTTAGTCTAAGTCGCTCGTGTTACCCCTCAATTGTTTGCAAGGTATATATTGGTTGTCACTTACATGTTTACAACAATTTCCTTAGCTTTCATAGGGCTCCCGTGTCTGGCAGATTCCGCTATTTCAATGTACACGGTATTACTCCTTCAAGTTCCAAGGTATTTCAAGTTGTGCCCTTAGTGGTCTCCTAGCAATTGCTGTTACCAAGTCTCTCCATTACTATTCACATTACATGTAAGTGGTCCTTCATTACAAAATGTTGGTTATTATGTCTCTGGTTGTGTTCACTACTTTTTTTTTTTTTTGCCACCTTCAATTTAGGCTATCTCACTATACCATCAAGTTACGCCTGACTGGCATCTAACATCACATGTTTCTCTCCTTTCCAACAACACCAGTTTCCTTTCATCCTATCCAATCAAACTATACGTAAGGGTTTTAAAAAATATGTCTGATTTGCTAGATTCAGCCTCTTTCAAACCCCTCACTAACTCTGTTATTAAAACCGCTATTTACCTGGCCTTTTACGGCTTCCTGAGGCCATGAGAATTCACCATCTGTGGCCAACTCAACGCACAAGGTTGTCTTCAAGGAGGGTTTCATGTTCAAAATTTTAAATTTTTCAGGGTTTTTAGCTATTTCAAGTCCTTTTTGGTGATAGATTTGTATAGTGTCCAGTGGCTCATTTAAAGTATTGATAGCTTCTCTTTGTGATCACCAAAACCCGAGGGTTTTATATATTGTACAGGGCCCATTTTCATTGATCCAGTAAAGGAATAATTGTTGTTGAAAAGCATCGTAACAGTGGAATTGTGATCGCTTCAACATCATCACTGGCCCCTTGGAATTTAAGACTTAGTGGGACTTTACTTATCGTGCCAAAGACAAAACTATGTAATGTACACCTGACAGGGCTATACACAAAGTCAGGATTTGGCCCAGGTTATTAAATGAAGTTATTCATTAAAGGCAAATTATAGCTCCAATACGTCTTTGAAAATGAGCTGTTATGTACTGTATGTTAACCTTTTTTTGTGGAATGCCTCTTTAATTGTTGATTAAATATTTAACAATTAACATCACAATCCTGTTGAATCCTGGCACAGCCATGGTACATGTTGCATTGGAGAAGGAGAAACAGAATTGTTGGCTAACAGGTAGAGACGGTTGATAACAATGATGACAGCAAACCAACATGGACTCACATAATTCCAGGATAGAGCTAAAAAAAAAAAAGCAATGTGGATTTCCTAAAAAAACAAAACCTGAGACAGAAGGTTAAAGGGATCCTATAGTGCTAGGAAAACAAACCCGTTTTCCTGGCACTATAAGGTTAATAGGTCCCCACACTCGCACTGGGTTGAAGAGGTTAAAACCCCCTTAGCCACTTACCTTAATCCAGCGCCGGGCTCTTTGTGCACTGGTGACCTCTCCACCCGAGTGGAGCCGAATGCGCATGCACGGCCAGAGACGCGTACCCATTCAAACCTGCTCATAGGAAAGCATTACTCAATGCTCTCCTATGAGATCTTAATTAATGTTGGACTCCGTGAGGACGTCAAATAAGTGCGATTTACTCACTGAGAACAGCAGAAGCGTCTCTAGTGGTAGCCACTAGAGGCTGGATTAACCTTGCAATGTAAACATAGCAGTTTTTCTGAAACTGCTATGTTTTCAGCTGCAAATTAAAACTAGGGGGACCTGGCACTCAGACCACTTTATTGAGCTGAAGTGGTCTGGGTGCCTATAGTGATCCTTTAAAGGAACACTATAGTCACCTAAATTACTTTACAGAAAACCAGTATTATGACAATCAACAATATTGGGGAACTCTGATTCTAACACTGACAGTTATTAAAACAGTTTTTGGAGCCCTGACTGAACCCTGGGAGAGTTATGAACTAAACAATGAATTGTAGTGGATTGAAATTTAAAATAAATGTTAAGCAAAGTGTGCTGACTCAGAACAAAATCTCAAACTCAGTTATAATTACATCTAGGCTTATTTTCACCTTCATTTTGGAAATCCGTTGGTTAACTTACAGAACACGAGATCACAAAGCAGACAGGATGTGAAATACTATGTGATTCAAGCAAAAACAATCAATATGGTGCTAAGGCAAAACCAATAAATCAAAGCATTTCATGCGAAACTGAACGCCTTTGGGATAGTTGTAAAAAGCAGAAAAATTTGGAATTTGCATTGATATATGCATTTGCGAGGTAAAAAAATAAAATGTAGAATTAGTTTTTTTCTAAGCTTACCTCTTAATTTCAACTAGTAAATCATAATTTTCACTTTGTATGCTTTAAAAGTTGCACCACTGATCTATAACACCAAATAGTAAACAGCAAATCGGGAAGATATTTCAGCTATGCCAGTTTCTTTGTGATTATGCCTAGCGAATTAAGCCTCATGTGTAAATAATGTAATTCATTGCACAACATTTTATTAAAACCCACCTTCTGGGAGAAACACCTGCTGTACCTGTAAAAATAATATTTACTCATGTAAGTTTCCAAGCTAAAAAATTTTAAGGTATCTTAAGACCTTGAGTAAATATTACTATAAACATTTTTTAAAATTTTTCGTGCACACATTGTTTTTTAAAGGGTTACTTCAACAACCATGACCACTTCAGTGATTTGAAATGGTGATAGTGGTTGGACTATGTATGTGCAGTGTTTTAGCTGAGAACGTTGCACATACTGGCTTATCTGCACTTGGGGCTAGTTGCGCCCCTGGCACATGTGACTCTGTTCCGGGATGCCTAATGATAATACTGTATCTGCGTATTTTGCGTCTGTTGTCAGCATGCACAGTGCATCTTCTCCCTTGTACGCAGAGTACCTGCAAAGGAAAGACTGCTCCAGCCTTCCTCCATTAAAGAAATGAGAAGTGTTACTTATCTAATGAACAAAACCCAATATTTATCCTTGATGTACCTTATGGGTGCCTATCAACCTGTTAACCCCTTAAGGACCAAACTTCTGGAATAAAAGGGAATCATGACATGTCACACATGTCATGTGTCCTTAAGGGGTTAAAGGGACACTTTAGGCACCAAAATAATTTTAGCCCAATGAAGCAGTTTTGGTGTATAGATCGTGTCAATGCAGTCTCGGTGCTCAATTCTCCATTTAGGAGTTAAATCACTTTGTTTATGCAACCCTGGTCACATCTCCCTGCGTGTGACTTATACAGCCTCCACAAACACTTCCTGTAAAGAGTCATCTAATGTGTACACTTCTTTTATTACAAATTCTGTTTAATTGAGAATTTCTTATCTTCTGCTCAGTTAATTGCTTGCTAGACCCTGCAGAGCAGGAGATAAAAACTTTTAAAGTAAGTTACATCTGATTTAAAATGACACCAGTTTGTTTTCATGCAGACTGTGTCACTCACAGCCAGGGGAGGTGTGGCTAGGGCCGCATAACAGAAACAAAAGAGCTTTAACTCCTAAATGGCAGATGATTGAGCAGTAAAACTTAAAAGGCACAATCTATACACAAAAACTGCTTCATTAACCCCTTAAGGACCAAACTTCTGGAATAAAAGGGAATCATGACGTGTCAGACATGTCATGTGTCCTTAAGGGGTTAAACTAAAGTTGTTTTGGTGATGATAGTGTCCCTTTATTTGGATCTTCCATGGCAGCATCATACAGTCTTGAGGAAGAATATTTTCAGTAAAATTGTATTCTACATTTCATTGATACCTTTGTATGTTCAAATCAAAGAAAGAAAGGACAGCAGAATTCTAAATCCAGATTCAAATTGTTGTACAAATACACATTGTATCTTAATTCTGGCGACTTCCGGAGAAGATGCGAAATGCGTCCTTCTTTTGATATGCAGTGTTCTCAAAGCCCCACCCTCGTGTATATTTTGTGAATATACATTTGTGTGCCTAACATTGTTATGTTTAATTTATGTAATAGTGGAAGTAAGGGGCCTAGCCCAACCCCTGAAAAACAGCCCCTTGCCATTATCCCTCCTCCACCAAACTTTAAAGTTGGCACAGTGTAGCCAGGCAGGTAACGTTTTCCTGGAATCCACCAAAACCAGACTCGGCCATTAGACTGCCAAACAGAAAAGTGTGATTTGTCACTTCGCAGAACACTTTTCCACTGCTCCAGAGTCCACTGGTGGTGTTCTTAAGTCCACACGATCTGACGCTTGGCATTGTACTTGGTGATGTGAGGCTTGCGTGCAGCTGCTCGGCCATGGAAACCCATTCCATGAAGCTTCCGCCGCACAGGTTTTGTGCTAATATTAATGCAAGTGGAAGTTTGGAACTCTTCAGCTATGGAATCATGTCTCTCAGCACTCTGTGACCCCAATCTATGACTTTACGTGGTTTTCCACTTTGTGGTTGAGATGCTGCTGTTCCCTAAACACTTCCACTTTCCAATAATACCACTTACAGTTGACTGTGGAATATGTAGCAGGGATGAAATGTCATAAACTGACTTATTGCAAAGGAGGCATCAAATCACAGTACCACGCTTGCATTCACCGAGCACTTCATAACGATTCATTTTTTTCACAAATGTATGTAAATGAAGACTGAATGGCTAGGTGCTTGACTTTTTACACCTGCGGCAATGGGTCTGATTAAAACACCAGAATTCAATAATTAAGAGGTGTTTCCCAATACATTTGTCCATATAGTGTATGTATCCTGGAATACACGGTCGTTATGGCATACCTACCTTTGACATGTGTTTGGGTGGGACGTGTGAAACCTTGCATCTTCTGAATAATTAATTTGGATAGCAATAAGTTCCCATGCAACTTGTCTCTGTTGTGTAAATACAAACATAACATTAAATCTGTAACAATACATTGTGTTCTTATCCAAACCCAACAGGAACTTTCACAAGGTGTCTGGACTCCACCATATTCTATACAGATTTTGGTGATATTTCAGTCTTACAATGGGTGATTTTTGTAAGAAAGCTTCCTTAACAGTAAAAAAAATCAACTTTTTTTTTAATACAGGTAAAGATTAAAGGAGCATTCTGAGCAACACAATAACATGCTCTTTATATAGCATACACTTTCTTATAAGTGTTGTGGTTTATTGAGCATGCACAACTATTTGTCAGAAATGCCTCCACCTGCTCCAATCTATTTCTAGCAAACATTCTATAATGAAGACTGCGTCAGGACTGTGTGGATGTATTGACCCACCTGAAGCCCTGTGTTCTTTAAAAGCAGCACTGTCACATAAGGACAGAAGTCTTGTAAAAGTTTATTGAGACCAAAAGCTATACATTAAATAAATTACTTTGTCTTATATAGGGTGGGCCAAAATTTAGATTAAGATTTGTCAGTAGTTAAGTATCTTGTGCGATACATTATGATTAATCCACAAAGTAAACAAGTATAAATAGTAGAATTTTATTTGTGAGAGATATTGGGATATGATTGAAAATATTTTACGTGTAGTGAAAAATCGCCATGAAATATGGATTCAACAGGATGGGGCTACATAGAGCCAGGTCCCCAATGGACTTCCTGAAACAACTGCTTGGCAAGCGGATAATTTCAAGAAATTCCCAGATTAGTCGCTGCGCTCGACCGAACTTTCAGCTCTCAATTACTTTCTATGAAGATATTTGAAGGAGCAGGTGTAGATGAACAAACCGGGTACAAACTCCTCAAACCATGCTTTGAATATTGGCCCATCCTAAATATGTGTTGATTTATGGTAAAATAAGGAAAAAGGTGGAGCTTTTTGTCTATTTCTACTGGCTTTGTCTTTTTCCAAAAGGCACCTACTCATTTAATGCACAGTAAATACCAATGGATCTCTGGTGTCTACCATAGATCCCTGTTCTTTTACTTTTTAGCTTATGTGCAAGAGAGCATAGATGGCACAGCTCTGGGCCAATTCATCTGTTAGGAACCGAAGAGGGGGAAATGGTGGCGTCAAGGAGGAAGAGCCAAAGATACTTATATCTCCATCTATCTTTTTCTCCTTGCACCTACATAAAGCAGAAGTAAAGTTATTTGGCTTAAAATAGGAGGAGGTACATTGTACCTATTAGCGCGGAAACCAGGTTCTACTTAGCTATTTAGTGTCTCCTGTTAATCCTTATAGGAAAAGTTCAAACTTTTGGCATAAGTTAATTACCTGTTGTTAATCATTAAAATTTATGGAATGGAAATTGCTGGTAATCTCTGATAGTGACTGCTATTTTAGTGATAACAGGCCTGTCGCTAAATGTCTGCTCCGAACATGGAAACGAGCGCCATTTTCACAACTGGTGGCTGACTTTGTACCTTGATTTGTCTTTAGGCTGGTTTTGCAATTATCATAGACATAGATCCTTCATTATGCTGTTTTAAAGGGACACTACAGTCACCGAGACTACTTCATCTCAATGTAGTGGTCTGAGTGCAGTGGCTTTGTCCCTTTAACCCTGCAATGCAAAACATTACAGGGTTAAATCCACCTCAAGTGGTTGTCTTCACTAGAGGAACTTCAACAGCACTGACTGAGTAAAACTCGGTCAGGTGATGTGTAAGCCCCCATAGGAAATCATTGCTTCACCGTGCATGCGCATTAGGTCCCCAATTCTCCTGTATAAGGAGCATTGGATTTAACCATGCCAGAGGAAGACATGGCTCCTTGTTCTTGTCATGGAAGATGGAAAGGTTAGCAGCACAGAGGTAACCTCTGTGCTGGAAGTAGGTAAGCAAATAATTTATGTATTTATTTTTATGGCACATGGGAGGGGGACCTTAATACCAGTAGGGACATAGACACTATAGCATTAGGAAGATTGGTTTGAGCGCTATTGTGTTCCTAGTGTTCTTTTACCTAATATTTTTTTCATTTGCAACAAAATTATATGAACGATTAATTTTAAGCTGGTGCAGACATGGATTCTAGGTTATAATTTCCCTGAAATGTCTCCGGCAGGAGATAAAACAAAGAGGTACTTTCTCGGAGATGAATGTGAAAAGGAAAGGCTAGCAAGCTGGCTACAGTTCTGTCTTATCTGCCTCCTCTGGAGAGTTTGTGAATGATAAAGCTCTGTGTCTTTAGTTTCAAGAAGCTACATAATATCCCCCAGTGAGATGATTTGGAAGAGCAATTGTATTTCATTTGCAGAATTATTCAGCAAATGACATTTAGAAATGTAGTTGTACCGGTCTGTGACAAAGAAATAGAGAACCATTATAATATCAAGGAATTAAACAAAAAAATTAATTACATACGCCTTTTGCAAGTACATTGTGGGGTTTAGATTATTATCACCCTACTTAATGGAACTCGTCTAATTGACCTCACAAAGATAAAAAAAAAGCTGAGTTGACCATACCAGGAATTTGTGATTGGAAGACACTGGGGCTGGAGCTGTATTCACCGAGCTATCTCTATAGGTTTAATATAATTGTTATTATTATTATTATTATTATGATATTTATAGAGCGCCGTCAAATTCCGCAGCGCTTTACAATGGGTGGACGAACAGACATGTAGTTGTAACCAGACAAGTTGGACACACAGGAACAGAGGGGTTGAGGGCCCTGCTCAATGAGCTTACATGCTAGAGGGAGTGGGGTAAAATGACACAAAAAGGTAAGGATAGTATTAGACTATTATTATTATTTTATTATTATTGCCATTTATATAGTGCCAACAGATTCCGTAGCGCTTTACAATATTATGAGAGGGGGATTTAACTATAAATAAGACAATTACAAAGAACTTACAGGAACAATAGGTTGAAGAGGACCCTGCTCAATCGAGCTTACATTCTATGGGAGGTGGGGTGTAAAACACATTAGGACAGGAATTTGCAGTCAAATAAGGTGGGTTGCCCTTTAGGAGAGGGCAAGAGACAGGTATGTGAGGTAGAGGTTACTCTGGCAGGTCATAAGCTTTCCTAAAGAGATGGGTTTTAAGGCACTTCTTAAAAGATGCAAGACTAGGGGAGAGTCTGATGGAGGTAGGCAGGCTATTCCATAGGAAGGGAGCCGCCCGCAAGAAGTCCTGCAAGCGTGAGTTGGCCGTACGGGTGCGGACAACGGACAGGAGGTGGTCACGGGCAGAGTGGAGAGACCGAGAAGGGACTGAGAATGGATCTGTGAGGAGATATAAGAGGGGCTAGAGTTTTTCAGTGCTTTATAGGTGTGAATTAGTACCTTGAATTGACTCCTATAGCATACAGGAAGCCAATGTAAGGACTGACAGAGGGGTGAGGTGTGAGAGAAACGACTAGAGAGGAAAATCAGTCTGGCAGCAGCGTTCATTATGGACTGTAGCGGTGCAGTACGGCTTTTGGGAAGACCAATCAGGAGAGTGTTACAATAATCCATGCGGGAAATTACTAGAGCATGGACAAGCTCCTTGGTAGTATCTGGGCGGATGCGGGCTATGTTTTTAAGATGGAATCTACAGGATTTGGCAACATGCTGGATGTGAGGCTCAGAGGTGAGGCCAGAATCAAGTATGACGCCAAGACAGCGCGCTTGCAAGGATGGACTTATGTGGGTAGCACAAACTTGAAGGGAGAGCGAAAGAGGAGGATCAGTATTAGGAGGAGGAAAGACAAGGAGCTCAGTTTTAGAGAGATTGAGTTTCAGAAAGCGGGACGACATCCAGTCAGAGATGGAAGAAAGGCAAGCAGTGACACGTTGCAGGACGGCAGGGGAGAGGTCCGGGGAGGAGAGATATAACTGGGTGTCATCAGCGTACAGGTGGTAGCGGAATCCAAAAGAGGTAATAAGTTTGCCAAGAGAGGCAGGATAAAGCGAAAATAGAATGGGACCAAGGACAGAGCCTTGGGAGACTCCAACCGAGACAGGACGAGGGGAGGAGGTATCATTAGAAAAAGAGACGCTGAATGAGCGTTGGGAGAGATAAGAGGAAAACCGAGAAGACAGAGTCACAGAGACCAAGCGATTGAAGAGTTTGAAGAAGGAGAGAATGATCAATGGTGTCAAAGGCCGCTGAAAGGTCAAGAAGAATTAGTATGGAGTAGTGGCCTCTGGATTTAGTTCTGATTAGGTCGTTAGTAACTTTGATAAGCACAGTCTCAGTAGAGTGGAGAGGGCAGAAACCAGATTGAAGAGGGTCAAGTAGAGAGTTGGAATTGAGGAAATGAGACACACGGGTAAAGACAAGTCTTTCCAGAAGCTTTGAGGAAAAAGGAATCATGGATATGGGACGATAGTTAGAGGGGGTGGATGGGTCGAGGGATGGTTTATTTAGTATAGGTACTACAGTGGCATGTTTAAGGTCAGCAGGGACAATGCCAGAAGAGAGAGCAGGTGAAGATGTGAGTTAAGGAAGGAACGAGACAAGTGGAGAGAGATCGAATAAGGTTTTAGTGGGTAAGTGGTGGGGCCGGAGGAACAGAGAAGAGCAGCCACCTCTTGGTCAGTAGCCGGGGAGAATGTCTGAAGGGTAGGAAAGGCATGATCTATGTGTGGATGAGGAACAGAATGGCAAGGAGGGGAGAATTCTTTCCTTAGCTGTTCAATCTTGTCAGTAAAGTAACATGCAAAGTTATCAGCAGTAAGGTTAGTTTGAGGGGTGGCCACAGCAGGGCGAAGAAGAGAATTAAAGGTGTCAAAGAGACGTCTGGGATTGCAGGAGCATGAACTAATGAGAGAGGAAAAGTAGGACTGTTTGGCAAGGGCTGTGCTGCATGAACACAATATGAATCTATAATGGAGAAAGTCTGACTGGGTGCGAGACTTCCTCCAGGAGCGTTCAGCACAACGGGAGCATCTTTGCAGGTAGCGTGTTGATTTAGTATGCCACCGTTGGGGGCGGTTCCTCCTCGAGGTGCTTGTTTGGAGCGGTGCTGCAGCGTTCAAGGCAGAGGTGAGGGTAGTGTTATATGCGGAGATGGCCAGTGAAGGACAGGAGAGGGAAGGGATGGACAGCAGTTGTGAATCAATATCAGCTGACAACTGCTGGAGATCAAGAGAATTAAGGTCCCTCCTGAGTTGATGGGGATTAGGCTGAGGTTGTTGGGTGAGGGGGTACATGAGAGCAAATGATAAGAGGTGGTAATCAGAGAGAGGAAATGGAGTGTTGCAGATATTAGATACTGTACATGCATAAGTGAAGATTAGGTCAAGGGTATTGCCAGCTACATGGGTGGGAGAATTAGCCCACTGTGATAGTAATTGAAGTAATTGAAGGAAGTAATTGAAAGTAGTTTAGAGGCTGCAGACTAGTGACAGTTGCAGAAGAGGAATCAGTTGGGAGCTATTAACAGTTTAATTGATACGCTTTTATGAAGAAGTGGGTTTTTAATGATTTTTTGAAGGAGTGGAGACTGGGTGAGCATCTAACAGTGGAGGGAAGCGAGTTCCACAGGAACGGTGCAGCCCTCGAGAAATCTTGAAGGCGAGCATCAGAGGTGGGAGTAAGTCTTCAGCAGATCGTAAGGGCCTAGACGGGACATACTTGTGTATAAGGGAGGATAGATAGATGGGAGCAGCATTATGTAGAGATTTAAAAGCAAGAACCAGAATTTTAAATTGAGCTCTATATTTTATAGGAAGCCAATGTAGGGACTGACAGAAGGGTGAGGCATGGGAGGTGCGGGCGGACACATTGGTGGATCCAGGGGGGAGGGGTTCCCTTCTAATGGAAAACACACTGCCCCCATACACACACTGCCCCCATACACACATACTGCTCCCCCATACACACTCTACACACATACACTACCCCCATACACACACACACTGCTCCCCATACACACACATTGCCCACACTGTAATACTCACACACACACACACTGCAACTGTTACACACACATACTGTCCCACACATACACTGCATCCCTGACATACACTGCCGTCCTCACTAACACACTACAACCTTCACACACACACACTGCTCACACACTGTCCCCCTCACACACACACACACACACTGCAACACTTACACATTGCACCACTCATACACACCACTGCTCCTATGCCCTACTACAGCCCCATTTCCCAGCAGACCTCAGGTAAGTTGTCAAACTGTTCTTAAACGGTTTGACTACTTACTCTGGGAGGGGATCCCTGCACTGTTGACACCATAACCACTACACTGAGCTGTAGTGGTTATTGTGTCTGGATTATTTCTTTAAATAATCTACAAGTGCCCCTCCCGAGATCAGGGTCTGGATCCGCCACTGGGCGGACAGGAAGATGAGCCTCGCCGCCGCATTCATTATGGACTTAATGGCGTAAGTTGGGAGCACGTAAGACCACTGAGAAGCGGATTAGGACAGTGGAATGGACCAACACCTCAGTCGCATCTGGCGTTAAGTAGGGGCGGATGCGCGCAATGTTTTTGAGATGGAAATGACAGGATTTGGTGATAGACTGAACATGAGGCTTGAAGGAGAAGTCGGAGTCAAAGAGATCACCTAGGCAGCGAGCCTGCGTGGTGGAGCTGATGGTAGCACCGTTGACTTGGAGGGAGACAGACACAGGAGTAACAGCACTTGATGGAGGAAAGACCAGAATTTCAGTTTTGGTCAAGTTTAGTTTAAGGAAGTGGGCAGCCATCCAGTTAGAAACAGCAGAGAGGCAGTCAGAGACACTAGTCAAGAGGGACGGGGAGAGATCAGGAGAGGACAGGTAGATTTGCGTGTCATCTGCCTAGAAATGATATTGGAAGCCAAAGAAGCTAATGAGTTTACCAAGGGAGGCAGTATAGATGGAGAACAGTAGGGGACCAAGGACTGAACCTTGGGGGACACCAACAGAGAGGAGTTGGGGAGAAGAAGCAGAGCCAGAGAAAGAAACACTGAAAGAGCTAATACTTTATATCCTCCAAATATTTATATTCTACAAATGCATAAATATTATTTTTGCAAATATACCTGAGCTAATTTATTTTTATTTTTTTTGCTGTATTCAAACTTCAGTTGACCGGTTAGAAAACTGTAATAGTGAGTCCAGGGCCGGCCTTAGGTGTTCAGGCGCCCTGTGCAAGACAATTTTGTGGCGCCCCCCCCCCGCCATCTTTGTTTGACCTCCTCTAGACAATTTCAGGCACATTCACAATCTGTCGCCTGCACCCTCTTCAACAAATCCCTGCCCCCTTTATCAGCCCCCTGCCCCACTTTATCACCAGTCCCCTTCCCCTTATATCACTAGCCCCCTGCCCCCCTTTATCACTAGCCCCCTGCCCCCCTTTATCACTAGCCACCTGCTCACTTCAATTAAACGCAATCGTTTTATATCTATCTATCTATATATATATATATATATATATATATATATATATATATATCCAGCTGTCAGTTTTTCCTACTCTGCCTGACGTTGCGACTGAAGAGCACCTGCCGCCCTGACACCCACTAAGTGGATCCTTCAGACGTCGGGCCCCCACGCTTCTCCTGCATTCCAATTCGGGCCGGTTTGTCAGTGACTGACTGCGAGCTGTGTTGGCCACCTGGCCGCACTGCTCACACACCCCAAAGGCCAGCCCTGGTTACAGTCACACAAAAAGGCAGACAGTCAGGCACAGTTACAATCAGGTACAGTCTCACACACACAGACAGTCATACACAGAGTACAGTCTCACACACACACACAGGCAGACAGTCAGACACTGCTACAGACAGTCACACAAAGAGTACAGTCTCACACACACAGGCAGACTGTCACACACCGAGTACAGTCTCACACACACACACACACACACGCAGACAGTCGGACACTGTTACAGACACTCATGCACAGAGTACAGTCTCATACATGCACAGAGTACAGACACTCATACACACAGACAGTCAGTCAGCCACACACAGACAGTCAGTCAGCCACACACAGAGAGTACAGTCTCTCTCACACACACACAGGCACACACACACACAGGCAGACACACACACAGGCAGACACTCACACAGGCAGACACTCACACACAGAGTACAGTCTCTCTCACACACACACACAAGGCAGACAGTCAGACACTGCTACAGACAGTCACACACAGAGTACAGTCACACACACACACACACAGACAGTCACACACAGAGTACAGTCTCTCTCACACACAGGCATACAGACACACACACACACAGAGTACAGTCTCACACACACACACACACACAGACACTGTTACAGTCACACACAGAGTACAGCTTCACACACACACACACACACACTACAGTCACACACACAGTTACCTGGAAGGAAGGAGTGGAAGCAGGGATTCTTTTCTCTGCAGCAAGTACTTGGAGCTCCAGTTAGCTGCAAGCTCCGCCCCGGCTGCTTTTTAGCCCCGCCTCATCCATGCGGCAAGCTCCGCCCCCGCCGTCCGGTAAGCCCCGCCCCTTTACTTTCATAGTCCCCGGTGGGAAATTATGAACTCTCCAACTGGGACTTGCTTCAGCATCCCCCTGCACTCACCCAGCCATGTGCGAGCTGTGCCGGCCACATGGCGCCCCCTGCCCCATGGCGCCCTGTGCGGCCGCACAGCTCGCACACCCCGCACACCCCTAAGGCCGGCCCTGAGTGAGTCTGATAACAAGGAATCAAATGGGAATGAATGCAGTCATAGTGATCAAAGATAAGGCTTTTGTTGGTCGTCAAATCTCAGAACTTTCTCTCATCAATAAACTTTTAGAGAAGACAGGCCACCAGTTTGCCCCCCCCCCCCCCTTTCATGTGTCATATAGGGAAGGTGAATGGGGCCGTGCTTGGCCAAGTATATTTATGGTTCTGCCCAAATCTATTTCCTGAGCACTATGCAACCACCTTATCTTTCCTTATGTTTAATCTTGCTAAGTGTCATAACCAGAAAATACTCTCTTTAATCACGTGTTTATCTGAACACTGAGAATGGACAATCTCAAGTATCTTGCCCCTTGGTGCTTCCCCGCTCACTTGTCATACAGGTTTTAACTCACTTGTGCCAATACAGAGAGATCCTAAACCAGTCACATATCAGTCTAATCCTATCCACAAGGGCGGTCCACATTAGAAATTCTGGCTGGTTCTTTCTGCACAAGAGATACAGCAAACCTAGTTGGCTATTTTAGCTTTCTTTGGCTTCATCAGTGAGATGGAGCTGATATCCACCTAGACATAGAGAGCAAGAGATCCATATCTGAATTACCCTTCTGATTTAGAGAGACTCTAGTCTTATGCAAATTATCCCAAAACATGGGTTTTTGCGAGCAATGAGAACAGAAAAAAGTTCAAGTAGCTTAACCTTCGGTGAGTGTTCCGTAGTAACTTGAATACTCAGACACTGTTATTACATGTAAAAAAAAAAAACACAGGCAGGGGGTGGGGCAAGGCACCCAAGATGGCCGGACGTCATATTTAGCTGCTTCTGCTAACCTGAACAAAAACTAAGCATAATCTGCTTTAATCTTGACAAAAAACGCAAAAGCTACTACTGACACCAGTGACCATCTACTCTGCCAGTATTGAGGTGCCTGTGCAGGTTGGATACCCACCAAATCCGATCCTGTAACCTATTGAGTCTGATGACCTGATAGCGGTGAGAGGCGGCTGATCCCCCGACTCTAGGCTCGATCACCATATTCAACTGAGACATACTTTTGTCCCTGTGGGCTTCTATATGTGGGGGAGACCATCAGGCCAGTGAAAGAGCGGATAGGGGAGCACAAAAGGAGCATTAGGGTGGCATTACTGCACAATAAAGTGGAAGCTCCGGTACCCAGGCATTTTAAAATACATGGCCATAATGTGAACCAACTGAGGTTTCAAATCTTAGACAGAATCCCACCCCTACGCAGGGGGGGGAGATAGACAGAAGCTCTTACTCCAGAGAGAAACTAAATGGATAAGTACCTTGGAGACTCTGTCACCACTAGGACTTAATGAGGACTATGATCTCAAACACTTTTTATAATATATATTTCTCCGGATCCTCACTATTGTCTGCTCTATGATTTTGTGCTCCTTACAGAGGCTCCCCATGACCAGCATTGGTCCGTGGTTCTTTCCTGCCAACACTTTGACCCCTCTGGGTCCGCTTCCTGTCGACATTTCAGGGTCCCTCACAGACAGGGCCCGGGGACACAATGGGGCTATGTGAGACAGGTGAGTTGCACCATCAAAGTTTTCAACAGTTTTACTTGTTCCCTCATGATAAAGTTTTTTCCCCCTTTTTTGTAACATTTATTTTGTAAAAAACGTTTCCCCCCCCCTTTTTTGTAGAGTATAATTAAAGATAATAAATTTTGTTTCCTTTTCATACAGCTGGTTGCCCAACTAGCTTTTTTATATCAAGACTTCCTTTTTCCTCTTGATCTTCTGTTACAGGTGAGCATCATGATAACTGTACAGTATACTACTCTGAGGTCTTGGTTTATGCATAGCTGTTTCTTAGAAGTCAATTGATGTAGTACCTAGGTACTAATTCTTGATTGCGTTCTAATTCACCATTAACATTTAATCTACATGCTTATTTTATCTTCACTTGTATTTGCATTAATGTTCCTACAATAGGTTCTCATTTGCATTTGTTCAATAGCTCTGGTTATGTGTAACCAGAATATGTTTGTAAACAATAAAGTTTGGTGAAACACGCATGACGTAATGACGCACGCTGACGTCGGAATGCGGAAGTAGGACCACGGAGTAGACGCGGCAGAGTTTAGCCGCCAACATTTAGGATATTTAAACCCTGACATTTTTCTTTTGGCAGCACGGAGTAAACTAAGGCCATCGAAGGGACACGCATGTCCCAAGCGCGCAGCCCAATCATAGGAGAGCCTTAGGATTGACTTCACTTACTGCACAAGGATTGACCAGCTACCTGCTGATACAGTGTGGTGATCATCTCTACAATCATCAGGTTAAGGAAGTTTTTAGTGTTTTTGCCAATGATATACGGCAGGTTGCTTCCACACTGTCATTCTTTGAAGTTCTGCCTGTGCATAACACTCAGAATGACAGGCGGATGCGTATTAGGGACTTTAACTTGTGGCTTGGTGAATGGTGTCGGGAGCAAGGATTTGGCTTTATTTCTCATGGTAGCTCTGTTTGGAATGGAAATAAACTGTACAAAAAAGATGGTTTGCATCTTTCTCAAAAGGGAACAAATGTTCTCAGTGAGCAGTTCAGAGGTTTTGCTAGGATGTATTTAAACTAGGAGGGGGGGGGGGGTTAAAACTTCAATCCAATTGTCCCCCAAAACAAGGACAGAAGGTGCCTGTAGCAAGTGTGTTAAAAAATGATAAGCTTAGAGTCATGTCTACAAATGCTCGCAGTTTAGGGAATAAGATCCATGAACTTGTGGCAATAATGGCAACTGATAGTGTAGATTTAGTCACTGTTACTGAGACATGGTATAATGAGAAAAATGACTGGGACATAGCAATACCAGGGTACTCTTTATATAGAAAAGACAGGGAAGGCAGGAAAGGGGGAGGGGTGGCCCTGTGAAGGATAGCATAAAATCTAGCCTAATAAAAGTTAGTGAGGTGAACATAGAGTCCGTTTGGGTTACGTTAGAATTTGGTAATCACACAGTAATTCGTGTAGGTCTGATTTATAGGACCCCAGGACAAATTGAAGAGTTAGATAATCTACTAGTTGAGGAAATAGCTAAAATGACAATAAAGGGGGAAGTTATCCTCATGGGTGACTTTAATCTTCCTGATGTAAATTGGAAAACAAAAATAGCTGCTTGTGCCAGAAGCACACATATTCTAAACTCCCTACTGGGATTGTCTCTAAAACAAGTCGTTGAGGAGCCAACTCGTAAAGAGGCCATATTAGATTTAGTGTTAACAAATGGAGATTTGGTATCCGATATTACTGTAGGTGAAAGTTTAGGATCCAGTGATCATCAATCAGTGTGGTTTAATATAAGAACAGTGACTGAGTCACACCACACAAAAACAAAAGTTTTAGACTTTAGAAAAACAGACTTTTCTAAAATTAGAATATGTGTAAAGGAGTCATTATCAGACAATTTAAATGGCGTCCAAGAGAAATGGGATTATTTAAAAGTTGCACTACTGAAGGCAACAGAAATTGCATTAGGCTTGTCAGTAAAAGCAAAAAATTCAAGAAACCACTGTGGTACTCCGCAGATGTGGCCAAAATAGTAAAAAACTAAAAGTTAGCATTTAGTAATTATAAAAAAAAACCAGAGTGAGGAAGACAGAATGATCTATAAGATTAGGCAGAAAGAGGCTAAGCAAGTTATAAGAGCTTCCAAATCACACACAGAAGAGAAAATAGCACAGTCAGTAAAAAAGGGGGACACAACATTTTTTAGATACATAAATGAGAAAAGAAAACTAAAACAAGGATTAGTTAGATTAAAAACAAAAGAAGGGGGGGTGGGGCCTGACAGCCAAGATGGCCAGTCGCACATTTTGAGAGCTCCGGCAACCACGGACAAAAGTGTGAAGCCACCGACCGACACAACCGTATTAGCGGCAACCGGTGACCGGGATCAGATACAGAACAGCATTGTGAACGTAATGATACACATCCGGCACCGAAGCACCGCGGAAAAACCTCAAACGGCCATGCGGCCTAAACTGGAGCAAAGCCTGAAGTCTGAGGAAGACGGCCGATCTCCCGACCCGAGGCGCATTCCTAAGCGGAAGCGCCTGCTACCCCCCCCTATGGACCGGCGGGGGACATCTCGGTCCTCGCTGGGGACGAATACCCCCACAAACACACCTGCACAAGCGACAAAGTCATTGAACAGACAAAGCTTACAAGACCCAACTAAAATGGCGTCGCGGCTGCGGCCTAAGACCAAGCACCCACACATCGCACCACCCAAGCACACAAGGGACTTTATAAGCTTGCTATGCACCTATCTCTGGGCAAAGCTCAACGCCCGTAGGCAACCTTACCGGATGGCAATGAGAGAGATGGTGGCGTGGATCAGCCCGTCCACACGACGCACCCTGCAATGGCATCCCCCTCGCAAACCCAGAGCGACCTCCAAAATGAATCAATGCCAAAGCTTAAAAAAAAGGCGGGAAACGGAGCAGAGTCCTTCGATTGCCGCAATCCATGATCCTGTGCCACAGGAGAAGCACGGACCTACCCCTCACTCAGCGGTCCCAGAAACCGTGGACCAGCAAAGTACAAACCTGCACGCTACCACCCACAAAGCCCACGGCGACGCTGATCGAGATGCAGCGAGGCAGAACCCCGGGGGACGAAAACAGCAGAGAGCTCATTCACGACCCACTGGGGAGAGAACCCGGAAGAAAATAGGGAGGAAAGAGGAGCTCGGTACCAAGCCGCTGTACCGAATCTGGACTATGTGTGGCATCGGCTGATAGACGCGAGCGGAGCCCTTAACAATCCCACCCGGTAACACGGGAGTAGTGGTGACTGTTTATAAGTTCCTAAATACCATCTTTCCAGTTAAACTATATTACTGTTGACTTTGCATTTTCTGACTTTACACGTTTATAGTACTTAATTCATGGGACATGGGGGCAGGGAACACATGCACCTGTTGAAACCTTCTAAACCAAACCAACCCCACTTGCTCCATGGCTGCAGTAATTACCACATGTCCTGCCTATGCTTTTTTAGGCTGTTTAAATCTTTACATTGTCATAGACATATCCATGCCAGCGAAGTGACGCCAGCCACTACTAAACGCATGCCTCGTTAACTAAGTCTAGCCTACTTGCTATATGCTGCCGATCTCAACTACAACCCCTTTATCGTGTCTTAAAGTATCTAACATAATGCTGTATATATGTCACTATGCTCTCCTTTACTAAGCATCCGCGAGAGAAAAATCCATGACACACAAGCAAGGTTCATATATGTACATGTATCTATAGAAAATGTGCAGCATACCCTGCGAACCTAATCACAGACACGATTAAGCCTGTTAGCTAATTGCTGTGTTGTTTTCTATACTCATACTGCATTTAAGTTTAAAGGTGTACAAATCTTGACCCCCAACGAAAATGTGCATCGGTATAGCCTATAGGCCATCACTGTTCAGCTTAATGTTAGACGGCAAGTCACAGCTTGGGCTACCTGCTCCAACACCCATGTCACGACATACTTGTGCTAGATTACAGTTAAAACTCTGTTTTGAACACATTGGTTGATTTGTACACAACAGTGAAATGTTGAACTAATATATATAGTTGTGCCTGCAATCATAACCCCAGACGAACATAGCATGTAAACTTCAGACGTGCCTAACCTAATAATCATTATGTGTTACACACTCCTAGACTACAGCATGCAACTCACTAACACATATACGCTAGTAATGAGTACTGTTATCGTGTTAATTTTATTTTATTATTACTTAACCTTCTTTGTACATTCTCATGCACAAGCCATGCTCTCCTACTATGTCTCTTACCTACCTATTTCTCCATGACATGTGCATTATGCTACCATATTCCAAACCAAACGTGAACCTAAACTACTGTTCTAGAGATCATATAACTATTATAAAAAATGTGCCTGTATATCAAATGCCATAACATGTAATACCAATGTTCACCTATTCTACCAGATGTCGCTGTTGTGGCACACACCGGCTGTTTGTTCATTCTGTGCACAACCAAAATAAAGAATTAAAAAAAAAAAAAAAAAAGAAGGAAGGAAGGTATGAAGAAGAGGATAAAGGTTTAGCTGACTGCCTCAATGAATATTTTTGTTCGGTATTTACAGATGAAAATGAAGGAGAGGGACCTCAGTTAAGAAAAAGGATAAATTAGTTATTTATTACACGTGAGTTTACAGAGGAAGAGGTTCTATTTCAACTGTCAAAAGTAAAGACAAATAAGTCAACGGGACCTGATGGAATTCACCCAAAGCTATTAAAAGAACTTAGTGGTGTACTAGCAAAACCATTAATAGATTTATTTAACCAATCATTGTTAACAGGAGTAGTCCCAAAAGATTGGATGTTGGCGAATGTTGTGCCCATTCACAAGAAAGGTAATAGGGAGGAGTCGGGCAACTATAGGCCAGTAAGCCTTACTTCAGTAGTGGGGAAAGTGATGGAAACCATGTTAAAGGATAGGATTGTTGAACATCTAAAAACACATGGATTTCAAGATCAGAGACAACATGGGTTTACTTTAGGGAGATCACGCCAAACTAATCTTATTGATTTTTTGATTGGGTAACTAAAATTATAGATCAGGGTGGTGCAGTAGACATTGCTTACCTAGATTTCAGTAAGGCTTTTGACACTGTTGCACATAGAAGGCTTATCAATAAACTGCAATCTTTAAGTTTGGATTCCAATATTGTTGAATGGGTAAGGGAGTGGCTGAGTGACAGGCAACAGAGGGTTGTAGTCAATGGAGTATATTCGAAGCTTGGGCTTGTCACCAGTGGGGTACCTCAGGGATCTGTACTTGGACCCAATCTCTTTAATATTTTTATTAGTGTTATTGCAGAAGGTCTTGATGGTAAGGTATGTCTTTTTGCTGATGATACTAAGATATGTAACAGGGTTGATGTTCCAGGAGGGATAAGCAAAATGGCTAATGATTTAGGTAAACTAGAAAAATGGTCAGAGTTGTGGCAACTGACATTTAATGTGGATAAGTGCAAGATAATGCATCTTGGATGTAAAAACCCAAGGGCAGAGTACAGAATATTTGATAGAGTCCTAACCTCAACATCTGAGGAAAGGGATTTAGGGGTGATTATTTCTGGTGACTTAAAGGTAGGCAGACAATGTAATAGAGCAGCAGGAAATGCTAGCAGAATGCTTGGTTGTATAGGGAGAGGTATTAGCAGTAGAAAGAGGGAAGTGCTCATGCCATTGTACAGAACACTGGTGAGACCTCACTTGGAGTATTGTATGCAGTACTGGAGACCGTATCTTCAGATGGATATTGATACCTTACAGAGAGTTCAGAGAAGGGCTACTAAACTGGTTCATGGATTGCAGGATAAAACTTAACAGGAAAGGTTAAAGGATCTTCACATGTATAGCTTGGGGGAAAGACGAGACAGGGGGGATATGATAGAAACATTTAAATACATAAAGGGAATCAACACAGTAAAGGAGGAGAATATATTTAAAAGAAGAAAAACTACCACAGCAAGAGGACATAGTCTTAAATTAGAGGGACAAAGGTTTAAAAATAATAACAGGAAATATTACTTTACTGAGAGGTTAGTGGATGCATGGAATAGCCTTCCAGCTGAAGTGGTAGAGGTTAACACAGTAAAGGAGTTTAAGCATGCGTGGGATAGGCATAAGGCTATTCTAACTATAATATAAAGCCAGAGTCTAATGAAAGTATTTAGAAAATTGGGCAGACTAGATGGGCCAAATGGTTCTTATCTGCCGTCACATTCTATGTTTCACTCATTACATTAACAACCTATGCAACCAGGCATCTTCATTATTTATTTATTTTCTCCTACCCCCTCTCTCTCTCCCTCTCTTCATTTCTCAACTCTTCCTCACATCTCTCTCCTTTAATCCTTGTCTCTTTCCCTCGTCTTTTCTTTTTCATATATATACAATAATTGCTTAGCAGGAAGGGGGTGTGGGGATTTTTCTTTACCTGTTGACACGTGACTGTCAGATATTCCACTCACCAAACAATACATATTGTTTGCATTATTTAATATATACCTTTGAGTCATTCCCCTCAAAACACTTCTCTTTATTGTGTCTCACAATATGAAAATGCCTGGTAACCAAAAAAGTTAATTATATTTGTTAATGTATCCAAAACTTTGATTCTATAATAGTGGTTTCTGGATCTGTATAAATGAGGTGGCTTCTTCAGACTTGTCTTGTTACACGAGGTATCTGTCTTATATAGCTGTGTTACAGAAACTGAGTTTTCTGAGAAACTACAGTTTGTGTATATTAACCTGCAGTATGGAGGAGTGTGTAGAACTACCTTCCTGGAGAGGCCTGTGACAATGAGTCACCCAGCCCTATTGACATTCATTATTTTGCTGAGTATGAGCTCTACCATAGACTGTGAGTGTCAATGGCTCCACCAACAGGCAGAAACAAGTAGCAACAAACTACTGCTGACATTCAATAGACTGATCCCTAATGAAGACTTCTCCGACAACTGTCCATCTGGTCCCACACTTCCAAATAGATCTCAGATAAGAGCTGTAGCCAATGTTCAGAAGCTTCTAAATGAAACAAAAATATTTTTGGAGAAGCAGAACAAGAGACTGGACTTCAATCAGCAGGCCTGGGCTGAAATGAAGGAATTGTTTAAACATCAAGAAGAGGAACTAAACAAATGTGTTAAATACACAGCTATAAGCCATCATGATGCTCGAAAAATATTTAAATATTTCCAGAAGCTTGAGAAAAGGGTCCAAAAACAGTTTAACACAGTGTGTGCCCAGACAATTGTTCAAACTGCGATCACGTCAAACTTACTGAAGGTCCTTCAACTTTAGACATCATTAGACAAATAACCGAGTCAAAACGATAGCATTGTTTGTGAGTCTGATGTGATGGTTCAAATGACGATCTCACAATCAGCAATGTAATTGCCACAGTTATCGAGACTGCTACCAAATGTATATCTGTATAATAAAATATGTATTTAAAATGACTTATATATGCTGTGATTTTCTCTTGAAACACATTTCTTCATCATTATATGTGATACCGCTGTATATATTTTCTGGAAAAAAATTAACTTCATTGACAATCAAAGGTAAGATTAAGACCCAAACTGTTTTTAAACCTGTTGAGGTTAATAGCTATGTGGAAGAAGGCAGTTGCCACTTTTCCACTTGGCTAAGGAACGTACCTAAATCACAATTACTAAGAATAAAACGCAATTGTACAGACAATAAAGTTTAAAGAAGAGTCACAAAAAGTTTTAAACGATTTTAAGGATAAAGGATATAAGGAAGAACTTCTACAGAAAGCTTGTAAGGAAACTGTTTTAAAGGATAGAAACCAATTGTTTAACTCCAATAAACCAAATACCAATAATAAAGAGAAACAGTTTTTTCGTTTATCTGTGATTTTAATTGTAAAAGTCACAATATTAAAAAACTTCTTAATAATTTTTGGCCAATCCTAAAGAGGGATGAAATTGTAAATTCTATACTTCCAGATAAACCTAATATACTGTAATTTATAGGGGAGTACCCAGTCTGAAAAGTAATTTGGTTCATAGCCATTTGCAATCCAAACAGACCCCGAGAATATTTTTTTTAAATGAAGTAGTGGGTTTTTATGGATGCGCCAATTGCGGAGCATTGGTTAACATTTGTTATTTACACTATTACATGTACTTGCGTGTTGATCTCTGTAGGAAGGACAACGAGGGCATTACATGTGAGGATTCAAGAGTATATCAGCAATATTAGGAATGGTTTTGAGAAACATAGCCTTTCACAGCATTTTAAAATGAAACATAACAAGGACCCGAGCCAATTTGAATTTTTAGGTATACAAAAAATTGAGACTCATTGGAGAGGAGAGGATCTAATTTGTGCAATGAGCAAATCAGAAATGAGATGGATTTTTAACTTAAATTCCCTTTTACCTTATGGCCTTAATATTGATTTTGAGTTATATAATTTTTTAAAATATTTGGAGATTTTAATATATATGTTTTACAATATGTTTTATTTAACACCCATTTTTTAGGATATAGCTATAGGCTATTTATAATGCCCAGATTGAATGAACAACTTTCGATCTATATATATTTTGGTTCTGTACAAGGACACTAAGATTGGGCAACCAAGATAACGAAAGACACAAATTCCCCATTCCAAAATGGCTGGTGGTGAACTTCCGGTTACGAGGCATAAGAATACTGTGTCACTAACCCTGTAAGGGAAAAAGATAAGCGACACTAGGTAGGAAAATGGCGTTACAAGAAACGGAAGTGACGCGCCGAAAGGGGCAATATGTCACTCCCATTAGTCGAGATGGTGAGTGAAATCAGCTGAGGGAATGACGCCCACACCTTTAGCGTCCGTGATTGGTCACGGAACAGCCTGCGAATGAATCAGAAGACAGATAGGGATTTAAAAGAGGAGATAGAAGTGTACATAAAAACTTTGATTGAGAAAGCTCGGGAAGAGGGCGAAACGAGTCTCGGAGCAAAGAAGCTATAATTTGGACACTTATTTTACTTGTTTTATGTATCAATAAATGTATCCAATTGAATTTTAAGTCCTACTGGCTGTCTGTTCCATCTACCATCTAAAGAAGGGTATCCCACCTTTAGTGGGTTAAAAGTTTTAATACTCAGAGCCAGAGACAGGTTCTTTTGATTGGCTCTGGTTAAGGTGAGCAATATTTATTTAATTTATCTATTTCCACCTTGTACCTGACATACTACACTAGAGGCAATTCTTTCTGTGTTTCCTTTTGAGTTTATAAGAAGAAACCAGAAGTAGGAAAGGTGTCACCTCAATACACCAAAGTGGTTGTAATTTGAGCCAGTCCTACACTTGACTCTATCTTTGAGAGGTTTTTTTTTTATATATATTCATTTATCTATTTTAAGTATTATACATACTACACTATTAGATTTTTTTCCTCCATTTTTCTCCTCATGTTCATAATGGACCGATTTTACCCTAAGTTATAAACTAAGGGTAAGTGTATTTTATTCAGTGCTCCACTCAGGAGATTGGTGGTGGATTTTACCTTCCAAACTCTCTACCTCAATTTTTGTGAATGAGCTGCCTGCATCTGCTGTAAGTTAGTTTAACCATTCATTTCTATAAGAAAAATGCTGAGCATTTGATTTGTACATTTTTTTTGCATGATTCTTTATCAGACAGACGCATTCTTGGCATGACAAGAGTAGAAGACCTTTATAAATGTTCACGTCATTACAGGATTTTATAATTATAATCTATTTCAATATCTCCCACTGAGGGTAAGTCATTTCAGATGCAGGGGCGTACCTGGAGCATTTGGCACCAGGGGCGGATCCTATATTTGGCACCCCCCGCCTACCCCCATCCCCTTAAAAATGTAAAAAAAAAAAAAATAATGTTATATCTTTAGCACTGAGTAGTGTTTTTATTTTTATGTATTTAGCACCAAGCACTGTTTGTGTGTTTGAATGTAAGCATGTTTTTGTATGGGGTATGTGTGAGTGAATTTACGGTGTGTTTGCACGTATTGGCTTTTGAATGCAGGAATGCATTTTTCTGTAGTGTGGTTTTTGAATATGGTGGTGTGCGTTTTTTTGTAGGGTTGACATTTGGATAATGCAGGGTTGTATTTGTGTGTAGTGTAGGTGAAATGCTGAGATGTAGGCATATATACATACATACATACATACATACATATACACACACTGGCACACATACACAGACACATATGTACACACATGCAATTACATAGAAACAGTCATACACAGACAAACACTGGCACATACAGATAGACACAGATACACACATATAGATAAAAACACACACACATACAGACACAGAGACACACAGGCACAGATACACATACATATAGAGACACACACATACAGACACATTGATACAAACACAGACACACAAACAGATACACAGACACAGACTGACACATACAGATACACATATACCAACACACATACAGATACACAGACATACATGTATAAGTGTGTGTCTGTGTGTGTTTGTATAGTGAATGCAGTGTGTGTGCTTGTATAGTGGATAATGGTGTGAGGGAAGGGGTGATGGTGGGGGGGTGAAGTGAGAGGAAGCGCAGGGGGGGTGAGGATGAGAGGGAGGGGTGATTGTGAGAGGGGGTGATTGTGAGAGGGGGGTGATTGTGAGAGGGAGGGGGTGATGAGGAGAGGGAGGGTGGGTGATTGTGAGAGGGAGGGGGGATGGGTGATGGTGTGGGGGGGTTAAGTGATAGGGAGGGGGTCATAGTGAGGGGGGGTGATTGTGAGAGGGATGGGGTTATTGTGAGAGGGAGGGGGGTGATTAGGAGAGGGGGGTGATGAGGAGAGGGAGGGGGGTGATGAGGAGGGGGGTGATTGTGAGAGGGAGGGGGGTGATGAGGAGAGGGAGGGTGGGTGATTGTGAGAGGGAGGGGGGGTGGGTGATGGTGTGCGGGGGTGAAGTGAGAGGGAGGTCAGGGAGGGGGGTGAGGATGAGAGGGAGGGGGTGACTAAAAAATTACCTTAGTGGTCTAGTGGGGTGGTCCAGTGAGGTCCCTGGTGGTCCAGTGGGGTCCCTGGGGGTCCGGTGGCCCTGATTTCCGGTCTGCAGCTCCGCAGAGCGATCGTCGCAGGAGGGGTATTGCAATCTGCCCCAGGCACCCCCCTAGTGAGTGGCACCTGGGGCGGACCGCACCCCTCCCTCTCCCCCCCCCCCCCCCTTAGTACGCCACTGTTCAGATGTTAGATTAAAAATAATTAAAAAAATATATACATATGAATGTTTTATATTTTATATCTGTCTTCACCACTACTCATTTTAGTTTCTGGCCATGTCATTAGTACAAGGGACACCGTACTCCCTTGGTCCACAGGGTGCAACCAGACCTGAGGTAGGTCAAACCCCACTCTGTTGTTTAGAAAGTAGACAATAGTCCAGGCACTCAAGGTGCAACCAAAAATGCAGGTTTATTGGAGCAGAGTAAAACTGAAGTTTTAACCCCCAAAGGGTCTTCTTCAAGCTACCAACATCGAAATGTTGTTTCCTGGCCAATCAATGTCAGCATCACCTGTGGATTAGCTCCTCCCTCTCAGCTGATAGGACAGGAATCTAAATTTCAAATGATGGTATATAAGGAATTCACCTCCCCAGAATAAGCAGTCTTTTTTTCCTGTCCTCCAGCTGGTAGGCAACACAGTTTTATTTTAATGTTCACCTGCCATTAGTTTTTCATTATGGCATCCCTGGGGAGTTCAGCCTCGCTCCCCAAGGAAGAACTCAGATACAGCCCAAGCAGTTTGGGACTCCCTGGGTTAAGATTACTGTGATAGTTCATAGTAATTAAAGATTGGACTTTGTTGGACTAAACTCTACAACTTTTAAATCAAAGATTGAGGTAGTAAGGCAGCCTGGTTACCTTAAGTGCATTTTGGGTGTATCCAGGGGTGTATTTGCCGCGAGGCAAACAAGGCATTTGCCTTGGGCGGCATTTTTCAGGGGGCGGCAAAAAAAGCCGCCCCCAAATGCCCAGGGCAAATGCCTTGTTAGCCTTGCGGCTAACAAGGCATGCTGGGCGGCCGGCGGGCTGCTGGGAAGTGCGGGTAGGTGGGCGGCCGGCGAGGGAGCACTTCCTCTGAGCGGTCTGCTCAGCTCCCTCGCGCGCCGCAGAGTGAGGCTGGGAGCCGGTGTTCTGTCAGAATACTATACCTCGTCAGATTTCTATACCGGAAGTGAAATCTGACGAGGTATAGTATTCTGACAGAACACCTGAATATGACGTCATATTCCGGCTCCGCCTCCCAGCATCACTCTGCGGCGCGCGAGGGAGCTGAGCAGACCGCTCAGAGGAAGTGCTCCCTCGCCGGCCGCCCACCTACCCGCACTTCCCAGCAGCCACTGGACCACCAGGGAGACAGATATCCCCCCCCCCAGCTTTCCCAAAGGTAAGGAGGCTGGGGGGGTTAAATTAAAAAAAAAAAATGTATTAAATATGTGAGTGATTGAGTGTGTTTGTATGTCTGTGTATGTCTGTTAGTGTGTGTATGTGTGTGTGTGTATGTCTGTAAGTGTATGTCGGTAAGTGTGTGTATGTCTGTTAGTGGGTCTGTGTGTGTGTCTGTTAGTTTGTGTGTGTGTATGTCTGTTAGTGTGTGTATGTCTGTTAGTGTGTGTATGTCTGTTAGTGTGTCTGTGTGTGTGTGTGTCTGTTAGTGTGTGTGTGTATGTCTGTATGTGTGTGTGTGTGTGTATGTCTGTATGTGTGTGTGTGTATGTCTGTATGTGTGTGGGTCTGTGTGTGTGTGTGTTAGTGTGTGTGTATGTCAGTGTGTGTGTCTGTAAGTGTGTGTCTGTTAGACTGTGTGTGTGTCTGTTAGACTGTGTGTGTGTCTGTTAGACTGTGTGTGTGTCTGCTAGTGAGTGTGTTTCTGTTACCTAGTGTATGCGTATTTGTCAGTGAATGTGTGTGTGTGTGTATTTAGAAGGCGGGACGGGGGAAGGGTTCGGTGGGGGTGGCGCGGGTGGGGGGGGGGGGGTTGGGTGAGGGTGGCGTGGGTGGGAGGGGGGCGCCTGAGTTTTGTCCTGCCTAGGGCAGCACAAAACCAGGATACACCACTGGGTGTATCAAGATGGCCGCCGCGGTTGATTTCAGCTTTGTTAGTAATTATTTTCATCTTTATTGACTTCAGTGTCCTCTGGCAGACCTGTTCCATGCCTTTTCCATTAAAAAAAAAAACTTCATCCCAACATGGGACTTGCCTACAGTTTTGCATAGTCTGACGGGCACACCCTTTGAGTCTATGGATTCTTCATCTTTAGGGGTCTTAACACTGAAAGTATTTTCCTTGTTGCCATCACCTCAGCCAGAAGAGCTTCAGAATTACAAGCTCTTTCATCTGATCATCCTCTTTCTCAATTTGTTGGCGATAAGGCGGTTCTAAGGTTGGTTGCGATATTCATTCAAAAGGTTCCTTTCCTAATTTCACCTGAACCAGGAGATTATCCTACCTTATTTCTTGGGAAAACCTTTCTTCTGAAGAAGAATCCCTTTGGCATACTTTGGATGTGGTTAGGTCTTTACGCCTTTACCTTGACCATACTAAAGAATTTAGTAAGTCAAGTAGATTTTATTGTACCTTTTTGGTTACCATTAAATTATATCTGCCTCTGTTTCTACTATCAGAAGATGGATTGCTTCTGCGATTCAGAAAGCTTATAGAGTCACTGACAAACCAGTGCTGGAAAGCGTTAACGCTCTCTGCCTCTTTGGCAGATACTTCTACAGAAGATGTTTGTAGGGCTGTAGCCTGGTCATTTTTCAAAACTTTTGTGAAGCACTAACGCCTAGACGTTTCAGACTCAGCTGCCTCCTAATGTTTGATTACATTTGGTTTAACATTGGTATGGTATAATTGTTTTTGTTTTATCACCCACCCTTTACTTTTGCTTGGTAAGTCCCACAGATGATGCTGACATGGATTGGCCAGGAAAACAGAAAATTGTTACACTACTTACCATAATTTTCTTTTCCTGACTATTATCCATGTCAGCATCAACAAACCCTACCTTTTTTCTGGACTGACCTGGTTAAGAGACTGCTTGTTCTGGGGAAGTGGATATATATATATCATCCCTATATACCATCATTTGAAATTTAGATACCTGTCCTATCAGCTGAGAGAGGGGAGCTAACCCACAGGTGATGCTGACATGTATAATAGCCAGGGGGAAAAAATTACTGTATGTATTGTAACAATTTTCTGTTTTGTACTCTGCTCCAATAAACCTGTGTTTTTGGTTACACCTTAAATGCCTGGACTATTGTCTACTTTCTATTGTCTATGTCATGACCCTGTACCCACTGCTCACTTCATACCTCTCAGACCATTTCACATCCCATCATCCACTGCCCATCTCAAGCCTCTAATGCACAAAGACTCGAGCTTGTGATTTTCCATTATTAAACTTTTTGTTTTAATAAATAACATTTTGTATGTGTATCTGATATTGTAGTGTATCCAGACAGATACAATATTAAATCTAACTTGTTATCAATGAGTTGATTTAGAATTTTATGGTAATGCCTGGCGTGTACAAACGTGAAAAGGAAGTTATTCAGAAGCTGCAATGTATCCTTAAGCAATTGGAAATATTTGATATGATCTCTAACTGGATTTGTCATGTTACTCTTTTTTTTTTTCCTTGCAAAGTTTGACTCTCTGAATTATGTTAGAAATTTGCTCATCAAAACTGGTAAAGAAAATTGTTTCATGTACTCTATGATACTATATTGTCTTGCAGCTTTCACAAAACTAAAACTAATTTTTAGAGTTGCTCTTAGCTTCTTAGCTTATGGCGTTTTTTTACTCATTGATTACATGGGGTAAATTTCTTAAATGATCTGGGGGGGGGGGGGGGGGGGAATGGTGCCACAATCACCAATGGAATAGCTGATTTCATTGGGTTCCGGTTATTGTTACACTTTTTAGATTGCAACAGAAATCTCCCTTCCCCGAGTCAGTTCCCATTAATTAGTATGCTTCATAGGGCTGATTTTTCAAAGTGTTCTGTTCTAAAAAATTGTCTACCGTTCTAAAGTAAGGCAGTCACCATGGAAACCAGCACCCACATTCCATTGGTGACTCATCCCCTTTTACATTTCTGAACCATTTGTTAAAACAGAACATTTTCATAAATCTCCCCTTTGTGTCCATCTTTTCCCTCAGTATAATATTACCCGTGTCACTGATGGCTGACCTTGAGGTCCCAAATATTTGTAAACTACATTTCCCATGATTCTCTGGAAGCCTTTAACAATATATGAGTAAGCATTTTTAAAAGCATCTATAAGTCACCTGGTTATAGTGAAATAGCCAAACTCTGCCACCAAATAAAAAATACATAAAAAGTCCAGAGGAAAAAAGTAATTGAAAATATTATTATTATTATTATTGCCACTTATATAGCGCCAACAGATTCCATAGGGCTTTACAGTGTTATGAGAGGGGGATTATTCCAATTATTCCATAATGAAATTAGCAAGATTAAACTAATTTATACAAATTAGCACAAATTAAAATGTCTAACGGTAAGCACACTATATCTCATATTATTTAATATCCAATCCGCATTTTTATTCCAAAAATAAATAAAGCACATATGAATTCTAGTGTAGTCCGTAACTGAAAATCATGGGGTTTTGCAGTAAACACAGGACCTACAAATATGAGTAATTTATTAATTGTGTGCATATTTCCAAATATTGTACATATATAATACAATATAAACATTGCCTCGAATGTCCTTTTAGGAAGTCAAAATGTACATTTGCTCATTTGTCTCGAATAAAGCACATATTGTACACATACTATAAAAACGTCCCTGCTTACATATCAGAACTGACAATTTCCAAAATGTTATTGATTAGGAAGTGTTGTTAAGAATGATCATTATACGTTTCTGCAACTACATTTATTAAATAAATAAATAAAATGTCCATGGTTTAGCAACACCTCCTGATAGTTTTCTGACTAATACACTGACCTCTAGTGGTGGTAGAAAGGTATAGCAATAGAAACAGAAATTTTACTTACCGTACCCTAAATTGTTTCTCCTTAATGTGGTGGCAGTACACAGTAGGAATGTTCTAACCCTCTGCAAGAGATTAATTAAAAAGGCCACAAAAGGCCCCTCCCACTTATGTATAAAGGACTCCCAAGGCAATTTCCTTTCAGTTCATAACAAGAAAAAAAAAAAAACAGAGTCTTAAGTACTGCAAATTAAAATTTTATTATCAAGATAGGGAGGGAGAGTTGTACTGCCACCATATTAAAGAAAAAAATAATCTACGGCCAGAACAGTTCCAGTTTTTCCTGGCATATGGTGGCAGTACAAAATTGGGATATAGCAAGATCCCAAAAAACAGGACGGGAATTAAAGGGATACAATAATCACCAAAACATATATAGGTTAATTAAGTAGTTTTGGTGTATAGACAATTCCCTATGCAGTCTCACTGCTCAATCCTCTGCCATTTAGGCGTTCAATCACTTTTTTTATGCAGCCCTAGTCACACCTCCCAGCTTGTGACGTACACAGCCTTTCTAAACACTTCCTGTAAAGAGTCATCTAATGTTTACACTTCCTTTATTGCAAAATCTGTTTAATTTAGAATGTATTATCTATTAATAGTAGGGATGTGCATGGGGAAAATTTTCGGTTTGGTTCAGACTTCGGCAATTCGAGACTTCGGCACTTCAGGACTTCGGCAATTCGGGACTTCGGCACTTCAGGACTTCGGCACTTCAACACTTCGGAATTTCGGAACTTTGGAATTTCGGGACTTCGGCACTTCTCTTGCAGCCGCTTAGTAGATAACTCCCTAATTCCCACGGTATTAGGGAGTTATCTACCAAAAGGCTGAAAGACCTAAATTGGTCTTTCAGCCAAATTCACTAATACTAAGTAAAAATTACTTAGTATTAGTACATTTTGCCCCTACTCGCTATACCGCGAGTAGGGGCATGTCTATTAAATTAAACAGACGCACTTAAAAAAAAAAAAAAAAATCCATCTTCACCCGTGGATGGCTGCGCGCAGACTGAGCTCTGCAGGGCGGGGGAAGGCTTATAAAGCCTTGCCTTGCCCCGCCCTGCAATTAGGCTCAGAGCACTCTGAATGGTGGGTTTAAGCCAACCAATCAGAGTGCTCTGACAGGTAAATGAAGAGACTGACAGGTAAGTCTCTACATTTACCTGTCACAGCACTCTGATTGGTTGGCTTTAAATCCACCAATCAGAGTGCTCTGTGTCATTTTACACAGCGTGGGAAAGTTCTTTGGAATTTTCCCACGCTGTGTAATTTGACTCATAACTATCTGATTGGTTACTTAATCCACCGTTTTATTTTTATTCAGCTTTTTATTTGGCCTTTTTTGGGGCAGAAAAAATAAGATTTTAGAAGAAGGAAAACATCAAATGGTAAGTTTTTTTTTTTTCAGGTACTTAGTTAAATGGTCCCCCTCATTATTTTTAGGGTGAGGGGGGTAGGTAGGGGGTATTTTTTGGGGGGAGGGGGGTGACTACGGGTTTGGAGACCGCTAGTCACCCGGGGAGGGGGGTTAATTTTTATTTAGGGCCCCCAACCCTGAGCAGCGGGGGGAGGACAATGGGTCCCCCCGCTAATTAGTATTTAGGGCCCCCACCAACCGCTCAGGGGTGGGGGCCAGGGGGGAGGACATTAGGTCCTCCCCCCTCATTCTAATTTAGGGCCCCCACCCATCGCTCAGGAGTGGGGGCCAGGGGGGAGGACTTTAGGTCCCCCCCAATTAGTATTTAGGGCCCCCACCCACCGCTCAGGGGTGGGGGCCAGAGGGGAGGACATTAGGTCCTCCCCCCTCATTCTAATTTAGGGCCTCCACCCACCGCTCAGGGGTGGGGGCCAGGGGGTAGGACATTAGGTCCCCCCCCCCAATTAGTATTTAGGGCCCCCACCCACCGCTCAGGGGTGGGGGCCAGGGGGGAGGACATTAGGTCCCCCCCTTTTTCTGATTTAGGGTTCCCACCCACCGCTCATGGGTGGGGGCCTGGGGGAGGACAATAGGTCCCCCCCTTATTTTACTTTAGGGACCCTACCCGCTGTTTAGGGGTGGGGGCCGGGGGGGGGCAAAAGGTCCCCCCCTTCAGGTTAGGAGGGGGAGGGGGACGGGTTTTTTTTTCTTTTACAGTGAACAGCCATGAGCAGTGGGTGGGGGCCCTAAAGTAAAGTAATGGGGGGGGGGCCTATTGTCCTCCTCCCCGGCCCCCACCCCTGTGCGGCGGGTGGGAGCCCTAAATCACAATAAGGGGGGACTTAATGTCCTCCCCCCTGGCCCCCACTCCTGAGCGGTGGGTGGGGGCATGGGCATAGGAACCAGGGGGGTGGGGGGGACGCATCCCCCCCAGTAAATCATGCGGGGGGGACAGGTTATAGACAAATCCCCCCCAGCTCTGCCGGCCGCAGGTGCCCTCAGCTTGCGTGCGGCTCCATCAGGGAACCACACGCACTGCAGACTGGGAAGGGGAGCACCTCCCCCTTCGCACAGGAGCGCCGGGTGTCACGTGACTACCCGGCGCTCAGTCTGACACTGCGCCCGCCGGACGTCCAGAGGTCCCCTTGCTATGTCAGGTAAAAGGGGGGCCAACAGTTTGTAGGAGGGAGAGCAGAGTGAGGTCACCTCTGAAAAGAAAAGAAAAACAGCTGCCTGAGCATTTTTAGTGTTAATTAATGGAAGGGTTAAAGAAGGGGGAGGGGGGGGAGGTAGAAAAATGAATGTATGCAGTTAGGGGGGGCTTCTAATATGGATGGGAGGAAGGGGGAGGTAGAAAAATAATTGGAATGGTTTAGGGGGGCTACTAATATGGATGGGGAGAGGGGTGGGTGGGTGGGTTCTAATATGCATTGAAGGGGTTAGGGGGGTACTAATATGCATGGAAGGGGTGGGGGGTTAATATACATGGAAGGGGTAGGTGGGGTTCTAATATAAATGGAAGGGGTAGAGAAGGGTAGTAAAGTGTATGGAATGCACTTCTGAAAGTGTCACTGAATGGCAGTTAGGAAATGTGGTCACCCTAAGTCAGGGGCAGTATTACACAATCTGTATATGTATAAAAAAATATAAAAAGTAATCTGCAAAGCACAAAATGTTTGCGTCATATGTCGTGCTAAAAATTAAAGGGACTCTCCAGCCAAGCAGTTTTACTCACCTGGTTCCAGCGCCGGGAGCCTCGTGAAGCCGCGCCCCCTATTTCGTCAAAATGACTAAATAGGCGGGCGCGAGCAGGGAGCAATCAGACGCTTCCATTTGGAAGCGTCAGTGCTCCCTTGTGCGCATGCGCGGCATCGCCGCACATACTTCAGAGTTTACGGAATCCTAGTTTATGGAATAAGAATATACCCGGCGAGTAAAAATGCTACCCCCCCAGATTTTTGGGGGTTCCTACACCCATGGGCGGGGGCCCTTAATTAGAATGAGGGGGGAGGACCTAATGTTCTCCCCCCTGGCCCCCACCCCTGAGCGGTGGGTGGGGGCCCTAAAATACGAAGTCTAGGGAACAAGAATGTGCAAAATGATATATAAACATTTCTGTGATAAAAGCAAGTCTTATGGCGTTACTGGTGTGCACATTTTTGTTTGATATTGTATTAACTATCCACAGACTTCAGGTGGAAGGGGTTTTCAATTGCAATTTTTCCCCACAATAAAAAAAAAAAAATATATATATATATATATATATATATATAAATAAAATAAAAAAGCCCCCTGGTTTCTCATTATATATATTTAAGGCTGGGCCATTAGTTGAAGCCGGTGAAGTCGCCATTTTGCTGTATCTTACCTATTTTCCCTCGTGGTCCTGGTTCCTGGCTCCTGTTTGTCCTACTTACCTGACCGTTCACCAAACGCTACAAGCTCGCTGCCTCCTCCGGCTTGCTCGGAGACTGGTCTTGGTGCAGCTCGTTTTTCAATTCTAAGTCAGACCCTTACCGTAAGGCTGCGGTTGCATTCGTTCAACGTCATCGCAGTTTGGGTCTATTCCTTTTCTTCTTTCATCGTATGGTTGTAGGCATTTTGGCACTATTCGTACAATTAGTTTACTCCTATGGGTACGGGTTTCGGTTCTTTCTACCGCACAAACGCAAGCATCGTTCACCATGTTTCATAGGAACCTTTCCAGTATGTTTGTTCATGAAACGTGCGAATGATTGGGTAAAGGCATAGACTGTTTGCACAATTCTCCCCATTAGCAGGTGTTACTAATTCCTCTCTTACACAAATTCAGACGAATAGTAGATATACCTGTCGCTTTGGCTTCACGGTGCCCTCTATTGGTTATAAATGTTATTACAGAACTACAAATATTGGTATATGATTATTGCTATTTAGATTGGTTACTTATGGTATATCATCATGCCATTTGAGCTGACATTTTTTTGTCATCATGATGTTCTTCCCACAGGTGCGTTTCAGGAAGATTAGTCAGCTTTGAAAACTTGTCCTTTTAGGTTGGTAATTTGGTTGAAGTTTGGTTTAGTTAAATAACCCCTTCTGATATTAAATTAACATCTCGAATTCCTTTAGGTGCCTTGGTCAGACCAGACTGTAGCATTTATACAGGTTCTTCAATTTTGTATCAGCTTCTGTCAAATTTCACTCCTTGCATCTAGGATTTCGGGTAGGTTCCTTTATTGTTACTTGGGCCCACTCACATATATCGATATGCTCAGATACTTATTACATCGTATCTATAGATCACAGTACGTATCTACTGCCACCCTCTTTTCCCTAATTTCTGCAAGAATCATAATTTCTGATTCAAACTATCTCAGGTTACAACTTTCACAACTCCTATACCTTACTCCTGTTAGCAGATAGTACTGGCTATCATGGATTTTAGGTGTCCAAATAGGTTCTGTTTTTCTGGTCTTAAGCCACAGGCTAGTGGTCCCGTGAGGCCAACACCCATCCTCACATGTCACTCCCATACTATCTTATGCTTTAGTTATCACGGAGAGGCCAGGCACTAATACGGTGGAACAGCCTTTTATGACTACCACCATTCCTTTTCTTCAAAAGGGGCGGCAGCTCTGACTCAGCTTAACTACAGCATAAATTGGAGTAAGCTGGACACAGTTATTCTGCAGACATTTTTGCAGGCCTCAGGACTCTGGCTTTTGCAGTTTGTGCATCCTAAGCACCAGCTTTTGCCCCTATAAAGTAGAAATTGAGCAGAGCCACTCAGGCCCAAACTCTGCAAGACCAACCAGAATTTAGAAGGATAAGCTGGGTAGGGACATTGTCTTCCTGGGCAAATCCCAAACATGCAACAATTTTAATGCGGGCACTTGTGGTTTTAGTTCCTGTAGATTGTTACACGTTTGTGCTCACTGTTTCCAGGCTCACGCAAAATCCATGTGTCCTAATAAAATCTTTCCTAAACCGTACCACACTTGCATCAATGTCACGTTATTTGCTGTGCTGTTACAACATCACCCCTCACAACACTTGGTTAATTTTCTCACCGAAAGGTTGTCTGAGGGATTTCACACGGGTATCATGCACTTGCCATCTGGTACACTGAAATGTAATAATCTACAAACAGCAATGACAGATCCAGATTTAGTGAGTGATCTCATAAGAATTGAATTAGAACAGGGTTTTGTGTTAGGGCCATTTGTTTCCCCACCTTTCACTTCAAGGAGAACTAACCCTATTGGGGTTGTCACAGGGAAAACTTACCATAAACCCAGACTGATCATCGATTTATCAGCACCACATTCCTCCACTATCCCCAGTCTCAATTCCCTCATACCCTCCGACAAATTCTCCCTGCAATATGCCACTATTGACAATGCCATCTGGGCCACTATGGCAGCTGGGACAGGAGCATGATTCTGTTAAACGGACATTGTCAACGCTTTCAAGTTACTTCCCATTCACCCTTCACTGTGGCCTCTGCACGGCCTTAAATGGCAGGGTTTATATTATTTCTTCTCCCGGCTCACTTTCGGCTCCAAGACCAGCTCCAAAATATTCAATATCTTTGCTGAAAACTTGTGTTGGTTACTACTTAATGTGTGCAGATGTCCGACTGTAATTCACTATTTAGATTACTTTCTCCCGATTGAAAACAACTCACTACCCCCTAGCAGCCTTAAACATATGTTGGCTCTTTTTTAGTTCCTGGGTATACCAGTCTCCCTTCAAAAAAAACCATAGGTCCAGACACAATTATGCCTTTCCTGGGGATTCAACTAGACTCTATTCACATGCAAGCAAGTCTTCCCCAGCATACAATTGAGTGCACTCTGGCGAATATTAAACTGTTCTTACAGCTAGGTTCTTGCAACCGGAAAGAACTTCAATCTCTGCTGGGGTCGCTCAATTTTGCCATAAGGATCATTCCACAGGGTAGATCCTTCATTTCCCGCCTACTTTCTTTGTTCCCCAAACTCACCTCAGACGAATCACGCATCACGTTAGACACTCACGCAACAGCTGACTTACTTATGTGGCGCATTTTTCTCACATCTTGGAATGGGCAAGCCATGTTCATCCCCCCTCTTTCCAACAATTCACCTACACTCTGGATAGATGCTGCGGTCAATACTGGCTTTGCAGCCATCTGTGGAAATCAATGGCTTTGGGGTCCATGGCCTAGAGAAGTTAAGTCCCTACCTAGCTTCTCCACTACATCGGCCATGTTTGAATTATACCCAATCATGGCCGCGTCCGTTGCCTGGGGGCTGGTCACTCAGTCAGATGTTTTTCTGACAACCTAGCCACTTGTTACATTGTTAATAAAGGCCAGTCATCATCTTTGGTAATTATGAGATTTGTAAGAAAACTCACATAGGCAGCGGCCACTTGCCAATTTTTTATCACCTGAATTCACGTTCCGGGTGTCACAAATATAGCAGCTGATCACTTGTCCCGGTTTCGATTTCAGGCTTTGCTCCAGACTCTGCCCACCGCTTCCCGGCTGGCTACCCCTGCCCCGTCATTCCTGGATTAAATGTCTTATTGATTCATGCACAAAACATTTCACACCTTGCACTTTCGGTTAACATACAATAGGGCCTTTCACATTTTCACAAGTTCATAGCGGAATTTCAAGTTCAGGGCATGTTTGCTTTGGAAACTACCGTATTTTTCGCTCCATAAGACGCACCTCACCATAAGACGCACCTAGTTTTTAGAGGAAGAAACCCAGAAAAAAAAATATTCTGAACAAACTGTCCCATAGTGTTTCTTACTATGGGACAGTTTGTACAGAATATTTTTTTTCTCCCCTGTCCCATAGTGTCCCCCCCTCCCATAGTCTTCACCCACCCCCTCCCCATAGACTTCATCCCCCCCCTCCCCATAGACTTCATCCCCCCCCTCCCCATAGACTTCATCCCCCCCCTCCCCATAGACTTCATCCCCCCCCTCCCCATAGACTTCATCCCCCCATCTCCCCATAGACTTCATCCCCCCATCTCCCCATAGACTTCATCCCCCCATCTCCCCATAGACTTCATCCCCCCATCTCCCCATAGACTTCATCCCCCCATCTCCCCATAGACTTCATCCCCCCCTCCCCATAGACTTCATCCCCCCCTCCCCATAGACTTCATCCCCCCCCTCCCCATAGACTTCATCCCCCCCCTCCCCATAGACTTCATCCCCCCCCTCCCCATAGACTTCATCCCCCCCCTCCCCATAGACTTCATCCCCCCCTTCCCATAGACTTCATCCCCCCCTCCCCATAGACTTCATCCCCCCCTCCCCATAGACTTCATCCCCCCCCTCCCCATAGACTCCATCCCCCCTCCCCTCCCCATAGACTTCCATCCCCCCCTCCCCTCCCCATAGACTTCCATCCCCCCCTCCCCTCCCCATAGACTTCCATCCCCCCCCTCCCCTCCCCATAGACTTCCATCCCCCCCCCTCCCCTCCCCATAGACTTCCATCCCCCCCCTTCCCCTCCCCATAGACTTCCATCCCCCCCCTTCCCCTCCCCATAGACTTCCATCCCCCTCCCTCCCCTCCCCATAGACTTCCATCCCCCTCCCTCCCCTCCCCATAGACTTCCATCCCCCTCCCTCCCCTCCCCATAGACTTACATCCCCCCCTCCCCTCCCCATAGACTTCCATCCCCCCCCTCCCCTCCCATAGACTTCCATCCCCCCCCTTCCCCTCCCCATAGACTTCCATCCCCCCCCTCCCCTCCCCATAGACTTCCATCCCCCCCCTTCCCCTCCCCATAGACTTCCATCCCCCCCCTTCCCCTCCCCATAGACTTCCATCCCCCCCTTCCCCTCCCCATAGACTTCCATCCCCCTCCCCTCCCCTCCCCATAGACTTCCATCCCCCTCCCTCCCCTCCCCATAGACTTCCATCCCCACCCCTCCCCTCCCCATAGACTTCCATCCCCACCCCTCCCCTCCCCATAGACTTCCATCCCCACCCCTCCCCTCCCCATAGACTTCCATCCCCACCCCTTCCCATAGACTTCATCCCCCTCCCATACTGTCCCCCTCCCCTTGTCCTATAATTACTTACCTGTCTTGCAGCGTTGGCCGGCAGCACAGGGCGCACCGCGGTAGTGGAACTTGAATTTCATGTTCCGGTTTCCGGCGGGACTGAAAGGAAGTGCGCACTCAGCTTGTGCACACTTCCTTTCAGTCCCGCCGGAAACCGGAACATGAAATTCAAGTTCCACTACCGCGGTGCGCTCTGTGCTGCCGGCCAACGCTGCAAGACAGGTAAGTAAAGCTTCACATTCGCTCCATAAGACGCACAGACATTTCCCTTCACTTTTGAGGGGGGAAAAAGTGCGTCTTATGGAGCGAAAAATACGGTATATTGGGGTTAACTTCTTTTTGCCACCTTAACTTAAAGGGACACTCGAGGCACCCAGACCACTTCTGCCCATTGGAGTGGTCTGGGTGCCAACTCCCACTACTCCTAACCCTGCAAGTTTAATTATTGCAGTTTTTTATAAACTGCAATAATTACCTTGCAGGGTTAACTCCACCTCTAGTGGCTGTCTACTATGGTCACTTCCTCATGTGCTTCCAAACATGCAGCAATCAAGAATTTTCTACTAGTTTCCATGATAAAACTGTTTTTTTTTTTTTTACATTGAACACTACCCCTTCCTTCTTGGAACACTGACAGAAGTATTCACTGAACGGCTAAGAATTGCAGAAACGGAGCTATAAATATCGAATTGGAGTATTTTGTTTTAATTAAATTCAATTCAGAGATGTTACAGTGATCTGGTGAATTCCTGACAATTCCTCAATTTAGTGAAAACTAAATTTGAGCTTTAGGAAGTTAAAATTGCTGTGTGGTTGCATACCACATGTAGCATGTTTGAGGAAAGTTTAACACCTCAGCTTCGTAGCCTGCCAAGCATCAAGGTGTGAACAGGAACATGTTCGCTGGCACAGGCAGGTTTCATACAAAGAAAAAAAAAAAAAAACATCATGAATGAGACGAGAAAGAGGAAAGACTTACTTGAAGGATCTTTATTGCAAAACAATACGCAATCTATGCAGCTGCAAGAACATATACACTAAAAACAATAAAAGCCATTACAGCTACATGAGTGATAAAAGCGCTAAAATTATCCACCTCCAAACCAAATAGGAGGTGACCTCTAAAACACAGTAATTCCATGAATCTGATAGAAAGGATAAGAGCCAGTGGATAAGTAACATAATTAGGATTAAAATTAAGAAGGCATAGGTTTAAAAATAAAGATCAGGTCATAGCTTTCCAGCAGGTATCTACACGTACAAATGCCCATGTGAAGAAAAATCACTTGACAAGGTCGTCCCATAATCAAAACACATGTGTTGAGCATACATAGAAATGTAACAAAATGTCCAGAAGGATGTGAAATATAACTCTTGTAATCCATCACACGCTCACTACTGATCATTTGGGTTAGGGTTGGCATCGGCGTACTTGGTTAAGTCGAAGGTGAGGACCTTGCTGATCACACAATCACCTTGCTAAAAGGGAAAAAAAAAAAAAGATTTTGGTTGAAAGACCACAGGAGTGTATTAAATCTGCACACTTAAGACGTTTTATAGAAGGAATTATACTGCGTGTTCCAAGTGGAAATCCACTACTGTGTCTGTATTAACCAGGAATAGTTAAATTGAATTGTACATTTAAATTTTAAACGAAAACAGCCAACTTTGAAAATGTATCCACCAAGTTTTTCCAGCTTAGCCATTTTGTCTGAAAAATCACATTTCCATTAAATTTTGCACTGCCATTTTACATTGTATACCTTCTTCGCCAACAAACCCAAATGTTAATTTACCTCTGGGTATACACCAATCAAGCTCTCAGCCTTGGTGTAAAACTCCTCCTTCAGGGAGATGACAATAGCTTGGAAGTTGGTCATGGATTGCTCTTTAATGTAGTTGGCCACCTACAGAAAGAAGATATGGATAGAAAAAGAGTTACATGCAGGAACTGACATGGTGAAGCTGCACCTTTAAATCTTTCCATTTAAAGCTGCCCTTCATATGGATAGATTTTCATGATAAATAAAAATAAGAGTTTTTTTTTAGGATTTGCATTGGAAACACTCAAAAAATACATTTTTTTTTATTCCCCAAGCAGTGTATAGTTTTATGATAAGACTCATTCTATTTTGCATCTGTGCTTAAATATTAAGAGGCTTAGGAAGTGTTAAGCCCAATTTCTCTTGATTGTGCCATCAACTATGTGATTGCTAATCATGTTTTAAATTACTTCTAGTACTGCCCAATTCTGTTATTTTTGCACAGTAAAAAATTCCACTTGGTTCAAGTTTCATTAAATCGTAGATATTTCCTCCACTGGTCCAGAGACCTAGAAAGCCAAATTCGTGCAGTCCATATCTGGTCATTTAGTTACTAACCCAGGTAGTCCTGTAAAAAGCCATGTTATACGGAACCCATCCCTGACACCCTTAAAGCACACCACCAAACTCGGTGAACAAATGGGTACGACCGGAGACACAACTCTGAACAAACCAACCAACCCAGACTGAAACGACAGACCGGAGCTCAGTAGCATCTTTGACGGGACAAGGCGCTCTAACCCCAGCTGAACACATGACCCGAACAGATCCCCACCCCCCCCCCATCCCAAAAGCAACCTCACACTGAGGCAATACAGGTATACACAAATACAGACCCACAATCGACAAAGGGAGAATGCATCGAATCTTGACTGCTAATCATTGTCAAACTGCCAATGTATACCATTGTACTACAATATTCTAAAGCATACCCTGCGACCCCTTCCCCCCCCCCTCCCTCTTCTTTTCTGTATCCCTTCTCCTGAATATTGATAGATAGATATATATATATATATATATATATATAACCGATAAATAAAGAATGATTAAAAAAAACAAAAACGGCCATGTTATAAAGCAGTATACCATTGCTAAATGAACCTAAAGAGAAAAGTTGTGTATTCATTTGCATATTCAGCATGGCATTCTGGGATAATTGTTGAAACAATCTATGGGAGCTGCTGTGTGTGAGGCTTCCCCCCAATATATGTGTATATGGGATTTATAGACCGTACATTTCAGAATTCAATAATGTATTTAAATAATAAAATAAAATAAATACATACTGGCTTTTAATGTAGCCAAGGTAAAAACATGGATCTTTGCTCAAGCACTTACCTTTCCTATGTTTGTATTGTCAAGAGCAGCATCAATTTCATCAAGTACAAAGAAAGGAGAGGGTTTGTAGCTGTGGGTGAAGAAAGAATTGAAAAAAGTAAGCCATTGAAAAAAATAAAAACATTTAAAAAAATAAAAAATAAAATTGGCATAGATCTATTATCATTGACCTATGACAGGATGATGTGAAAGGCTGTTTTAGAATGCTAGTTTAATGTAATACAATAAAGTTCCTGGTGGGAATCACACCAAAAATAATTATTCGTAGAGTGTCTCTTAAACCCTAAAATACATTTATTTCCACAGAGTTAAATCTAACCCCAACCCTGCTTGCTATAAAGTATAAATGCCAGAAGTGATGTCCTGCTTGATTCCCTACACCCGGTATGGCTATCCTTCAGCACTCCATCTACTCTTTATTAAAGAGACACTCCAAGCACCAAAAGAACTTTTTTGTAATGAAGTGATTTGGGGGCATGGATGTTGCCGCTGCAGTCTTTCAAATAAAATCAGTGTAGTGGCTACCAGACAGAGACATGAGTCTTCACAATTATATTAAATGATATACTTTGCAAGTGGACACTGGGCTCTGTGGATGCCCGATGCTTCTCTACACGAAGCACTGAATGCAATGCTTCTCAGAGAAATGATTGAGGTTATTTTGACTTTCTAAATGTTACAACACTACTACACTATTACACTACTACACCACTTCACATTCAATTCTTGACAGGATAAAACTCAGGAGTAACATTGAGCTGGTTACAAAAACACCCACGAAGAAATACATTAAACATAGCAAAAGCATCTTGTTTAACTACTACTAAAGCATACCAATTATATACAGGTTTATAAAACATACGCAAGTCATGTTTCTTTTTCAATATGTAGTTTAACACAAAGCCAAAGTTCATTTTCATATATAAAAAAACAAACCAAACAATTTTTGACTTTATCACCTACCTATGGATAGCAAAGAGAAGGGCAAGAGCGGCCACAGTCTTTTCCCCTCCAGACAAGTTGTCCATGGGTCGAAAACGCTTCCCAGGAGCTACACAGTTATAATTAATGCCATCCAGGTAGGGTTCCTCTGGGTTCTCTGGTCCAAGGAAAGCCTGAGCAAAAGGGACAAAGTGAGGAAGGGAACTGGAAGCAGCTAACTAAGTAGGTTATCAAAAAAAGACTAGCGTGTTACCTGGGCACTGCTATTTCTGGAAAGGGCTTTGTAGATCTCATCTATGTTGGTTGCCACAGACTCAAAACAGGCATTAAACCGGTCAAATCTCTCTTTTTTGGTCTGCTCAAACGCTTGCTTGGCCTTTTTAGCACGTTTACGAGCAGCTTCAAATTCTGCAGCAAAGGATGCACAGTTAAAATCAAATATAAAACCACATAACCAATGTAGATCACTTCTATTTCTTTAAACACTCAAGGACAAAGCCTCAAGATTCAATTCCTGGCCTTAAACCAATAACCTAAGCATAAACTCAGTCCTTGTTCTAATCCTAATCCCAAAGGTTTTGTAGATGGGGTGGAGGCCCATTCAACTACTTGGACAGGCTAGTGCTTTAGAACTGAACAAGATTCTTTAGTTTAGCTCACCATCTGAGGTCTCCTGAAACTTGTCTCGGACACTTTCCAGTTTTTCCATAGCTTTCATGTTGGGAGCAGAGATACGCTGCAAAACACTCTGCTGCTCGTTCAGCTTTTGTTGCAACGAACTCATCTCCTGCTTGATATCATCATCTGCCACTGCATCCTGCCAGGAAAAAAACAGAACAATAATTCAATTTAAATCAAGTTACTGCAAAATGTAAAACCAGTTATTCTCTTCTACGATGTTCTATCACTGCCTGAAGACATCCCCCTCCCAATACTACAAATTCTTCCTTACCATATTCCAAAGTAACCAAGCATAACGCTTGTGTCTTATTTTACTCTGACCCCTCCCTCCCTCTCACCCTCCCCCTCACTCACCATCACCCCCCCTCCCGCTCACCATCACCCCCCCTCCCGCTCACCATCACCCCCCCTCCCGCTCACCATCACCCCCCCTCCCGCTCTCACCATCACCCCCCCTCCCCGCTCTCACCATCACCCCCCCCTCCCCGCTCTCACCATCACCCCCCTCCCCGCTCTCACCATCACCCCCCTCCCCGCTCTCACCATCACCCCCCTCCCCGCTCTCACCATCACCCCCCTCCCCGCTCTCACCATCACCCCCCTCCCCGCTCTCACCATCACCCCCCTCCCCGCTCTCACCATCACCCCCCTCCCCGCTCTCACCATCACCCGCCTCTCCCTCTCACCATCACCCGCCTCTCCCTCTCACCATCACCCGCCTCTCCCTCTCACCATCACCCGCCTCTCCCTCTCACCATCACCCGCCTCTCCCTCTCACCATCACCCGCCTCTCCCTCTCACCATCACCCGCCTCTCCCTCTCACCATCACCCGCCTCTCCCTCTCACCATCACCCGCCTCTCCCTCTCACCATCACCCGCCTCTCCCTCTCACCATCACCCCCCCATACACACAACACACTTCAAGCAGCTACCCCATACACATAGGGTCTCAGACAAAAACGCAAACATGCTGACAGAGACATACATTCACACACAAGGATACTCTGTCAGACACACTCAGGCACATACACAGGTAAACTGTGCATCAATGTGTATATGTGACACTTTTTTGTTAGTGGGGCCTCATGTTTGAGTTTCGCCTAAGGCCTCATAAAGTCTAGAGCCGCCTCTGGGCATCACCAGACACCCCTTCAGGGCCTTGCACACCACATCCCAATTCCATACCTTTCATTGTTGGGAGGTATGTAATTCTCCATAAAATGAATTTGGACTTAAAAAGCCCTAGGAATAGTGTCCTTATTTAGACATATTATGAACCACTTCCCTATCAGGCACCTCTGTTCTTATGAACCAAGTCTTTCCTTCCTCGAATTTCTGTGCAAGCAACATCGATGTCCTCCTCGTGCAGGTCTTTAAACTTACCTTAAAATGCTTTACATTAATCCAAACAATCTTGTATCTGCTAATTCACCATTGCATTTACCCTATTATCCCACATGGGAAAAGACTACACATTCTTATCTGTACTGTCCATTTCCATAGTGTTATCTTGAGGACATAGCTCTCAAATCTTACTGGAATAATGGTGTCTGTCCATCATTCCAGGTTTACCATATACTTTCATTCGCGTTCTTATTCTTTCAAGAGCTTCAGAAGATCTTATCTGCTCACCTTGAGGTCTTCAGACAAGTCACTGTAGTCGATCTCTAGCAAGGCTTCTCGAGCATAGACAGTGGAGCTTCTCTGGGAGCTGCTTACAGATTCCTCTCCTTGGGACCCACCCTAAAATGAGTTAATAAAAAACAATTTAAAACATTCATATATTTTTTACAGCATAGCTACATAATTATGTAAGCTGAATAGCAATGGGAAATGCCAATCATAATACGATAAAAATTACAGAAACTCAATTGGTAATATAGGACTGATGTATAAAACGGGCACTCAACAGTGCAGATTTTCTGGAATCAGACATAATACACCAACTGCTAGTGAACCCTTACAACTAAAGGAAACCTGCGTAGATTGAGAAGTTTGCAATATTTTGTTCCTACCTCCTCTTGGCTGATGTCATCCATAGTTCCTTTAGTCAGTGGCAACTTAATATCCTGCATTTTACAGGCTTGCAGCAAATTATGACGGTCACTGCGTTTCTGCTCCAATTTAGTTTCAATGGCTGTGACTTCCTTTTGAAGGTGGGTCATCTCCCTATAAACAACAGTTAGGCACCATAATTAATATTTTCACGCCAGGCAAACCATTAAAGCCAAACTAGCATATTTCAAATTAAGTGGTATAAAACATCCTAATCTTTCCATCCTGCTATTTAAATCAATAGCAAATGTGTAGATCCCTAGCTTATGATTGTTAATGTGCAAAAAGACAAGATATTTAACAAAATATATTCAAAAACACACCGCCCCCTCCCAAAAAAAGTGAATGACTGCAAACTGAAAATCGAATTGCAAAATTCAAGCTAAAATAGCAAAGCTGTGACTATAAGAGATGAAGTTTTGCAAATCAGAGCTGTGTGTCTAAAAGTTGCTATATCGGTTGTGTATACCAGGCGTAAGCAACCTTTGGTACTCCAGATGTTGCGGACTACATCTCCCCTGATGCGTTGCCAGCATTGTGGTGTAAGTCCATTATGGGAGATTTCGTCTACAACATGTTAAAAGTTTGTGTATCACAAAGTATGGTCAAAAAAAAAAAAACACAACTATAGAAGCAATCAAATTATTGGAGACACTACTGTACGGATAAGTGACCCTGCAACAGATACTCAAAGCACATATCTTGGTAAATACATCCATGAGTAGCTATGTTGATATGCATTTCAATTCATATACTGACTTGTTGGCCCCGCCAAGCTTCTTGCGGATCTCTTCCATGTTGTGGTTCTTATCGTTTACTTCTGACTTTTTGGCAAGATGCTGGTTCTTCAGGTCCTGCAGCTGGGCCATTGTTTCATCAATGATCTTCATATGTCTCTGCTCTTCCTAAAAACAAACAGGAACACCAAGAATTGTAAGAGGGACTAAAGCACAGAAAAAAGTAAGACTGGGATTAGGGCAAAAACCTCCCATGTCCCGTCTCTTAACACCTGAAGTTCACCTGGACTGGGTAATAGTGAGTAACCCAAAAATATGCAGTGGCAGAAAAGTTAAATAATCCCAATAATATCTTTCTTAGAAACTGACCAATAGGATAAGATCCCAGTTCAATCCAAACAAGGTCTTTAAAAATAAAAATCTTTATTAAGATCTCTTTAAAATACTGAAGGGAGACATACAAAATAGGGATAAAACAATGAATATACCCAAAGAAAAAAGAAAAGGGGGGAGGATACTATATCTATATACCTCCAGCTATGTTTGTACAAAATGTATCCAGTAAAGCAACTCTTTATTAAATAAAACTATTGGGAAAGAAATGGACACAGATTGCAAATAGGGCTGCAGAACACAAATAGTTCACTAAACAGTGAAGTGTATGGTCATAGAGCAACTATTAACAAAAGGAAACGACCAAAAGCAAATACAAAGTAGGATATATAAGGGCAACGCGGATATTGCTTATATCCTGAAGATATTATAAAGTGAAGTTGCCAAGAAATGTACTTCTGCACTTCAATAATCACTCATAGCAATTAAAGTACCATGAATAATGCAGGAACATTACCCCTCAAACAGCCTAAAAATAGGCACCTCTTATAGCTAAGGGGGAGGAGTGTAACTAATCCTGCAGAGCAATACAGTCTCATAGATATTAAATCCCTTACCACTGATCCCTACGTCTCCTAAAAAACACCTTTACTGGGATCTACCGGTGAGGCAAGACCTCACCACACTACTCTCACCAACAGAGGGGCAGCAAGAGACTGAAGCGGAGGCGCAGCAATCGTACCTGGAACCCACGCAGACTCCAGAGGGGTATGGACTTGGGCAATACTAAAAGCTGGGTCCGTGGAGAACTGGTGTTGGCTCTAATCTCAGACTGGAGATTGTGTGGCTACCCGCATGGGCCTACTAGACGTGCACTGGGAAGCATTCCTGAAGTATGGGCACTGCTCTTACCCAAATTGAGCATAGGATGACGGCTCTGTATTACTGTGATATTAGCATTTCTTGCTTACACTAGATTTTCCGCCCTGCAGCTTTCCTGTGTTCTCATTTACACTAGTCACATTTTCAGTTAGTATATCCTGATTTCTCTGCTTTCATCCCAATTCTCTATTGACATATTCATCAGCATGTTAAAGTATGTTATTACGTAAAATCTGACGAGAATACTTAGCCTGTTTATTTACTTAAAAACATTTAATTTTGTAAACATTTTTTAAAAGGAGGCTGATCTGCATAGGTGTATAATTTTATGCAATCTGATATTCTTATGCTGTGTATTCTTGCTATACTACCCTTTTCCATTTTCTGTAGCGTATGAATCACATGCCTCAATAAAAAAAGAATTTAAAAAGCTACTCTAGAGTACATTTTAAAGTTCCGACTTTATCCCACAAATCCCTGCACATCACGACATTATGGCCAGAACAGTGGTGTGTGGAAGTTCTAGTTCAAGTTATGAGAGTTGTTAACTGAACTACAATTCCCAGAAATCTCTGCCATGCTTCCTGCTGAAAGGACAAAAAGGCAGTTATGATTCAATGGTGTAACCAGCCAGAAAGAAATATTTTAAAATGGAGGGAAGGGAGATGTGACAGGGTGCAGGTTAGGATGCAAAATGTTGGAAAACGTTCTTTTTGCTTGACTTTCAGAGAAGTAATTCTCTAAAACAATTTAATGCTATAGCACATAAATAATTACAAATTAACTGAGTGTGACCCCCATCAAATCCCCCCAGCTACGTGCATATTCACAATTACCTTTTTAAGTTTCTCGATTTCATTTTCATCTTTTTTCACAGATTGCTCCCAAGTTTGGACTTTCCCTTGGTCTTCCTTTAGCTGGTTCTTTTCGTAGTCCAGCTGAATCCCCAGACGGGTCTTCTGGTTTTCAAACTCCAGCCTACAGAGAAAGATCTACATGAGCTAACGAAGTCCATAAAGAAATAAAGCAATCTTACAGCGGAAGTACCAGTTTTCCATAAATTACACCACTGAATACAAAACTGAAAATCACCTGTAAGTTGTGTTAACTGTTTATCAACTAATGCTCCGTTTTATGTACATTAAAGGGAAATTGACGAATATAATGCGTGAGGATGCCGAACGTCAAAAAACGGGTACGACTCTGCTCTCACTGCAGAAGCACAATCTAGTGGCTGTCAGTGTAACAGCTTCAATGCCAGACATTAAAGGGATTCTCCAGTGCCAGGAATATATCCATCCCAAGTTAAAACCCCTTCAGTGACTTGCCGATGTCCCTCGGCGCTGGGTCAGGCTCCACCTACGATCCTGTCCCGCCGTCAGACCTAACGCGCATGCGTGACTGGCGGCAGAGGGGACCTAATGCGCATGCGCGTCAATGGGCACGCACGCGCATTAGACCTCACCATAGGAAAGCATTATATAATGCTTTCCTATGGGGATTTTGACGACGCTGGAGGTACTCACATAGCGTGAAGACGTCCAGCGTCGTTTTAAAACACGTGTTCTATCAACATGGAACTCTCTTCTAGTGGCTGTCTAGTAGACAGCCACTAGAGGAGGACTGAACCCTGCAATGTAAATATTGCAGTTTATGAAGGGTTAAGGGTAGTGGGAGTTGGAGTCTCCCTTTAACAAACAAAACTTTATTTAAAAAAAAAAGCACAAAACAAATACAATAATGCTAACAAATAAACAAATACAATAATGCCCATACAATAATGCTAACATCCCACAACAAGTCTTTTTATTAAACTGCTGTGTATGTAAACTCTAACTGAATATCATCTCTCAATCCCATTAGACAGTTCACACTGTTTGGTTTAGTTTTTGTTTCCTTTGCTTTTTGTTATGCTTACATGAATCCTTATTGCAAGTAGGCATAGCAAACATACCATTACTGTAAGTTTGTTTCCGTAGGGCCCCGCTGTATATTTGTAAAGCGCAGTGGAATAGGTTAATAATAACGTACAAATAACAACGTCGCCTAAGGAAAAATGGGCAGCAAAGTAAATACCTCTTCTTAGCAATCTCATTCTGTCTCTTCACCTTCTCCTCCTCGAACTCTCGGATGTTACGAACTCCAATCTCACGGCAAAACTCCTCAAACACCTCATCCTCCACCTAGAAATCACAGATTTATATAGCGATTAAATGGAGACATGTAATATTGCTTCTGGTAACCAACACAGGGTTCCAGAGACCATTATACAACAACATTCACTCCTTACCTGGTTCATCTTCTCCTTAAGGTCCTTCATCTCCCGCTCACGGCTCTGTATTATTCGCTTGATATCGTTGATCCGTGGGTTGAAATTGGCTAGCTCACTTTCAAGCTTGGACTTTTCCTACATGAGTAAAAAAGAAAAAAGTGACAGTACGAGCCATTAGATCAACAGGACGTTTTAAAGAGAGTTTATGTTTTTTTTAACTTTTTATCTGGAACTCTTATCACAAGCGTTTTTAAAATTATTACTCATGGTCTAACTTTCTAATCACAAGAGAAAATAGTCCTGTGCCTGCTATAACCACGTAAATAACCAGTAGCAGGTACCTGGAGGTTCATGGCCAAGTGGCGTGTCTTGGTCTGCTCCAAGTCACTCTGGGAATATTTAAGTCTCATCTGCAAACCGTGAGCCTGGGACTGGACCTGCCGTAACTCAGCTTCCTTGCGCTTGGCTTTCATTTGTTCCTGTAAAAATAACAATCCAAAATTAACAAAAACTAATGGAGGTTTCTTGTACTGGGAAGATCAATTAGAAGTTATCTTTTAAATACACCAACCACAGAGTCGAACCTACCTTTAATTCCTCTGTTAAACGTTCCTTTTTTTCCTTAAGTTTATCCACAGCTTTTTCATCCCATCGCCTGGCTTTGGCTTTCAAGTCACTAGCACCTCCAGATATCACACCAGACTTCTGGAACAAGGTGCCGTCTAGGGCCACAGTCTGTGAAAAAGAGAAACCATTACAATGTGCTGATAGTAGATTGCATAGTACACAATCAGTACATTTCATTCAGAAGTGCTAATATATATATATATATATATATATATATATATATATATTTTTTATTTTTTTTTTGCAATCTCTCTTTTGTTGAGAATTAAGATGCATGTGTTACAGAAAAAATAAATGGAATTAAATCAGATGTACACAAAAAAATTGAAAATAAAAAAGGTATCAAAGCAGCAAAGAATATATTTCTAGAGAGGACAGCCTCATTTTTCGTTAAAATAGCATAATAGGAAAATAAACATGCTAGGCAGGTACGTCAATTCTACACACTAATACATAACTTGAATATTAAAGGTATAGTTGTTTTGTCAAAGAGATTAAAAAGTATGAGTGCTGAGCTAGCAAGAGGAAAAACATAAGTGCCAGTCATAAGCATGATGTTAACTTAAGAAACTGTCGTGGAGTATCAGTAGATACCACTGGGCATGAAAAAAAAAAAAAGTAAAAAAATAAGTGTACCAGATAAGCAGTAATTAAAAAAGGAAAATGGCATTGCATCATGGAGTGTTTAAAACAGAACAATTTCTTGTTTAAATCTGCTTTACAAAGGGACAGTAAAATGTGCCAAGATATCCCACAGTGAAGTACAATACAATAAAAAATACACACTTGCCCTATGGTTTCAGAACTGCAAATGCTCACCTTGTGTCTCTGGTGTCCCCCAAAAGCAATCCTTCGAGCATCTTCCACATTATCACATACGAGAGCATTCCCGCAAGCATACTGCAGAGCTTTCTTGATATGCGGGGGCTCGTACCGGATTACATCAATTACTAGTTTTGCTCCTTTCAATTCACGCAATTTTTCATCTGTAGGCTTTACCTGTGAACGTAAAAAAAAAAAAAAATTTATTAAATATACTTTATGCATTTAAACAACACCAGGTAATTTTTTATTTATTTTTTAAAACAGTGCAACTGTGGGGGGCGGAGCCAAGCCAGCACACAGAACGGACGTGCAGAGAGAGAGCTCCGTACTAATAAGCCCAAAAACGGCAGCAAACCAGTCGATAAATCGCCGATACACAGACCAGCACCCCCAAACTGCAATGGGAAAACGGGCAAAGAAAATTAAAGCAGGCCTGGCCACGGGATCCCGAAATATCGGAGACTACATGCAGGGAGGCCTCCCGCGCATGGCGCCCAAAATGGCGGACCCACAAGCTGAAATCACGTTGTCCGAGGAAGAACTCTCTCTGGACGCATTGGATGAGATCCCCCAAACCGGGGGCCTGCATGCGGAGTCCTCGGATGAGGAGAACAACATCCCAGCTACAAAAGGAGATATTAAATCTTTACTCCGAGATATCCGCAAGATGTTCCAGGCGGACCTAACAATACTGAGAGAAGATATGCTCTCAATCACAGGGCGAATAAAGGCTGCAGAGGAGACATCCAACCACCTCAAAGCCGAGCAAAGCACACTTACTGCAGAGCAGAAACGGCTAGCAGACTCACAAGCCACCATATGTCCCTGAGAATGACTGAATTTGAAGACCGCAGCCGCAGCAAAAACATAAAGATTAAAGGCATACCTACCACGATAGAGAAAACAGAACTGCCACAATATATAAGACGTCTGCTTCAGCAACTACTTCCCCACAGGAAGGCTAAAAGCATCCTGGTGGACAATATTTACAGAGTCCGCAGACAGGGCAGACTGCCCCAGCAACCACAAAGCGATGTCATAATGCAGCTTGTCACATACTTGGACAAAGCGGCAATCATGACAGCGGTCAGGAACTCGCCCTCCCTGTCCTTCGAGCAACACACACTGTCATTTTACAATGACTTATCAAAGCCCACCATGCTCTGGCGGCAAACAATGCGCCCTGTTACCAGTGTGCTGAGACAGAAGAAGATCCCATATCGCTGGGGCACACCACGCTCCCTTCAGGTCACTGTGGAGGGAACAATGCACAAGCTACACTCCCCAACGGAGGGCCAACTGCTCCTGACCCAGCGGGGCATCACAACGCAGACGGAACATAGGAAGGGCAGCCCCAGGAGACAACAATGGGATGTGAACAACATCACCCCGTTTGAGCCAAGAAGAGGCTCCCACCCATCTACAAATGACCCAGGGGACTAAACTCAAAGGACTACCGCTACCTGGCCTTGCAGAGGCACGGGACATTCACCCAAGTTACACACCTTCCCCGACCGTGGTCGGGTCCAAATCCCGGTTTGAACTACTCTGCACTAATCTAGTTAACGTTTTAAAATGTCAGTTACCGTTAAACCGTTAAAATGTCTGTATGCATAAATTATTTCACCCACAGAACTCAGCCCGAGCATTACCTGCGCAGAACGCGTACCATCCGTGGCTAGACCGCAAGCCTGGCAACAGCACATACCAGCAAGCCAACATATATGCCAGCTCCCAACCAACTCACACCCCCTCCATGCCCACCACATGTCTGCTTACACCCACACGACAGTAGGGATGACACCCAGACGAAACATAGGAGGACCTAGCCAGAGGCGACACGCAGTTCAGCAGCGAGGACAGTGCGCTCCGCACACAAGAGCGCTGGCCACCTTAAGCACTCACACAACCCCAAGCCATTTTTCACCAGGCACCCACCTCCTGCATACTAACCCAGAGCCTCAGTAGATACCTGCGCACGCACTAACAACTACCCAGGCCGAGGGAGCACTTAGCTTTACCAGGGGACGACCCCCCGAGCAACATGTTAAGCCCCAGAGGGATTAGCTCACACACCACAACACAATAGCAAAACCCAACTCATGCAAACTAACTGCATATACACTATTGTGCTGCTGTAAACATACTTATGAAAGTTGAATATGCATGTTTTTGTTACCATACTTAGCATTTAAAAAAAAAAGTGGATAACAAGATTACTGTACCTCTTTTTGCATGTACATATCCACAAATAAAATAAAGAATTAAAAAAAAAAAAAAAAAAAAAAGAGGGTAACCAGGCTAAAAAAAAAAAATAATAATTGGCCTGAAATTACATTAAAGCAAAATACAATACAATAAAAAAAAAAAAAAAAAAAAGTGCAACTGTAACAATAAAACAGCAGTATTGCAGATCATATGTTAAAAATGGAACCTGCGGGTTAATACAAATTGTGACAGTTCTTCACCATATTAAGCGCCATGTATATATATATATATATATATATATATATTTTTTAAAGGATGTGGGGACACTTTCCCATGATGATCTGAGCACGGGCACGTGATATTGGGCATCTGTAGAGAATGCTGTAAAAACACAGGTGCTAATGAAAATTCTTCCACTATGTTGAATTCAGCACTGTATGGTTAATTTTATTTGAGTTGTATACTTGAGCGGTGCCTGGACAGCTAGACATACTGTATTGTATGTACTGTAAATAGAAAGGTAATGAAAACATGTTGCAGTTTGAGTGGGGAAAATTTAAAAAAAATATAGGAAAAATAAAATATAGAGATAGATAGGAGGCATAATAAAAAGGGGTGAATGGGGTGAAATTAAAGTTTGCTTTTTTAAGTTGATACAAAATTTAGAGCAAAGACAAAGATTACAAATGCATTTCGATCAATACTTCTGTACATGTACGCATGCATAGATCAATACAACTTCAGGGCAGCAATTTGTCAACTATAGCTACGTGTCCCCCATTAAAAGAGAAGAGTATGCAAAATGCATAAGCAAAGCTTAAAAGCCACTCACAAGAGCAGTAAAGACACCATTAACTAACAGTGAAAACATTGTAAATCTACTCTGTACATGATTAAGGAGCATGCATTAATTTCAAAGGGAAAGCATGACACATGGGAATAGGCAACCTTTAGCACTCCAGATGTTGTAGACTACATCCCCCATAAGGCTTTTACACCCATAATGAAGGCAAAGCATCATGGGAGGTGTAGTCCAAAACATCTGTAGTGCCGAAGGTTGCCTATACCTGGTTTAAGTCATTACCAACCGGGCACTCTGTATGCATCACAAAAACAGTATTTGACTGAAAAGGGGGACACACAATCAATTATCAGATGTTTAACTTCGACAGAGGTTTACATAGACTAGGAAAGTGCAAGAGGGGAAGCCTTTCCTGTTTTTTTGTGGTATCCACATATAAACCATTGCACAAATCTTTCGAAGGAATTAGTCTTGCTTTTCCACCCTTTTTGTTCCGATTTATTGTAATTTTTTTTGTTTTTCTGTGCTGGATTGCAGGTTTTTTTACCTTTTTGTCATGCATTAAACAACACATGGGAGTGTTAGAACTGACGAAAACTATGCTGTATTGCCGCTTATAAAGGTGAAGATTTTAACCCCTTAAGGACACATGACGTGTGACGTGTCATGATTCCCTTTTATTCCAGAAGTTTGGTCCTTAAGGGGTTAAAGCCAGCATGTTGGCACATCCTTCGAGAGATAAACAACAGGATTTAATATGAATCAAATCACGTTCCGTGGTGCGGGGATAGTTCAAGCACACTGTGGTCAGTAAAAAGGAATATAAAAACCAAAGCTACCTCCAGATAATCAAGAGGGAGGAAAGTTTCCGGCTCGCCTCGTTGCTCCTTGATGTACTGGATACAATCTCTTCCTGTTTTCTCCGAATCGACAATAATGGCATCCATATTTTTTCCAAGCACCTTGGTGACTGCAATCTGATATTTCTTCTGTGTAGGCTGGCAGAGGTCAATCAAGCGCCCATACTGGTGAAAGAAGAGTAACATGCATGAAAATGATTTGATTTGCATGCAGTAGATCACTTAACCCAACATCTAAACCAGGCCTACAACATCTTAATCAAGTGATCTCTTGATAAAATAAAAACTACCACGATCCCTTGCCATCACACATATAATGGCAATAAATTTTACTTTAATAAGCAGCCGGTGAGAATCAGGCTGTGTACACAACCTAAGCCATCAACAAACAAGTTTTGTAATAATTTTATACTTTATCATTATTGTTGTTTTACACAACAAACTCAAAACATGAATTGATTAGCGTGTCCGCTTTAAAACATAAATTGATTAGAGTGTCCACTTTTTAAGGTGATACAAGCCTAAAATATTTACAGGGACAATTTTCATTAAGGAATTTTATATCTAACTATCTATATCTAGACATTGATACATAAAGGACATACCGTATATACTCGAGTATAAGCCGAGTTTTTCAGCACATTTTTTGTGCTGAAAAACCCCAACTCGGCTTATACTCGAGTCAATAGTCTGTATTATGGCAATTTGCATTGCCATAATACAGACTGGGGCTGTGGGGGCTGTGAGAGAGCGTTACTTGCCTCTCCTGCAGCTCCTGTCAGCTCTCTCCTCCTCCGCGCCGGTCCGTTCAGCACCTCGGTCAGCTCCCAGTGTAAGTCTCGCGAGAGCCGTGGCTCTCGCGAGACTTACTCTGGGAGCTGACAGAAGAGCTGACCGGACGGCGCGGAGGAGGAGAGAGCTGACAGGAGCTGCAGGACAGGTAAGTTACAGCTCTGCCAGCCCCCCTCTCCCCCCACTGAACTACCAATGCTGGACCACCAGGGAAGGAGAGCCCCCCTCCCTGCCATGGATCAAGCAGGGAGGGGGGATGAAAAAAAAAATTATAATAATAATACAATATTAAAAATAATAATAAAAAAAAATAATATAAAAAAAAATAAAATAATAATAATATTATAACAAAACATTATCAAAATAATAATAAAATAACAATCAAAATGCCCACCCCCCACCAACACATACACAAACACACTCTGCATCACACACTCACACTGCATTCATATACACACACACTGCACACACTCACACACACACTGCACTCACACACACACACACTGCACTCACACACACACACACTGCACTCACACACACACACACTGCACTCACACACACACACACTGCACTCACACACACACACACTGCACTCACACACACACACACTGCACTCACACACACACACACTGCACTCACACACACACACACTGCACTCACACACACACACACTGCACTCACACACACACACACTGCACTCACACACACACACACTGCACTCACACACACACACACTGCACTCATACACACACTGCACTCATACACACACTGCACTCATACACACACTGCACTCATACACACACTGCACTCATACACACACTGCACTCATACACACACTGCACTCATACACACACTGCACTCATACACACACTGCACTCATACACACACACTGCATTCATTATATACACACACTGTAAATAAATATTCAATTAATAGAATTTTTTTAGGATCTAATTTTATTTAGAAATTTACCAGTAGCTGCTGCATTTCCCGCCCTAGTCTTATACTCGAGTCAATACGTTTTCCCAGTTTTTTGGGGTAGAATTAGGGGCCTCGGCTTATATTCGGGTCGGCTTATACTCGAGTATATACGGTAATTAAATATTGCAACTATATTTAAAAGTTTAGTTTGCTTACATTAATGTCACTTGGTATTGAACAAGTTCTCCTATTTTCAATAATATTTTGTCTCCTAAATTAAAGTATTGTAACTTTGTATTTACTACAGAAAACATGAGATATTTGTATATGAAGACTTCATTTGACTATTAATGGTTTTCACGTACAGCTTTCCATGGAGGTTCTAGACACATTTTGGGAACTCACCACTGATCCAGGATACAGTCTCTTGATGCTCTCCATGATCTCTGCCTTGCGCTGCTGCCGACTGCTTTCCTGACGGTCGATCCTGGCATCACCCAGCTGCTCCATAACCTGATTCAGCTCCTTGTTTATTTCATCGATTCTTCTTTTGGCCATCTCCACCTCATCAGTCAAGGTCTCTTCCAGGTTCTTCTGCTCCTCCAGTGACTGCCTATACAGTGGTAAAGAAAATGTGATATTAGATAAGGGATAAGTGTATGCAGGAACCTGCACACCTGATTCTAAATAGCAGTAAATGGCAAAGGCGCTGCAAGGAAATAATCACATACTTGCTAGTGGCAATGTACTCCTCCAATTTTTCAATTCTCTTCTGGTTCTCTTCTATTTCACGCAGCTTTTGCTTGATTTTTGCCTGTATAATGGAACAAGAAACACCACCACTAATGTTCAAAATCTTGTGCGGTTAGCTAAACACATATCTAACATACATTTAGTTATTTTTCATTCACCACTCTGAAAAACACAGCATATATTCTTTACAGGTGCAATTAAGAATTTAGGGCCATTGTTGATCTAAATAGATGAACTATGTATAAGAATGTTTTCTCTCCTTTTATCCAAAATAGATTAACATTTCGGCTTTTTTTATTTTTATTTTATTTTTATCATTTTCACATAGTTCACAGAAAAGAAAATAAGCATTACTTCAACATAAATTAAACATACAAATAATGAATAACACGCAACTGGGGAAATCCATAATAATCCCAGTAACAGACATATCATCATTAGGTACACTTCTTCAGAACATGCATAAGGTAGAGACCCCCCCCCTTTGGGTGTAGTAATTTGACTGTACACATCATTAAAGCCATAATAGGGGCAGTCAAAAATCTGCCCAGGAGTAATGCGAGAATGTGCCCTCAGTTTAAAGAAAAGGGGTACGGGAGAAAGGGAGGGGGTGGACTCACTCACTCACTCAGAACTAGGCATGTGAATGCATACATACCTCGGTTTCTACTTTTTTTCTCTCTTCCAGATCAAGGCGATCTTGGTCAGCCTTTTGGTCCCGGTTAAATTTCTCCAGCTCTTGGGCAAGAGTGGCTGCCCTTTTGCTCGCTTCTTCTTTCAGGCGATGATATTGTTTAACCTGTCAATAAGAAAGCAACAGGATCAGTTCTGTCAACTGGAAATTAAATATGGTGTCCCGCTTTCAAGTCAATTTTGCTCTTTCAAGTTTAGTGTTCTCTTAAAAATTACCTGATTTTCTTCTAGGGTGAGATCGCGACCTTGGCTCTGGCTCTCCTCCTCCATTCTTTCCTCAAATTCCTGTCTGGCCTTATCTACAGATTTCACCTCTTTCTCCAACTCGTCCATATCTGCCTTGCGCTTTTTGTATTGCTTCTGAGCATTTTGCATGGACTTCTTTGCAGTCTCTAGCTTCTTAATTTTGTGTGAAGTGTTTTCTTTGGCTTTAATATACTGAGGACGCTTCTGGTTCAGGTCTGCATCTTTTTCCCTGCAAAGGGGGATGGGGGGAGGGAAATAGATAAAAGGCCATTGACCATTTTTCTCCATCAGCATATTATTTTATTTTCTAACGTAAGAACAGAACAGAATAAACAGTTCCGAAACAATGTTAATATTACATTAGCGAATACTGCAGTGCACTGAACTGAAGAGGTTTGCTCATAGATTAGGAGCGATATTTCCTCTGTATGGAGGCTTAACCAAATTGGCGCCCCCACACCCTTGCATACACATATGCACCATATGCCACAATATATATACCCAAAAGAGGACAGTAAATACCCAGGATTCTTAATAATATGTTTACCTACCCCTTATATTAAAACAAAAATATTTTTGTGAGGCCTAAAAAATCTACTTAAATATAGGTAGACAAATTTCTACCCTGGACCTGGGAGTCTCCTTCTTAGCACCCTGTTAAAGGAACACAAGCATTTCAAATGTTAAAGTGTTATACTATTTAGATTATGCATCCACCCAACCCTCAAAGTACTATTCTTACACTGGTTAACACCCCTCTCCCCTGGCTAGGATCATCATTACTGATCATCTAAGCCAATCAAATGCTTCAGCATAAGTGCGCATGAAACCTACAAGATACATTGGCTCAATGAACCTCTATTGGAACTGTTTGGAATCTCCATACAGAGCCAACATGCAGAGCATTATTCTTACAAATATTGCAGGACCACAACAAGAAGCCTCTGTGTGCAAAACCACACAAGCTTTAAATATTAGAAAAACTGGAGCACTAACCAGTCTTACAAAAAAATACATACCCAAATAATCTAAAGCCTACTAAACCAAAAGCGCAACTCCATTTTTTTCTATTACCAATCACTTGGGCAACTAACAAGACTGCAAAGAATGGAGAATCCAATGCAGAGGATAGCAATTTAAAAGAATGTGACATTTTATTGCATTGCATTTATTTTGGGCGAGTGGGAGTAGAAACCAAATATTTATGTGCCACTCACTTGATCTCTTTCTCAATGGATTGCTGTTCACGCATCAGTTTGCCCAGTTCCTTCTTCTTTTCCTTCAGCTCCTCCTCCACCTTGTCCATGTGTTTTTTGTCCTTATCAATGTCTTTGTTTTTCGTGCCTAGCTCCTTATTCAGCTTCTCAATTTCAGATTCGTTGTGGTAAAGCTTAAAAAGCTGCATCTGGATCTGAGCGCGAGCTACCTCATCCTTCAGCCGTTGGTACCTTTCCGCCTGCATACAACAAAACATGGGATTACAGATTCTGATCCACCGATTTATAGATACAGTATGAGGTTTTATGGTTTCTGTTTTGTTTGTTTGTTGGTGTGTTTGATTTTCTTCCCCAGTATTATTCAGTAGTTCACATACCTACTGCCTGGTAAAATGCATAGACTGTCTTTTCATTAGATAATCTCTAAAAGACAGATCATCAACCAGAAATGTACATCATGGGGCTTGAAGTTTTTTTATTCTAGCACTCTATTCCTCATAGCTTCCTTAATTATTTACCAGCACATACATCTAAACAGTCATTTCTCACATAGCTGTCTCTGTGCTTTCCCTCTTAATAGAGACAATCCTCAAAAACTTTACTACAAACCTCTTCCTTCTCCTGCTTGGCCTCCTTTCTCTCAGCAGCAATGTTTTTCTTGCGGTGATAATTAAACTGTGTGTCTTCTTCTGCCTTCACCATCTCCTTCTTGCGCTTATCGTACTCCTGTGCCAGCTCCCCAGATCGGCTTATCTCTTCAAACAATGCCGTACGCTCTTTGGGGTTTTTCATTGCAATGGACTCCACAGCTCCCTGAGTAAGACACAATATTAACCCACCTTTAGAGTGATGTTCTATGTAGAATAATAATTGTGGCATTTAGGAGAAATTCCTCTACTGAAATTGTCACCAATGCAGAATGAGATCACAACACAACAAACTGAAAGCACTTATAGGAAAGCTACAAAAGATTACAGAAGAAATGCTAACAATTTCAATAGTAGTAATCTGTGAACTTTAAACGTGTTTGCATACCTGGAACACCAGAAAGTTCCTTGCTTTAATAAGGATCCCCAGCTTCTCTAATTCTTCACTGTATTCTGCCAGTTGGACTACTTTCTTGTTGATTTTATATTCAGATGACCCACCTAGTAGATAATAAAAAAAGCACAAGCAGGATTAAGAAGGAAAAATACACCAACATTATCAACTGTATGAAAGTTTTAAAAAGCGAATAGCATCCGGATTATCAAACGTATAATATATTACTCTCCAAAATCATGTTTATTCTTGATATCGTAATTAAGATCCTCTTAACACCCATTTTTTGCTGCTGTTGTTTTTAGTCTATAATGTAGTTGCAAAATCTGCTGATATATATGTAAATCCATGCTGTTGACAAATAATTGCATTTCAAATTATGATCCGGTGTAAAATTGGAAATTAAAAAAAAAAAAAAAAAATTAACAACGCCTGATTAACAACGAAGATTTTGTTTTGGAATTCAGTTATCCCCGGTTATGCCACACTCTTACCCACAATAACTCTTGAGAAGATTCTCTCCTCGCCACTATCCTCCGCATACACCATGCTAACAAATGCACGGTTTGCGGCAGGTTTCCCCACAGGAGCTCCATGGATGAGATCTCGTAATGTCTTTACTCTTAGGTTGCTGGTTTTCTCCCCCAGGACAAAGCTGATAGCATCCATAAGATTCGACTTTCCTGTGGATTAAGAGGTGGTTGGAAAGCTTCAGTAAAATAAATATAAGCAATCAGAGCAAACATGAATATTATGCACATCGTGTGCTTATTAAAAAAAAAAAAAAAAACAGCAAATTGTAGTGAACAGAAACTAAAACGTAAAATAAAAGCAAAATAGTTGCAAATTTTTCCAAATTACGCCATTTTTGACTACATTTTGGAATTTAGTCTAAATTCATGACAATTCTTTATTCAGGAAATTAAAGGGACGATAAAGCAATTGGGCTTGTTGATGCTTTGTGTGTGAACTGTGTCCTCTTTTTCATTTTACAAAAGGGACAGATTTCAACAGAATTTGGCACTTGTATAAATTAACCTTGTTATATCCACCTGGCTGTCAGACCACCGACCCTGTTACTTTCTAAGAGGATCAAGCAGAGAGAGTACTTTGTCTCAGCAATAGAAATTAGACAAATTTAAGCTTTATTTTTAAGTAACACTGGTTTTGGGTTGGATGAATCCTTAAAAAAAAAAAAGAATGTATTGAGAAGAATGTGTTGAGAAACCACTTATTTTGGCTCAACAGCATAAAAAGATGTGTTTTAGGGGGACGGGGGGCTGAACCGCATGGTGGCCAGACGCATTCTGTGAGAACTCCTGCAGGATTCTTGTACTTAATGCCTAGCACTCACATCCTGCACAATTTGTGACTACCCAATCTCTGGAACCACACGTGGTGGCCAAATGTGGCTTCGTTGAAGGTCTGCCACTGCATTTACCGAAGGTATTGGAGAGGCCTAGTAGAAATACCGGGCAGGTGAAGCGGTCACTCTCACGACCTGGTGTTATCCCGGTCCCCACTGAAATTAACCCCTAACTCTAACGCTCAGATGCCAACTCATACAGTAGCCCAGACAGCACCTAGCTATCCCAAGATGGCAGAATCACATCGTGAGCACAAGCTGACGTCTGCAGAGGCTGGAGGAGATTTTTGACCGCTTTAATTAAGCAATAGCAGCTTGGATAGCACCGGATCTAGGCATAAAATAGGAGCCCAGGAAGGTGAATGAGACACCCTCAGGCAAAGCACTTGGTATACCCAAGTTCGTGCTACAAAGACGCGGCCCTTTGATCAGGCCTGGAGCTGGAGGGTTGGCCCGGCTCGCTCCTATCTTGCCACTTGCCCCAAGGACTAACCCGAGACTGCCCACTGCCTCTCAAACCAGGGAATTTGCTGAAGTTGTACCCGCTGGTGGCCTGCACACATTATTACTTACCTAGTGATACAAACCTTCACTCTTCTAAATCACATCCTAGTGGTTTCACTCACAAGATATAGTTGACTACCTAGCTTGTTACTTAAATAAGATACTGGATTTGTTCAGACAGCCTCATGTCTACGTTACCCCTGACATATCTTAATATTTCCTGTTCACTGCTGTGACATGAAGACATTAGTTTTAAGCTTGTTTATTCTCATTAACAAAATATTTTCGATGCCACACAAACTGTTATACTATGCCTTATGATCTGCTTGCACCAGCTTTTGTAGCAGTGCAACCCTGCTTTTTTAACCTATGCACGAATAAAACTATTTAAAAAAAACAATAGATGTGTTTTAAAGGTTGAAATCGATGGACTTTATTATGGACGATTATTTATTCAAACTAGATTAGTATGGAACTATGCAACTTAAAATGCATGTACTCTTTATTGGGTTTAAAGCACGATCTATTGTTATTATAAATAAATGAAAAGACTGGGACAAGTACAGAAGATAATAAAGTCAAAGTCCTCATGTACACAACTGTGGAAAAATGTGTGAGATAAGTATACGATCACATTTATCCAGCTAATACACTTGACAACCGACTCGAATTGAAATTGATTACCCATAAAGCATTATACATATATTTGAACTAGCTATATATTTTTGCACCAGTTATAGTACAAATTACATAGAATGGACATGATTACACATGGTTAAAAGCACACCCACAATGCACATTGTGATCCTTGCTACTTCCCAAGTTAAAGGTACACTCCATTGCCCAAAATGTAAAAAAATAAAAATCACTGTTTAGAGGATATACCGCCAATGAAAGCATTCAAATTGTGTATTTTTTCATTGGAAGAATATCTAAAAACTGCTTGCAAAAGCTGCAGATCTCATCCTTTGCCTTAAACCTTTGCAAATCTTCCTCTTCTTCCTCAGCCCAGACTTCCTGTGGCTGTCCAATCACAGACTTCCCAATGCAGCTCAATGGGAAGTCTTTGCAAGACAGGTGCTCCAGGCAATTGCCTGGTCTCTTGAGTTTTGCCTTTTCAGTCCATTTACATTGGATGTAAGACAAGTGTGATCCACAATGCTGAGCTTATGTTGTTTTTTTTTTTTAACTTTACTTGCTGTTTAAACTGCACATATTTGGCACTATTGTATTTCCCAGTAGATGAAAATCATCATGGGGTACCAGCTCTATTTTTTTTTTTTTGGGGGGGGGGGGGGGGGGGGGGAGAGGAAAGGATGTAAGGTCACTTCTCTGAAAGTGACAGTTCAACTTTAAATGATGTTTCTTTTGTTTGTGTTTTTCTGAGCAGATTCAAATGCCTGCTCTACATTGAATATATTAACATGTAAACAGATTTGGGTCAGTTGCAACCTGGAGTGTCTTTTAAAACAAGGACTGTGTTCTGCAAAACATTTCATGTAAGAAATCTATCCCTACATCACTTCCAGGTCACATTACTAGGAAGGGTTTTGTCTTTTTGCAGGAGGTTTCTGTATTGTGTTTACTTGTAGCACCATTGTAACTTATAAAATGTGACATTGTGTTTGTAAACAATGTGTGACTATTCACAACTGAATACACTAAACGAGGCGTAGGCGACTTTCAGCACTCCATATGTGGATTACATCTCCCCTAACGCTTTTCCAAAATAAATTACCGCCAGGTAGATTACACCCTATATACCAGGTATAGGCAACCTTTGGTACTCCAGATGTTGAGGACAAAATCTCCCCTGGTGCTTTGCCAGCATTATGTCTGCACAAGCATTTAGGACAAGGATAGGCAACCTTCGGCACTCCAGATGTTGTGGACTACATCCCCCATAATGCTCCTACACCCATAACGCTGGCAAAGCATCATGGGAGGTGTAGTCCAAAACATCTGGAGGGCCGAAAGTTGCCTATGCCTGATTTAGGGAAATCTAGTCCAGAACATCTGGAATGCCAAAAGTTGCCAACCGCCTGCCGTATATAAACCCTTTGGCACTCCATATGCTGTGGACTACATCTCCCATGATGCTTTGCCAGCATTATGGCTGTAAGAGCATTATGGGAGATGTAGTCCACAACATCTGGAGTGCCAGAGGGTGCCTGCCCATGACCTTTGCTACTGCTGGCTAAACTGTGGCTACAGTGGACTACGTTTCCCATGATGCACGGCTAGCTTGATGTTTGGCTGGACAGTAAGCCCAGGGAGGGTACATTGCCCTGGATGTGGCAGCCCTTGGCCGCCTTACTCACCGGATCCATTGGGCCCGATGATGGCCGTGAACCTGCGGAATGGCCCGATGATCTGACGTCCCTTGTACGACTTAAAGTTCTCGATCTCGATGAGTTTGAGGAAGCCCATGGCGGAGTGTCATGTGACGTAACCCGGTGGCCGTCACTCGGTAAGCACCTCCTACTTCACCGCCCGACGAGGAAACGGGACACGGGGCCCAAAAACCGCCAATTCCCCACTACGAACCCAACCTGTGCGCGCTTAGTTGTGACGTCACCGAGTGTTGTTTTTTTTTTTTTTCCTCCCCGGAAGCTTGGGGCGCTGCGCGCCGCGACGTACGACGTGCTCACGCATTAGAAGCGTGTCGACACCAAGGTGGAACGGCGCCATTTTGTTGGTTACACTTTTTTCCTCCCCTTTATAACATGAACTGCGAATTCTAAAATGATAGCAGCAAAGAAGGGTGAATGGAATGTGTCGACACCAAGGAGGAACGGTGCCATTTTGTTGGTTACAATCCCCCCCCCCTCATTATAATATAAACTGCGACTGATTAAAATAGTGCCAGCAAAGTTTTCATTTCATTCTCCCTATTCATGATGTCACTCAGTGAGAATACATCACCACTGCTATATGTTCTATATATTCTGTCATGTATTATACACATTATACATTTTAACTGTCCAAGTTCTAAAACAAAACCTAAAATTTGCACTGTGCATTTGTTCCACTGTAAGTGAAGAGTTTCTCTTTAAGAAGTTCCACCATACACAGCTCTGCCCTACAATGGGACTGGTTGGGGCCATGGCCCCAGTTGGCATTTTAAGGGGGGGGGGGCTCGCTGCGCCATTACACTGTGGTGGAATCTCGGTAAAAATAAATTTAGTAGGCCGAGATTACCACGTGGCATGTGTACGTGCATATGCTGACGTATCGATCAGTTGGTTGCACGAGGCAAGATACGATCAGTAGTGTACGGAGCATGTGCAAGAATACAGGATATAGTATTCCCCTCCTCCATTGTGCTGGACAAGCCATGCGGTCAAACAGGAAGTTAATTCTTATTTGTGTTGATTGGTTAAGAGAATGTGCGGGTGGAGCTTAATATGGGAGGAGTTATATGCCTATATAAGGAGCCTGCACTATTGTCCGGGGCTCAGAACTTGTGGTATTTTGGTGACGCTAGTCCCTCTGAGTCCCGATCGGTGATCCAATAAAGAATCTCTTCCTTCCTGAAGAAACCTGTGTCCATCTCTCTGTGCTTGGCTTCCGTCAGTTTCTCCGGTATCATTTGGTGCATTGGCCGGGAAACTCATCGTTCAACGGTAGCTGAGAGGCAGAGGCGTGAGACGGTCTATCTTTGCCCACGTTCTCTACGGCTGCACCCCTGAACTTCTGCGTGGACCTCCCTTCGTCTCGGCGCCACTGGTCTGTTGTCCAGGAGATCATCGGCCTCTACGTGAGAAGTGCTGGGGTGTCCCCGTCGATGAGTGTGAACTCAGGTTCAGGAACGAGGAGGTAAGACAACTGCTGTTTTAGACGGCAGGACCCACTAGGGGTATACCGATTGTGCGGTAGGCCCAAAGGGGTTTTGAATCTGTGTATCTGCCCCCTCTGTCGGAGGGAAGGAGCGAAGGCGCACCACTCGATCGAACGCTCTTTAGTCAGACCGTTTGATTTGGTTAGTCAGGCGGGGTCCTGGTGTAAATAGCCCTAGCCGGACACCGGTGTCTTGTCTAGACTAGCGTTCTAGGGTGTATATTACGTTCGCTAGGTCGGAGGGACCGGGAGACTAAGCGGCGCCTGTGTAAATTCGGTTCGCTAGTTCTCATCCTATCTGGGCTAAGTGGGAAGGCGTGTAAATTTGGAACCCACTAGACTTTTGATAGTGCGACTAAGAGGCGCCTGTGTAAATTCGGTTCTCTAGCTCGCTATATATGTGGTGATTGGGCAGTGTGGCTAACCAAAACGGGTGTATATAGTTTTAGGTAGTCCATTCAAGGTACTGGCCAATAGTTTAGTTGGGAATTGTAAATGTGTTAACGATTGTTTTAGTAAAGTGTATATCTTGTTAGATAGCGCGAGCTCAGCCGTCTAGCGAGAGTGTTAATAGTGTGTTGCTGTATTATAGTGCACGGTACCATAACCCTGTATATTTACTGACACTGTATATAAGTACTAATCATTGTCGTCCATTGCATGTTTAACACCATAACCACTAATAATTGTATTGTGACCTTAACTTGTGCTTTGACCTATGCTAACCGTACTGTAACCGCTAATTGTAAAAGACGATGTTACTGGGGTGTGTTATAGACGGGTAATTCATATATAGAGAATTATAGCGTGGGTGACTGTATAGTTACGCCAAAGGGCATAATATTGATTATATAGTGACTGGTGTAACAGCTGTGTGTGTACGGGAATTCCCTGAGTGTTTATTGTTATTGTGTACGTTTCACTTGGTAACCGTACCACGTGGTGCTGTTGCCAGAGGAAACGGGTGTGACTGTTGAATAGTACGCGTGTATAGTATTCGTTGTCGACGACGTTCCATTGTTAAGTATGGGTGCGTCGCAGTCAACGATTCCGGATCCCTTAGGTTGTATGGTGAAGAATTTTAAAAAGGGATTCAAAACTTGTGATTTTGGGGTTAAGATGTCTCCTGTGCGTTTAGTTACTTTGTGCACTAGGGAGTGGCCTACTTTGGTTGCGGCATGGCCGCCACGTGGCAGTTTGGATCTAACTCTGGTACAGCGCTTACACGTGGCTGTATCAGGTAGGCCTGAACTTTACGGCCAGTTTCCTTATATTGACTGTTGGAGACAGGCCGTAAATGACTCGCCAAAATGGCTCCAGACATGCCACGAGGAGCAGTGTCGCCTCATGGTAGCTAGGACTTGTTCGTCCACTAGGACTGGTGTTAGGCCCATTTTGGACACGCCCCCTGAGTCCGAGATCCCTTTGCCGCCCCCTTACTTTCCGTTAAGAAGAAGTGACGCAAACGCAGGAAGTCCTGCAGCCCTCCCCTCATTACCCCCATCCACTTCCGCTTCCTCCTCCAGTACAGGATCCACCCCCCCTCGTACTAAATCTCCCCTTCCGGAACCAGAACCCACCCCCATTAGAAACGAATATCCTGATTTGGCGCCACTTCAGACTTCCGGTCAAGCTTCATCTAGCTCGGCTCGAAGTGTTTTATTTACGACCTTTTCCCAAAACCAACCTCCCACATCCCCATACCCTATCTCTCCCCGACCGGAACCCATGACTGACGCCTCTCTACGTAGCCCCATCCAAACCCGACAGTTGACTGGTGCCCAACAATTAAAGCACTATCAGATGCCTCTTCGTCTGAATCCCGGGTCAGCTTATATCGATGCCGCAGGTCAAATGGCACACGCTGACCCAGTCTTCGTATATGTCCCATTTACCACAACCGATCTTTTAAACTGGAAGACCCATAATTCCTCGTATACTGAGAAACCACAAGCTATGACTGATCTGTTCACCTCAATAGTACAGACGCATAATCCGACATGGGCTGATTGCCAGCAGTTACTAATGACTTTATTTAACAATGAGGAAAGGACAAGAATAAATCAAGCAGCCATAAAAGCACTAGAAGATAGAGCCCGTGTTTTGAACCAAGCTAATCCAGCAGCATGGGCCGCAACACATTATCCCAACACTGATCCCGATTGGAACGTAAATGGTGCTGATATGGTTCAACTCAGAGCCTATAGAGACGCTATAATTGCTGGCATGAAAGCAGGAGGAAAGAAAGCCATTAACATGTCGAAGACAGTTGAGGTGATCCAGAAAAGCGATGAAGCGCCCAGTGTCTTTTATGACCGATTATTGGAGGCATACCGCTTGTATACCCCCTTTAATCCGGAAGACGCAGATAATTCCCGAATGGTTAACTCCGCCTTTGTCAGCCAAGCATACGGGGATATTAAGCGCAAGCTACAAAAGTTAGAAGGGTTTGCAGGTATGTCCATCACCCAACTAATGGAGGTAGCAAATAAGGTCTATATGAACAGGGATACAGAAAGTAAGAAAGAGGAAGAGCGCAAGATGCGTAAAAAGGCTGATATGCTAGCGGTAGCGATTGCAGGCGTAGATAAACGGGGCCCAGATAGAGGCAATAATAGATGGAGTAGAGAGCCTTTGAGTAGGGATCAATGCGCGTATTGCAAGGAAGAAGGGCATTGGAGGAACGAATGTCCGCAAAGAGAGCAGTACGAGAGAGACCAACCCAGGGCAGGCTACGGAAACTTTAGAGGCAGAGCGAGAGGTAGAGGAGGCCCCGGAGGGAGTAATGGTTATAGAGGGAGTAATGGGAACAGAGGAAGTGTTAGGGAAGACAGGTATATTCCAGCAGCGCAAAGGTCCCGCGATAGAGAAGGTAGGGACTTTGTAGGATTGGCTGACACGGTCATGGAGGACTATTGATACCGACCGGGCTCCATCCCCCTTGGTCGAGCGGAGCCTATGGTCGATGTATCAATAGGGGGAAAAAGGAGTGCGTTCATGATCGACACTGGTGCTGAACATTCAGTGGTGACTAATCTAGTTGCTCCTCCATCTGGAAGGACTATTACTGTGATAGGAGCAACTGGAAGAAGTGCTGAAAAACCGGTTCTTAAAAGTCGACTCTGTACATTGGGAGGCCACGTAGTAAAACACCAATTCCTTTATATGCCTGAATGTCCAGTCCAATTGCTGGGACGTGATATGCTATCAAAATTACAAGCGCAGATTACGTTCCTACCAAATGGAACAACATCCTTAAAGTTTAATGGACCTTCAGGTATTATGACTTTATCCGTACCAAAGGAAGAAGAGTGGCGACTTTATACAGTGTTGACTAGCCAAAACCCTAGGAGTGATGAGACATTGTTTAACATACCAGGAGTTTGGGCAGAGAACAACCCACCAGGACTGGCCCGCAATATTCCACCTATAAAAATTGAACTGAAACTTGGGGTTTATCCAGTGAGCCTAAGACAATACCACATCCCACAGAAGGCTAAGAAGAACATCCAATCCTATCTGGATAAGTTCATACGGTATGGTATCCTAAAATTCTGTACTTCCCCCTGGAACACCCCATTGCTGCCTGTTCAAAAGCCCGGTACAGATGAGTATCGACCTGTGCAGGACTTGAGAGCAGTCAATGATGCGGTTGTTAGTATACATCCAGTTGTACCCAATCCATATAACCTGCTTGCTTTAATTCCGGGCGGGGCTACTTACTTCACAGTCTTAGATCTCAAAGATGCCTTCTTTTGCCTCCGAATTGCCGCAGAAAGTCAATGTATTTTCGCTTTCCAATGGGAGAACGCTGTAACTGGCTCAAAACGCCAAATGACTTGGACAAGACTGCCCCAAGGGTTTAAAAATTCACCTACTCTATTTGGTTCAGCTCTTAGTCAAGATCTACTGGATTTCGAGTCTATCCCAGGAGAATGTGTATTGTTACAATATGTAGATGACTTGTTGATAGCAGCAGTTACAAAAGAAAAATGTCAGCAAGCAACGCACGATCTACTACATATTCTCTGGAAGGCAGGATACAAGGTGTCCAGGAAGAAGGCTCAGTTGTGTTTGCCAACTGTCAAGTATCTGGGATTCCATATCTCTGAAGGTCAAAGGATTATGGGGCCAGAGAGAAAAGAAGCTGTCTGCCAAATACCAATACCCAAGAATAGAAGACAAGTGCGAGAATTCTTGGGGGCAGCAGGCTTCTGTAGGATATGGATTCCCAGCTATGCGATACTGGCAAAACCTCTGTACGCAGCTATCAAAGGTACAGAGCACGACCCCTTCTTATGGACCCAAGAACAGCAAACGGCATTTGAAGATGTGAAGAAGGCTTTGATGAGTGCCCCAGCATTAGGTCTACCTGATCACACACGACCATTCTACTTATATGTACACGAGCAAAGAAGAATGGCTGTGGGAGTATTGACACAGTACTTGGGATCATGGCAAAGACCTGTTGCCTACATGTCTAAGCAACTGGATGCAGTGGCCAGCGGACTTCCACCTTGTCTAAGAGCCGTAGCTGCAGCCGCCCTGCTAGTAGCTGAAGCCGATAAACTCACTCTGGGTCAAGAACTTTATGTACGAGTCCCACATGCAGTACAGACGTTGTTGGATTACAAAGGAAATCATTGGTTTAGTAACAGCCGTATGACCAAGTATCAAGCAATGTTGTGTGAAAACCCAAGAGTGCATTTAGAGACTGTAAACACCTTAAATCCAGCTACCCTTTTGCCGCAACCTACTGAAAGTCAACATGATTGTTTGGAAGTAATGGATGAAGTATTTTCAAGTAGACCAGATCTTCGTGATTTTCCCATCCAGAACCCCGATGTTCAATATTATACCGACGGCAGTAGTTATGTGAAAGAAGGGATCCGCTATGCAGGATATGCAGTAACAACAATAGACAAGGTGATAGAAGCTCGGCCACTGGCGAAAGGAACATCAGCACAAAAGGCAGAATTAATAGCACTAACACGAGCGTTACAATTGGCTGAAGGTTTAAGAGTGAATATCTATACGGACTCTAAGTATGCGTTCTTAACCACTCATGCCCACGGAGCTTTGTATAAAGAAAGAGGACTACTGAATTCAGAAGGCAAAGAAATCAAATACGCAGCCGAAATCCTACAACTATTGGAAGCAGTGTGGGAGCCGAAAGAAGTCGGTATCATACATTGTCGAGCGCATCTGAGAGGAGATGGTGATGTAACCAAGGGAAATCGGATGGCAGATAGTGCAGCTAAGCGTGCTGCTGAATCAGGAAGACAGGAGTATGTGGGGCATATAGCTGCTCTTATACCAACTCCACTGTCTCAATGGACTCCAGTTTATACAGCTCAAGAAGAGGAGTGGTTAAAGACTGAACCGGGAAAGTATTTGGAGAACAAGTGGTATCAGCTAGAAGATGGAAGAATAGTCATACCAGCATCACTAGCGGTAGAAATTGTCCAAAATTATCACAACGGGACACATTCTGGGAGAGACAGTACTGAAGAATCTCTCAGGAAACATTTCTACATACCAAGATTGTCCAACTTGACTCAGGCCATTGTACGCAGATGTGTAACGTGTGCTAAGAATAATGCAAGACAAGGACCAGTAAAGCCACCAGGAGTCCAGTTTATGGGGGGACTCCCCATGTCCGATCTACAAATAGACTTTACAGTAATGCCTAAATCGGGTGGACATCGTTACCTGTTGGTAATTGTGTGCACCTATTCAGGCTGGGTAGAAGCATGTCCTACTCGTACAGAGAAAGCAGGAGAAGTTGTAAGATTCCTGCTACGAGAAATAATACCCCGATATGGACTACCCTGTTCTATAGGATCGGACAATGGTCCAGCTTTTGTTCACCAGTGCCTACAACAACTGACTCATATGCTTGGTATAAAGTGGAGGCTTCATACTGCATATAGACCCCAGAGTTCTGGTAAGGTAGAGAGAATGAATAGAACTATTAAGAACCAGTTGGCTAAAATGTGTCAGGAAACCCAACTTAAGTGGAACGTTCTCTTACCCATAGCTCTATTGCGAATCCGCAGTACCCCTACCAGAAGGATGGGCCTCTCTCCTTTTGAAATTATGTATGGGCGACCACCTCCCGTACTTGGTAACTTAAGGGGGGATTTGAGTCAGTTGGGAGAAGGAATTACCCGGCAGCAGGTTGTAGAGTTGGGTAAGACTATGGAGGAGGTACAGAAATGGGTACAAGATAGATTACCTGTGAATATTTATCCCCCTGTTCATAGTTATCATCCAGGAGACCAAGTGTGGATTAAAGAGTGGAATAATGTACCGTTAGGGCCCAAGTGGAGAGGTCCTTATGTTGTTCTTTTGTCTACCCCTACAGCGATAAAAGTAGCCGAAGTAACTCCGTGGATACATCACTCCAGGGTTAAACCAGCAGCAGTCGATTCTTGGCAAGTTACAGCAGACCCAGAGAATCCCTGCAAGATCCGGTTGAAACGCACTACTCAGTCGGAGTAACGAGGAATTATTGTGGATTACAAATTTTATTGTTACAGGTGTGAGTGAGAAGGCCATAATAAAGCCTGTCCGCTTACCAACACATAGTGTATAAGCCAGGAAAGTCTCGAAGGGACACCTGTGAAGACGAGCAGAACTCCATTCCCTGCAGCCCTCACATCCTGGAAGCTGAGGTTCCATCGCACGGACGAAGACTGAGGATGACGGCGAAAGATGTGCTTTTGATTGTGTTTATTTACATGTGTTTTTATATTCAGGAAGGTAGAGGTACCGACACTCCTAGCTGTGAGGTATGCATTAAGACTACGAGAACAGGTAACCATATTTCCCAAACCCTAATTTGGCATTCACAATACGAATGTAAAGGAGAGGTATCAAGATGTAGATACCTAAATATAGACTATAGTGTGTGCCATTTAGGAGTAGGAGAACCTAAGTGCTTCAGTCCAGAGTATCAACCTCGTACAATTTGGTTGACTCTCAGGAATGGAGATCCTCAGGGGACCCTAATTAATAAGACGGTGTTAGAATCCGTATATTCTTCGGGTGTTCTGCTATTTGATGCATGTAAGGCGATATCAAGTGGTAGAAAACCGTGGAATGTATGTGGGGATCTTAGATGGGAGAGGACGTATGGGTCTAATGATAAATATATTTGTCCCAGTAGTAAAAATAAATATGTAAGTCCTAGATGCCCAAATAAAGACTATAACTTTTGCCCATATTGGTCTTGTGTGGGGTGGGCGACTTGGGGACAGACAGTAGATAAAGACATGATAGTGACTAAGTTGCCGACTAGCCCTTATTGTAAATCTATGGAATGCAACCCAGTCCATATACTTATTAATAACCCCGACAAGTTCCTAGATAAGTATGGAAATTTATTTGGGTTTCAGATATACGGGACGGGTTTAGATCCTGGGACATTATTGTTTATAGGAATAGAGACTGATACGGTATCCTCCCAGACTCATCAAGTATACCATTCCTTTTATGAAGAGATGAGTATAGATAATAAGATCCCCCATAACGCTAAAAACCTGTTCATTGACCTAGCTGAAAGTATTGCCGGTAGTCTTAATGTTACCAACTGCTATGTGTGTGGAGGTACTAACATGGGAGACCAATGGCCTTGGGAAGCAAAGGAGGTAATGTCCGGTTCTGAGGCAGTTGACCAACTAATATCTACACAAGCCGATTATCATTTGAGTGTTAGAGGTAAATCTGAGTGGAGATTAAAGACCTCCATCATAGGTTATGTTTGCATAGCAAGGAAAGGAATAATGTATAATACTTCTGTAGGAGAATTAACTTGTCTAGGGCAAAAAGCTTATGATGATGATACTAAAAATACAACTTGGTGGTCGGCTTCAAATGTCTCAGAACCATCTAACCCGTTTGCTAGATATGCCAGTTTAAAGGATGTGTGGTTTGATTTATCCATCACATCTACCTGGAGAGCCCCAGCAAATTTGTACTGGATCTGTGGTAAGAAAGCCTATTCGGAGTTGCCACAGGACTGGGAAGGGGCATGTGTGTTGGGTATGCTCAAACCATCCTTCTTCTTGTTACCGATTGAAACAGGTGAGACTTTAGGTGTTAAAGTGTATGATGTGAATCATAGGAAGAAAAGGGGACCCTTAGAGATAGGCACCTGGGAAGATAATGAATGGCCTCCCCAGCGTATCATAGATTATTATGGGCCAGCCACGTGGGCAGAAGATGGTACCTTTGGTTATAGAACCCCTATTTATATGCTCAACCGCATTATAAGATTACAGGCGGTGGTTGAGATTATCACTAATGAAACATCACAAGCGCTCAATCTCCTAGTGAAACATAATACCAGGATGAGGACAGCAGTATACCAGAATAGATTAGCCTTGGATTACCTTTTGGCAGTAGAGGGAGGTGTATGTGGGAAGTTTAACCTAAGCAATTGCTGTCTTCAAATAGATGACGAAGGGCAAGCAATAGCTGAGCTTACTAGCCATATGGTTAAACTAGCGCATGTGCCTACTCAGGTATGGAAAGGGTACAATCCAAGTAGTTGGTTTGGTAGCTGGTATGAGTGGTTTGGAGGGCTTAAGGCAGTGGTAGGTGGAGTCCTACTGATTTTACTGTTGTGTCTACTCCTACCGTGTCTTATACCCTTAGTAGTTAGGTCTGTGCAAAGCCTGATAGGAAGTATAGCAGAGAGGAAGGCTGCTGCACAGATAATGGCGATATATAAGTATAAGGCTCTAGATCAAGGAGAACCAATGCAGGAAGATGAGTGTTAAAAGATTCACATCATAAGATAAGTCTGGTCTGGTTCAAGGTAACTTGCGGTGTAAGCAAAACTAAGGTTATGTGATGCCTCAAGTAATTGTAAAATATCAAGAGGCATCAAAGGGGGGAATGTGGTGGAATCTCGGTAAAAATAAATTTAGTAGGCCGAGATTACCACGTGGCATGTGTACGTGCATATGCTGACGTATCGATCAGTTGGTTGCACGAGGCAAGATACGATCAGTAGTGTACGGAGCATGTGCAAGAATACAGGATATAGTATTCCCCTCCTCCATTGTGCTGGACAAGCCATGCGGTCAAACAGGAAGTTAATTCTTATTTGTGTTGATTGGTTAAGAGAATGTGCGGGTGGAGCTTAATATGGGAGGAGTTATATGCCTATATAAGGAGCCTGCACTATTGTCCGGGGCTCAGAACTTGTGGTATTTTGGTGACGCTAGTCCCTCTGAGTCCCGATCGGTGATCCAATAAAGAATCTCTTCCTTCCTGAAGAAACCTGTGTCCATCTCTCTGTGCTTGGCTTCCGTCAGTTTCTCCGGTATCAACACAATGGCTTTTTGTTTTTTACAGGTAGCAAGCGGCTTCATAAGGGAACCGCACATACACTAAATTAGCACAGGAGCGCATTCTCCTATACATTTTACGCAGGAGTGCGGACTGTCACATAACGACATGGCACTCAGTCTTAAACTACAGGCAGCACGCTGGACATCAAGAGCCCCCATTCCCCTGAAAGGTATAACAGCAGGGATGGGGACACAAATCTGACTGGTACTTGGGATCGAGGTGGGGGGAGACATGGAAGAAGGGGGAGAGACAGCCTCTTTTTTAGGGGGCACAAGAGCTGTCAGGAGGGCAAACACGAATATTCTAGTTGGGCGGCAAGTGAGCACTGATCTGTGTGCTCTCCTTCATCTGCTCCCTCATGGGTTCTGCTGTGATTCTGGAGCCGGAATATGACATCAGGACCTTAGGGAAAGTATCCACTTCAGCTCTCCAAATCGTAGAGAGGCTGTGTGGATTTACAGGCACAGACACACAGATACACACACTGACACATATACAGATAGACACACCGATACACACACACTGACGCACATGGAGATACACATACTGACGACACAGATACACACTGACACACACATACAAATATACAGATACATACTGACATCATGTAGATACATAGATACACACACTGACACAATACAGATACATACTGACAACATGTAGATACACTGACACACATACAGATACACACTGACACACATACAGAAACAAACACACTGACACACAGACAGACACATCCACACACTGATACAGATACACACACTAACAGACATACAGATATAAATGCAGGTCAAAATGTACACTTGTATATCCACCCTCCAGTTTTCTACCTTTATATTGCTAAAGGGTGCCTTCCCTGGGTTTGAGTCAGCTCGCTGAGATAGTTGGGAGTTAGAGGCTGGCTCTTCCAGCCCAGCCCAGCCCCCCTCCTCTATTCCTTCTCCTCCTGCTCTCTTGCGCGGACCGCTCCTCTCTGCTCCCTCTGCATGGCTCCGGTCTCTGTGGGAGGAAGTGACCAGCAGTCACTTCCTCCCAGGCTGCTGAAAAGAAGGGGACCCAGTCGCTCTGCCCCCATAGTGTACGCCACAGCAGCTGCACCAGCGGTAGTTCCGTGACTGGACAGAGTCTGTGGAGAGTCTCTGTGGAATGTTGAGACATTCTCTGTGGAATGTTGGGAGTGGAAGCCAGACTGTAGCAGGTCAAGTAAGGAGTTGTAGTTCAGATAGTCTGTAAGTCAAGTATAGACAAGCCTTTTAACCCCTTAAGGACACATGACGTGTGTGACATGTCATGATTCCCTTTTATTCCAAAAGTTTGGTCCTTAAGGGGTTAAGGAGCTTGGAGGCAAAGGGAGGAAGAGAGAACGGATGATAGCTTGGCAAAACATCTGGGTAAAAAGAAGGCTATTTTATTATGATCAGTGCATGTTTGAAGGATGAAAGGGGCATGCCAGAGCAAAAAGAGAGAGAAGGTTTCAGCTAAACATGGGACAGTTAAAGAAGAGAGAGACTGAGTAAATTGTGAGGGAATGGGATTAAGGGGACACATCGTAGAGCAGAAAGAAAGGAGAAATGGCCTCTATATTTTTTTTCATGTAACTCAGATCTATCTGGATGGTAGTGCTCACGTAAAGACTGTAATATGTAAAGTATGTACAGATTTGACAATGTTTATAGATAATTAGCTGCATTTAGAAAATTGTTGAGTAGAACAATGTGTCCGTTTGTTCTACATTTTGTGGTTCAAGTTCAATCTTGAAATAACTCATGTGAGCAGAGAGGGTATCTGGGTATCTAGATTGTAAATTCCCACGGGAATAGGGCCCTAACTATCTCCTTTATTGTTTTGTCAAGTTTTGTATAGTTTCTTTGGTGTATTGTACCATTTGTCTTCTTATTTATTCCCATGGACAGTGCTGCAGAATGTGTTGGCTCTTTCTGCATAAAATATAATAATGGTAAATAACTCCTTATCTTGATATTTTACATAACTGAAACTGTAAGAGTTATATTAGATGTACAGCAGCACATTACAAAGGACAAATATGATCATATAAACTTTTTCTCAGGTTTACTTTTTTCCAGGGTACATCCAGTAACCTGATGCACATCACAAATGGCCCCAGAAAACCATTATGCATACTTCATACCACTAAAGACTTTCCTACATAGAGAGAACACTACAGAAGCCCTCTGCACAGGCGCTGCTATACATTATGTCAGGGATAGGCACCCTTCGCCACTTCAGATGTTGTGGACTACATCTCCCATAATGCTCTTGCATCCATCATGCTGGAAAAGCATCAGAGGAGATGTAGTCAACAACAAATTGAGTGACAAAGATTGCCTACCCCTACACTATGTCCTCCCGCTTTCTGAAACTCAATCTCTCAAAAACTGAGCTCCTTGTCTTTCCTCCTCCTAATACTGATCCTCCTCTTTCACTCTCCCTTCAAGTTTGTGGTACCAACATCAGTCCATCCTTGCAAGCGCGCTGTCTTGGCGTCATACTTGACTCTGGTCTCACCTTTGAGCCTCACATCCAGCATGTTGCCAAATCCTGTAGATTCCATCTTAAAAACATAGCCCGCATCCGCCCCTTTCTTGCACCAGATACTACCAAGGAGCTTGTCCATGCTCTGGTAATCTCCCGCATGGATTACTGTAACCCTCTCCTGATTGGTCTTCCCAAAAGCCGTACTGCACCCCTACAGTCCGTAATGAACGCTGCTGCTAGACTGATTTTCCTCTCTAGTCGTTTCTCTCACACCTCACCCCTCTGCCAGTCCTTACATTGGCTTCCTGTATGCTATAGGAGTCAATTCAAGGTACTAACTCACACCTATAAAGCACTGAACAACTCTAGCCCCTCTTATATCTCCTCACAGATCCATAGGTATGTCCCTTCTCGGTCTCTCCGCTCTGCCCGTGACCACCTCCTGTCCGTTGTCCGCACTCGTACGGCCAACTCGCGCTTGCAGGACTTCTCGCGGGCGGCTCCCTTCCTATGGAATAGCCTGCCTACCGCCATCAGACTCTCCCCTAGTCTTGCATCTTTTAAGAAGTGCCTTAAAACCCATCTCTTTAGGAAAGCATATGGCCTCCAAGACTAACCCTTACCTCACATACCTGTCTCTTGCCCTCTCCTAAAGGGCAGTCCACCTTATTTGATTGCAAATTCCTGTCCTAATGTGTTTTACACCCACCTCCTATAGAATGTAAGCTCGATCGAGCAGGGTCCTCTTCAACCTATTGTTCCTGTAAGTTTATTTGTAATTGTCCTATCTATAGTTAAATCCCTTCTCATAATATTGTAAAGCGCTACGGAATCTGTTGGCGCTATATAAATTGCTATAATAATAATAATACACTATGCATACACTGAAATATCTCTTTACAGTAGTGAGTGCTGCCCCAAAAGTACATTTGGCAGCCCTCTCTAGTCTCAGCACAACACTGTTATGGTTAGAAATTAATGTAGGTAAAATGTATATCTCTCTGTTATCTCATGTTTTGCATATGATGTATTTTCTGCTTTATAAGGGGTCTGCCACCCCTCTAAATAAACATTCCAAAGTTTTTCATTAACCTGAAACTTGTTTCTCAGTGTGATTTACTTCCGCGTGCACGCATTTTATCTCAAACAATCTGGACAGATACTCAAACAAACAAACACTTGGTTTGGTCCAGAACAACACCCATACTAAGAAATATGAAATACTCTTGTTAGCCCTGAGTTTTTTCTAGTGTTATCTAAGGTGTTCGAGAAGGGGGGATATTATAGGAAAATTAGTGATTGAAATGGGAGATGGATGGGGGGAGAAAAGAGGAGAGCAATTGTGTGAAGAAGAGCGGTTCCAGTGATATATGGGGACAAAAAGAGGGGAACAAATGAGGGATGGGGAAAGAAGAGGGGGACAAGTGAATTATGGGGGAAAGAAGAGGGAAACAAATAAGGGAAGAGGGGAGTGGGAAGAGGGGAGCGGGAAGAGGGAAGAGCTGGAGACAGGAAGGGTTATGTGGAAAGGGCATAATTGGGAAAGGTGGAGAGGAACACATGTGAGGGGGAGAAGTATGAATAGAGAGACACGGAGGGATAAAGAGGGGCAGATGAGAATTGGAAACACAGCACACATACACACCTGTGCATGCACATTAAATACTTATACATGCACATGAAATAGCCACACATGCATACTAAAACATCACACATATATGCTCTGACGTGCACACAGTGGCACTCTATAAAAACACACCACTAAATTCACACACTAGCACTATACACAAATACACCCGTCATTCACATGTATGTACTCAACACTCAATTTTCTCCTACATACACATTGCCATTGGGCCATCCAAACAGCCAGAAACTCTGAACTTATCATATTCCCTATGCGTCCAATTGTTTTCCACAATTTCTGGTTTAGAGCATAAACCCCTAACTAAAATTCCTTTGCAGGAGACTAAAGTATGAGTAACTAATTTATATGTATGATTTGTACTATTTTTGTTTACAATATGTGCACAGAAGATAGGTTGATAAAATGAGAGATGTTGTCCAGTGTTAATTTTGTCAACTAACAATCTTAGTCAAATTTTAGTCGTCTAAATGTTTTGAGATTTAGTTGATGAAAACAAAAAAATTCAGATGACTCAAATACGACTAAAACTAAAATGGCTTTTTAGCCAAAAGAATATGACTAAAACTAAATTGAAATTTGCTGCCAAAATTAACTCTGCACAGAGGGTCTATGAAAGGGGCTAAAGAAACAGACCGTGGCTTGAGAGAGACACACCTAGAGGGGCTGGGAGGACAATAAGAGCCATAGAGGGGCTGGGGGATGGGGCCAAAGAGACAGACCGGAGCTTGGTAGAGAGACACCTAGAGGGGCTGGGAGGACACAAAGAGACACAGAGGTGCTGGAGAAGAGGCAAAAGAGACAGATGGAGGCTTTAACTAAACCCATTAGATTTAGTCGACTAAAACCAACTGGAGATTTAATCAACTAAAATCTATTGGAGATTTAGTCGACCAAAACTAGAACAATTCAAATTACTAAAATATGACTAAAACTAAAATGGCTCTTTAGTCAAAATACTATGACTAAAACTAAATTGAAATTTGCGCCACTGATGTCATCTTGACCGTCTGATGTTTTATGCAAATGATTTAGAAGCATAAAGTACTGCTTTCTTGATTGTGAATACATGTGCCAAAGGAAATACAGGGGGCACTGGTCAATGTGGGCAGTCTTGCTTCACTAATATTATGTGATGCCAACAATGGTGGTTGGGTGGCACGCTTTTTGTGATGTTTTCCCTTTACGCTGAAATCTTGTCAGTACAGAAAGTCTATCTGTAATGCCTAAATAAAGTTATTTCACTGAGTGTACTAACTGGTACGCTTACTCCACCTGGAAATGGCTTATGAGCATACTTCTGAGCAAGACAATCCTAATTTGTGGCTTTTGTCCTGGGTTTGATCTCTGATGTCCAGCTTCTGGATATATATCTAAGACAAGCTAGCACGAGTTTATATTAATATTAGACACAAGTTAATTCTGAGCCAACTGAACTCAAACACGCTCTGCCAATACTCTGAAGTATGGCCCTGTGTGCCAGGCAAAAATAAACCCCTTTTTGGCTAGCTATATACTACTCTGAAACTAGCTTGTTTTATGCGTTTCTGGGTTCCTTCAACTGTGAATACCTCTGGAAATTATACACTACATAGCTGCATTAAGATGAATATAAATTGCAGCAGGCACAGATAAAAAGGGGGGAAACATTAGGTTGATTTTTGATGATTTGCCAACAGCTTGCATTCAGGAAGTTCGAATATAAACAGTTTTATGTGTGAGCTTTGACTGCAGCTATGTGTTTGTTATACTTTGCTTCCCCTTTGTTAGAGGCTGATGTCGTCACTGTCCCTTTAAGAGGCTGTCTGTGTATGGCCAAACCTCCCATTTCCTACTTTTCTCTTCTTGCAGCCTTGTTACATTGTAGCAGTCTCATATTCGCCTCTGTCAAGCCTTTGGTTCCCTGGTACCTACCTATTGCAGCTAAATCAAAGTTTAGGGGGTGTTCTCCAGAAACCAGGAGGGGGTCAGGATGTTTAATCAGGAAGATGTCAGTCTGCAGACAGAGACCTACCGCAGGCTGGCTAAATTCAACACTATCAGAGGTACCCCAAAACCTACCTTCTACTACAAACCATATACATGTAGATCAGATATCTCCCCTTTAAATGTGTGTTCATCACATACACCGCACCGTAGATGAAGTTGCATTCAGTTTATGGTTGCTCTGATTGAAGTATTTTATGTATGTACACCCTATTTAGAGGGAATATCTGGTTACCCCTTGATTGTGAATTTAAAAACCCCATTTATAAGTGTACAATTGATGTAGTGGGCTTTGGATAGGAGAGCATGAGCATTTACACAGTACAGAACGCTAACATATTTATTGGTAATAACTCTGATTTAACAGGACAGGCATTCTGTATGTAAGACTGTTATCAGAGATATTCACTAAAGTGCCAATTCAAGTTGTATTTGAAATTTAAGACCAAAATAGCCAAACTGGAAAAATCCTCTGCCAGCTATGCTTTCAGATTGGTTACTCTGGCCTTATTTTTGAAATGCACTTTAAATTCTCACCTTAGTAAATAACCCTGTTGGTTGTCAAAAGGCTTGTTTGAGCAGGATCTTCTTACCATTTGTTCCTGTTTGCCTAACTTGTTTCTCTACATTTACTTGTATGTTTGTATGACTCACACTGCACAGGGTTGATGACTCTGTTGGAACTTTATATATAATTTATAGATTAATATGGCAGTCTGTGTACGGCTGTGTGGATAACAGGATACCAGGAGATACAGTATATAAAAAGCGATGTCATGAGGTTAGAACAGAATGCATAACATTACATGGAACACAAAGGAACATTAAATACAAGAGAATGCTGAGGAAGATGGGAGTCAGACTGCGTGGAGCACCGACTGTTCATTTTCACTGTTTGAATTAAAGGAGCACTATAGTCACCTAAATTACTTTAGCTAAATAAAGCAGTTTTAGTGTAGAGATCATTCCCCTGCAACTTCACTGCTCAATTCACTGTCATTTAGGAGTTAAATCACTTTGTTTCTGTTTATGCAGCCCTAGCCACACCTCCCCTGGCTGTGATTGACAGAGCCTGTATGAAAAAAAAAACTGGTTTCACTTTCAAACAGATGTAATTTACCTTAAAGCGGCACTGTCATGCCGAATCCCGTTTTTTTTTTTAACCCCCCTCCCGCCTCCACTACATCCAATTGACCCCCTAGTCACCCCCAAATGCCCCTAAGCCCCCCAGATTACCTATTTTTAAATCTGTATCTTCTGCCCCGATCTTTATTCAGGGCGCCGCCATCTTTGTGTGGGTAGGTGAAGTCCCTGTGGGACACGTCATCTACCCACACTAGACAGACTGTGAGATTCCCGCACATGCCCAGTGAAACACCTGGACATGCGAACGGGAATTTCATCTATTCATTCATTCATCAGACAGACGAATGAATGAATAGAAAAAATCAGACGAACAAACTAACACTGAGTATCAGTGTTCGTTTGTTCGATCAGTTTACAACAAGGAGGGAGCTACCGACGTGCAGCTCCCTCCTTGTAATATGTAAAGACAGAAGCGGTGGGGAGCTGTGCTCCCCACCACTTCATAAGCCCCCCAGGTCCCCCCCTCACTCTATGGGGGTCAATATGACCCCCATAATAGCACAAGGGAGATTAAAATCTCCCCAATGCCCCTACTCGCTATACCGCGAGTAGGGGCATGTCCACTAAACAGTGAGCAGCCTGTGGCTGCTCACTGTAAAATCATAAATGGTAATAAGAGGGGGGGGGACCTACTGTCCTCCCCCCTGGCCCCCACCCCTGCGCGGTGGGTGGGGGCCCTAATAAAACAATAAGGGGGGGGACCTACTGTCCTCCCCCCGGCCCCCACTCCTGCGTGGTGGGTGGGGGCCCTAATAAAACAATAAGGGGGGGGGACCTACTGTCCTCCCCCCCCCTGGCCCCCACCCCTGCGCTGTGGGTGGGGGCCCTAATAAAATAATAAGGGGGGGACCTACTGTCCTCCCCCCCTGGCCCCCACCCCTGCGCTGTGGGTGGGGGCCCTAATAAAATAATAAGGGGGGGGGACCTACTGTCCTCCCCCCTGGCCCCCACCCCTGCGCGGTGGGTGGGGGCCCTAGTAAAATAATAAGGGGGGGGACCTACTGTCCTCCCCCCCTGGCCCCCACCCCTGCGCTGTGGGTGGGGGCCCTAATAAAATAATAAGGGGGGGGACCTACTGTCCTCCCCCCTGGCCCCCACCCCTGCGCTGTGGGTGGGGGCCCTAATAAAATAATAAGGGGGGGGACCTACTGTCCTCCCCCCTGGCCCCCACCCCTGCGCGGTGGGTGGGGGCCCTAGTAAAATAATAAGGGGGGGGACCTACTGTCCTCCCCCCCTGGCCCCCACCCCTGCGCTGTGGGTGGGGGCCCTAATAAAATAATAAGGGGGGGGACCTACTGTCCTCCCCCCCTGGCCCCCACCCCTGCGCTGTGGGTGGGGGCCCTAATAAAATAATAAGGGGGGGGACCTACTGTCCTCCCCCCTGGCCCCCACCCCTGAGCGGTGGGTGGGGGCCCTAAATGAACCCCCCCCCATCAAGGTGACTAGGGGTCCCAAGCCCCTAGTCACCCCCCCCCCCACCCCAAAACATTCTAACCCCTACCTACCCCCCTCACCCTAAAAATAGTGAGGGGGGAATAAAATAACTAACCTGTAAAAAAAATAATTAAACTTACCATTTGACGTCTTCTTTTTTCTAAATTCTTCTTTCTTCAGCCCCCAAAAAGGCCAAATAAAAATCCATCATACCCGTCGCACTTTAAAAAAAAAAAAAAAAAAAAACGAGCGCAAAAAAAAAATTAATCCATGTTCACCCATGGAGGGCACGCCGCGTACTGAGCTCCGCAGGGCGGGTCAAGGCTTATATAGCCTTGCCCCGCCCTGCAATTAGGCTTAGAACACACTGATTGGTTGGTGTAAGCCAATCAGAGTGCTCTGTGTCATTTTACAAGCGTGGGAAAATTCCAAAGAACCTTCCCACGCTTGTAAAATGACACAGAGCACTGTGATAGGATGGTTTTCAAGCCATCCAATCACAGTGCTGTGTGTAATTTTACAAGCTTGGGAAAGTTTTTCCCACGCTTGTAAAATGACACAGAGCACTGTGATTGGATGGCTTGAAATCCATCCTATCACAGTGCTCTGTGTCATTTTACAAGCGTGGGAAAGTTCTTTGGAATTTTCCCACGCTTGTAAAATGACACAGAGCACTGTGATTGGATGGCTTGAAAACCATCCAATCACAGTGATCTGTCATTTTACACAGCGTGGGAAAGTTCTTTTGAATTTTCCCACGCTGTGTAAAATGACACAGAGCACTCTGATTGGCTTAAACCAACCAATCAGTGTGTTCTAAGCCTAATTGCAGGGCGGGGCAAGGCTATATAAGCCTTGATCCGCCCTGCGGAGCTCAGTACGCGGCGTGCCCTCCATGGGTGAACATGGATTAATTTTTTTTTGCGCTCGGTTTTTTTTTGTTTTTTTTTTTAAAGTGCGACGGGTATGATGGATTTTTATTTGGCTTTTTTGGGGGCTGAAGAAAGAAGAATTTAGAAAAAAGAAGACGTCAAATGGTAAGTTTAATTTTTTTTTTTTACAGGTTAGTTATTTTATTCCCCCCTCACTATTTTTAGGGTGAGGGGGGTAGGTAGGGGATAGAATGTTTTGGGTGGGGGGGGGGGTGACTAGGGGCTTGGGACCCCTAGTCACCTTAATGGGGGGGGGGGTTCATTTAGGGCCCCCACCCACCGCTCAGGGGTGGGGGCCAGGGGGGGAGGACAGTAGGTCCCCCCCCTTATTATTTTATTAGGGCCCCCACCCACAGCGCAGGGGTGGGGGCCAGGGGGGAGGACAGTAGGTCCCCCCCTTATTATTTTACTAGGGCCCCCACCCACCGCGCAGGGGTGGGGGCCAGGGGGGGAGGACAGTAGGTCCCCCCCTTATTATTTTATTAGGGCCCCCACCCACAGCGCAGGGGTGGGGGCCAGGGGGGGAGGACAGTAGGTCCCCCCCCCTTATTATTTTACTAGGGCCCCCACCCACCGCGCAGGGGTGGGGGCCAGGGGGGAGGACAGTAGGTCCCCCCCCTTATTATTTTATTAGGGCCCCCACCCACAGCGCAGGGGTGGGGGCCAGGGGGGGAGGACAGTAGGTCCCCCCCCTTATTATTTTATTAGGGCCCCCACCCACAGCGCAGGGGTGGGGGCCGGGGGGGAGGACAGTAGGTCCCCCCCCTTATTATTTTACTAGGGCCCCCACCCACCGCGCAGGGGTGGGGGCCAGGGGGGAGGACAGTAGGTCCCCCCCCTTATTATTTTATTAGGGCCCCCACCCACAGCGCAGGGGTGGGGGCCAGGGGGGGAGGACAGTAGGTCCCCCCCCTTATTATTTTATTAGGGCCCCCACCCACAGCGCAGGGGTGGGGGCCAGGGGGGAGGACAGTAGGTCCCCCCCTTATTATTTTACTAGGGCCCCCACCCACCGCGCAGGGGTGGGGGCCAGGGGGGGAGGACAGTAGGTCCCCCCCTTATTATTTTATTAGGGCCCCCACCCACAGCGCAGGGGTGGGGGCCAGGGGGGGAGGACAGTAGGTCCCCCCCCCTTATTATTTTACTAGGGCCCCCACCCACCGCGCAGGGGTGGGGGCCAGGGGGGAGGACAGTAGGTCCCCCCCCTTATTATTTTATTAGGGCCCCCACCCACAGCGCAGGGGTGGGGGCCAGGGGGGGAGGACAGTAGGTCCCCCCCCTTATTATTTTATTAGGGCCCCCACCCACAGCGCAGGGGTGGGGGCCGGGGGGGAGGACAGTAGGTCCCCCCCCTTATTATTTTACTAGGGCCCCCACCCACCGCGCAGGGGTGGGGGCCAGGGGGGAGGACAGTAGGTCCCCCCCCTTATTATTTTATTAGGGCCCCCACCCACAGCGCAGGGGTGGGGGCCAGGGGGGGAGGACAGTAGGTCCCCCCCCTTATTATTTTATTAGGGCCCCCACCCACAGCGCAGGGGTGGGGGCCAGGGGGGGAGGACAGTAGGTCCCCCCCCTTATTATTTTACTAGGGCCCCCACCCACCGCGCAGGGGTGGGGGCCAGGGGGGAGGACAGTAGGTCCCCCCCATCTTTAACCCCCGCGCAGGGGGGGTGTTATTAGGTGTTTTTTTTTACAGTGAGCAGCCACAGGCTGCTCACTGCTTACTAGACATGCCCCTACTCGCGGTATAGCGAGTAGGGGCATATTATTTACTAATACTAAGTAATCTTTACTTAGTATTAGTACATTTGGCTGAAAGACCAATTCAGGTCTTTCAGCCTTTTAGTAGATAGCTCCCTGATACCGTGGGAATTAGGGAGTTATCTACTAAGCGGCTGCAAGATGCAGCCACAGCAATGAATAGGATCGGAGTTTCATTCATTAGAATGAAATTCCGATCCGAACAAAGTACCGAATTGCATCCTAACACCAATGGAGACACTCTTATCATTCTGTTAGGATGCAATTCGGCAGTTTTGCCGGCGTTCTGTCTAAGTGACAGGACTTTCGGCAATACTGACAGGAAGTATTGTGGGAACTGGGAGGAAAGCTAGGGATCATGGGAAAATTGCTCTGACCAGCGGAAATGAAGCACACTTTGCTCCTCCGCTGGTCAGAGCTGGTCAAGCGGAGGAATCCTCCATAAGGCAAAGAGTCCCTACTTTGTCTTATAATTTTAAAGAAAACTAAAGAAGAATGGAAGAAAAGAATAACAGATCCTGAGAGAGGCGGAGAAGAGGAAGAGATTGAGGAAAGGTAAGTTCGGCATGACAGTGCCGCTTTAAATAGTTGTATCTCAATCTCTAAATTGAACTTTAATCACATACAGGAGGCTCTTGCAGGGTCTAGCAAGCTATTAACATAGCAGGGGATAAGAAAATCTTAATTAAACAGAACTTGCAATAAGGAAAGCCTAAATAGGGCTCTCTTTACAGGAAGTGTTTATGGAAGGCTTTGCAAGTCACATGCAGGGAGGTGTGACTAGGGTTCATAAACAAAGGGATTTAACTCCTAAATGGCAGAGCAGTGAGCAGTGAGGCTGCAGGGGCATGTTCTATACACCAAAACTGCTTCATTAAGCTAAAGTTGTTCAGGTGACTATAGTGTCCCTTTAATACAATTATTTCTCAAAAATGATGTAATCAATTGTTTTTATTCCAATCTTTCTATTTATTTATTTGTTGCATTGCTTTATTAATTTACTAAGTTGCTTACTTACTGTATATTTCATATACACAACAGCATCTTGATTAATATGTTGCTGGTAGCAAATGATCACCGTTTGTTTTATTCACTAAACAAGGGAATGAAGAGAATTCAAAAGTGAATTGTAAAATTTAAGCCAAGATATCTGCTTTAAAAATGTATCAAGCTTGTATCAATCAAAATCTGATGTTATTTTTTAACAATTTGGCTATTTTGACCTAAACTTTGAAATTTATTTTTTAGTGAAATAACCCTGCATAAAGGGACACTCCAGGCATCAAAATGGCTTCATCTAAATTAAGTTGCTATGGTACCAGAAGGCCCCTGGAGGCAAAGGGTTAAACCATTTGTGGTGATGTCCACTCCCCTCTGGTAGCATCCGGCTCCTGAGTTTTCAGATTCAGGAAGAGCGGAGTGCCGCCAGGCAGGGGTGCCACTGATTGGCTGAAGCCGTCAGCTAAAGCTCTTAGCCAATCAGTGGCTTCCCATTCACAAAACTGTAAAGAAACGTACGTTTTCTAAGCCAGTTTTGTTAATGGGGAATCACTGATTGGCTGGGAGTGTAAGCTGATCGCTCTTAGCCAATCAGCGGCACTCTGTGCTTCCTGAATCTGAAAATTCAGAAGCCGTATGCTGCCTGGTTGGAGTGGACATCACTGCTGGAGGCAACTGTGGGGTTAAACCGTTTGAGAACGGTTTAATCCGTTGAGGTAAGAGTGACTCCAGGGACCTTCTGGCACCACCATAACTTCATTTACATGAAGTTGTTCTGGTGCTTGGAGTGTCCTTTTAAATACCGCTTCTGTTTAATTTTTCTTTATCACTAAGTAAGTGAGTGTAAGTGCCAAGTATACTTGGGGCCCTCAACATTAAAGGGATACTCTAAGTACCACAACAACTGAGCAGTGAGGCTGCAGGGATATGATCTACATACCAAAACCACTTAATTAAGCTAACATTGAAATCTGATGCCTATTACAATTGTTTCATTTACAGCATGTTTCTGCAAAAGAATAAAGATTGTTTTATTTTCTGTTTTTTTTTGTTTTTTTTAATCATCATAACCAGGTAAAGAAGTGGAGCCTGGGAAATTCTGGGATGTGATCATCATCACAGCCGCTGATAAACAGCAAGAGTTGGCCTATCAGCAACAGTTGGCCGATAAATTGGCACGAAAAGAGCTCCCCCTTGGAGTTCGTTACCATGTGTTCTCTGACCCACCAGGACCAAAAATTGGTGAGCTCTGCAACTGCCTTCATAACAGCCTTGTAGTATTTGCTGCAATGGCTGTCCTTGGCTCCCATACCAGTTCCTGGACTTCATGTCCCATGTTTCTTATTTCTGAAACATCTGGGGTACCAAAGTTAGCCTTCACTCTTATTAGTGTGACCTGATATGACTAAGGTTTCCCAAAGTCCTTTCTCAGTGTTATCAAAATAAAATGAATGTGATAAATACAAATTTTTTTTTTTCAAATAGTGTCAAAACCAAACAATTAAAGTGATAGTGCTTTGTATATGCATTGTGAGTATATACATCAAAGCACTATCACTTTAATTGTTTTGTTTTGACACCTAAGCTCTTTTTTTTGTTTGCTAAGATAAGTGATTATAAGTAGCCATGTAAATGTAATTGTTTAGTATGTACGTATAGAAAACCATTAAAAAAACACTTTGACCATTCTTTATGAAAGCCTGTAGTTGTGCTGAATTTAACAATTTACAGGATAATTCTAAACTAATTAATGTTTTGTTCTTTTTTATTATTATTATTATTGCACTGTCTGCTAAAGTGTTTGCTTGATTCTGTTTCCCTTTAGGAAATGGAGGTTCAACGCTGTATTCACTCCACTGTTTGCAACAAATGTATCCCAGTGAAATGACCACATTTAAAATTCTGTTAATCCATGCTGGTAAGTTTGTAATTTGTAAGACAGTTATTGTGTTAAGGAAAAATAAGATTCAGAAGGGGCGGGGCCTGACTGCCATGGCGGAGAGTCGCATCTTGCCTGAGCTCCTCTCCTACTCGAGCAAAAACGCTATTTTACACTACATCTAGCCAAAATTATAATTCACCCAACGACTCACCTGCCTCCCGACCTGACTGCAATCCACTGCGGCGGTGGGAAACGCGACAGAAGCTCCCCGGCAGCACAATCTGAGACATGCGGCCTAGAGCGCGATGGACGGGAGAGGCGGCCGACCTGCCAGACCGGAGTGATTCAACAGCCCAAATCGACATGCAAAAGCCCCGTGACCCCTCCCCCCCCCCCCCCTTGGACCGGCGGAGGTGATCCCGTTCCCCCCCTAGGAGGAATGCCTGCACTACTAGGTACAGGGGGAGAGACCACTGTTGCAAGGAAATCATCCAGCATGGCGGACGCCACATGGCACCATGACCCTGTCGATGGACAAAACAACCTAACGACCAGACTCAATCGAATATTTGACAAATTCTGTCAGGACCTGGAGAAGAGGAGGCATCGCACCACCTCTGAGCAAACGCTAACATACACACCATCACAGCAGGTTGTACGCCCACAGCAGACTCCTGCAAGACGAACCACCTTGCCGGCACAAGCAAAGCCGCACTGGTGTCCACCTAAGCGGCGGGACAACCAAATACTCAGACCACGACGGCAAAGACTGAACAGGTCGCAATGGACCGCTTGCCGCTCCATACCCCCTGCACTGGACAGTGACGCGACCCCAATAGCGAGAAGGTTCGGTCGCATGCACGGACGAGCACACAAGCCTGGAAAATCTGTCACAACCACTTGCCACTCTCGCTCCGGGCCGCGGCCTACTCCACGATAGACTCCTCAAGTCTCTCCCCTTCCCAGGAAGCCCACCACACAGCCAGTCAACGGACCCACCAAGAAGCCCAGAACTGAGCCAAAAACCAGATACACGACTTATGCTTCAAACGACCCGGAGGGCGTTAAAGACTGGGGCTGGTGGGGGGCTACCTTGCAGAATTTCAGCCACAAGCATAGACTCGGGGTGGGATGAGACACCCGACCTCAGATAAAACCCTAGCAAAACCACTTCTCGCCCACCTCTTACTCAACAGGGATAAAATCTCACTGATTACCCCTAGGGTCACTAGCCTGTTATCCCCCTACCATGAGCACGCTTCACAATTTATTTTACACCCATACTCACCATGTCTGATACAGCATAACACAACACTTCCCTCTTACTATAAAGCCTAGACATGATAGATCTCACCTGGACTCTAAACCATACTATAAAAAATGTGCTGTTTATTCAAATGCCATATATATATCACGCTATGTTCAAATTAATATTTGTCACTGCTGTTGTGGCATTGACAGAATGTTTGTAAACCATAAGCACACAAAAATAAAGAATATAAAAAAAAAAGGAAAAATAAAATTCAACATTAAGGGGTTACTCCAAGCACAATGTCCTCTTCAGTGTTTTGAAGTGATCATGGTGTTGGGAGTCTGTTTGTGCAGCGTTTAAGTATGAATGAGAAATTTAACGTTACTACCGGAACGTTACCTCTGTCAGCGTCCTTAACACATCATTAGCCATCCCAGAACAAGAGTTCCTGGCTGGTTAATGTCAATTCTGTCCGTATACTCTTAGAGAAGGCTTTTGACTTGTTGAGAGCGATCAGCTGACACTCAGCCAATCTGTCCTTCACAGCATTGACTAACTGAGCATGTCACTTTTAGTGTTATGGGTCTGACATAAGTGTCATTTGGAGTAAAAGGGTGAGTCGTCACAGCATGTTTAACACCTGTGTGTGAAAGAGTTCCTGGCTGGTTAATGTCAATTCTGTCCATATACTATGTACTAAAGGTCATTCATTGGCTGAGAGCGATCAGCTGACATTTTCAGCCAATGAATGAGTGGCAGGATTGGTATTTGGTTTCTGCAGCCCTGCAGAAGTCAGATATGCTAAAGTCACCATGGTGGGAGCCTCAGGACCTGGTTAGGTCCAGCTTAGTAGGTAAAATACTGGGGGACTACGCCAGTGTACACTTTGCATCACAACTATTACAGGGGCTGTAGTGGTTCTCATGCTTTGGAAAACCCTTTAAGCAATTAACTGCTCCGCTCAGAGCCAAATTGACAGGAAATAGATCTATCAGGAAGTCTTTTCTCCTGTCCTTCACAGCATTGACTACCTGAGAATGTCAATTTAAGTAGTACAGGTCAGATATGTGTCATTTGGAGTATAAGTGTGATTCATCCCATGTCATCACAGCATTTTACACCTGTGCTGGAAAGGATCAGGAATTAAATGACACCTCTGATCTGGTGAAGATAAGCCTAAACCTATATAATGCTTCTAATTTTGTGGGGTCAACCTATATGTCAGCATATACCATACATTTAGTCCATGTTTGTATATATATATTTTTTTTTACTGAATCCAGTAATCTGAAATTGCTTCCGACTCCATGACTCCATGACAGCCCTGTATTTACTATGCATTGGGGAGTGACTAGTCCAACTTTCTACGCATAAAGATGCTTATAAGAGACACAGTTTGCGACGATTTTTGCCTTTGCATTGTACTTCTCCATCCACATATGTCAGGGTTAATTTTGGAAAAGTAATGAATCATTTTAGATTGACTTCAAGTGTTCAGGTGCCCCTACATTGGAGGGAAGGAAATCTAATATTCAAGATGGACGTTTGTTGTTTTCTATAGCGGCTAATGGTACATTTTGCACACACAAACATGGCATATACATATGAGAAGTTGCTATCTGACTATTTAAATTGCCAAATCACTCCCGATGTAATATTCAGTCTCAGATTTAGTTTCTCTCTGGTTACCTGACTTCAGCTGGTTTATTGACTCCTCTTTTGTTTTACCTTTTTTAGCTGTGTCCCTCGAAGTTAAAGGGACTCCGCTCATTGAAGTGGTCTGGGGGTAGTATCCCTGTCACTTTAACCCTGCAATTGTAATTATTGCAGTTATTGATAAAGTGCAATAATTACATTGCAAGGTTAACAATGTAAGGTTCGGAGAAAAATGTCTCCTAGCTCCTGTAACTATGGGTCAGTATCACTGGCGGATCTGGGAGGGGGGGGCAACCAGGCATTTTCCCCCCTCGAGGGTCTCTCCTGCTGGCTAATGCAGGGTTGGCACTGTCCAAGCGCCAGCCCTGCAATGTGCCTTCATGGACCGGAGGGGAGATCAGATATCTTCCCTCTGGTCCCCAGGCACCATGCTGGCAGGAAGGGAGGGAGAGAAGACCCAGGAGCTTAGCCTGCAACTCCTCCTGGTCCTTCTCTAGCGAGCACGGAGCGTTGCCGCGGTTACCACGGCAACGCTCCAAATCTCGCGAGAGTGAACTCTAGCGCTGAGCTACGGGCTAGAGTTCACTCTTACCACTGGGACCACCAGGGATTCCCCACCGGACCACCAGGGATCAAGAAATGTCCTCCCTCAGTAAAGGTAAGAAAGGAAGGGGGGACATAAATGTATTTGAATTTTTTTTTATAAAAAAGCCCCCCATACCCTCCTCACTACACATTCACACACTGCCCACCCAATACATTGCCCCATACACACACTGCCCCTCGATACACACATTGCCCCCACACACACACACTGCCCCCCATACACACACTGCCCCCACACACACATACACAGCCCACCATACACACACTGCCCCCACACACACACACACACACGTCCCCCATACACACACTGCCCCCATACACACACTGTCCCCACACACATACACTGCTCCCCATACACACATTCACTGTCCCCTCACACACAATACACATTCACAACCTGCCCCACAAACACATACACTGCCCCCACACACCATACCCATTCACACACTGCCGCCCCATACACACACTGCCCCCACACACACACACACGTCCCCCATACACACACTGCCACCATACACACACTGTCCCCACACACATACACTGCTCCCCATACACACATTCACTGTCCCCTCACACACAATACACATTCACAACCTGCCCCACAAACACATACACTGCCCCCACACACCATACCCATTCACACACTGCCGCCCCATACACACATTGCCTCACACACACATACACTGCCCTCCCATACAAACACTGCCCCACACACACACAGACCCCATACACAACTTGCCCCACACACACACACATCCTCCCATACACACACTGCCCCACACACACACTGCCCCCCGATACACACACTGCCCCCCATACACACACTGCCCCCCATACACACACTGCCCCCACACACACATACACTGCCCATCATACACACACTGCCCCCCCACACACACACACTGCCCCCCATACACACACTGTCCCCCATACACACACTGTCCCCCATACACACACTGCCCCCACACACATACACTGCTCCCCATACACACATACACTGCCCCCTCACACACAATACACATTCACAACCTGCCCCACAAACACATACACTGCCCCCACACACCATACCCATTCACACACTGCCGCCCCATACACACATTGCCTCACACACACACATACACTGCCCTCCCATACAAACACTGCCCCACACACACACAGACCCCCATACACAACTTGCCCCACACACACACACATCCGCCCATACACACATTGCCCCACACACACACATACACAGCTCCCCATACACACACATACACAGCTCCCCATACACACATTTCCCCCCCACGCACACCCTGAACCTTTCACACACACTGCACCCCTCACACATTGCACCACTTACACACACCACTGCTCCTATGCCCTACTACAGCCCCATATCCAAGCAGACACCAGGTAAGTTGTCAAACTGTTCTTAAACGGTTTGACTACTTACATTTTGGGGCGGTCCCGTCACTCCTGGCACCATAACCACTACACAGTGCTGTAGTGGTTATTGTGCATGGATTATCTCTTTAACCCCTTAAGGACACATGACGTGTGTGACACGTCATGATTCCCTTTTATTCCAGAAGTTTGGTCCTTAAGGGGTTAAATAATCTACAAGTGCCCCTCCCGAGATCAGGCTCTGGATCCACCACTGGTCAGTATGTCGGAAAGATTCTGTGAGAAATCTAAACTTATGTGTACTTTTTTAGGGCTGTGGGACTTTGTTTTTTTTTTCCTCAGTCTTATTGATAAGATATAGTGTTTTTATTTGACAGCATCTGGAATTTCATGGCTTCTTTCAGCCTGGTGTCTGGATGCATTTGGTATTTCTGTATAGTGATCCAAGGTTCTGAATGTTCACCTAACACTCTATTGTTTGTATGTTCTACAAGTTGGAACTTGTAGACTACCAATACCAATTTGAAAGTGGGCCATTTTCTTCTGTCACTGATGCCTAAATATCTTGGTAGTTTCCAGGCTGTGTATCAGGTTTTAAGAAGTTGCTTCTCTGATAATGCTTATTTTCACTGTTTCACAAACACACAGGGAAGAAAACCACCTACAAGAGGGATGATTAAGTATTTCCAGGAGTTTAAAAGAATACCCTGGTAGTACACTGAGCATAGTGTGGATGTCCCATTGATTACTCAACAGGGTTTTTTTTAGATTTTCTTGCAGTTCATTAGTGTTGTTTGTGTCTATTATCTATATCTGATCTGTGTCTCACCCAGGGTGAAAATGTATTTTGGATCCTGTGCCTGGACTGTGTATTTATTTATTTATTTATTTATATTGTCTCACCATGAATACCCTCCCCCTCACACCATTCCTTATTTTAGGGAAATTTACATGCACATTCATGTACATAGACATTTATAGTCAACCCATACTTACATTCCTATAGACATATGGACATAAATGCACACGCTGTTATACGTAAACATAAACTCATAAACTCATACACAAACACACACACAGACTCCTATTCTCACACACTGACTCACACAAACTCATATACATGGGCTCATACACACACAGACTTGTGAACATTAACACACATTTATACACACACAGACATAAACACACACAAAGATTCATACACACACACATTTAAATGTCATTTTATTTGTTTATTTATTGTGAGGAGGGGGTGGTGGGCAGGGGTCACAGTGACTTTCTTTTCTTACCAGGAAAGGGATCTGAAGTTGAAACTCATCCATGGGGTCCATTGGTTTGCTGATAGGATATGTCTACTAATTACCCAGCTCAATGCAGCTCTGTACTGATGCCAGGGCTGGAGTGACATTTCATCCTGACTTCGAGCATAAGTACAAGGCACGTGAGGGAGCAATCAGCAACCCACTCGCCGCCTACTCTGCAACCACTTCAAGAAGTCACTGAGCACGCATCTGCCACACAGTACCCCTGCCAACAATGCACTGGTAGGCAGGTGCCTGCTCTGGTAAGAGGAGAATGCTCAGTGCACCATGGCAGCATTCTGTTCCCACCCTTCTTCTAAGTTATATAAAGCTAGGTACAAAGACGAGCTGATAGGAAAGGGATGGTTTATACTAATTTCAATTCTGTTTCTTGTCCTTGCCACTGTGAAGGGAGTAGCTAACCTTTAGTTTAAGCTGGCATGGCAAATGATCAGAAAATAAAAATTCAGGTCTTCTGGTTGGCTGATAAAAACACTTTGGTTTTAGCTCCCGTGCCCCAAATCATTTTGTGTAGACGTTTAGTAGAGGTAATACTGTGCTACGTGCAGTCATAATTACTTGCCTTCCAAACACTAGTGTGTCTCGCAACTTACTCTTCATATATATTAGGAGCATAAATGGCGCTGAAATGGATATATCTTGGTAGAGAAGAGAAAACTCTGAGGAAGTGGAATCAGGAAAATGTAAACAGGAGAGGGAGGTGGGAACTTCAAATATAAAAGTTAATTTAATATGTAGTTTAAGGATTGTAAGAACTTTAATAAGGCTAATATGCTATATTTTATTCAAAAATGTGGTCTTTATTTTGATTCCGTTGTTCCTTTTTTTTTTTTTTCGTTTAGGTGGTTACAGCCAACGTTTACCAAGTGCCAGTGCTCTGGGGAAAATTTTCACAGCGATGCCTCTTGGAAATCCAATTTACCAAATGCTAGAGTTAAAGTTAGCCATATACATTGACTTTCCTACCAATATGAACCCAGGAGTCGTGATAACCTGTGCAGATGACATCGAGCTTTACAGTAGCGGGGATTCCCAAGTGAAATTTGACAGGAGTGGTATAATTGCCCTTGCTCACCCATCATCACTCAGTATAGGTACTACTCATGGGGTGTTTGTGCTAGATCCACCCAACTCTGCACACCAAGAACTTGATTACAGATCTTGCAAGTCATACCTTCATAAACCTTCCATTAAAAAGATGCACGAAACCGGGGCAATACATAGTCACAAGACTTCCTCCCAAGTAGACTGTACAGGCGCACAGCTTACTGCTCAAGTGGTTTATACAGATAGCTTGTTTTACATGGATCACAGTACAGCCAACTTGTTGGTCACTTTCTTTCAAGAGTTAGGAAACATTTTATGTGAAATTGATGCATATGGGGACTTTCTCCAAGCTCTTGGTCCAAACGCTACTTTAGAATACACTGAAAATATTGCTAATGTTTCGAAAGCAGAATCTCAATTGATCGAAGTCAGGAAACAGATCTATTTTCTCCTAAGAGGTACTCCATTTACTGTCATAGTGTTAAATAACTCAAAGTTCTACCACGTTGGAACAATGCAAGAGTATTTATACCATTTCACTTCAGATAGCATACTCAGGGCAGAGCTTGGATTAGAGTCCACCGTTTTCAGTATTTTTCCAGGTCAACTTGAAAAAAAAACTAATGAGAAAGCATGTGTCATTCAAAGTATACTGGATACCAAGACTTGTGTGTCACCTTGTTCTGTAGTTGAATATTCCAGGCTAGGTCCCGAAGTTACTGTGGGAAAACACTGTATTATAAGTAACACCTCTGTCAGCTGTAGAATTGATATACCAGACAAAACCTTTATTAGTTCATTAGGTTTGATGACTGATGGACAAGCAATCTATGCAACCATAGTGTTTGGTATAGAAGACAATTTGAAGAAGAGCGTCACCTCGTTGTCGGAACTGAGTTCCCTTAGGATATTTGGAAAGGGTCTTAAAGAGTGTTTGGACTACTGGGGCATCATAATTACAGATCACCTCTTCTCTGGAGACCAAAGAAATTTGAGTTTATGGAATGCCCGCATATTCCCTGGGTTTCCTACTTTACAAAAATCTGTTGATGTGTCCATGCAAATGCTGAATAGCTTACAGACAAAATCATTAGTACAACTTGGTGACACAAAATTACTTTCAATTGAAGAAATAATGTCACACAAAGATGTCAAAGACATGCTGAGCATTAGACAAACTATTTATAGTGAAATTGTGACTCAGAGGCAAATGGAAAGGCCAGTATCATAATTGAAGGTTTAATCTGAGGTTAATCTTTGGTTACATGATGATTTTTAACATAGATTTCCCTGGGTTCCTAAAATGATGTGTAGATTCCCGTGGTCTCACGTTGAACAGGCAGATTACAAGGGTGAATCTGTAGATTTTCATGGCATGGGGCCATAATCTCCCAAAGAATGTGTCTTTCACCTGGGTCCAATAAATTATGCCTAGAATATTTAATAACAATCACAGGGTAACGTTATCGTTGTGAATAGGTACGTTTCTCGGAACCACTGAATTTAAGGTAAATAATAAGGGTGATGGATGAAAATACTTTATTGGAGAGAATGACCAATTCTATAAATTTTAATATTTTCCATGTGATTTGAAACAGATTCTCTTTTATGGTTTTAAAACAAGCAGAGGTTGATGGTATGCAGTTACCACAAAAACTAATAAAAAATAATGTACTTTCTATCTATTCTTTGAAAATATTTTATAGCTATTGTATGCTATATTGTATTGAATTATAAAATTTGGTTTGACTACAAAATTTAGGATCAGCGATAAAATAGTAGGTATCTCTTTAAATTAAAATTGTGGGCATGGTTCTTTAATACCACCATATTAATATTCATAGTAATATTTATTTTCAAATTAATATTAAATATTACATTTCACAATCAGTATTTCTAATAATAATACGATTATTTAAAAAATCCATAATTCTCACAAAATATTATTTGTAATATTTCCCCCCCCACACACAATTAGTCCATATATTGTGGACTACATCTCACATAATGCTCTTACAGCTATGCTGGCAACGCAATAAGGGAGATGTGGCCCACAACATCTGGAGAGTTGAAGGTTGCCTACCCCTGGTCTACACTAACTGTTATCAGTGCACCAGCATCAATAGAAAAGCATTTGACATTTTAATTTACATTTCGTGTGTATCAGGGAATGTTTGCTGCTACTTTTTTTAAATTAAAAAAAAATATATGTGTATATATATATATTTTTTTTTAAAATAAAAGTTTTTATTGAGATAGCTTGTTTGTTCCTTTAAACTTTTTGATATAGTTTCCTTGCCATCTCATCAGACATAAGGTGGTGATTGTAAAAAGTGAAACTGAAATATATATTAATCTAAATATATATTTTTTAAAAAGTAACATTTGCACAACATTTGCAGTATTTAACATTATCTGTTTAAAAAAAATGTGACAACTTAAAAAAAAATAAAAAAATCTTTAAACACATTTTATGTTTTCCCATGGTCCCATTTAATGATATAAATCAGGAGCATGTTGCATTCACGTAGTGCGACTACTGAGGCTGCAAACGCATTAGGCCATCTCCATAGGAAAGCATTGCTTCAGTAATTTTCTATGCGGATATTACTGACGCTGGATGTCCTCATGCAGCGTGTGAGGATGTCCAGCGTCAGTTAGTTGACCAAAAGTCGCTTAAAGGGAAACTTCAGTGCCAGGAAAACGATCAGTTTTTCTGGCACTGGAGGGTCCCTCTCCCTCCCACCCCCCAATCCCCGGTTACTGAAGGGGTGAAAACCTCTTCAGTGACTTACCTGAGGCAGCGGCGATGTCCCTCGTCGCTGTCTCAGCCTCCGCGACGCTCCTCCTCTTCATTGCGTCGGCCGGTGGGGGGAGACTGATCTCGCCCACCGGCCGAGGGGACCTAATGCGCATGCGCGGCAATGCCGCGCATGCGCATTACGTCTCCCCATAGGAAAGCATTGAAAAATCATTTCAATGCTTTCCTATGGGGTTTTGAGCGACGCTCTAGCACAGGTTTCCTGTGCTAGAACCCAGGAAGTGACCTCTAGTGGCTGTCTAATAGACCGCCACTAGAGGTGGAGTTAACCCTGCAATGTAATTATTGCAGTTTATAAAAAACTGCAATAATTACACTTGCAGGGTTAAGAGTAGTGGGAGTTGGCACCCAGACCACTCCAATGAGCAGAAGTGGTCTGGGTGCCTAGAGTGTCCCTTTAACCACCCAGAAGTGCCTCTAGTGGCTGATTGAATGTCATTAGAGGCAGTCTTCGTCCCGAAATGTAATCTTTGCAGTTTCTCAAAAACTGCAATGATTTATATTACAGGACTAAGGGGGGCAGGAACACTGCACTCACACCACTTCAATGAGTGAAAGTGGTCTGGGCTCCTTTAGTGTGTGTTTCTCTGTATGTTTGTATGTGTATGTGTGTATGTGTATGTGTGTCTCTGTATGTATGTGTGTGGTGTGTGTGTAAAGGATCTTGCTATCCGTGCAGCGCTGATCCTTGTAGCATCTCCCGAAATCCAAGCTGAAAAGACTGAAGTAGTGATTATAGCTCCCAATCCCCCAAACATGAGTCGAGACTTCATGAAGGGGTAAAACGAATGTGTTGATGGCCAAACTCAGCCCTTTTATGATGGTCTCCCAGCAAGGGAACTCCCACATGGGACCTTGTGGAAGACTGTAACAAAATATGCAGAACCAATCAGTATACAGTACAATTCTTATACACACCCACAGGAAGAGTGTAACCCCTCCTCTGTATCCTTGAGATAATTAACTAACCCCTCCCCTCTATCCTGGAGATAATTAGCTTAAGTGGTTGCAGAGAACCTAATTATCTCCGGGCAGAGAGAAACATGTGCTTTTTACCTTTTAACAAAACTGTATTAAAATCAATAACTCATGTTTCGCTGAACGAAGTCCCCATGTTCCACACCCCCCCAGATAGCTTGGATCTGAGCGCATATTATAGGCGAATAGCGCTCAGATCCCACGAACACAGTTCTCAATAACGTCGAGTAAAGTTTAAGTTCACCAGCTGTAATGGAAGTTAAACTGCACGAACCCACATACGAGTGTAACAGGGGAAATGTACAATCCAAGCAAGTAAGGCGAATGATGTGATCCAGAGACAGAGGGCTCTGTCCCAAGTGCCTTAAGACCCCATGACTTAACGGGCCAGCATCCCAGGGTAAGAGGCTAGTGTCAGGGTACCTGTTGTCTCTACCTCAGAGGAGGTGAGATGCTGAGAATTCCGTCCTCTCAGAGGAACTGACTCACTCGTTCCTCGCGGTCATTTCGGCCGTTTACACGCCGGACGCCTCTGATCCGCCTCCTTTTATGACGCGGCTCTAGTAGCCGACGTCATGACGATTTGCCGTTCCAACCTGTCAATCAGTCCTGAGCTCGAATCAGGACTCGTCGGGGGCGTGATCATCTATCTGGAACCAGGGTATATAATGAGGTTTTGTGTATTGGTTCATTGCCCTGTCGTGGTTCTAGCTAGTCTAGTCACTCAGCGCTCTTACCTCTGTTTTACTCTTTGGTTCTGATCCGGCTTGTTTATTCTACTCTGCTTACCTCTGTTACCCTTTTGACCCGGCTTGTCTCTCGTTTACCTGCTCTCTCGTTCCCTCGACCTCGGCTTGTCTCTAGACCATTCTTTGCTTACTCCTTACGTTAGTCCGGCCATTCTAAGGTCCGGTATACGTACCTACTACCTGTTTGTACTCTGCGTGTTGGATCCCTGTCCCGATCCTGACATTACGACAGGGCCATGGATCCTGCAGGTACAAACTCTCAGGTCGGTTCTCCTGACTCTAGATTTGAGGCTATGGATCATAGAATGGACCAGATGGCTCTAGCATTGCAAGCCTTACTATCTCGTTCTAGTAACCAATCAGAAGAGATGCGTACTGCTTCCGTCTCTCCTGTAAGTTCAGGCCTAGAGGTAGCCACAGTAGGTGCTTCATCTCGTATAACTCCTCCTATACGTTATGGTGGCTCTCCGGATACGTGTCGAGGTTTTTTAAACCAGATAGGTATTCATTTCGAATTACAACCCCGCTCCTACCCTACAGATAGGGCGAAAGTTGGATTTATAATCACACTACTCATTGATAAAGCTTTGAGATGGGCTAACCCTTTGTGGGAGAATGATAATCCGTTAGTCTATAATTATAATGCCTTTGTTACTGCTTTTAGAAGGACTTTTGATCCTCCAGGTAGAAAGGTTAATGCTGCTAGACTACTGTTACGTCTTAGACAACATAACCAAACCCTTGTTGATTATGCCTTAGAGTTCAGATCCCTGGCAGCAGAAGTCAAGTGGAATGAACAGGCTTACATGGACGTATTTCTAAACGGACTATCAGACCAAATTCTAGATGAGGTTGCCACAAGAGAGCTTCCTGAAAATTTGGAGGATTTAATTTCTTTTATTTCACGAATTGATGAACGGTTAAGACAGAGACAGAACACTCGAGATAGAACCCGTAGACCTTCCTTTAGACTAGCTCCCACATTTCAAAATCCTGAATCTACAACTTTAGCGCTTCCTGAACCTATGCAGATAGGCAATACTCGTCTCTCAGAAGAGGAGAGACAGTACAGGAGAAGGGAGGGGTTGTGCATGTATTGTGGAGCAAGAGGTCACCTACGCCTAAATTGTCCTAACCGCCCGGGAAACGCTCGCACCTAAGTTCCTCCAGAGGACAGGCCTTGGGTGTTTCTATCTTGTCCTCTATACATGACTATAAAGATCATAGGCTTCTACTACCTGTTTCTTTAGTTTGGGAGAAGGGAGTACTTAATACCATGGCGTTGATAGACTCCGGAGCTGCTGAAAGCTTCATTGACTGAACCTTCGTCACTAAACACTCTATCCCATCCCAGCTAAGGGATACACCCTTGGCCGTTGAGGCCATAGATGGTAGACCATTATCTGAACCTGTTATTTCTCATGAGACCTTACCTCTTAACTTAACTATTGGTATCCTACACGAGGAGGGTATATCTCTTATGCTCATTTCATCCCCTTCTGTTCCTATAGTCTTAGGGTATCCTTGGCTTAAGAAACATAACCCCATTATCGATTGGGAATTGGGTGAAATAATCTCTTGGGGCCAGGGTTGCCGAGACAGGTGCTTACAGAAGGTCTCACCGGTTTGCGTAGCTGACACACTGGTTAATTCTACCCAGTCTTCTGACTTACAAATACCACCCCTATACCTGGATTTAAGGGCAGTCTTTGACAAGAAGAATGCTGACACTCTACCTTCACACAGGCCCTTTGACTGCAAGATCAGACTCTTGCCCGGTACCATGCCTCCGAGGGGCACGGTATATCCTTTATCTACTAAGGAGAACCTAGTCTTAGAGGAGTATATTCGTGAAAACCTGGACAAGGGATTCATTAGGAGATCCTCCTCCCCTGCCGGGGCCGGGTTCTTTTTTGTGAATAAGAAAGATGGTACATTAAGGCCTTGTATTGATTATCGGGGATTGAATAAAATAACTATTAGAAATGCCTATCCGATCCCTTTGATTACTGAGCTCTTTGATCGTTTAAAGGGCTCCAAAACTTTCACCAAGTTAGATCTCAGAGGGGCGTATAACTTGGTGAGAATCCAACAGGGAGACGAGTGGAAAACAGCTTTCAATACCCGTTACGGGCACTATGAGTACACGGTAATGCCTTTTGGTCTCTGTAATGCACCAGCTGTATTTCAGGATCTGATTAATGAGGTTCTTAGGGAGTTTCAACATGATTGCGTTATCGTATACCTAGATGATATACTTATACATTCTAGTGAGATTGAGACTCATCACAGACAAGTCAGAAGGGTATTGCGCAAACTTCTACAACATGGATTATACTGCAAATTGGAGAAGTGTAGTTTTGACCAGTCTCAGATAAACTTCCTTGGGTACGTTATTTCTGGGGATAGGGTGTGGTTGAGTACCAGAAATATTCGCTTGAAGGTTCCCTCTATGAAATTTGCGCCTCGTTTCATTGGTCCTTACAAGGTTCTGACTCAAGTTAATCCCGTTGCGTATCGCCTTGCTCTTCCACCTGGCTTGCGCATCCCCAACTCCTTTCATGTTTCCTTGTTGAAGCCTCTAGTTTGTAACAGGTTTTCCTCCGCTGTACCCTCCCCTCGCTCTGTTCAGGTTGAGGGCCAGGAGGAGTATGAGGTCAACTCCATCCTCGATTCTCGAATTTCTCGGGGGAGGTTACAATATCTTGTGGACTGGAAAGGATATGGTCCAGAAGAGAGGTCCTGGGTGGTCCAGGAGGAGGTGCATGCTCCTCGCCTCCGCAGGGCTTTTCATTCCCGGTTTCCGTCTCGTCCCGGTTCCTTCCGCCCGGTGGGCGTTTCTGAGAGGGGGGGTACTGTCAGGGTACCTGTTGTCTCTACCTCAGAGGAGGTGAGATACTGAGAATTCCGTCCTCTCAGAGGAACTGACTCACTCGTTCCTCGCGGTCATTTCGGCCGTTTACACGCCGGACGCCTCTGATCCGCCTCCTTTTATGACGCGGCTCTAGTAGCCGACGTCATGACGATTTGCCGTTCCGACCTGTCAATCAGTCCTGAGCTCGAATCAGGACTCGTCGGGGGCGTGATCATCTATCTGGAACCAGGGTATATAATGAGGTTTTGTGTATTGGTTCATTGCCCTGTCGTGGTTCTAGCTAGTCTAGTCACTCAGCGCTCTTACCTCTGTTTTACTCTTTGGTTCTGATCCGGCTTGTTTATTCTACTCTGCTTACCTCTGTTACCCTTTTGACCCGGCTTGTCTCTCGTTTACCTGCTCTCTCGTTCCCTCGACCTCGGCTTGTCTCTAGACCATTCTTTGCTTACTCCTTACGTTAGTCCGGCCATTCTAAGGTCCGGTATACGTACCTACTACCTGTTTGTACTCTGCGTGTTGGATCCCTGTCCCGATCCTGACAGCTAGCAATCCGGCTCTTCCAAGCGATAGGGGGTAGGGCATTTTGTCACATGCAGACCCAGTGACAAAAGCCATTTTGTCACAGTGTGTGTCTCTGTATGTGTGTGTCTGTGTGTCTGTGTGTGTGTGTTTGTGTCTGTGTATGTGTGTCTGTGTCTCTGTATGTGTGTGTGTGTGTGTATGTGTCTGTGTCTCTATGTATGTGTGTCTCTGTATGTGTGTCTCTGTATGTGTGTCTCTGTATGTGTGTCTGTATGTACGTGTGTGTCTCTGTATGTGTGTGTGTGTCTATGTATGCAGTGGCGTACACACAATCCATGGGGCCCCGCATGTATGTGTGTGTGTGTGTGTCTGTGTCTCTGTATGTGTGTGTATCTGTGTGTGTGTGCCTGTGTCTCTGTATGCATGTGTCTGTGTGTATATATGTATGTGTCTGTCGAGGGATGTGTGTGTGTGTGTCTGTCTGTGTGTGTGTGTGTGTTTGTGTGTGTGTGTCTGTATGTATGTATGTATGTGTTGGGGGGATGGGGGGGGGGCATGGATTGGGGGAGAAGGGGGTGCACGGATCAGTTTCGCTCCGGGGCCCCATGGATTGTGTGTACGCCACTTCCCACACTTGTAGAAACAGACTAAGAGACGCTCAGTGAAGCAGTGGGTACCAAGGGTTGAGGTTCTACGCTCTAATAAAGAGATACATTGGTTATCTCTAGGGAGGAAACATGACAGTCTGGTCCCTCTGGCTAAAACACTTCCAAGTGGCTAATTCAAATACATACTATGACCGTGACAACTTAACTAGGTATTCGCACCACACCAGAACATGAATATCAAGGTATCCACTCTAACCAGGTGGCAGATGGGGAATATTGTTATCTAAAATATTTAGTAGAAGGCACATGGTGAACCTCCTATCTGTTTTTATACTTTAACAGTTATATTTCTTTGCTTATTGATACCTACTCTACTATATGGTTTTACATGATATACTGCATCATGGGTATCCTTTTTTTTTTTTACTTCCTTTTTACCCCTTTACTTATTTTACTCTAAGCCCATGAAGTATTGATATTCTAGTCCATGTTACGTATGAGCTTACCGCATATAAGTATGATATACACACTGTGTTTGATATTGGCAGAAGACAGCGACACTGCCTCACTCATGTATCCTGACTTACTCATTCCTTTTACCATTGTATTTACTTTGGACTTGTAGGAGCATTGATGACCACGTCATGTTAATTGTTTTTGACAAAAAAAATCCCATAGTAAAATCCCTATAAAGCAGAGAGAATTATTAACCACTTTCACACTGCACAAACATTTTCTAGGGATTTCCCACCCCAATGAAAGCAGTACATGGCTTGCTTTTCTTCTATCTTGATGTCAAAGTATGTAATTACCCTAAACTATATACCCTTAAAAGAAAAACTACAAGATAATTTTTTCATATCAGAATAAAACTTATTGCCTTCAATTTCCAAGATGACTTTATAGTTGAGAGTGTTACCTGAGTGAACTTACACTGGGGCAGCTAAAAATGCTTTTTTCTATACTGTATACTAAATGCAATTTGTGTTTCAGAAGAATATTTCACGTCTGGTCAAAATTTTCATTTATTCTGGAAATTTAAAAACATCTCTGACAAAACACCTCTAATAATTCCGATGAATCATTGAAAGAGTTTCAGTCCTAAATGCTGTGGCAAGTCTAGGATTATTGGTGAACTTGGCAGAATCCTTCATATCAGATTAATTACTGTAGACAAGTGTCACGATAGAAAACAACCGAACATGCAGAACAGTCACACAGGACAAAGAAAAGGATAGGTACGTATTACCGGACCTTAGAAAGGTTGGGCTTAAAGGGCAGGGTTGGATTAACATAGGGACTAATGGAGCTGCAGCTCCAGCCCCAGCCCCATGCTCATAGTATAGGCCTAATGATTTAAAAAAAAAAACAAAAAAAACCACTTTTTTTTTTTTACACACTTTTTTCACATACTCTTGCTTAAGTATGGAACCTTAAGAAGGATGTAGGGGAACATAACTTGTGTGGACTTGCTGACAATTAAATAAGTTAAGGTAATGGCTGACTTTGGTCTCTCTAACACTGTTGCATGTCCCCTTTTTTTCTACACTCACTACACACACCTTTTCTCTGTTCCAGACTATAAACCAGGCGCTTTTGCCTGCTAGTAAGAAGGTAAGGAGACAAGTGGACATGTGAGTGCTAGGGGACAGTCCTTAGAAAGCATAGAGCTAGTGAATCATTAGACGCATTTATGCCAAGCTCAGGGAGCTGTCTGCTTAGTATGCCCATAGTTGGCCAGCCTGCATGATTGGCATGCATTCACGCAGAGGCGGCTCTCTAATTAGGCGGTTTAGGCGGCCGCCTAAGGCCTCGCGCTGTCTGGGGCCTCGCGGCCGCCTAAACCACCATAGGGCAGACTGACATGTCGGATCCTCGAGGAGGAGGGGCCCGGCGGCTTACCCTTTATGCCGCCGGGTGTGAGGCCCCTCCTGTCAGTCTGCCCGGGAGAGCCAGCCTTCAGTCTGCAGCTCCGCTGCGTGTGAGCTGCAGAATTAAGTGTCTCCCGATCTCTAGCCAATCAGAGCGTTGCCGCAGGTTACCACGGCAATGCTCTGACAGGAGATCGCAAGAGATTCACCATGTGGTCTGCAGCTCACACCCGGCAGAGCTGCAGACCGGAGAGCCCACTGGACCACCAGAAGTCTGCCACCACTGGACCACCAGGGATAAAGGTACCTCACCCTGCCACCCCACCTGTCACCCCCCCTCGTCCTGCCACCCCACCTGTCACCCCCCAACCCTGTCATGCCACATGTCACCCCCTCACCCTGCCTCCCCACCTGTCACCCCACTTGTAACCCCCTCTCACCCTGCCACCCCACCTATCACTATCCTATCACCCCACTCTCACCCTGCCACCCCACCTGTCACCTCCCTCACCCTGTCACACCCCTCTCACCCTGTCACCCCACCTATCACCCCCTCTCACCCTGCCAACCCACCTGTCAACCCCCCCACCCTGCCACCCCACCTGTCACCTCCCACTCACCCTGCCACCCCACCTGTCACCCCCTCTCACCCTGTCACCCCCTCTCACCCTGCCACCCCACTTCTCACCCTGCCACCCCCTCACTCTGTCACCCACCCTGTGATCCTCCTTACTCTGTCACCTCACCCTGTCACTCCCCAAACAATATGTCACCCCTCTCAGCCTGTCACTCTGTCACCACCCCTCACACTCTTTCACTTCCCTACACTATGTCACCCCCTCACACTATGTCATTTTCCCAACACACTCTATCACCTCTCTCCGTACACACTGACACCACTCTCTGCACACACTCACCCCACTCTCGGCACACACTGTCACCCCTACATACACTATGTCTCTCCCTCGAAACACACGGGCACCACTCTCCGCACTCGGGCATCTCCCTTCATTCTCACTGTCAACCCTCATCACTCTGGCACCCCCCTCCATACTCACTGGCACCCTCCTGCTCTTTTACACTCACCCTGCCACAGTTACCCCTTTACTCACCCTGTCACCCCCTGAAGGCAATAATTCTACACACTGTCATAAAACATAGCTTTGCCATAAACTCGGTGCCAAAGGCCACAGTAAGTACACAAACATGCACATGCTCAGAGAAACATACATACATATACAAGGATACTCACTGTCAGACACACACTCTCAGGCACACACAGGTAGACAATGCAACGATGTATACAAAGACTAGCTCTCTATATCCAGTGCTGCAAGCTCCCCCTTGAATATATCTAAAGCGTCTTATACACACAAAAATCAACTGCTATTTTTTTCAATAATGGTGTTAGTGGGGGCCTCATGTATGAGTTTCGCCTAAGGCCACGCCAAGTCTAGAGCCGCCACTGCATTCGCTCCAGGCTGGCCTTCCAATTCTTTTGGGCGACATGCCTTCTTTTTGGACATGCTCGCCCCTTTCGGCAGTTCTGGTTACGTGATTCGAGTCAGTGGAGTTTTACCCCTGCCCATTAAAGTCCTGATTCACCAGACACTGCTGTTAGGGGGTAGGGATTTACTTGAAAGATGAAACCATAAATTAGAGAGAGATTAGCATAGGGTATGTGTTCTCATAGCTGCATCCTAGGAGTTTTTCTCCGGCACCATCAGATACACAAGGTATTACTGTTTTAGTGTTTTTGGAAGATAAGATTCTGTAATTAGGCCCATCATAATTGTCAGCACCCGGCTCTTAATTTGGCCCTGTTAAAGGGACACTTTAGTCACCAAAACAACTTTAGCTTAATGAATCAGTATTTGCGTGTAGATCATGCCTCTAAAGTTTTATTACTCACTTCTCTGCTATTTAGGAGTTAAATCACATTTGTGTCTGTTCATAGAGGCCTAGCCACACCTCCCCTGGCTGTGACTGACACAGCCTGCATGAAAACAAACTAGTTTCATTTTAAAACTGATGTAACTTAATTGAAAAGTTTTTACCTCCTGCTCTGTAAATTAAACTTTCATTACATACAGGAGGCTGCAGGGTCTAGCACGCTATTAACAGAGCAGGAGACGTCACATGCAGGAAGGTGTGATTAGGGCTGCATAAACAAAATGTTTTAACTCCTAAATAGCAGAGAATTGAGCAGTGAGACTGCAGGAGTATGATGTATACATCAAAACTGCTTCATTAAGCTCAAGTTGCCTTGGTGACTATAGTGTCCCTTTAACGTAAAAAGGCACAGAGAAACAGCAAGGTCAATAATTAGCCAAAGGTCAAGGATAACAGTGATAAACAAATCTCTTGGAAATCAGATAAGTCAAGGTCAAGGATACAGAAATCAGAGTAGTCAGGACAAAGATAAAAAAAAAACTGGTAAGAAACAGGATATAAAGCACCCTCAGATAACCAGCAGGAAACCACAAAAAAGACAAGGAACAGATGTGCAACTCAAGTATTTATAGGCCTCGGGTGTTGGCTTGATAGCGACGCCCCCAAAATGTGAGTGGTCGTCAGCAATGATGAGATTTTAAGGTCATTAAGTGGCCATGAATTAATGATGTCATTAAATGGGTGGAGCAAAAGCATCTGGTGTCCGTAACGCTGTCATAGGTGTCTGAGGATGTGTAACTGATGTGGTGCCTGTTTGGGTAGGTAGAGGCACCAGGTGACTGGCGTAATGCAAGGGTATGAATACTTACAGTAAACAACATCAGGAATCTCGAACAGATATCTCTTTAGCATCTAATGTTTCTAATACCCCACCTCCTATAGACTGTAAGCTGGTTTGAGCAGGGTCCTCTTCAACCTATTGTTCCTGTAAGTTTTCTTGTAATTGTCCTATTTATTGTTACATCCCCCCCTCTCAAAATATTGTAAAGCGCTACGGAATCTGTTGGCGCTATATAAATGCCAATAATAATAATAATATAGATGACTCTCTTAGTCAATGTAGCAGCTGCCTTATATGTTAGGGAAATGTAATGGAATGGTGTAATGGTGTAAACCAGGGATGCCCAAAGGATAGATCTCCAAATGTTGTAGAACTACAAGTTACATGATGCTTTGCATGCCTTTAGAATGACAAAACATCATGGAATCTGTAGTCTTAAAACATCTAGGGATCTACCTTTTGGGCACCCCTTATGAAGATGATGATGATGATAAAATTCTAAAGAAGATGTCTAAGAACATATTTCACAAACTCTGTAGAATATTCAGGAACACAAATTGAAGTGCATAACTTAGTGTGTATTAAAATTGTTTGTATTAAATCTGGTTTTACGTACAGGGGAATTGTACTTTTAGATGAAGAAGATGGTACATTTTCTCAGTGGTTTGCTCCTTGTAGTGGATGCGTGGATTAATTATTTTGTCCTCGTGAAGAAGAAGCTTTTCCCAACATGCAAAATTGACTTCTTAAAATGCAACAACAGTTTGTATGAGAATATAACAGTGTTTCCTGTATATGTAACGTTTTCCCTACGTCAGATCTCATTTACCACGTTCCTGCCAAGTTCCACAAGATTGCCATGTCCTTCTCTAAATAGCTAGCATCCTGTTTTGCTTGTTATCTTACCTATTTACTTATGTATTTATTTTTGCCAAATACTAGCATGTGACTTTTGAAATTATTTATTAACAGATTAATCAGTAGAGTAATCAAGAGAGATTTTACAGAACGATAACTCGCTGCAATCTATCTTCAAGCCAATTCTCAATTCAAATATATTCAAATGCAGAGAGTCCAGGCACACAGATTCCATCATACTGCAGACTTTTTTTCTGGAATAAACACAACATGACAAAGTTTCGGCCGATATAGACTGCCTTTCTCAAGTGGAGAAAGTATTCTAGTGGGTTTGCCATCCTCTGAGCATGGAGCACCAGAATATGGTTTGGATTAAATACCTCGTAGGATGTGTGCAGCCCTGAGAGGAAACATGTTCATTTCAAATATAGTCCTTTGTCCTAAATTGTGATACATATGTACAAACACACTTAAAAGGACACTATAGGCACCCAGACCACTTTAGCTCATTGAAGTGGTCTGGGTGCAGTGTCCCTTTTGCACTTAGATGCCAGCTTGTCACAGAACTCGGAGGTGGCGGAGCCATGAACCAGCGCCAGGGACCACTCGGAGGTGGCGGAGCCATGAACCAGCGCCAGCGTTGGGATAAGGTGAGTAAATAAAGGGTTTTTAATAATTTATTTACCTGGGGGGGAGGGGGGCACACGAAGGAGAGGGGAGGCAGGGAGAGCAATAAAACTACAGCTTCCATGATTCTTTATAATTCTAAAGGCATGCAAATTATCATGGGAGTTGTTAAACAACATCTGGAGAGCTACCTTTCAGGCATCCCTGGCCTACAGTGTCCCTTTAAATTTAAAATTCACTTTGAATACTCACTTTATCAAATAACCCTGTATATATGTTGTGTATAGGCTATGTGTGTTGCAGTGGCGGATCCAGGGGGGGGGCAACGGGGCAATTGCCCCCCCCGAGAATACCGACGGTCTCCCTCTCCCTCTCCCTCCCCCGCCAGCCCTGCAATGTGTGTGCGGACCGGAGGGGAGATCACAGATCTCCCTCCCCGGTCCGCAGGCACTGTGCTGGCGGCCGGCGGGGGAGGGAGGGAGTGAGAGGGAGGACCCAGAGGTCAGGCTGCAGCTCCTCCGGGTCCTCCTCTCGTGAGATTTGGAGCGTTGCCGCGGTTACCACGGCAACACTCCAAATCTCGCGAGAGTGAACTCTAGCCTGGGAGCGTGGGCTAGAGTTCACTCTCCCCACTGGGACCACCAATGAATCGCCCACCGGACCACCAGGGAAATGTCCCCCTTCCCCCAGTAAAGGTAAGAAGGGAGGGGGGACATAGAATATTTATTTAAATAAAAAATATATATATATATTAAAAAAAAAAAGCCCCCATACCCTTATATCACACACCCACACTGCCCCCCATACACCCACACTGCCCCCATACACCCACACTGCCCCCCATACACCCACACTGCCCCCCATACACACACACTGCCCCCCATACACACACACTGCCCCCATACACACACACTGTCCCCCTCACACACACACTGCACCCCTTACACATTGCACCACTCACACACACTACTGCTCCTATGCACTACTACAGCCCCATTTCCCAGCAGACTTCAGGTAAGTTGTCAAACTGTTCTTAAACGGTTTGACTACTTACTCTGGGAGGGGGTCCCGGCACTATAGACACCATAACCACTACACTGAGCTGTAGTGGTTATTGTGTCTGGATTATTTCTTTAAATAATCTACAAGTGCCCCTCCCGAGATCAGGCTCTGGATCCGCAACTGGTGTGTTGTGTATATTTTCAGCCTCCCCACTAATTTCAATATCAAAAAAGCTATTTATTGTTTCCCCCCTTTTCCTTTTTTTAGATAGGAGTCCTCACCAGCAGATTGAGACAAAGAAGTATTCTTGATGATCACTGGGCAGTTTCTGTGGTCTGCACCTCCGTCCAGGGTTGGTGCAAGGATTTTTGTCTACACAGGCAAAGACGTATACCCCCAATGAAAATGTGTGCAATTAATTGTGCATTGTTTTCATTGGGGGTATATCTGAAAGCAGCTTGCTAAGGCTTCAGATGTCTTTTCTGATTCATTTGCAAGTCCTCACTAAAGCGATTAGTGCTTTGGCGTGTCAGATATCAGGAGTTCCTGTGGACGAAATAAAGAGCGCTCCCCCTGGCTCCCAGGGAGCGATTGTTGCACACTGTCTGAGGCACCTCCCTCCAAAAAGCGATCTTATAGTTGGTCTGAAAGTGGAAAAACTTGGGGTAGATGTTGACTGGGAGTTGGGACTAGACAAGGCTGGACCGGAGTTCCAGAAGAGTTGCACATAAGTCCCACTAGACTCTGGACTCCGATTACTGCTAGGAGAAGGCCACTTCGGGGTAGTTGGCTTGGAGGGAAAGGTGTGAGAACCAGGAGTAGTGAGAATAGTCTTTAGGTGACAAAATATGGGAAAAGTTATTAACATAAGGCACTTTTGTCACATACAGTTGCAAGAAAAAGTTTGTGAACCCTTTGGAATGATATGGATTTCTGCACAAATTGGTCATAAAATGTGATCTGATCATCATCTAAGTCACAACAATAGACAATCACGGTCTGCTTAAACTAATAACACACAGAGAATGAAATGTTGCCATGTTTTTATTGAACACACCATGTAAACATTCACAGTGCAGGTGGAAAAAGTATGTGAACCCCTAGACTAATGACATCTCCAACTGGAGTCCAATCAATGAGATGAGATTGGAGGTGTTGGTTACAGCTGCCCTGCCCTATAAAAAACACACACCAGTTCTGGGTTTGCTTTTCACAAGAAGCATTGCCTGATGTGAATGATGCCTCGCACAAAAGAGCTCTCAGAAGACCTACGATTAAGAATTGTTGACTTGCATAAAGCTGGAAAGGGTTATAAAAGTATCTCCAAAAGCCTTGCTGTTAAGATAAATTGTCTATAAATGGAGAAAGTTCAGCACTGCTGCTACTCTCCCTAGGAGTGGCCGTCCTGTAAAGATGACTGCAAGAGCACAGCGCAGACTGCTCAATGAGGTGAAGAAGAATCCTAGAGTGTCAGCTAAAGACTTACAAAAGTCACTGGCAAATGCTAACATCCCTGTTAGCGAATCTACAATACGTAAAACACTAAACAAGAATGGATTTCATGGGAGGATACCACAGAGGAAGCCACTACTGTCCAAACAAAACATTGCTGCACGTTTACAGTTTGCACAAGAGCACCTGGATGTTCCACAGCAGTACTGGCAAAATATTCTGTGGACAGATGAAACCAAAGTTGAGTTGTTTGGAAGAAAAACACAACACTATGTGTGGCGAAAAAGAGGCACAGCACAACAACATCAAAACCTCATCCCAACTGTGAAGTATGGTGGTGGGGGCATCATGGTTTGGGGCTGCTTTGCTGCGTCAGGGCCTGGACGGATTGCTATCATCGAAGGAAAAATGAATTCCCAAGTTTATCAAGACATTTTGCAGGAGAACTTAAGGCCATCTGTCTACCAGCTCAACAGAAGATGGGTGTTGCAACAGGACAATGATCCAAAGCATAGAAGTAAATCAACAACAGAATGGCTTAAACAGATGAAAATACACCTTCTGAAGTGGCCCAGTCAGAGTCCTGACCTCAACCCGATTGAGATGCTGTGGCATGACCTCAAGAAAGCGATTCACATCAGACATCCCAAGAATATTGCTGAACTGAAACAGTTCTGTAAAGAGGAATGGTCAAGAATTACTCCTGACCGTTGTGCACGTCTGATCTGCAACTACAGGAAACGTTTGGTTGAAGTTATTGCTGCCAAAGGAGGTTCAACCAGTTATTAAATCCAAGGGTTCACATACTTTTTCCACCTGCACTGTGAATGTTTACATGGTGTATTCAATAAAAACATGGCAACATTTCATTTTTTGTGTGTTATTAGTTTAAGCAGACTGTGATTATCTATTGTTGTGACTTAGATGAAGATCAGATCACATTTTATGACCAATTTGTGCAGAAATCCATATCATTCCAAAGGGTTCACATACTTTTTCTTGCAACTGTACACTATAAGCCTAGTAGTAAAAAATGCAAATATCCATGACAGGAGCATTTGTTGATGCAGTTGCATTGCATCCCAGAGATATGATGACATATCACAACTCCTAGTGCACCTATCCATTCTAGCAGTCTATGTTAGCTGAGGAGGAAGCGATCTACATTTAAATGGGAATGCTAAGAACCTACTGACTCGCTGTAGTGGTTATGCTGCCAGAAATCTCTTGGCACCATCTCTCTATTATGAGTTGAACTATGGGATCCATGTTGGAATCAAACCATATCCACTACAGTTGCCCATAGTGGTTAAAGTCCCTCTTTAAGTATACGTTTTATTCAATACATTCGATACTAATTTTTTATATAGTTCAAGTGATCTGTAATTCTTCTTCTTTCCACTCACCCAAATAACTCTATTGAAGTATTTTCTGGGATGCAAAATACAGTAAGTACATAACACACAACACACTTGTAACTTTTGGATGCAGGCACCACCATATAAATATGATATTCTGGGTGCTACGCATGCATATATGCTCAAGCATCTTCTTTCATGGTGTTGTAAAAGCACACCCACCCTCAGGTTTTGCTTCAATAGTTATGTATATGTGCCTTTGCAACACCTGCACATATAACATCAAGGACATCTAATTTAAATGCTGTGCCAAGGGCATTGACAGTGTCACATGTAAGATGGAAAAAAAACATTTGTGTTTTCTTTAATTTTAAACACAACTTAACATAACTAACTTTTAGTAGACATCTGCAAAAACTAGAAGTAACAGTTCCTTTTTAAATTGATACTCAATGGTGGACTAGTCATTCAAACAATTTACAGATGATAGGTTCAGGTTCCTTTATAATGGAAAAGCAGTTCTGGAACGTGTTTTATTTTAAAAGAAAAAAAATTCCAATCAGGGATTGTGGTGTTGATTATAGTCTCACAATAGCAAGGTGAATGTGCTGTTATACTATGGATGCAGCACCAATATTAGTGTATTATCCTTTCAGTTTAAAGAGAGCCAAACTGAATTAATTGCATCAAAACTCAGCGTGCACCCAAGCAAAATATGATTATAAGACTCGTGTCTCTAAACACACATGTACTTCTCTATTAAAAATCTAAATCTGGGGCTTCCGGTTGACGGATCGAGGTGAACAGTCGCAGGAGCTCCGTGCTGAACTCGAAAAACCACACTTAAACCGACAAAAACTGGGGCGGGGCCTGACAGCCAACATGGCCAGTCGCATATTTTAAGAGCTCCTGCAGCAAAGAGCAAACTTGCTAAGCTACCGACTGATACACACACATTACCGGCAAACAGGGACCGGTACCAAACGCAGGAAGGCACCAGGACCAAAATGACATCTGTCCGGTACCGATGTGCCGCGGCACAACTTAGACTGACCGTGCGGCCTATACCAGAGCCGAGCCTGAGGACCGGGAGAGGCGGCCGATCTCCTGGTGTGGGTCAAGCTCCTAAACGGAAGCCCATCGCAGCCCTGCTACCCCCCCCTCTGGACCGGCGGGGGTCATCCCGGTCCTCGCAGGGGTCGATCACCCCCACAAGCACACCTGACCGAGCGACACAACCCTCAATCCAGCGGGACCTCGTAGGCCCAGCCAAGATGGCGGCGCGGACGAGGCCTGAGTTCCAGCATGCAATTGTTAAACCACCTAAGCACACAGGGGCCTGCATTGACCGGCTACGCAACTATTTCTGGGCATTACTCAAAGCCCGGAGGCAACCCTACAGGCAGGCGATGAGAGAGGTGGCGGCGTGGATACGCCCGACCACCCGACGCACCCTACAGTGGAACCCCCCTCGCAGCACCAGGGCGGCCTCCAGTCTGCAACAGACCCGAGGCTCAACAAGGCGAGAACCAGCGCCGGGCCCCTTGAAAACCGAAATGCACGATCAAAAGCCACAGAACAAAACCCAAACTACCCCTCACTCAGCCAAAGACCCAAATCATATGTACCGCAAAAAGAGCTGGCAGGAAAAAGCGACAAACCCCTCGAGCGCCATCTATCCCTCTCGCCTGAGCCAGGGTGAGCCCACCCATCGCCCCCTCTCTGCCACCCACCACACGGGACTCCCTGACTCCCGAGCTCCCTATAAAGAGATCTACACAATGGAGGATGGATGTACAACTCGGACCCTTCACGGGGTCGGGGGCGAGAGAGCTGTTACACGGAGCCATAGCCCGGCTCTCCCCTTGGACAATACCTTCCAGTTTCCGTGCTTGGGAGTAGGATGAAGGCTCTGATCTGAATCCAGGACTGATCAACTGCTACCGAATCCACTTCTTCCTAAGTGCTTCTTTAACCCACAGCTGCATGATCGGATGGGAGGATGAGCAGCCACACGGCCATCATTACGTGCTCAGGTCATGGGCATCCACCTACTGTCGGTCTCCCATCCACTGACAATGGCTAAATGACACTACCCATAGGCTACCTCTAAACGGTGGACGAATGGTCACTGAACTTTGCGACAGCAGAGCTGAGCTTATGAGGTTCCTGCGGAGCATGCGATTCTTAATGACAAGCTCCTGGTATTATTTCAAATGTATTAGATTCTGTTTTTCAGTTCCTTTAGCTTAATGTACATTGCATGTCAGTTGCCTCACTTTGCAATATAGTTCAACTTAAGAATTTAAGCATGTACTAACCAGCATCCCTGTGAAGGGAGACTAACCACTAGACTAAGCTTGTCCCCCTTAAATGTTAAGATTGATAGAGCATTATAAGCATAGAACATAATCACAGGTTAACAAACTATCTACACTAAAATTTAGTTAGCTTATACTTAAACATTATTTGGAATGTATAACCATTGATCTTAAGCGGCATTATGTTCTAATTCACCTGTTACCAACGTAATTTTGTTAAAGCTTCCACTTAAAAATGTAAAATGCGCAAATGTCTCTGCCACAGTTTTACTTGCATATACCCACATGTGCGCTGTTGTGGCGTTTATTGCTATGTATGTACTCACCTGCGCAATAAAAATAAAGAATTAAAAAAAAAAAAAAAAAAAACGACAAAAACTTACCACTGCTGACCGCAGCCTGCACGCAGGTATCCCACACGACAAATGGGACGCAAACACAAAAAGAAGGCGACAGAAATGACAGCCCCGGACTCACAATCGGGGAGATGTGGAGGCGAACACGCGGCCCGAGCGAAGCCAATATGGTGGTGCTCCACGGAGGCTGCACGGACTTCTCGGACGAATATTCCGATGAAGCAGAAGAAGACTACTCCCTAACTCCTGACCCGAAGCCAAAGCAAACTCCGAGCACTGCAAGGAAGGACCCTGATGCCGAGCTCGTGACCACTGGAGTGCTAAAAGCCCTGCTGGCGGACCTACAACACAATATCCTCACTGATACCACGGCCTTAAGGGGCGAACTACAAGGCCTGACGGGCCGCATCACGGTGCTAGAGGCCTCCACCCAAAAGCACGAGAGCACTATCGCCACGCTGCAGGGCGAACTGAGGGAGCTGCACCACAAACACGCATTGCTGGAACGGCGCTTAGATGCCCAGGAGGACGCGAAAAGGCGATGCAATGTTAAGATCAGAGGGCTTCCAGACGAGCTGCCGGAGCTCCCCACGCCTGCCTTCTAACCAGCATACTCCCTTCAGGTAACCATGTCTCTGTCGTACCCACAAGTATCTTCCGGATCCCAAAACCAATCAAAGCCCCTAAATCAGCCACCAGAGACACTATACTTGCCTTTAAAAACGGAGCAGACAAGGCAACGGTCCTAAACGCCCTCCGGGGAAAAACCCCCTTACAATTTGAGAGCGCAAAGCTGACATTCTTCGAGGATCTGTCAGGGGGCACCCTGGCGTGGCGAAGGTCACTCCGACCCCTCACCGCCACACTCCAGCAACATAACATTTCATATCGCTGGCGGTCCCCCAACTCGCTCCATGTGCAGCGTGGGGAAACAACCCACCAAATCCGCGACCCACAGGATGCTGCAGACCTGCTACAGACTTTGGGCCTAACATGGGACTCACTTATCCAGGCGGGCCCCAAAGTCACTACCACTCCGACTCACAGTTGGAACCCGGCAGCCAGCGCCCCGTTCGTACCTCGGAACCTCACGCCAGTCACATATGCCGCGGTCACCACCTAAACAGACACGAGGCACCTTCGCACTCAACTGGATGTCGCCATCGCCTGACTTTACCGGATCACGCCACTCACCTATACCGAGCACCCTAAAACTCCCGGGACTTTGCTAACCATCTACCGAACGACTGTATTATTGTTTGCTGGGCATCAACACGGCCCTCAGAGGACGGCCCCACAGGCCGGTCAACCAGCCAGAGACTTTCACACGGGGAAAAGATTTCTATGGATGGTCGTGACAACCCAATTTACCAACCAAGTCTCCACCTGCGAGCTCCTGGGGAATCCTATACGACCCTGACGCAGACTGCCAGCCAGTCTACCCCAATACCAGGACACTATGTGATGTATATAACCCCTACTGCTTACAATATTGTTGCTCACACCTGTGCCTTTCTACCAGGCTTCTATATAGGGTCTCGACTGTTGACGAGCACTGACACACTGGCATGTGGATCACCCAATATCGACACGTAGTTTACACAACTCCTCGCACACAACCATCACACACTGGAATAATGAATTGGCTCTACCCACTACAACGCTACTAGAGCCTGACTTTGACTTAAGTCACCTGCCCCCTTCCCCCCTACCACCCACGAGTCACCCTAACCAAAGCCAAGCGGTACACCCAGACGCCCCACGCTAGACACATACCCCCACAAACACAGACTCTTCCAACTCACACGACTTCACGTATACTCATGCCACACTCGAAGAACGAGCTTAACAGCCCCCACACTTAACCACTAGTCCCATTCCTTCATAATTATATGCAACTCCCCACGCCTGCCTTAAGTAAATACACTAGTATGACTCTGCCCTCGAGACACACGGGACCAAAGCAACTGAGCAACGTATTTTCTCGTAAATGACGTTTATCCCTGATGTTTACCCTGCATATAACCAACGTTACTTTTATAGTTGCCTAACGACTGCATACGGTGGCCCACTGTACAGTGGGACCGGGACAGCCCTGTCACACGGGCATCCAACTCTCTTTAACTCTAGCAATGTGTAGCCCGTGTGGGGTGCAATCGACCAGGGTATTAAGCAGCTTACTGCATAAGACGACCCACACCCTAGCCCACAATTCCCAGGCCGACGAGCACTTCCCAGGAACCACGGGGCCGCCGTCAATATAGCTCTCTTAGTCGTTTTAAATTTAGCATGTCACACGTATAGACACCCTCAACATACAATTCATTGGGGGTCAGTTTCCTAGGTGTCAGTTCAATAGTCACCTAACAGGATATCTGAAGTGACTTCAGCTAGCTGACGACAATATATAATCTTCCTTTGTGACACTGGCTCTATGGCACTGTTTAGTTTGGCATTCTAGAAGATAATAGTTTTATGCCTCTCACAAACCTGCCAACAAACCAAGCCACAATAAACGGTAACACGAGCCACGCCAGGTACCTGACTCGTAGCCATGCTGCAGCTCTACTAGAATATACTGAAATGTTTTAAATGTTTTAAATGATATGTGCCTTTATCCGATGAGCCAACCGCAGTAAGAAGTACAAGCTAGCAATGTACAGCTCTGCCAAACGATTGTTTTTATTGTTATATACCTCCATATTGTTATTTACTGTTGTATACCTACAAAACATAAAAATGAGGCACCAAGGAACTGGAAATGTACTCGACAATGCTGATACAGTGTGAGCCCTATGCTGGACTATCCATGCACTTCCCACCCTTTATCTTGTATCCTGCATATTAGCCTTGATAAAAAGAACATATTAGAGCAGGCTTACACGTTTAATGACACAATCCTGATATTCTTAGGCGCATCACTGCTTTAGACACATTTACCCAGCCGGTACCACACCTGATTGCTTAACACATTACCTGACAAAGCTGTATTATTATGCACACGACACATGCTGTTCGAGCAATCTTTAACTATCTCCCGCAGACACACTGCATGGAACACGCTCAACCCCTTGACTATCACCTCAGCTAGTTGACAATACGCTGTCGGTCATCGATATATAATAATATAAAATGAGGCATTACTGCTATGGAAATGTATAGGTCCACTGTTAGCACTGTTTTGACCCTACTATGTACAACATTTATGCATCCCCCACTCTTTCTTCTGTACCCCTCAAGTATGCCTTAATAAAATAAAGATTGACAAAAAAAAAAATCTATATCTGGTAACCTATTACAAGAAGTTTGCTCATGAACTGTGAATTCTCAACCATGAACCAGGCATTGTAAATTGTCTGTAAATTCTACTGACATGGAAACATATCGGACCTGTAGAATATTTCCAAAGTAGTATGGTCTAAAATTTGGAATTCCCTGGTGAATTCTTGGGAATTCATGGTTTAGTGCAGGCTTCCCCAAACTCCGGCGCTCCAGATGTTGCTGAACTACAACTCCCATGATTCTCAGCCTATCTATTTTATTCATAGAATCATGGGAGTTGTAGTTCAGCAACATCTGGAGGGCTGGAGTTTGGGGAAGCCTGGTTTAGTGTATACCCTGTTAAAATGTCTCTAATTTACAAGTGTGATCTAAGTCATAAAATGTATTATATCCCCTACAAAGGCAGTGATTATAGTACTATGAATCTATAAATCTCATTGCATGGTTATCCCTTTTTGGTTATTTAGGTAAGCATACGCTGCCTGTCATTGTCACCCAATGGTGGACAGATTTGTATGCATAATGAATGCAGAAGTGTAGGCGCCACATTTTCCTACTGCTCAGGGGTATCAGTGAGATCCCTGCTTTAAAGCGGTGTTACAGACACTTGGGTACAAGACAGGGGGTGTCAGGGTCACACTGGGGTGGCGATGATAAGCAGGCTCATCCTGAAAAGTGGTGGGCTGCTCACAAAGGGGGCATGTGTGTCATCTGCGCTCGCCAGCTCCAGCTGTGGTTGCACATACGCAAAGAATTGAGGCAGTGGGGCCTGCGCCCAGACGTGGGACTGGGCCCCTAAAACAGGGCTTGTTGGGAGCTATGCAGAAAGCAGAGGTTCAGCACCCGTGATCTCATAGCACCGTAACCACCACAAAACTTAGAGGCCTATATAGAGGTATATTTATTTTTTGTTTAAATTGTTCTTTGCTGTATAAAAAAAAAAAAGAGAGAAAACCGAACACATGTATCTGTTTTACTTTATGTTTGCCTTTTGGTGTCAGTGCTATTGCATGAATAGGGATGTTAAATAAATATATGTTTTTTTGTTTGAATATTTACTTGTTACTGAGCTCATATTATTCTGAAAGACACACAGAGATACCTTTATCTCTCTTTCTAAATATAAAATCCCAGTCAGGCCAAGCCAAGCACACCAAGCATTATCTCTATATGTTCACTCCTGTTAAAAAGGATAAGGACAATTTCACAGGAATTGATGAGAACATTTTTTTTATTATTAATATTATTATAATTATTTGTGTTGTGTTTTGTTTGTGTTTATAAAGTTTTAACAATTCTCCAGTAGAGCAGCTTGGCGGCCAGCAAACATCGCGAGACTTTGCACAGCGGGGAGGTCACGAGACGCTGGCTAAAGAAAAAAAAAAAAAACACCCACACAGCGCCTTCCACCAGCAGCAGCAGCAGGAAGACCAGGACAGCCAGAGCTTAAAGAAGGGGGAGGAAATCACGCGAGGCTTCCATTGGTGGAAACCCTGCTGCCTCCCAAACTCTCGCGAGTCTTCCTCCCACCCCTCGGTTCGCACAGCCTCCTCCTGCAGCATTCGAATCCTCGCGAGAAGTGGGAGGTAAAGCAGTGAGGAGAGAAAAAAACCCAAAAAAAAACCTCATTCCTTCCTCGAGACAGGAGGGGAGGGTGTAATGGGCAAGGTGGGGCGTGGCTTGCTGTCATCTCGCGAGACTTGACGCCGCCGCCGCTCTTGCGCTCAGGGTGTCCGGGGAGTCAGTAAGGGGGATTCGGGCTGTTTTTAAGATGGCGGAGGCGGCCGGAGCTCAGAGCTGAACCCGCTGACTGATCAGGTAGGGCGCTGCGCGGCCAGGCCGGGGGGTGGGGGGAGCCGGTCACTAGGCCGGTCTGGGCTGACGGTGACTGACATACACAGTGAGGAGGCCTCTGTCTCCCGAGCCTGACAGGCATTGGGGCCTCCCTGACACCGGGAGGCCGCCTCCTCCTCCTCCCCGCGGCCTCCACCTGCCATGACTGGCTATCCCAGCGCCTGGGCCCTCACTCTCCCTGCCTCCCATCCTTTCCTATCGGCCCGGGCCCCCAGCCCTCCTCACCCCCATCTCATGTGGCTCCCTCCGCACATGTTCCTCCCTCTCTCCCCCTTCCTATCACTGACCATCCTTTGTAGAGGACAATATTATTATTAATTATACCTTATATTTTATATTACTGTATAACCGATATAGATAATATCATCACCCAGCCTTTGTACAGGACAATTTTATTATTATTATTATTATTATTATTAATCATACCTTATATTACTGTACAGCAGGTATAGATAATATCATGACCCGGCCTTTGTACAGGACAATTTTATTATTATTCATTTATACATTATATTACTGTACAGCAGATTTAGATATCATGACCCAGCCTTTTTTTAAAAAAATATTTTTAATTTTCAGCCGTCCATGGAGTTTGAGGCTTTATTTATATATATATATATAAATATAAATATATATATATTTTTTTTAAAACCTTATTATATAATTTTGGAAATTTAGGCACTAGCTCTATTGTAGGGGACTGATTCTGTAACCCCCCACCCCACAGTAATCTGTGCCATGTACTGCATCAAAGGCATGTAATGGCATTCTAGTATGTCATATATTCCTTCACACCTATTTTTTTTTATAATGTGACAAAGCACACTTAAAATCCTCCTTTTAAATGTCTCAATCATTAGCCCTATCAAATACGATTGTCATACTTTGTATGTATCTGCCAATATGCTGTGCTATGACACTTGCAGTTTTAAGAGACATGGGGGTTATTCGCTAGATGTTTAATTGTGTACTGACAAGCTATTTTTAGAAAATATCTAGGCATAAATAACTAGAAAAAGAAAATCGATCCAATTCGACTTATCGCCTAAATATTAAAATTTGGTTTTTAATTCAGTGTTTAGTGAATAATTTCCTCTTAGATTTAGTTTTTTTTGCAATCTGTATTTCTATATTGTTGCAAGTGTATAGCAGTAAAGGCTCAATAATGGTGTAGGTGTGGCTTATTGTATGTTCTTACGAAATCTGTAATAGCAGTAAATCATTGGTCATTGTATATCAAATGTATTTTTGTCCTAAAAAAAGTTGTCAGGTTTTCAAGCCAAAATCGCAAGTGTGTGAATCCCTCTAAGAATTCTAGCTTCCTTAAAAGTAGACCCCCGCACACAACAATCTCAGTGTGTGTATATTACATTTTAAAGAACCTTTTTCTAATTTTGTGATTCTGCAGTTTTGCCAAGTCACTGTTACATCCATAAATGTCAAATTTTAAAAAGTATGTTCCAAGCCAAACACAACTTAAATAACACAATACATGCACAATGTCTACTTATGAATTAATTTAAAATAATTGTTTTCTTCTTTTTTCCCCATAAACTTAAAGCTTCAAGTATCATACTTCCATGCTGTTTTCTTTCAACATTTAAAGTCATTGTGACATTGGTGAACTGATGCAGTATCCAAAATAGGTACACCTAATCATCAAGACAGCTAGAACAATTACTACACAATGCACCTATTAGTCTTATAAAGTTTTTTTTTTTTTTTTTTTTTGAAAGTCATAGATCTCGTATTAGGTCAGCCTGTAAACTATTTACCTGATTCAGTCTGATTCTGAAATTCATTTATAATTTTATTTTGTCATCATTGTGGTAAAATCTATTAAATGTCTTCAGTCACTGCTGAGTTCAGTAGGTTTATAAATTCACTTTTTAGAAATGTATGCAAGGTTTTCAGTTGTAACCTCTATATTAACATTTACATTGTTTAAGAAAACAGAAAAATGTGAGGGCATCACATTTAAAAGATTACTCCAGGCACCTTGACAAATTAAGTCATTTGAAGTGGTTTTGTTGGCTAGAAACTCAGTGTTCTGCGTTGTTAAACCCGGCAGCGTCATTGGGGTGTCATTAGCCAACTCGGAACAAGTGTTCTGGGCTGGCTCATGTGAGTTCTGTGCATATTTGCTGTATGTTGTCAGCACGCAACAGACTGTTTGCTCTCCCTCAGTCCATCCTCCACCTACATCCCTCCAGGGAGGGAGAGCGATGACAACTGCAAAGGAGCGGCCAAGGGAGTTCTTGCGGGTGGCCCCCCCATATGTAACACCTTCTCAGGTCTGATTGAGCTCTGCCAGGGTTCTTCATTGATTTGCCTTGCTTGGGGGTATTTACCTATGCAGGATCATGCCATCATGCTTGCTTTATTGCCAGTATACCAGTTTTTGAACTGTGTGACGTCTGTCACTCTGTCCTTATATCCAGGAACCAGTGCTAGCAGTGCCAGCTAAGGAGTTACCATTCTCTTTGGTTGCCATGGGTGGAGAGCAGAAGGACCACCTTTGTGAGGTCTCTTCTGCTCTCCTTTATCAATTTCTTGGCATTGTCTCTGCTGAAGAATTGACTGACCAATACTAGAAAAATCTATTTTTAAATAAGCTTTCCTCTTGATCTATACATTTAGCAAAACTGCTAACACAATGTATAGATGCAATTTGATGCTCTTTTAAAAAAAAAAAAAAAAAAAAAAAAGAGAAGGTAATTTTGCATATCACATGTTCCCTTTAAATCTGTTATTTTGTTGGAGTAACCCTTTATAGTGGGTCAGTCCATGTTTTGTTTTTTAGCATAACATTCAGACAATTTTACAAAATGTTATTAATTGGTGACTACCGTAATTAAATTGCCACATAATCAGAAGAGTACATATATTTGCTTATCCCTTTCAAAGACCCTGTTTGTTTTCTCAGACCTAAAACATGGCTTTCTGAGTTCTGTCTACATGTGGCCTAAAACACTCTAGTTGCCATCAGATAGCTTTCTTTTTCAAAGGGAATTGATGAGCAAAGGACATGATTACCCATTTAGACTTGAAGAAAGAAAATTTGGCCTATAGCCGTAGAAACTGTTTTTAACATTAAAGGACCACTATAGGCACCCAAACCAATTCAGCTCAATGAAGTGGTCTGGGTGCCAGGTCCATCTAGTGTTAACCCTGCAGCTGTAAACATAGCAGTTTCAGAGAAACTGCTATGTTTACACTAGGGTTAATCCAGCCTCTAGTGGCTGTCTCACTGACAGCCGCTAGAGGCGCTTCTCACTGTAAAAATCAGAGAGAAGATGCTGGACGTCCATAGGAAAGCATTGAGAAATGCTTTCCTATGGACTGTTTGAATGCGTGCGCGGCTCTTGATGCACATTCTTCGCTGACGTCGGCAGAGGGAGGAGAGTTCCCCAGCGCTGGAGAAAGGTAAGTGTTTAACTCCTTCAGCCCAGCGGGAGTGGGACCCTGAGGGTGGGGGACGGACCTAAAGACCCTATAGTGCCTGACACTAAAGTGGTCCTTTAACCCTGCAAGTGTAATTATTGCAGTTCTTATAAACTACAATAATTACCTTGCAGGGTTAAGTCTTCCTCTAGTGGCTGTCTATCAGACAGCCACTAGAGGGACTTCCATGTTCTCAAAACATGAATAGTGTTTTAAACGACGCTGAACGTCTTCACGCTATACATGAAGACCTCCAGCGTCTCCCAAATCCCCATAGGAAAGCAGTGAATAGTGCTTTCCTATCAGGTTTAATGCGTGCGTGGCCCTTGCTGCACATGCACATTAAGTCTCCCCCGCCAGCTGACGGCGGAGGAGCGTGGGCGGAGCCTGACCCAGCGCTGAGTGACATCGGCGCTGGATTCAGGTAAGTCACTGAAGGGGTTTTAACCCCTTCAGCAACATAGCATGCGGGGTAGGAGGGAGAGGGGCACTGCATGGTCCTGCAGTGTTTCCTGGCACTGGAGAGTCCCTTTAAGAACAATAAAGAGGTTTTTAAAAATTTTAAATAATGGATACAATTTCTGGTGTTTTAGAAAAACATGTACAAGGATTAATTTGTGCAGTTAAAGCTTGTTAATCCAGAAATAAATCTTACTGCCATATTTTAATCAAATATTGTATTTATTTAACCAGTTTGGCGCAAAATTGGCTTCCAGTTGGATGGTTTTCCTTCTTTTGTATCAACAGCAGTAATACAGAAGTGTGGCTGAATTTGATGTACTTTTTGTTTAGTCTATATTCCTACGTGAGAAAGAGTTAAGAAATTGAGGTAGGGTTGATGTTTTCTCCAGCCAAAGTGCCTGTATTTTTTTTTTTTTTTACAATGTAGGATAGTGCCATTTTGGTTTTTATGCTCTATCTGATAGTGTTTGAAGAGGATCTTACTGTTGTGCAGTGCATAATCTAGTGACTTTGCAAATGTGAAATACTATTAATAAGTCCCTGTTTAATTCATGTACAGTTCTGCCCCACAGCAATGTATGAATCTTTATCCCACAATCTCTAAAACTGGAGTAGACCATAATGCTACCAAAGCAGGGGAGAAAAAGGTGCCCAATCCAGTTCTAAATGTGCACCAAAGGTCCAAGTGTCATTATTTTCATGAGAACATACTTTGGGGGAGGGGGGGGGGGGGTTTAGTTTAGGTGAATATTTGCAAGAGAGGACTTTGTAACTGTGCACTTGGGTGGTCATAGAAGTCACAATCAAAGGGCGTGCTTTAAAAAAAATATTTTTTTGAAATTTTTTAATTCTTTATTTTTGTGGTATACAAGAGTTACACGTTGTACATTATGTGCGAAAAAGAGAACATATATGAAATACATTTGAGATAGTCATCATATAACAAGTATAATCGCACAGAAACTTTGCCACTCGGTTTTTAATAAGTAAAACCCTGCTTTACTCCCTCGTGCTAGAAACCGTTAAGATGTGCGACATCTCGGAGGGGCTAGTAGGCAGCGTTATGTGCTCAGCTTAGGCACGTGTACTATTGGGTAAGGGAGGGTGGTTATTATGGCCGTTGGGGGAGGGGGGGGGGGGGGGGTGGGGGCGCAAGTCTGCTTAACCAGGATTGGTGGTTGTCTGCTTACGGAGCCAGAGTTTTAAGTGTCTGATGCCCTGTAACCTTTATAAACCAAAAAACCTTAAATGCCTTAGAGAACGTAATAAACTTAAAAAGGATCGAAACCAAAAAGCAACTGCCTTTAAGGTGAGTAGAAAGACCAGGTAAATTTAGCATATAAAAAGTGTCCAGTATATAGTCCTGTAGTAAGGGACCTATAGGACAGTGTACAGGTGCACTTGCATGTGCGGGCGCTTTTCTCATGTTAAGGAATCCGTCGTCCTCGGCACTGGTCCTCTGGGCACAAAGGGAGTTATTTCATCAATGTTCCATGATGGGCTGGCCCTTGTTGCTGCTGCAGGTAACGAGAGTCCCAGTGACTGGAGAAACTTAGGCGCATCAGATATGTGTCAGGTGGGCCGTCTTACCAGCATGATCTGTAGTTAAACGATGAGGGCCCCATTTATAGGGGATAGAGTTCTCACACAGTAGCAAGGTGATGTGGCGGAGGGATCTGCGCCAGGTGAGAGTGTACCTTGAGAAGTCTCTGTATAGGGTCAAACTTGCTCCCTCAAACGTGACGGTAGGAGAGCCTCTCGCGGCTCCCATGAGAGCCCCCCGATCTGAGTCCCGGACAAATTTAATCAGCACGTCCCTTGGTGTTTCCTGGGGCGCTTTGAGTGCCTTGGGAGAGGCGAAAGCAGGTGTCAATCCCTACCTGCTTCGCTTGCTTGGGAGTCAGTAAGGTTGCCACAAGCCTCCTACAATAGTGCGGTAATTCCAGATTTCCCACCGATTCAGGCACTCCCCGGTTTCGAGCTTTAGTTTTGTCCTCCATTCCCGCTAGTTGAGCGATCAACGTTGCACATTGTTTTTGTAACTGTCCCAGAGCTGCGTCTGTCGCCACCTGTGCCACTCTTGTGCCCCCGAGGGACTCCTCAACGGAGACCACCCGGCTTGAAAGCGTGGAGATTTCCCCTCGGACAAGCGCCATGTCGGCATCAAACATCGCCTTGATATTTAACATCAGTGCCTTAATGTCTGCTTTCGTGGTGGGTGCTGCGTCGCCTAGCTCTTTAGGCTGCTGGGGTGTTGCATGTACCTTGCTGGAAGCGTGGAAGGAATCTAGTACACTGTCGTCTGATGACTGTGAGTTGTAGGCCTCTATCGGCGCCATCTTGCCGGGCACTGGCTGCTGTGTTGGGCGCATAAAAGTGCCTATATCTTTTGACCCCGAGCCAGGATCTGCTCGGCTCTTCGTTTTTTCCCCCCCATAATGTAGGGTGTCTTGGGGATCTGTTTGTCGGGTCCCAGAGGTTGGTTTTGTCGCTTTGATATCCCTTTTTTGGGGTCTCACGCTCGGAGCTGTGGTGAGTTGCGACTTGCTTGTTTAGGTGCTGGCTCCCCCCCCCCCCCCTAAAATGGCTTGATTTTTATTTAATTCAAATAATTTAGATTTTCCTTCCAAAAGGTAACTTTACTCTAAGATTAGAATCAAAACCATTAACATGACTAAGCTTCTTGACACATCATATTTTTAGAAGTGAATAAACATTTATTATGAAAGTAGGGAAAAAAAAAAAAAACAGAAGGGGAATTTACGGGGTGAGTCTTCCAACAAAGATTGCGGTCATTACGCTATGCTTAATTATGCCTTTTGATTAGAACATTGGCTGTCAATAGTGTACCTAAATGTGGCTTCTTTATACATTTCTATTAATGACCCTGTTGGTTACGGTGCACTCTGTAGGTATGTGTCATGCAAAGATTTGTACAACCATTGGAACATTTTATAGAGAAGAAGATAACAAAATCTCAGCTTACCAAAAATGTAATGTTAAGTGTGCAGAAGATGTCTCGACCATCCCAGAGAATTGTGGGTTGATAATACAGCCCATACTCTGCACTCACCATCCCATTAAACACTACAGTAGCATTCTTTGGGTTAATGGATTCTGGAACTGTCTGGCAGTTGGTTTGTTATGGTGCTGAAGTGTCCTTTAGCTAATTAGCATATGGAAGTCAGATGGGCAAAATTAAAGCAGCACTGTCACCCCTGCCATGAAAAAATTGGGACTAAGTTGTCTCTATATTTCAGCCACATGACTTTCTTAGACACTGGGCGAAGCTACAGTGTCAGTCCCGCCAGCCGATTCTCCATACACCTCAATGCTGTGCTCACGTGCATGCGCGAGAGCACAGCAGTGCCGTCAGCTCATAACGGAACTAGATGTCTGTAAATCCCACACAATTGTGACACATAAAAGGTCTTAGAGGGGGGCAGATGGAGAGAATCTAATTTGTGTTTTGGTCAAATGCCCTGATATGTGTTGTTGAAATCAGTTTTACGTAAACTGCTGTTTGGAGAGATCCTTCATATTGACTATGACAATGTCTGGTTACAATTGCTGGTATAAAAAATAAGGAATTGAAGCGGGGTGAGCAGATATCAGTGGGTCTTGTTAAGAGCCAAACTTTTTTTTTTTTTTTTTTTTTGCATTATAAAGGTTAAGGTTAAAGATTTTGTATAATTAATACCTACACCAGAACTGTGTGGAGGAGAGAGACTGAGAACTTCTCATCCTCTGTGCAAATCAGTACCAGGCTCTGTAGCTGTGATGCAGAAAGGTTATTTTAAGGAACTGGTGCTGTTCGTGGAAGTTGGTTCGTGGCATATTTATGTTTAACAGTGCTGGTATACTTTGGGGATTTTGTTCTGTACTCTGCTCAATGCTTTCATGCATGCATAGGTATTCAATGCTAGAAATATACTGATGTCAAATGAATGTCAGGGCCGTGTTGGTTAAAACACAAACCTGAAGTATGTATTTTGTACATAATGAGGTATGATTTAGATAAAGGAATGCTCCATAACCATTCTAGTGCACTGTAGCAGTTATGGTGTGCCTCCACCATTTGTAAATAGTCAAACATTTTTAGAGTTGTTTGACTTCTTATATGGGGCCTTCTTGGTGCTGCTCCAGCCTTCACTACAGCCAAGTTGAAGATGGAAGCTCCTTCTCAGTAGATAAGTCCTAGTGCAGGGGTAGGCAAGCAATTGTACTCCAGATGTTGAGGACTACATCTCCCATAATGCTGGCAAAGCATCAGGGGAGATGCAGTCCACAACATCTGGAGTAGGGATTGTCTTTTAGACAGATTGACGATAACTGGTGACAATGTTCTGTACACTTAGTTTTTAAAAAGTTTATATTAACACACACCTGGCATTAACTGCCTGAGAGTCATGGGGAGTTTGCTGCCCCCATGTTCATTTAATGCCAGATTTGCTAGCCAGTACATACTGGAATAAGTAAGATATCAGCATGTATGGTCCTGTTAATTATGAGTTTGCTGACCGCAATCACTCTTTTTAATGTCAGCCAGTTTAATACATTACAGTAGAATATTCACTGTCAGTATGTAGGGACTCACAGAAAGGGGTGATGTTTTTAGTTGCAGAAGACGGCATGTGGGGAATGGGAGAAGTGAGTAAGTGATCACTAAATTACAAGGCTGATAACGATTATTGGTAAACTGCTGAATATCGTCTCTAGTAATCGGCAGAACCAATAATCTCTCTATCACTGGTCTAAAGTGCCCTAGGTTGCCTGCCCTAATGCATTGTCTGAGTGTGCCAAGCCCTGTATCACCGCTCTTAATTTGTTGAGAGCTTCTGGCTCTCACGGAGCAATAGTAGAGGCATGGAGTGATGCCTGGCAGACCCCAGGTAAGAGGTCAAACCAATAGACCGTAAACACCTTATTAAACCACAGTAGCTTGTAGGTCACTCAGGTTTATGATCTATGAAAGGGGGAATATATATATATTGTTTGTATCAGTAACAGAACAAGATCAAAATGATCTTTTTTACACCTGGACCAATCCGATATGTGCTTGTGATAATACATACCAATGATGTTTCACTCCTAGCAGAGCGTATAAAAGAAATCTGTCTAAAGAATAGCATGCATATACAGCATTGCATATCAAATCCAATATACCATTAGAGAAGTAAGGAGAAACAGCTATCTATGGTGTAGACCACCTATAAATAAAATGGGCTGAACAAGAGTATCAGGGATTCAGGTGGGTAAAGGTAAGAAAGACAGAAGGTGGAGTATTTGCTAAACCTCTGACTGTCCCTAGGTTGACACAATATCCCAGAGACAGATACCTGCCTATCTCTCAACACACTTAAAGGGAAACTCCAGTGCCAGGAAAACAATCAGTTTTCCTGGCACTGGAAGTACCCTCTCCCTCCCACCCCCCCAATCCCCGGTTACTGAAGGGGTGAAAAACCCTTCAGTCACTTACCTGAGGCAGCTGCGATGTCCCTAGTCGCTGTCTCCTCCTCCGCGCCGCTCCTCCTTCTGATTCCGGTGGGCGAGACTGATCCCGCCCACCGGCCAAGGAGACCTAATGCGCATACGCGGCAATGCCACGCATGCTCATTAGCGCTCCCCATAGGAAAGCATTGAAAAAGATTTTCAATGCTTTCCTATGGGGAAATGAGCGACACTGGAGGTCCTCACATAGCGTGAGGACATCCAGCGACGCTCTAGCAAGGAAAATCCTTGCTAGAAATCAGGAAGTGACTTCTAGTGGCTGTCTAGCAGACAGCCACTAGAGGAGGAGTTAACCCTGCAATGTAATTATTGCAGTTTATAAAAAAACTGCAATAATTACAGTTGCAGGGTTAGGAGAAGTGGGAGTTGGCACCCAGACCACTCCAATGGGCAGAAGTGGTCTGGGTGCCTGGAGTGTCTCTGGGTGCCAAGAAAGATAGTAACCTTCTATAAACAGAGAGCATAAACTTAACCCCTTCAGGACAGAGTCAATAGTGCACGTTCTGATCAAAACAAAACGTAAACAAAAACTAGAATTTGCGCTATATGTCTGTTCACCCGTAGTTCCCCTCTTTCAAATTATATGCACCCACACTTATTATATATAATTTTGTTCAGGAGAAACAGGGCTTTAATTTATCATTAACTAGTCATATATGGAACATAATTCATTATGAATAAAATTTTTAAAAAATGTGAGAAAATAAGATTTGTTTTTAAATTTGTATTTCCGTCTGACATTTTAGCTGTGAATGTCATAATACTGTTAGGTTTTACTGCACAAAAATGCACATATTTGTAATCAGCGATGTCTCACGAGTACAGCAGTATCCCCCATTAACAGGTTTTATGGTGTTTTGGAAAGTTACAGGGTCAAATACAGAACGTTCCATTTTCAAATAGAAATTTGCCAGATTGGTAATGTTACCTTTGAGACGGTGTGGTAGCCCAGCAATGAGAATTACCCCCATAATGGCATAGCATTTGAAAAAGTAGACAACCAAAGGTATTGAAAGTGGGGTAGGTTTAGTCTTTTTTAGTAGCCACTTATTCACAAACACTGGCCAAAGTTAGCGTTCATATTTGTTTTTGTGTTAAAGCAAAAAACGAATATTTGGCCAGTGTTTGTGACTAAGTGGCTACTAAGAAAGACTGGACATACCCCACTTGCAATACATTGGGTTGTCTACTTTTGCAAATGGTATGCCATCATGGGGGTAATTCTCATTCCTGGGCTACCATACGGTCTCAAAGACAACATAACCAATCTGGCAAATTTCAATGTCAAAAAAATGAAATGCAAGCCTTATATGTGACTCTCTAACTTTCCAAAACACCATGAAACCTGTACATGGGGGGTACTGTTATTCTCGGGAGACTTCACTAAACACAAATATTAGTGTTTTAAAACAGTAAAACATATTACAACAATAATATAGTCCATAAAAGTGCCGTTCGTTTGTAAAAAATGCAAAAAACTTCACTTTTACTTAAAATATCATCGTTGTAATACAATTTACCAATTTGAAAAACTAATATTTGAGTTCAGCGAAGTCTCCCGAGTAAAACAGTACCCCCCATGCACAGGTTTTATGTTGTCTTGGAGAGTTACAGGGTCAAATATAGTGCTTGCGAATTAAATTCTCTGCACTTTCTCCCTGTGTTGTCAGGTATGTCAATCAAATTTTAATTAATCAAATCACCTAATTATGTTAAAAGATTACTTAAATATACACGTAGAATTTTAATATATATGCATTTATAGGTATTTAAATTCTACGTGTATACTAATGTAATCTTTTATGTAATTATATGTATTTATCTATATATATATATATATATATATATATATATATATATATATATATATATATATATATATATATATATATATATATATATATATATATATATAGAGAGAGAGAGAGAGAATGTCATTCTAAGTGTATTTTGTTACATATATATATATATATAACAAAATACAGTTAGAATGAAATTACATATGTATATATAATTTATATTAAATTTTGTTTCAATATTTTATTTATTATTGTAATTATATATATATAATATATATATAAGGTCATTCTAAGTGTATTTTAATACTAATATATATATACTAATATTAGTATTAAAATACACTATGTATGACATTAAATATATATATAGTCCAAGTGCCCCGCACTCAATTTAACCGGTCTTGTTCGGTGCCTCGGTGCAACAGCTCCAGCATTTATTTTATAACCTGTCTAATATTTTTTTTTTACACCTCCTACCAGCAGGGGGACTGTCTAATATTTTAGACAGTCCCCCTGCTGGCAGATCCACAGCCAGCTATAGGGGGCCATGTGATCGCTCTTTGAGAGTGATCACATGGCCCCTGGGGGCCTGATTTGCCGTGGGAGGGCTGCCTGGGCTGTGAGGCAGTCCTCCCGAAGCGGAGCGCCGGGAAGGTGAGTATACCGGGCGCTCCAGGGGCTTCAGCCGTTACGGCGTGCTATGCCGTCACAACGGCTTTAAAGCCCACTTAAACCGTGACGGCATAGCACGGCGTTAAGGGGTTAAAGATAATAAAGGCGGGAATATATAGCAGAAAGAAGAGTATAGATATGACCTAAATCTAATCCCCATTCTGAAATGGTTTGATGATTTATAATGGTGGTGACATGGCATTCCTGGCACCATTACTGTCCTTTACTACTAAACAAGGAAAAAGTACTTTGTCTTGTCTTGTATTTTTTTTTTTTAAACTCTCTTTTCTTAGTCATGTGACACGTGTCTAAAACTAAGCGTTGGCTCATTATGACTGAGGTCAGGAAAGCAATGTTTTTAATGCCACAGCAAGTATCAGTGCATGTGTTTGTGTATATACATCGATCTACAATAAAGTTAGTCTGCTTTAGTTGATCGTTGTAACAAAAGCACCTCCTGTGGTTGTCAGTGTAACAGCCTCTGGAGGTGTGTTTTAACCCTTCAAGGTAAACATTGCCATGTCTGCAAAACTGCAATAATTTACTTTAAATATTTACATTAAATGAATTCAGGTGAAGTGGCCTGGGTGACTTTAGTGGTCCTTTAAAAAAAAAAAAAAAATAGAAAAAAAGCTGACTTACCTCCGCTGCAGCTCCCTGCTCTGCCTTTGGTGTTTTTAACTGGCACACTTCCTTGGCTGAGATCATTGGGAGGCTATTGCGCATGTGCACCAAAATGCTACATCGCTCCAGTCAGATGGTGTCTAATTGTCAGAAATGCACAGACTGAATTTGTGACAGCAGATCCAATATTTGAGTCTAGAATTTGATAATATAGCTTGGATTTTATTTTGTGCTGTCGTTGCACACCATGTTATGGTTTGTTTGCGTTCATTCTAAAACCTAAAAATACAACCGTATTGACAAGTTAGTGTTAAATCCGCAGATTTCAAACATTGTTTTTGAGCAGTGTACCTTAATTTGTGAAATCTGTATGAAGTCTTATAAACTGTAATTACAATTGTTCTGATAAATTCACTGTTGCTATCCTTCATTCAATTTCTTAATCAGATTCTTGACTTGTTTACAAGAACTTATGTCTAACATACAGTCTTAAAATATATTTTGTGTTGCACAGTATCTCCAGATCTGTCTTTGTGACTGTGCAGTAGTTGGAGCGCTGTATTTTTAGAGGAAGTTTCTATTGGGGCCTGGGATACTCTGAAGCCTCAGGCCTGTGTCTGACTAAGCAAAGACACATGTGATAGGCCTCTGGTATCTGTGCTCATCTTTCAGAGGTGACAACATGATACTTGCTGTTTGCCTGTCATTTGTGAAAGCATGTATCCTCTACAAGGAGCATTCTTCCCCCTACATTGAGGCCCCAAACATTCTGGTAATCTGGCTTCTCAAGCATGGTCGATTTCCAGCAATTAGGGTGGTTTCTTGTAATATTTTTTAATTTTTTTTTCTACACTTTTTGAACACGTTTTCTTAGTCCACTACCATGATGAACCTGGATCTGATGTTAATGTGTATTCACACATTGTACCATACAGATGGTGGGGTAACTAAGCAGAGTATACAACTGAAAACAAAAGCTTGCTTCCTGTACCCGGGCCACTGATTTATTGTCCTGAGAATCTGAATTTCATTATCCTGTGTTGGCATTTGGAGAGAAGGGGGAGGTGTTCACAGAGCGACTTGTAATGCCTCCTTGTAGCATTTCTTCTAATCTGTCTCTTAATTGGCAGGTCCCTAGTTTTTCTAGTTCTCAAAGTAGGTCATGTCATATTTTTTTTTAATTATGTACATACCTGCTATTAAGGGAGTAGGCTCGAGTATATTGGCATTACACCTTTTATAATAAACTAATTTTTTTTTTTTCAATTTACTTTTTTCTTTTGCTTTTTCTTAGCTATACATTTTTCATATTCAAAATCTAATGTGACCTTTTTGGTTTTGTCATGAACATAGGATATAAGCTCAGTGAAAATGTTCTTAAAAGCACTGGCTAATACAGGTAACTCAGTTCAGCACATTCCAATGTTTTTGAATCTTAATGATGCGCACACTGTCAGTTGCGGAAGCTACTGGGTATCTGTGACTCGGCAGTATAACCCGGTAATGGAATGCCCAGTGCTTGCAGCACTTAAGATATTTGATGGCTGGACAGTTGTTATACTTGCACCCAACCTGCCTATAGTTTAACACTGGAAAGTGCGTGCCATTTATAGTATTTTTAGTGCTCCACCTGATTTTGTTTAATGCAGTTAGAGCTTAACCTCCCACAGTCTACTTTTTTTTTTTTTTAATTCTTTATTTTTATTGTGCTCAGAATAACAAAACACGCTTAAATTGCCACAACAGCAAATACAAGCCGATGGAGTAAAACAAGAGTATCAATAACATGGCAATCATTGTCGGCACATTTTTTTTTTTTTAAAACAAGAGAAGTCAGGTTAAGTAAAACAATCTGTAGCTTTAGATTCATTCCGGTTGGTAATTACGAGAAGCAGAATAGACATTTTGAGTGAGATCGTTCAAAGGCTAAGCATAGTTTAAGCCTATGAGTATAGTGATGCCCCTAGGGCTGAGCATTGTGTAAGCGCCGCTATAGTGGGCATGTCAGTTGCCCTTTGCGTAGCAGGAGAGATTGTCAGGGGCGTTAAGTGGCAGAAAAGCAAAAGGCATATGAAGTAGGTTGGTTACAGGCATGAACAGTGAGGGTGTGTTAGCTAGACGGCATGTTGTGTGCAACATGTGGTTAGGTGCAAATGATTAACTGCCACTTTAGATAAGGCAGAGGCAGTACAAATAATAGTATTAATGCAGTGCCGTCTTGTAACTCAGAGACAGTCGATAGTGGGCTAATGGAGATATGCAAAGTGCGAGCATCCCGATAAACAGAGTTAATGCAATATTCATTCGCTAACCTATTTATGCCATATTTACAACAGTTTAAAGTCTCGCTTTGTTAAGTACCAAGATTGTCATAACAGGCAAATAAAACATAACTAACTAAACAAGTAAAGCGACACCAGCTAATGTCTATGAATATGCTGTAATACATCCCAGACATCCACATTTCTTTAATGGCTTAGCCTTCAGACAGTACTATATGGAGATATGTAAAAGATGCATTGAACAGGATTAATAAACTAGCTTAATCTCATTGGAAACGTGTTTCACGTGTTTGTGTTGGGTAATACCACACTCTACTTTTTAAGATAAAAAAAATATGTAAAGGCAAAAGTTTTTTTTAGAAACATTTGGCATGGAGTCAGCTTTTCACCTCTCATCATAAGGTTTGAAAACTCTGCATAAAGTTTATCTTGGAGGCAGCAAATGATAGACCATAATTTTCTAAACTTTTATATATTTTAAAATGGGTTTATTTGTTTAATTATGTGTGTTTGTATTTTTTTCCCCTCACTATTTTTTTTAAATAATTTTTTTTAACTCCTTTAATGTAATGTCAGCAAAAGTTTTTTTTAAAGGGACACATTAGTCACCTGAACCATTACAGCTTAATGTAATGCTTCTGGTGTCTGTAACATGTCCCTGCAGGCTGAGCAAAAAAAGGCAGTGTTTACATTGCTGCCTAGTAACACCTCTAGTGGAAGTCACTCAGATGGCTGCTAGAGGTGCTTCCTATTTCAGTGCTGCATTGTGTGCAGCACCCACGTTAAGATTCTATATGCTCTCCATAGAGATGCATTGATTCTATGGCTCTCAATGAGGAGATTCTGTTCTTTTGAATTTTACATTCCAAACAATATGAATGCTCATCAGTATTCCATTAAAAAAAACAAAAAAAACCAACGTATTTTGTTAGAGTAACCCTTTTTGTGGTTATGCCTTTATTGCCAAAGCCAAGTTCTGCCTCATCCTTATTTGGCTGATGTTACACTCCCTCACAGAAGTGGAAGGAATCGTGGCAGTATGGGAAGATAGCATGGCACCCTGGCTATTTCAAATTACTGAAGTGTTCATGATGCTTGAGTGACCCGGTAAGATGTATGACTTCTTATATTGTAGCTGTAGAATATGGAGAACCTGAAGGCCATGTTTAGTGCCTGATAAATATATGGTTCCAGGTTTACATGGTGTTGGATATATCATACTTGTCTCTAGAAGCTACAAGGGAGAAAACGAAGACAACATTCAGTTTTTATTTGGCATTCTTTGCTACTTCCTTCCTTGGTGCCACAAGGCCCCACTGCTCCGGCTGAATGAAAGCTTGTGGGAATGCACGGGGGCCATAAAGCAGTCTTTGCAGCTGAAATATGCAGAGGCAGCCTGCTTCCCTCATTATACACATAGGAGGGAGCCAGGCTTCTGTGACCCTGCAGTGAGTAATTGTAATGTATTCTAGATACATAATTACGTGTCTGTCTACCTTATATTGGGGCACAAAATGTCAAGTACTATCCTACTAGAGTAGACACTACTCACAGCAGCAATCCCAGGTTACTGTTTTACCAGTGGCTAGCAGGAGTGGAAATTTCAAGCCCTGCAAATACAATATTTTGTTTTGCTTTTTTCACTTTATTTCTTCATTTAAATGTTCTCCATGTTCTTAGTATATTTAAATATAGATATGGCTATAGGTCTACTACTTCCTCTTGTTGAGCTGCAAGCATAACCTCTGACTCTGTGTCCATGTAGTGATTTAGAATTTATTATTTATATTTTTGCTGCAAAATATGGGATTCCTTGACCAGATATGACTCTATTTGTAAGGGGTTTGTGTAAATGTTTTGTAACTGATCTGTATTAGTTCCCTCCACCGCTGTAGCTAGAGCACCATAAGCACCACAGATTTTTGTAGAGCTTATGGTGCATAGTTTTTGGTGCAATTTCAACATTTTTTTTTCTTCTTTCTCTTGCAAATATTTGGCTATCAAACTCTACCCCTACCAACTGATGTAATTTGGGGTTTGCATATCTTCTCAGTTCAGTTGTGCAATTATGGTTATAGTGCAATACATCTTTTGTGTATCAGGGTTTTCTGCCAAGCCATCTTTGAGATGTTTGTCAAGAACCTGGGCTCCAACCAACAACCAGAGCTTGACTCCTGTGCTGCCTCTTGGTTAATGAGGACTTCACACTTATGAGTTATTCATCCAAAGCTGGCTGTTCTTGGATTTTATTTGACAGTTGATTGAAAGTGCTGGCCTAAGCTGCCCCTGTTCACAGCCAGATAATAGTTTAACATTTTCACTTCTTACCTGAGGTCTGCCGGGTGCTGCCATCTGCCTTCTCAAAGCTAGAATTGAGAGCCAAAAGCGCATGCTAAACTGATGCTGAGGACTGGTGAACTTTGCTTAAGAGAGTTAATGCAAGCTAGTAGTAGGAACTTCTGGTTGTGAGCAGGCATGGAGCAGATCCTAGAGCAGGCTTCCCCAAACTCCGGCCCTCCAGATGTTCCTGAACTACAACTCCCATTATTCTACAAAGGAAATAGGCTGAGAATAATGGGAGTTGTAGTTCAGCAACATCTGGAGGGCCGGAGTTTGGGGAAACCTGTCCTAGAGGAACCCTGGTAACAAGTATAACTGTTGGCAAATGGTCTTACTGTTTAAATGGGTGAGGGGGTAGGGCACTCCTAGAACCATAACTTCTGCACTCTGGTATGGTGCTTCAAGTGTTCCTTTTAAAACTACGTTTGGCTCATAATTATGTATTTTCTATTTAAACTAGTTTTACAGCAAATACTCCTCCTGAAACTCTATTTATTCACAAGAGATACTGCAAAAATAAGATTTAAATTCTTGACCCGCATATGACCAAAATAAGGAAAAATGCGTGTTTAAATTCTGTATTTTTATCGGAGTCCAGTTTTCTCTTAGGTCTTGTTGGTTACTAAATTTAAATGACCACTATAGTGCCAGGAAAACAAACTAGTTTTTCAGGCACTATAGGGTCTTTGCCCCCCCCCCCCCCCTCAGGTTCCCACTCACGCCAGGAGGAAGGGGTTAATCACATACCTTCCTCCAGCGCCGGGCTCCCTCTTCCGACGTCAGCTGAATCAGTCCATAGGAAAGCATTTCTCAATGCTTTCCTATGGACGTCAGCGTCTTCTCACTGTGATTTTTAGTGAGAAGCGCGGAAGAGATGAGACAGCCACTAGAGGCTGGATTAACCCTAATGTAAACATAGCAGTTTCTCTGAAACTGTTTACAGCTGCAGGGTTAACCCTAGATGGACCTGGTACCCAGACCACTTCATTGAGCTGAAGTGGTCTGTGGGTGCCTATAGTGGTTCTTTAAATATGATCACATTTCCTTGTGGTCCTAGTTTAAAAAAAGTGTGGTGTTATCGCTGACATGTGGATAACATATATTGTTTTATATACACTGTCATGTGAGAGTATAAACGACTAGCTGTGGTAGCTTACCTACGCATTGTGTTCATTTTGCTGAATATACAAATAGAATTTCTTAAACTAAATGAAGTTTTAATCTTTCGAACTGTTTTCAAAAAAACACTAACCCTATGATTAAACATACTAATTCAAATGATTTCTAAAATATGGCTAGTTTTAGTTGTAGAACACACAGACCATAATATGACCTTATTGCTTCCAATGTTGTGTAAAATGCTGATGCTATCAAATGGTTATAAAATGACCAGTGTTAACTGAACCTGCCAACATTGAGTTCTCACTAGTGCCTATCAATAGCTGATAGTGATATGACTAATTGACACATTGTCACACAATATTTATATGCCAGCAGCACCTGATAACACTGACTGTAACCACAATCTTTCCTACATATCCGGTGCCTATTTTAGTGCACTTCACGTAGAAAATAACATTAAACGTGGTTTTCCAAACTTAAATTTTTTTTTTTTTTTTTAAATATATACTTTTCTTAAACGGTTTATATTTGGGATTGTTTTCACCTTGTAAAGCAACATGCTATCAATGATATGTTTTTGGTTCTTTTCTTTAATTCTCGTATTCTTGTTTTTAGTTGGTGCTGGACTGTCTGCGAGTCTTTACTCAGTGAGTGGAAGGTTGATCCTCTATTTTCTGGACTACACTTGCGGCCTTGTATCAGAGTTTTTCAATGCAGTTTTTCCTCTCATTTTACGTGCCCTGCTGGTTTCAGCTAGTGTAAGTGTTCTCATTCGAATTCCTAAAATTCTGTAATGTCGTTTCTATTTTTTTTCTTTTTTTTTTTTTGAGATGGTTGAGTAGTTACTACACATTACTATAGAAATTGTGGGCTTTTTATGAGACCTGTCGTTGTCTTCTGCAGACACCTATTTTTTTTAGCATAATGTGAATCACTTTTCCCCATCTTATTGTGTTTTGTGCTGTTCTCCCCACAAACAAAATTTGGGAAGGTACAGCTTGCAGTAAGGCTAGGTTTGGTATAAAACTTTAGGATTCTGTTTGCTAAATAAAATCCTTGAACACAATTACAATAGAATTAACACACTGCCATGTTAAAAGTAGAAAAACATACATCGTGCTTTAGTGGCTGTTTATGTTTAATTTTTTCCCTCCTTTCTACTGCATACTTCCAATGGGCACAAGTATCTATTTATTTAAAGGGATCCTATAGTGCCAGGAAAACAAACCCGTTTTCCTGTCACTATAAGGTTAATAGGTCTCCCCACCCCCCTCCCCTTTTGGGCTGAATGGGTTAAAACTTACCTGAATCCAGCGCCAATGCCTTTTGGTAAATAGCTCCCTAATACCATGGAAATTAGGGAGCGATCTTCTAAGCGGCTACAAGATGCAGCCGTGGCTCGAATCGGAATTTCATTCATTCTAATGAAATATCGAACCGACCTAAAAGAATGCCAAATGCCGTCTTAACATGAATGAACATTTTGTTAGGAGGAAATTCGGTAGTTTCGCGGACATTCTGTCAAAATGACAGGATGTTCGGAAATAGTGAAAGGAGGCATCGCAAGATCACGGAGGAGGGGTGAGAATTGTGGGAAATTGCTCTGACCACAGGAAATGGAGCACATTTTGCTCCTCCGCTGGTCAAGCGTAGGAAAAATACATAAGACAAAGTAGTCCTTTTTGTTGAAAACTAGATCTGATAGGATGAAACGGACAACAGATCCTGAGAGGGAGAGAAGAGGAAGCGATTTAAAGAAGGGTAAGTTCGGCATGACGGTGCCGTTTTCGAGCTGCAATGTAAACATTTCAGTTCTCTGGAACTGCAATGTTTTACATTGCAGCACTAAGTGCAAAAGGGTCACAGCACCCAGACTACTTAATTTAGATAAAGTGGTCTTGGTGCCTACAGTGTCCCTTTAAATATACTGTCCCTCTTTACTAGAATCTCCATGTTTCTGTAGAGCTCTGATGATACTCGCTGTAATGTGTCTTTAAAATACAGTACATGGGGGTGGAGTCTGACCACTGACCGGATCAAGACATGCTTTGCCTGAGCTCCCGGGTCTGTGCAGCTAAGCTGAGGCTAATTCCGAACCACAACAAGGAACTGACCCAAAACAGCGACCAAACTACTCACCAGCTGGTGCTGAATGCACGGATACCACTATCGACCCGACACCGCATCAGAGTTGCCAGACTAAGGCTTCAGCTGGGGCGAGACGGGCGCTCCCTCAGGTCTCTGACCGGTGTATAGCTATTCCCCCCCCCCCCTGGACCGGTGGGGGTTATCCCGGTCCCCACAGGCGACAACCCAGGGCTACCGAAAGGCTCCAGCACCTGCCCTGCAGCGACGTGCAAGCGGGGTGGCCTACCACAAGATGGCCGACGCATTCCATCCACGTGCACGCCTAAAGGACGAGAGGACTCTGAACCAATGTATGCCCTCACCTCAACCTGCGTCCGCACTCACCCTCTGCCTCAAAGATAAACCTGCAGGATCCACAGTGCAACCAGCGGCGCTGGCAGTAAAGAGTAAGCGGGGTGAAGTAGGGCGGACGGAGAGCAGACCATCCCCCTTGGGCAACCCTTAGCAACCTTTAGCAAGCTCCCAGCCTCACACGATGGGACCACCTGGGCTGAAAACCACACTGGGAACAGCCCCAGAGCATCGGTCACAGCAGCAGCTGACCCAACGCCATAGAGAGCGCCACCCGATCGGGACAAGCTGCAGGCCTCCCACGAGAGAACCCTAGTTTGAGACCGGAGGATGCAGGCCTTCATGACGGCCCAGTGCTCTGGGCGACTCCACCTGAACTCTGCCTTCTGAATGCTCTATGCCACCTAAGCCTACCACCAAGCAGAGGTGTCGGCTTACCCGGGACTTGAACCCCAGCCTGAAGTGCCAAAATTTTGCCACACCTGTCCTTATGCACCACTCCACATTTGCTATACCACACCTAACACACCTGACTAACTGCCATCTTTTCACTGCTCAAATAGACAACAAGCAGCACACAGCAGGCATACGCTACTACACACACTGGCATACTTACAACCCATGGCTCTGATAAAACCCACACACGAGCACCACCCAAGCTATAACAGATTTAGGGACTGGCCCCATTCATCGACACTCTGGGCCCTGGAACCCGTGGCAATTTCAGCCTCTAGAGTCCAGGGATAGGCAACCTTCGGCACTCCAGATGTTGTAGACTACATCACCCATAATGCTCTTACACCCGCAATGCTGGCAAAGCATCATGGGAGGTGTAGTCCAAAACATCTGCAGTGCCGAAGGTTGCCTATGCCTGCTCTATACCAAATGAAACACTCAAACAACCACACAGTGAGCTTACCAACATGCAACTTTAACCTGTAACCTTAAGCAACATGATTTGCAAGTTTCGAAACCTATCTTTACGTTTAAACATGGTTAATACCCTTTCACTTAAAAAATGTGCATATAATCTTTCATGCCACTCTGTTATAAGCAATGAAAATAGGCGTGCGGATTGCTGTCGGGGTACCCCACTCGTGTTGTACTATCTTTATGCACTGCAAAAAAACACACAAAAAAAAAAACACACAATAAATGTGTTTAGAAGTTAATATGGGTAAAATACACTATTGTTCTAAATTACATTTTAGTAGCATAAATTGTTATTAGTAAGTCACTTAAAATTTCTTATAGCAGACCTGCCTAAGCCACCCCCCACTCACACGCCTAAATTGGTGTCCCTTCTTGTCCATTTGAAATGTTGGGAGATATGGTAGTGGAGTGTGGCCTAAACTATAAACTTGGTTAAATATTCTAAACCTATTAATATTTTTCTTAGGTGAAGTAATCTTACATTACGAAAATGAAAGTAGACAGGACGAAGCTGAAAAAGACGCCAACAGAGGCGGTAAGTGAAAGTGTTGACTGTCCATCTATATTTTTTGTTTGCAGTCCTGCATCTGCACAGGTAAACTTTCTACTGGCATTCATTCAACTGCTTTTAAGCATATTTTTTGAACAATGTTTAAAGTGTAGATGGCTGACTCTCTCGTGTATTTGAAATAACAGGTGTGAAGTATATTTTATATAACTTTATTTTTTTTGCTAGTTAAATAGTTAGCAAATAAAATTTTTAGTACAGTCCAGGCACCTCTACAGTACACATTGCAAATGAGAAGAAATAGCAAGGCGAAAGCACACAGGGAAAAGGAGAAATTAAACAAACGCATCTAGCTGCCGGGGGCAAGGGACATAGCTTATATAAGTGTAACTAAGATGGGGCACACTGTTGCAACATAAAGAGGTATTGATTTTAATTTGTATTTTTCTGAACCTAATGAACTTAATATATTAAATAAAATTCTGAGCAGTGACAGTTACCCCTTTTAGCAGAATGACTGACAATTTTATGATTACCGGTGTTTTGCTTCCCTATAGCCACGTGGAACTTCCGTGGACTTTACTTTTCTGCATTCTCTTTAACTGGTCATGGAATATTTTGCACTGCATAATACCAATACTAATCTTTATTTGCTTATTTCTAGTTTGCCAGTGTTTTTAGAAATCATTGTTTTTCTTTATTTTAGAATTGCAAAATCTAAACTTTTCTTATTCCTATTTTTATTTTTTTCACAGCCTGCCGATTGCAGGTCTCTGATTGAAAAGCTGAAAGCATGCACAGATGAACAGCTTCTGTTGGAGCTACAGCAAATCAAAACCTGGAATATAGGAAAGGTAAATGAAAATACATGTGACCTGCATTAATCCTGTTGGCTTTGATATTACAGTGATGGTTAATTTTATATAATCTATTCTGTGTTACTTTGTCCTGTCACACAGTTTTTTTTTTTTCAATCTGCTAATCTATTATTAAAATTAACCTTGATACTTTAAGTCCAAACCATGATATTAAAGGGACAAGCACCATATCCACTTCAGGTTATTGCAGTGGTGCAAGGATTCTTTGACGTCTTTCAGCCTTTTCCAGACTCTTGTTTTATTTTATTTTTGGTTTGAGGATTGTCTCCCTAGCTCATATGCTGTTTTCAAAGAGCAGTTAAACTTTTTATGAACTTGTTTCAATACAACAGTGATAAGCAATGGGTACAGGTGTGTGTTTTCCCCAGTGTTCACACCCTGTCTTCGATCAAACTTGGGGGGGGGGGGGCATTTTGTGAGAAAGTAGAAATCCTTATGGTCTTACATGGCCATTGGGTGCTTGTATGGCACCTGGATTTGGTAAATTGCTCCATTACATTGTAATGGTTGTGTTTAGAGGCCCTTTGTACTTAAAAGAAGGGTATATTGACATGCTTATTCAAAGTCTCTTTATCGGGGTGCCAAAAAAGTAGACCCCCCACTAAAGCTTTGTCATTCTTAAAGCATCATGGGATTTGTAGTTCTTCAACATCTGGGATCTACATTTTGGGCACCCCTCCTCTGTCATTGCAATTTTTAAAACCATATATATATATTTTTTTGTTCTTCTGTGTATTTTTCCCCTTTATGGTTGATGTGTATCTTAAGCTACTGCTAAGGTTTGGTCTACAGTCATCCCCCCCTGCTGAAAGCATAAGTATAAGACAATATGTTTGCAACCTACATTTAACAGACTTTATAATCCTTTACAGAATCAGAATTATGGGTGTTTAAAGCTCTGGGTCAACATTATTACTTTATTTACCACCTAAAAATGTATTATCCACTACAAATTGAAATTAAATTGCAATTTTGCCATATAGAAAGTTATTCAACTCTAGGTTAAAGTGTGGAATAATGCACCAGAGCATTCCATTGGTTACTATGGTTTTTGCTTCACTTTTCGAACTTTGTCCCAGATTTGCTATTGCATCGTAAATCCCATTGTATGTTTACTGCGCAATGTGCAATCTCTGCTATGATAGTAACTCAAGCTTGTGGTTTTATTTTTATTTTTTTTCTTCCTTCTTCCAGATTGTTCATTTTAGTGTTGTGTGGTTTTGTAGAACAAATACCTAAACAGCATAAATTCTATGTAACTTTATTCACACACACACACACACACTACTTTTCATTACTTAGATTAACTGTCACAAACCTGCACTCTATTAACCAATCTTATTCACTACACCTGCAGTGTGAGTTGTATCACTGGGTTGATTTGCTTGATCGCTTCGATGGAATTCTGGCAGATGCCGGTCAAACAGTGGAGAACATGTCTTGGATGCTGGTCTGTGATAGACCTGAGAAACAGCAGCTTAAAGCTCTTGTGCTGGCAGTCCTCAACTTCACCGCTTTACTCATTGAGTACAGCTTCTCCCGGCATCTTTACAGCTCTATTGAGGTAAGTCTTCTTCTTTGAGCTTTTGAGCAAGTTCAGAAGTTAATTATTATTTTTTTTTTTTTTTCATTTTCATTATGATCACTTTTTATTACTACATTAAATTATCACTCTCTGAAATTTCACAGTGTATATCTCTTATGTGGCCACATTCTGGTTTTCGATATCACATCAGTGTTTTATTTGTGGTTCTGCTAGCTGAAACCTTGATATGGCCTCTATATAGTATTTTCATCCTGGTATCCTCATCACTAGTTAACTTAGAAGTAAATCTACATTGATCAACCACAACATTAAAACCACTGATGGGAGAAGGGGATAACATTGATTATATTGTTATAATGGCACTTGTCAAGGGTTGCAATATATTAGGCACCAAGTGAACAGTCAGTTTTTGAATTTCACGTGTTGAAAGCAGGAAAAATGGGCAAGAGAAAAGACCTGAGTGATTATGAAAAGGGCCAAATAGTGATGACTAGATGACCAGGTCAGAGCACCTACAAAACTGGAAGCCTTGTGGGTTTTTCCTGGTATACAGTGGTTAGTACATACCAAAAGTGGTGCAAGGAAGGATAAATGGTGAACTGGAATCGGGGTAATGGGCACCCAAGGCTCATTAATTTACGTGGGGAACGAAGACTAGCCCCTCTGGTCTGATGAATCACGTTTACTTTTAGATCAGGTGGATCCGTGTTTACCAGGGGAAGAGATGGAGCAGGATATATAATACGGGAAGAAGGCAGGTTGGCGGAGACAGGGTTTTGTTCTGGGCAATGTTCTGCTGAGAGTTTGGGCCCAGGCATTCATGCAGATGTTACTTGACACATACCACCTACCTAGAGATGTTACTTACCACACGTGCACCCCTTAGTTGGCAATAGTGCACTCTGACAGTTGCATCTTTCAACATTTATAATGCAATCCATGGAGGCTTGTGGGAATTAACCCCTTAAGGACACATGACATGTGTGACATGTCATGATTCCCTTTTATTCCAGAAGTTTGGTCCTTAAGGGGTTAAAGGATCTGCTGCTCTTGTCTTGGTGCCAAACACCACAGGACACGTTCAGAGGTTCTCATCCATGCCACGACGCATCAGAGCTGCTTTGGCAGCGTGAGGGGAACCTACATGATAATAGGGAGGTGGTTTTCATTGTTGTGGCTGCTGATTGCAGTGTATGTTGAGCTTCTCTTCCTTAGGTCTTATCTTAAACGGCTAAAAGAAGAGTGTTGGTTTGATGACCCACTCCCCTGTATAGACAGAGGATAGTTTTAGATAAATCAAATTAATACATAGCCCACAACCCTTTGTAAAGATAGTTTTGGGTCAAAATTGCAGTGGACCGTCTTTCTTTAATATTGTTTGCTTATGCCAGTTGGATTTTGGGTGAATTATTCTACAAGTGCATTGGAAGAGATCATTATTTCTTTGTCACCTGTTCTTTACTTTGGATTTGTATTGTACTTGGCTGTTAAATCTCCATTTGTACTCCTAATCCAGAAGTTAAATTTCTTCACTAAATCCAGTGGTTTTAATAGCCTCAGAACGAACGTGTTATTTCTAGACCTATAAAACACTGGGGCAGGTTAGGTAGACCTGGCAGTTGCAAGGTGGAATCTCTGCAGAGTCCAGTGCTAAATGTAGAGGTGCTGAATTTTTGTTGGAAAAACATTTGCAAAGTTCAGTATCTGAACATTGAAACTGTTGAATTTGACCAGTTGTATCTGCCAAGTTCAGTGAAAAATGCACGGTTTACAGTTTTGCTTAATGGGAAATATTGATTTTATTTAAGCAATTGTTCCACAGCATGAAGTTACAGACCGCAGAGTCTAATAAACAATGCAAGATTAATGGTGGCTTTTTTTGTGTGTGCCCTTTTAGCATCTGACAACATTACTTGCCTCCTCTGACATGCAAGTGGTACTTGCTGTGCTAAATCTCCTATATGTATTCAGCAAGAGATCCAATTACATTACTCGATTGGCTTCAGACAAAAGAACGCCCCTCTTGTCACGACTCCAGCACCTAGCAGAGGTACAGTCCATACTTCTAACAAAATGCATAAAGCTTTGACTGTTTAAAAATGTAAGCAAGCTGCTGTTAATTACCACTGACAACTATTTACTTCTATTTCAGAGCTGGGGAGGTAAAGAAAATGGCTTTGGTCTTGCAGAGTGTTGTAAAGATATGCAAATGTCGGTATGTAATATATTTATTTTCTCAATGATGCATGACTTCTGGAGTTTATACATTTTAGTCACCATTATAGGCAGGACATAGTATTTTGTGCTGCAGCAGATTTATTCTTCAGTGTTGTATATTTGTATTATATTGTTTTATGCTCGATCACTATATAGAATAGCTTGTTATATTTTATTTTATTTTTGTAATGTATGCAAGTCAATATATATGGTACCTCGGGACAATTTCTCTCCACAGAATAATTATAAATTCTGCAAGCAAATGCACAAAGTATATACAGCTGCATAGGAAATAGGTTTAAAAAACAAACTCATGTCCAGCAAGTTAACATACCTGTCTGTGTATTAATGTAGATAGCCAAACTTGCCCCTTGATAAAGGCAAAGCAGGCCAACCCTAGTATCCAAAATACATCTGTTTTCTTTTTTATTTTATGTTCTAGCCCAAATTACCCTGAGACAATTGAAAATATTTAATTTTTCACCCCACAGAAATACCCACCAAGTGCTACAACTCTACATTTTGAGTTTTATGCAGAACCTGGGTCTGAAGTTAAAATTGAAAAAAAGGTAGGTTTTGCCATTTTTTTTTATTTTATTTTTTTTTTTATAAATCAATTTCGTACTTTAATACATATGTATTCTGTGTATTTGCTAAATGTTAATACAGTGTATATAGGAAAGAAACACACCTGAAATTTGTATCTGCTTCCTCTATGATGGCTGCACTCCATAGTATGCCTAAATCTGTGTCGCATCCTAAAATATTTAGCATGCCTATAAAGGCGAAGCACTTGATTGATGCCAAGCATAACATTTGAGTGCAGCTGGATACATTCACTGCAGCTGGCACATTTTTGGTAGGTTTCTTTTTAAAGGAACCCTATAGCGTTAGGAATACAAACTTGTATTTCTAATGCTATGGTGTGCCCTGTCCCTAACTTAAAGTCCCCCCCATACTCCAACAAGTAAATGGTTGAAAACCATTTCTCCTCTTGCAACAGCACGAAGATTGTGGGACCTAATAGGCATGCACGGCACTTGACGCACACTCGTTTAAGATTCCCTGTAATAAAAAAATGTAATGAAGAATTTGAAGGTGTTAGATGATGTTGAATGTTCTCATATGATGCATGTTGATGTCTAACGGAGTAAAGCTCAGTTGGGGACCAGGAAAAAAATTCTAGTCCCGGTCTTGAAGAAAGCTATCAGAGGTGGTTAACCTGGCTATGCAATCATTGCGGTTTCTGAGAAAGTGCCATGTTTTTTAGATTGCAGGATTAAGGGGACAGGGGTACTGTGCCCAGACTTCTTCAATGAGCTGTAGTGTCCTTTTAATGTCAATATAGACATACATGTATGGTAGGCAATATTTGTATAAATAAAATGACACTTCACAATAAACACAGACCATGTTTTTTTTACTTTTCAGTGGGCTTGGCAGTGGTGTTTATTTGAAGCTTAAGGGTCTTACAACTATAATTTCATAACCCCTTAACACAAATGTTAACCTTTCTAAACTTTTAACTTTATTAACCACCAATAGCCATCAGTCTTGGATGACCTGACCGCCTTTAATTTAAAACCATTTACAACAATGTCCTTCAGAACAACTCTAGGATGACTTTTGCCCCAATGCTTCAAAGCACCACGACAATACAATTAAATCAAATTGAAGGGAGGTCGAGTGGGTCTGTCAGTGCCGCTTTTGCTTCAGTACACTGACCGGATTGCACTCACATTGCTGCGTTTCGAGTTCACCTGTTCAAATTATTACAGTAAATTGTGAATTCCGGGCAGTTCAGTTTATTAATTAAAACTGTCAGTGCAGAAATGTATGTAAGTTAAGATTGTGTTCTAATATTTAAAGGGGAAGTCTAAACAACATAAATTCTATAAACTCTTGTTGTAGTTTTGGTGCTTTTAGACTGTGAACACTATATCTACTGGTAAATTCGAAATTTTTCTACAGCAGGACCTGGGGCACCTGCAGCCAAGCCCTCTATTTGCCTTTTGCATTATTATTAATTTTGTGGGATAGATTGGCAGTGTGTCAGCCCCCCCCCCCCCCCCCCCCCCCCCCAAAATTGTTTCACCCACCATAATCCGTACAATTGTACATAGTGTTTGTGCTGCTTAGTCTGTCCCTTTAAAATTGTAATGTGGTGGTTTGTTTGAGTGTTATCTATGTTCTCTGCCCCACTATTTATTATGCATTTCTATTTCAGGCATCCAGTAATACACTACATTATATACATATAGAACAGCTAGATAAGGTAAGCATTCCCGAGAATGTTAATTAAGCAGGAAATAGAATGCCCGTGATGTGTGACAGTCTAATAAGTGCTTTGATTTCCAGATTTCTGAAAGTCCCTCTGAGATAATGGAATCTCTCACCAAACTGTACAGCATTCCCAAGGACAAGCAGGTAACATTACGTTCTTATACTGTGGGGTCCAGTGCAGTGCCTGACAGAGTTGGATTTTTATCTGGGGACATTGATTAGGGTCATGGGTTATTCTGTTTTGCTTGATTCACAAGTTTCTTGTCAATTTTTTTTAAATTGTTGCTTGTGTTGTATGTCGGCGTTCTTCGGATATGCTATATCATCTCTCTCTCTCTCTTTTCTACAGATGCTTTTGTTCACACACATACGATTGGCACATGGCTTTTCTAATCACAAGAAAAGACTACAAGCTGTACAGGCTAGGCTGCATGCAATCTCTATATTAGGTATTCCCCCCCCCCCCCCCCCCCAACAGTCTTTAATGTGCAATATTTTTGTAAGTAAAATAATGCAGTGTTTGATATGAAGAACTAAATAAAGTTACTTGTCTTTCTGCAGTTTATTCCAATGCCTTGCAAGAATCTGCAAACAGTATACTTTACAATGGGTTAATAGAGGAATTAGTTGATGTGTTACAAATAACTGATAAACAACTTATGGTAAGTATTAGATCTTTTTGTCTGTATACATTAGATAACTAGACTTTTTTTGCATGCTTTGGAATGTAAGAAAATGAAATAGTATCCAAATGTTCATAATCGTATTATTTCTACATGTTATACATTTTCTAAAAAGATAAAAGCCACAAAGAGGTTGCAGGTGAGCCTAGATTAAAAATAAATAAATATTGGATTTTAAAGGGACACTATAGTCACCAGAACTACTACAGCTTATTAAATTTGTTCTGGTGAATAGAATACCCCCCTTCAGGCTTTTTGCTGTAAACAGTCTTTTCAGAGAAAATGCAGTGTTTACATTACAGCCTAGTGATAACTTTACTGGCCCACTCCTCAGCTGTTAGTGATCCTTCCTGGGTCATGGCTGCTTAAAATGCATCCAAACATTCAGTATCTCCTCCCTCTGCATGCAGACACTGAACTTTTCTCATAGAGATGCATTGATTCAATTCATCTCTATGAAGAGATGCTGATTGGCCAGGACTGTGTTTGGATTGTGCTGACTCTGCCTCTGTCAGTCTCAGCCAATCCTATGGGGAAGCATTGTGATTGGATCAGGCCACCACTTCTGATGTCAGCAGACAGTTTGTTTTTCTGAGGCAAACATTGAGATCTACAGCTTCAGGCTTGAATACAGTAATATTTTGCTATATTTATGGAGGCAGGAGGGGCCCAGGGAGGCTAGATGGTGGTTTTTACACTATAGGGTCAGGAATACATGTTTGTGTTCCTGACCCTATAGTGATCCTTTAAGGTAGGGCCAGATTATAAGACAGGCTGCCTACCCAAGGGATCAATCTTCCCATACCAGTACTGGGCAAAGCTAAGGAATCTTGCTGATCAGCCCAAAGCACTGGTAACTTGGAGGTCAGAGCCCCAGCATTAAACCCTGGCAGCCCAAAGCCCAAATAAGAGCCGACCTAGATGCACAATGTACCTGACCATTAAAAATATCAAGTACATGGTGCATATAACTGTAACATACCAGTAAGTTAAAGCTTCAGTTTTGTGTAGCAGAGCAAAGATTAGAACTGCCATTCACACAAGCACAGTATGCACAGACTAAACACTGCAATTGCAATGCTCTTTGTCCATTAAACAAAGGTTAGATTTTTTTTATTTATTTTATGCTTAAATAGTTTCCCCCACTTTCCTTGCATCAGGACATTAAAGCTGCGTCTTTGAGAACTTTGACCTCAATTGTTCACTTGGAAAGAACACCCAAGTTGAGCAGCATCATAGACTGCACTGGCACAGCCTCGTATCATGGCTTTCTACCCGTTTTAGTCCGCAACTGCATTCAGGCTATGATTGGTGAGTGCCAGACTATTATTTATTATTGTGAAGAATATACAACTAATTTCCATATGTTTTTTGACTGTACCTTCATTGTTTTGTCTTTTCCTCTTCAGATAATATACCATTAGAAGAACCATGCACACTCCAGTGCGGAGAACAAAAAAAAATATTGATTAACCTTGTTCTCTGTACTTCAGTGAGTGTGCCTGGTTCTTATAATGGTATATTGTGAGCATATTATTGGTTTTTTTTGGGGGACTTCCCTTAAACCAGATGCACCTCTTTGCATGAGTGCCAGGGTTATCTGATGGTTTTTATCTGCTTCAGGGCAGCTTTAGTTTTAAATACAAAAAAAAGCAATAGTTTTGTAAACACCAGCTCCTTACTTTTGCAGAATCTAATTGCCTGACTGCAACGGTCACTGTATGTTGGATTGGTTCCGTAACGCTGTGCTTTATTCTATGTGCATTGCACTCTGGGATTCATATGTATGAACTACGGTAACATGATATGTGCATATGCCAGTTACAGCCTAGAAATAAAGATCAGGGTGAACAGTTGCCTTAAACATCTGTTATATTGACTTTGGGTCTAGACAGTTATAGGAAACCTTTTAAAATCCTGTGTGTCTAGTTAGAGATAGAAAGGTTTTAATTTCACTGTATTAAGCAATTGAAGTACCATGTTATTTGCTGGGTTGTGTGTATATGTAGGATTTATAAGGAATTAAGTTATGAGCCATATGTGTACCTAAATTTATTGAACACCACTCTTCTGGAAAACAAAAATTAAATATATTGTTTTAAATCTTTCCTTTATCAGACCCAAGTATGGATCCATACCCTCACCAATTCGCCACAGCACTTTTTTCCTTTTTGTATCACTTAGCCAGTTACGATGCTGGTGGAGAAGCGCTGGTATCCTGTGGCATGATGGAAGCACTTTTAAAGGTAATTAAGAATTTGGGGTTAGCCGTTATTATGGTGGTGTGAAATATTGAATGTGGGTTATTAGGTTTACTTGAATAGTATTGGTTTGTGGTACATTAACTATTAGTGTCACATATATTCTGACTTTTGAGAATTCTAACACACTGACAAAGTAGTTAAAAAAAAAAAAAAAAAAATGTTTTTGGGGTGGGTTAAATTGTATTTATTTTCACCAGGTTATAAAATTCCTTGGAGATGAACAGGATCAGATTACATTTGTGACGCGAGCTGTGAGAGTTGTTGACCTCATTACAAATCTTGACATGGCAGCCTTTCAGTCTCACAGTGGGCTGACCATATTTATTTATCGACTGGAGGTGAGTGCACCACACCCTTCTCAGAGATTGGTTAGTCTGTAAAGTTCACACTACCTGAGGAACCTTTTCTTTTGGCAATCTTTGCCAATCTGCTGCAATGTTTGGCTCTAGTATTTTCAATATTTTACAGATATATTGAAACTTTAATTTGCATTCACTCCTTTTTGCTGACAATGTGATATCCCATTTATTTTGTTACTATGTCTCCAATAGCAAAGTGCTTCAGCTGAGAAATTTATTTCCCACTGTGTAACAACCCCCCCTTCTGTCATATCAATAGGATAACCCAAACATAAAATAAAGGTACTCTGCTATAAATTCAGGTAGCTTATTCAGCCATCAAAGTGAAGGGGCAACGTTTCAACACGTATATGTGACTTTCCCAAGCCATTGGACAACATTGCATGTTATAAGAAATCCTAGCACCCTGGGTGCTATAGTGTCCCTTTAACCGTTTTTGTAAAGCCAGATATACTTCAGTGTTTGATGCATTTTCTAAAATGCGGCCTAGACCACATATCTAGATTTAGATGCATTTTTAAATGTATATTTTCTTGTTAGCATGAAGTTGACCTTTGTCGGAAAGAGTGTCCATTTGTCATCAAACCCAAAATTCAGCGCCCCACTAATGTTCAGGATGGTGAAGAGATGGAGACTGATATGGAAGGTAAAACAATTTTTTAAACAATTTTCAGTGATGTGCTTTATAGAGCTTGAAGTTAACCAGTTTTTGGGACTCCTGCTATTCTCTAATTGGAAATGTGTAACTTTCTATAATTGCCAAGTTTAAGACCAGAAATCACCAACAAAAACTCGTTTTCTATACATGTAGAACTGTAGGTCACATATCCATACTTTTCTTTATTGCATTCCTGAAGCATCTAGTACATACACAACAAGCATCATAGACCGAAGAGAAGACCATCTAAATGGTCTTACATGATTCCTATCTTTTTTTTTTCCCCATCATTCATCTGTACCCAAATTAGTTTAAAAAAGGAAATAAAAAATCTGAAATGTGTTTTGACAGATTTCTTTATACCACTGCTTTAAAAAGCATGTATCCTATTTTGCAGGGAAATTTGTAGAGCAGTAATCCACAAGTTTAGTGTACTAATGGCATAAATATGTTCTGTGTATGATACTCTTGTTTTAAAACTTTTGTTAGAATTGACCATTTCTTGTTCTCTAGTGACTGACGTAGCTATGGAGAGCAGTCCTGGTCCTTCCACCTCTGCAGAGCCTCGTCCTGTGAGCATAAGCACCAGTGCTGGGCATGTAGTTACATCCCGGTCAGGTAAAGGTATCTGTTATTTTCAATTTTCTTTTTTGGACTGTTTGTTGTACACAACCTTGTTATCATACTTTGTCATACATCTTTTTTTTTTTTTCTTCTTTCTGCCTATTTTGTAGGGGTGCAATGCATTCCCCAGAGGGCTGCTCTCTTGAAATCTATGCTTAATTTCCTTAAAAAGGCTATCCAGGATCCAGCCTTTTCAGATGGAATTCGCCATGGTAAATATTTTATTTTTGTGTAAATAGATGAGATGTATAATATGACCCATACTAATCATTGGCATATTTTAACAACTGATGTTCTCAATATGTGTTCTTTAGTTATCAGTAGTTTTCTTACATGTGATTCCCCAGCTAACAGATTGACATTATTTTATTAGTGATGGATGGAACTCTTCCCACATCCTTGAAACACATAATCAGCAATGCTGAATACTACGGCCCTTCCCTCTTTTTACTAGGTAAGTAAAGCCAGCTTCTGTCTGCCAATGCTGTTTTAGTATGGAATACTTTTATGCTCTTTCACATCTTTACAGGTTAGCAAGTTTGGCAGTTAACTTTTTGTTTTGTAATTTTTTCTTATATACTACAGAATGCTGGTTATTGTTCTCTTGATATAACCATTGCAATATTTTATAAAGTTTGCTGTTGAGGCTTTGACTATATTAGTGGAAATACGTGCAGTACTTTGCAGTACTTTTGATGTTCAACTAAGCTTTTTTTTTTTTTTACATTTCCCCCCTCTTTTAGAGTATAATTATTTGTATGCCTAAACACTGATTTCATACGTGAAATTTGAAGTATAATTTTTTTCTGTCATTGACTTGTGTATTTCACAATTTGACGCACAGATTAACATGCAAAAAATGTTTGCGTTCACTATTGTATGTTACATAATTAAAAATGTCTGTTAAAGGTACTATAACCTAGGAGTTCTAAGCTTGCAAGGGTCATGTGTTAAAGTGGAACTCAAATTATTTGCGTGAGTATATCAAGATATAGGCATCTTTAGGTAAATTGTCTTTCTGGTTATTTTTTGCCTCAGTGGTAGAGATGGTAATTGCCTTGTATTCAGCAGTTAAATGGTACTTGACAAAAGGTGAATGGTACTTGCCTTGTATTCAGCAGTTAAATGGTACTTGACAAAAAGTGAATGGTACTTGACAAAAGGCTGAAAACACAGATCTAAGGTGGTGCATCCCTTAAACAAAACCTGCTCTGGTTTTATGTTGTGGTGTATTTTAATGTAAAGGTACACTGTGAGCCACTAGCCACCTATTTGGGTATAGGTCTATACTTTGCAGAGGTTTTTTAAATGTTTGCCTTTTTTATGACTCTTAATTTCATTCTTTCAGCTACAGAGGTAGTAACAGTGTTTGTATTCCAAGAGCCTTCGTTGTTATCTTCGCTTCAGGATAATGGGTTGACAGATGTCATGCTCCATGCTCTCCTAATTAAAGATGTAAGCACTTTGCCTATATTAGACAGCTACTGGTTTCTCCTTTTTTCTTTCTTATCTTATTGTCATCTCTAGTGTATACTGTATTTGCAAAAACCCAACAGACTTGGTACATTGTGGCCAAAAAGGGCCAAACTATAGGACCACTATAGGCACCCAGACCACTTCAGCTGTTAATTGACAGCCGCTAGAGGCGCTTCCGCGCTTCTCACTGTGATTTTCACAGTGAGAAGACGGCAGCGTCCATAGGAAAGCATTGAGAATCCTTTCCTATGGACTGGCTGAATGCGCGCGCAGATCTTGCCGCGCATGCGCATTCAGCCAGGGACGTCAGGAGAGGGAGGAGAGTCCGAGCGCCGATGGAGCCCGGAGCTGGAAAAAAAATGTAAGGGATTTAACCCCCTTCCTCCCCCTTCAGCTCCACGGGAGTGGGACCTTGAGGGTGGGGGCTCCCTCAGGGCACTATAGTGCCAGGAAAACGAGTGTTTTCCTGGCACTCTTGTGGTCCTTTAATAAATCAGCTGGGTTTGTGTTTGAGCTTAAAGGAACACTTATTTAAATTATAAGCCCTCTTACAGATCTTTCTACCATGAAGTCATTCTGATGACTTGTCCTTTCAGATACTTCTCATTCAGAAACATTGTGGACGCAGGCATGGCAATCTAACATGTAATGTTTTGATGCCTATCCTCAGTACCACAATTCTAAATAAAGTTTGACAAAGGTCTCTCATTCAGTTCTTTTTGTGTTATGACTATGGTTGGACCCTTCAAATGATTTTGTCTTTAAATCATCAACACCAGTATAAATGCGAATAGAGTGAAGCATACAAAAGCTAATCCTTTCTGTAATGTCTGTGCACAAATGCATGATTTTCATTAGTGCTGTATTGTTTTCTGTAATATTTTACACACCACATCGTCTTACAGAGACAATTCATTACTTTAAATATGTTATGGATAGAAGTAAATGCTCAAACTGTAACTTCAAGATCTAAGGAATTGATGTCTCTCAAGCTGGTATTATTGAAATAGTCTACAGGATGTGGAAACCGTTACGTGATTTGACTTTATTATCTGCATTTTTCTTAAGGTTCCTGCTACCAGGGAGGTTCTAGGCTCGCTCCCTAATGTCTTCAGTGCCCTCTGTCTGAATGCCCGGGGACTGCAGTCTTTTGTGCAATGCCAACCCTTTGAAAGGCTCTTTAAAGTGTTGCTGTCTCCTGATTATCTTCCTGCAATGAGGAGGAGGAGAAGCTCGGACCCTCTAGGTAAGCTTATTTCACTCACAGAATGTGTTCACTTAAGAGCTGTAGTGCAGGAAACTTGACTGACCTTACTTTTCTATGACCTCACCAGGGAGCTGCAATAGAGATGGCAGGCTTTTAAGGTCAAGGTCTGTAATTTCAGAGGACACAATTACTGATTAGTTTTTGAGAAAACAATGTATTCTGGTTTTGTTATTCAGCTGCTTTTTTCTTCAGTTGAAGTATGATATGGAGGTCCTTAACTCATCCCCTTTCCTGCAGACAGGACGACAGGTTAATGCATTGAGAGCTTCCTTGACATCCAACTCATTCTCTTGTATATTTAATAACACTTTCCATTTAGCAGTGCCGGCATTTGCCTTCTAGCTTTTCCAGACTTCTAAACCTAACCAGAATGAGATGTCAATGGCACTTCCTAAAATTCCCTAATCCTCCTCTAACCCCTGCCGAAGAGACCTGTAGTGCAGCATAGAATAGCGCTCTTCAGGTCTCTAGCCGAGGGATTAAGAGGCCCATGGTCTCTTCCAGCTTTGACCTCTCTCCGGTCTCCTGCAGGCGATACAGCCTCTAACCTGGGCAGTGCTGTTGATGAACTGATGAGGCACCAGCCCACGTTAAAAACAGATGCCACCACTGCTATTATTAAGGTAAGAATTTGGGTTAATAGGGGTTGCATGTATTTGTTTATACCATTACAATATGCTTCTGTTCCTTTCCCTTTAGTATGTGTTGCAAACTTAGTTGCTCCCTCCCCCCTTATTAGTTGGCTTTATGGCCCTGTGGATAGGGTGAGGGGGCTTTTATACTTGTATATACAATCTCTTGTATGTTTAATTTTCTGGTTTCTAACCAGCTCTTAGAGGAAATATGCAATCTGGGAAGGGATCCAAAATATATCTGTCAGAAACCATCTATTCAGAAGTCTGATGGCACAGCCACGGCTCCTCCACCGAGATCTAACCATGCGGCAGAGGAGGCTTCAAGTGAGGACGAGGAAGATGAGGAAGTACAGGCAATGCAGAGCTTCAGTGCAAACCAGCAAAGTGAAGTTGAGCCTATTGCACAGTAAGTTTGCTGTTTACTTTAGTTATGTAACTAATAACGTACTTGTTTATGCTTGGCAGATTTAAAATGAACACAAGGCTTAACACTTTATAATGTGCTTATTCAACTTCTGCTGCTATTCTGGTTTGACCCATAGTTAAACAAATGACTCCAAGCACCATGTTTTAAGTGAATTTAAGTGGTCATGGTGCTTGGAGTCTGTGTGTGCAGCTTATTGCCTATGGTGGGGTACATTTTAATTTTCTTAGGGTTTTGTTTTCTCTATAATTAATGTAAGCATGCCCAATATGTATACATATTTAAAAGAATTGAAAGAGTATAGTAGTATTATCACAGTAAAGGGAGAGAAAGGTTGCGCCAGAAATAAAATAAAAAATAAAATAAAAATAAAACACAATAAAAAATATAAATATAAAAATAAGATAAAATAGGTAAGTTCCAATGAGTGTCAGGAGATAAGATAAGTATAGTCACTAATTCCGCTGTGGGGTAGGTTCTCTTGTTGTAGTAGTTCACACCGTCTCGTGATATGGAAAACACAAGGAGAAAGGACCAATCGTGCGGAGTGTATACACTTAATGTGACAGTATTAATACAGTATTTAATACTGTCACATTAAATGTATACACTCCGCACGATTGGTCGTTTTCCATATCACGAGACGATGTGAACTACTACAACAAGAAAACCTACCCCCACAATGGAATTAGTGACTATACTTATCTTATCTCCTGACACTCATTGGAACTTGCCTATTATCTTTCATTTTATCTTATTTTTATATTTATATTTTTTATTATGTTTTATTTTTATTTTATTTCTGGCGCAACCTTTCTCTCTTTACTGTGTATCTTTTATATAGAGGGTTACCCTCTAAAAGGTCGCTGCCTGTTCATTATATTATTAGCGCTAACCTTACCCTTTTTTTTATATAGTAGTAGTGTATAAGTAAATCACAGGTCTCTGGCCATGAACCAAATTTTACGTTTTATCCAGAAAAATGTGTGAGTAGCCCACATAAAACGTAAACCTTGATTAATTCAGAGCAAGACACAAAGTCCTACTTGGTTTCTGTAAAAGATCTTTTTGGTAATGGTGTCTTTATTTCCTAGTGTTGTGGGAACTGAGGAGAGAATTCCCATTCCTCTTATGGATTATATTCTCAATGTGGTGAGTATAAATATTGCAATAATTCTCTTGCTTTAGTACTCATTACAAATTGTATGTCCTGATTTCATTTGGATACGTTTTGTGATTTGCCTAAATTGTCTGTGTTCAAATTCTTTGAAATAACATCAGGAAAAATACAAAACCCTACCACTTTTTCGTAGATGAAATTTGTCGAATCTATTCTGAGTAACAACACGACGGACGATCACTGCCAGGAATTTGTGAGCCAGAAAGGCCTTCTGCCTCTGGTCACCATTCTTGGCCTGCCCAATCTACCTATTGATTTTCCTACCTCTGCTGCCTGCCAAGCCGTGGCTGGTGTCTGCAAATCAATTTTGGTAAGTTTTTTTTTTTTTTTTTTTTTTTAAGTTTTGTTTCCCACCAATCAAACAAGTGCAAACCGTAAACCGCAATTGATTTTAAATAACTATCTTTGAGAGTTCAAGTGTTTATGTATATTATAAGCCAATTCTGTTCATGATGGGTGTTGAGGACAGTTACAAATTGTAGGGACTTAACTGCAAAGAAATCAAATAATATATTCCCAATGCCCCAAATTCAGGCTCCCTTTCAGAGTTAGACTGTAGTTCACGGTTTCTGAAACTGAACTTCCCCATATATTTAGCTGTAGGGGTTATTTACTGAACAGTGAGCTGAAAATTTAATTGCAAAATTCAGACTAGAATCGCAAAGCTGTGACTAGAAATTTTTGCTAACTTTTCCGAAGCATGTTTGGCTTAAATTGTGCAATTTGTTTTTAAATTCCCTAAAATAAACTCCTATATGACCAGTTATAACCCCCCACAGTAGGTCAGGTATATAGAACATTGCATAGAAGTGGTATTTTTTTAATTTCTGAAATATATTCTTCTTAAATGATTTGGTTTTTAAAGATTTTTTTTTTTTTAAATGAATTTATTTATTTATTTCCACTCTCCTTTTCTCAGCATATGTTTGGCTCTAACATGCATTTTTTGGGGTTTCTTTTCAGACTCTATCTCATGAGCCCAAGGTTCTTCAAGAAGGGCTACTTCAACTGGACTCCATTCTATCATCCCTGGATCCTCTTCACCGGCCCATTGAGGCACCAGGGGGCTCTGTGCTGTTACGGGAATTGGCATGTGCTGGGAATGTAGCGGACGCCACTCTATCCGCCCAGGCAACACCTCTTCTTCATGCACTAACTGCAGCACATGCTTACATCATGATGTTTGTCCACACGTGCAGGGTAGGACAGGTGAGAATACAGAGTATAATTAAACAAATTTGTACTATTTGTGTTAAAGAAACATTTAATTACCATGAGCACTAGAGCTGGTTAAAGAGGTTTTTGTGATAGGGGGTGCCTTGATACAATTACATAGTATGTTTTCAAGTCGTTTTAAGAATGGCTTGATCGCTTATCTGTCCCTCATGGCTGCCGCCATGGTCTTGCTGAAGGTCCTCTTCACCAGTGCTTCATCTGCCCGGAGCCCACGTCCGTGTTCTCATGCCTGCAGTTTATGAAGATGTTTATTTTCTATTTAATGAAATATGTATTTTTTTGTGATACTTCCTGGCTTTTGCTGCTCTGTGCAGTATAAGTTTCCTAAATTTTTTTAGTTTTTACATGATTTGAAGTCTTGTCATTACTGGGGGATTTAGGCATTGTTTCAATTCTATACTTTGAGAGGTAAGAGAAAGGGATGTATAGAACATTTACATAGATGAAAATGTAGAGATAAATGCTGTATGTTAATTTAGATAATACAAGAGACAATATTATTGAGATACATCCTATGGAGAATCGGACCATTATAGTGAAAAACGAACTTTACTCATTGCAAATTCTTTCTCCAACCAGATAAAAAAAAAAAAGATGCTATTAAATTATACGTTTTATTTCTTCTCAGAGTGAGATCCGTGCCATCTCTGTAAATCAGTGGGGATCCCAGCTGGGTCTCAATGTCTTGAACAAGCTAAGCCAACTCTACTGTTCTCTGGTGTGGGAAAGCACAGTCTTGTTATCTCTCTGCACCCCCAACAGGTACTATCAGAAGGTGGAGTGTGGAATGTGCCTCCTTGTAAACGTAGTTGTTTGTTGTATTTGGCAAGAGCAACTGGCAGTTGGAATGTTACATTTGTAAATTCAGTGATAACATAAAAAAAATATTTTGTGGTTACAGCTTGCCAGTTGGATGTGAATTTGGGCAGGCAGATATGCAGAAATTGGCTCCAAAGGATGAGAAGACGGCAGGTACATCGCTACATGGAGCCAAGAGGGCAGGTATGTTTACCATATATCATTCTAGTCTGTTACTTGCATTTGCATACATGTTCGTGTTCTGATATGGTATTGTCTGCTGAATTGTCTTTATATCTCATATATGCTGATGGTTTATAGTCAAAATGTTACATTCCAACATGGGGAGGTACTAACTAACGATTTAAAATAACGAGCCTCAAGGGAGCTCAAAATATGATATTTTTAGAGGCAAGCACGATATTGTAATATCCTTTACTTGGTGGCTTTTAACCCCTTAAGGACCAAACTTCTGGAATAAAGGGAATCATAAAATGTCACACATGTCAAGTGTCCTTAAGGGGTTAAAGAAGCTCTCAAGAACTGTCCAAAGTCTAGTCTTAATTCTTAATTTTTACTCCCTATTAGTCCTGTACAGGGTTATTGATAACCCAGAACTGTAGGTGGTTTCGAGGTTTAATTTGATGACTCAAAATGATCACCATGTTACTTTTGTATCTAATAGATGGGGAGCCTGAAGTTTCTGCTGTTAGTGAAGAAGCCACTGGTTTATTGGAAGGCATCGGGCTTGATGGTGACACTTTGGCTCCAATGGAAACCGATGAACCCAGTACCTCTGACCCCAAGGCGAAACCAAAGATTACTCCTGCAATGGCAGCCAGAATAAAACAGATTAAGCCTTTATTATCGGGTATGTCAGCAAAGATTTACTTTTTGCTATTTTTTTCTCCTTTTTAACACATTACTTCTTATTTGTGCACACTTGACAAAGCCTCCAGTTAGCAAAAGTACCAAAACTAATATTTAGCTTTTTTTTTTTTTTTTTTTTTTTCTTAACCCCCACCTTAAGTGTGTTTCTACACAAAATGGCTTTAGGAAGCACTGACTCAACCATCAGCCTTTACTCTAAAAGCTGATCAACTTGTCTGCTTAGAAGCAAATATTTCAATAAGAAATATTAAATTCTGCTTTATATTTGGGCTTTTCATTTATTGCTAGCCACTGTGCCTGGGGGTGGGGGGTGGGGGGGGGAGGGGGAGGGGGAGAAATATCACAAAAATCCTGGTTTAACTCAAATTATACTTTTTCTTCCTCAAATATTTTCTGGCCTGGGCATACACTTGAATTTTCAAGCTAGGGTGTTGCGTCACTTTTTAGAAATCCACTTACAGAAGGCCCTTGTTATTGTACACCTGTTTGCAGCAGCCTTTATGCTAGATTTCTTGCTAAATCCAGGAATGACCAGTGTTTTGGACCATCCACAATAGTTTTGTCTGTATATACAGTTGCAGAAACTGAATATTGTCCGTATAATGCCTCACATGGTTAATTACATTTTCTTCATATGTATTTCTGCACTAAATTTCCTTTTGTGTTCAGCATCTTCTAGGCTAGGTCGCGCCCTGGCTGAGCTTTTTGGCCTTCTAGTCAAACTTTGTGTTGGGTCTCCTGTCCGCCAAAGAAGAAGCCATCATGCAGCAAGTACCACTACAGCCCCAACTCCAGCTGCCCGCTCTACAGCATCCGCTCTAACAAAATTACTAACCAAGGGACTTTCTTGGCAGCCTCCTCCCTACACACCAACTCCCAGGTTCAGGTATGTGCTACATTGTCTCCATGTACTTTCTGTGATTAAAGGGTTACACCAACCTCCATGGCCACTTTCTGTATGTTAAGGCTTTCTGCTTGTAATGCTGCTCGTACAGAGATATTTGCCCTTTTTTTTTTTTTGCCGAGTGATAATTACCTTTACTGTGACTCAGTTATTTCTCAGCTGCAAATTGTCTGTCATCCGTGTACACTCCCTCATTCATTGAATGAAGCTATTCTGTAAGCCAGTTTGAGACTGCTGCATTACACATGAGTTAAATGCTAGCCTGATATGTAACTTTAAAAAGTATGACATTGTTTACCATTGTGAGTGACCGAATACAATTCATTTTATTTGGTCCTGCTACCGTGTTTGTCCACGTTTTTGTTGTTTATGGTCATTGACCCTAGTTAATTTCATTTTTTTTTTTCTTAATTGTAAGTCGGATTTTAGCAGTGTTTAGCAGCTTATATAAAGGCTTCTATCACCTTGTTCATTGCTGTATAAAAATGCTGCTCTGACTGAACATGCCTAACTTTACAAATTAGAAAAAGGTTTTGCAAATAAATTCATGTTACAGGGTTCTATATTTTTATTTGGAAAATACAATAGCTGAACAGTGGGTAAAATTCTAAAGTCATTCTGGCTACCAAATCTATCACAAAAGTTAGATGGTGTTTTTAACACTATAGGTTCATCAATACAGGGTTGTGTTCCTGACCTATAGTGTTCCTTTAATTATTTAGTGCCAACATATTTCACAGCGCATTATAATCATAGTATGGAAGTTATTGGCAAGTAGTTGACATATAAAATATTAACAAGCTGAAAAAGGCTGTGCTTGAATGACCTTACAACCATGATATTGCTGGGGAAGTGCCCTGTTTGTAATGTAACCATATTGTGTTTGTGTAACCATTTACCTCCACAACTCTTCATTTTAATCCTAGCTTGAAAGTAATCCTAATTTTTTTTTTTTTTTTAGGCTCACATTCTTTATCTGCTCGGTTGGTTTTACCTCCCCCATGCTCTTTGATGAGCGCAAATATCCATATCACCTCATGCTGCAAAAATTCCTCTGCTCTGGTGGACACAACGCTCTCTTTGAGTAAGTGAAATATTGGGTTGTCATGCCAAGAAGTGCGGCAGCTCAGAGGACAGAATAGTGTGGCTATGATTTGTGCAAACATTACATATAGATAGATATGCCCATCATTTATAGCCGGGATAGAAGATTACGTCATTCCGGCAGCCTGCACTCTGTTCAGAGAAAAGAAAAGTCATGGGGACAAGCTGCAGACCCACTGCAGGATTATAGCTGCTGGTAATGTGAAATATGGAATAGGCCGTACAGTAGTTTGTGTAAATGGGTCAGTGTATTTGTTTGACTGTGTGTTTTAAGGGACTCAGTTTGATTAAACAAACTAAACAATCTATAGTTCAATTTTTTTATATTACGCATATATACATACACATGTATATGAATATTTACAAGTGTGTATATATTGCAAGCATCACTTATATCTGCATAAAACACTTAAATTGTGGAGAATACAAATCTGAATCACATCACTTTAAGCATACAGTCAAGGCACACCACACACTATGATGAAGGAAGAGTACATGTACTAAACTTTCTGAAGTTTCTAAGCAGTAACCTCTTTAAATACAAAAAGAGAAGTCCTGCGCTTAGTCCCATCACTACTGGGCCAGCAGCAACGACTACAATACACATCAGCCCCAATATATAGTAAAAACCAAAGAAAAGAAAATGTTACCTGCGCTTTCTCCTTAATCCCTATGTATATTTAGACAAATGGAGGTCATTTAGTAACCTCTTTAGCCAAGTCTCGCAGTGGGTTTTAAACTCTACCCTCATATTGTAGAGCAAACTAAATTTAGTATGTCAGACTAAACTTGACTCTTTATTTTCTTTTTCTTTTTTAGAACTTTCAACTGGGCTCTTTCAATGGGTGGGAGAGTACCTGTTGCAGAGGGCCTTGAACACACAGATCTTCCAGATGGTACTGGAGAGTTCCTGGATGCTTGGCTCATGTTGGTGGAAAAGATGGTGAACCCCACAACAGTACTAGAGTCTCCCCACTCTCTACCACCAACTAAGTTACCAGGAGGACAGAACTTTCCTCAGTTTAGCTCATTGCGTTTCCTTGTGGTCACACAGAAGGTATGTTTCCAAGCTATTTTTCCATGTAAGTTTCTCTTATCCTGATTTGCATTATGGGTTGTTTCACGGATTAGTGTTGAACAGGTTGTGTGCGCATTCCTCAATACACCACTTTTTTATTTTTATTTATTTTTTACGCCCCATTTAGGCAGCTTTCACTTGCATCAAGAATCTTTGGAACCGTAAGCCCTTGAAAGTGTATGGTGGTCGCATGGCTGAATCTATGCTTGCCATCTTATGCCACATTCTCCGTGGAGAGCCTGTAATACGGGAACGCCTGAGCAAAGAGAGAGAGGGCAGCCGTGAAGAAGAGGGCCAACAAGATGAAAGTGGAGCCAGGAGGGAGCCCCAAGTGAACCAGCAACAACTTCAGCAGGTGGGAGTGTGAATTTGGTTTGTAGTGGAACCTTTGACTCCGAAGCATAGTGCCACAATCATCAAACAAACTGCATATTAAAGCAGTACATTTATATATCTCCGAATATTATTTCTAGCTTCGGTCCTTTCATCTCTAGCAGAATTATTTTCCTGAATATAAAAATGATGTGTCCTAATCAATTTGTCTTTTTTCTCTATAGCTCATGGATATGGGATTCACAAGGGAGCATGCAATGGAAGCCTTGCTCAACACTAGTACCATGGAGCAGGCCACCGAATACCTTCTCACCCACCCGCCACCTCTTATTGGAGGTGTTGTACGGGTAAGTGTGGCAGTGCGAAAATCCATTTTACTTTTTGTTTGGCCCACCAATGCATTGTAATGCTTCCTCCTCCCCCCTCCCCCCTCATCACATTCGTCTCCTTCCCTCCATTCCAGCCCCTTTCTACCGCAGGCTTCACTGTGCCACTCATCAAGGCAGATTTAGACGTATTCACAAGTGAAAGTTTAGGTTATGCTAGTCAGTCTGTAAATATTTATCTGCCTTGTGTCTAAAATTTTTTTAATTTAGCTTCGTAGTCAAAGTGTTAATGATGTCACAGCAAAAGAGGTTCCCCTGGCCAAGCTGCAACAGCTCCCTTCTCACCCTCTGCTCCAATGTTCCCAATTCCCATTGGGTACTTGATGTCTTTTCTCTGCTTGTGCGCCCTTACTCTCATGCCCTGACCTCCCCATTCTGCAGAGCAGCCCAGCTGACGGGGTATCTGTTGTTGCTCTGCAGGACTTGAGTATGTCAGAGGAAGATCAGATGCTGAGAGCCATTGCCATGTCGTTGGGACAAGATATCCCTATGGAACAGAGGGCAGAGCTGCCCGAGGTACAGTACAAGCCCAAAATTGGTTAATGGGGGTTAGGCAAAGGGGACAGTGTTTTAAACTGTCCAACATTTCAGCAGAAACTCATGGACAGGGTTTGAAGGGAACTGGCTCTTGTGCCTGCGTTAGAAAAGGTTGAGCACTCCCTTCTCCCATCTTCCTGTCCAATGTATCCTGCCGTGTTTTTGTTTTTTCTCTATCCACTTAACCCCTGCTTCTTCCCCTCCACATATGGTGACGTTTTGTTTTTTTTCCCTCCCCTCTACACTTGACGCGACCACTGAAGTGGAATGTGTTCTGTTGTGTTTTTTAAAGTTTTTTTTTTTTTTGGGCAATTGATTTAAAAAAAAAAATGTAAACTCTTGTCTGTGTTTATAAAAAAAAAAGGGGGGGGGAAGTCTTCAGTTCAGTTCTTCAGTATCAGAGGCAGATATGGTAGTCATCAGTTTTATAGAAGTATTGATGTCCAATATATCTGGCCTGTTTTGTAAAGAGCCTGGTAAAATAACACTGGCACATCTTTATGATTCCTGCAGGAAACTGCTCGTCGTAAAGAGGAGGAGGAACGCAAAGCACGTGAAAAGCAAGAGGAGGAGGAGGCAAAATGTCTGGAGAAATTTCAAGATGCCGAACCGCTTGAGCAGGATGAGCTTCATGGGTTTACAGACACAATGCTTCCAGGATGCTTCCACTTATTGGATGAGTTGCCGGACACAGTGTATCGTGTGTGTGACCTTATTATGACTGCCATAAAGCGCAATGGGGCAGACTACAGAGACATGATACTCAAGCAAGTGGTTAACCAGGTAAGGCCAATTTAACCATTCCATGACCAGGGCAGTTTGGACTTTTCGACTTTTTGGGGGAGGGGGAACGGTTTCTCATCTGATACTCATGTATTCATTCTACTTGATATTCTGATATGACAATGAATATAAAACGCCACATTACTTATTGAACTATGGCAGCAATGACTACCTCCTAACAATCGCAGCAGAAAGGAAACACAACTGTTGGTATTCCCTATCGTTAATAGTATTCCCTATCATTTCTGTTGTCAACAGCTGAACATTGCAACATGTTTTAGAAGGCCAATTTTCACCTTCTAACCTTTGAGCCTCTCTTCAGACCCCGCACACCAAATCCTTTTTTCAAGTTGTCTCCATGAGATGTTGAAACCCCCTATAGTGCCAAGAAAACAAACTCATTTTCCTGACACTATATAATCCTAGGGTCTCTGAAACTGCTATGTTTACATCTGAAGGGTTAAAACCTGGGGACCTGGCACCCAGTCCACTTCTTTGAGCAGGTCATTTTAGAGGCTCAAAAACATTGAGTTTGCTTGTCTTATTTGCACTCAAGAATTGCAACTAAACATTCATATGAATTGATTTGTATTTGTGTTTTGTAGGTTTGGGAAGCTGCAGATGTTCTTATTAAAGCCGCCCTTCCGTTGACAACTAATGACACTAAAACGGTGTCAGAATGGATCAGTCAAATGGCTACCCTTCCTCAAGCTTCCAACCTGGCCACTCGCATCCTTTTGCTAACGCTACTTTTTGAGGTGATTGCTCCCAACCGCTTTTGAAATGTTTGAGGAAACTAAACCGCCATTAGCGTTTTATCATGTTTTTAATGGGATTTTTTTCAAGGGAAACCTTACTTTTGTTAATTCTTCTTCCAAGACACACACGTTGCTTCTGAAATAACCAGAGCTGCATAGCCATATCTGAGTTACCCTCCCATAAGGACAGAGGTCTCTCTTACAAATTAGGTTTTTGACTTGTAATAATTTTCTTTCATGATACTGGCAAAATGTAGACGCCCACACTCCTGGACTAAATCTTTATGGGAATGCTCAGGTTGTTGTCATAAAATGTCACCTTTTACACTAAATGTTCTATACCTGCGGACATAAATGATTGCACAATCTGTGTGGTACAGCACATTCATGCAGCTCCCCATACAAATTATAATCAAATAGTGAATATGTAAGGATGCACACCAAAGATCAAAAGGAATTTGAGTTGTTCGTACCAACTGAAACACGTTTGTGCCCAAGATTAGTTAGTCTCTCCACATAATGTTAATTGAAGCAAGCTCGGTTCTCTATAAGGTATCTCTGAGAGCCACTCTGAACAGACTACTGTTATAATCTCCATATATAACCATTGGAAGGAACTGTCCTGTAAATAGTATTTTAAGCTTTCTACTGTAGTGTTAACATATAAAATGCCTTTATTGGGCAGACTAGATGGGCCAAATGGTTATCTGCCGTCTCATTCCATGTTTCTATATAATGCCTGCTTTAAAAAAAAAAAATAAAAATAAAAATATATATATATATATATTATAATGTTCTGTGTTTGTTCTAGCCTATAATAATCTCCACTCTGAATTGCATGGTGTTCATTGTTTGTTACTATCTCCTTTTTTTTATAGTTTTTAAAAACATTTTCAATTTAAAAATAAAAATAAAAAAAAATATATATATATATTTTTTTTTTTTACGTTTTGTCAGGAGCTGAAGCTGCCATGTGCCAGGATTGTGGAGACGAGTGGCATTCTTAATGTTCTGATAAAACTGCTGGAAGTGGTTCAGCCCTGTCTTCAAGCAGCAAAAGAGCAGAAGGAAGTACAGACCCCCAAGTAAGACTATACCATCTGATATTCCTAACTTGATGAATACGATTTCATTCGAATGTGCTTTAATTACTCTAGAGCATGCTTAGCGGTGTTGCACAAGGTTGCTGCTTGTAAAACACTCGGCACTTTCTATGTTTTAGCTGTAGGGAAGCCAGGTTCATTGTGTCTTCCTGGACTGTTATGGCTTCGTGCTAATGGAAAAGAGCTGTCCTGTATTATGTAGAATTACTACGCTGCAGTATGAAATCAATCATGGTTCTTCTCTTGGGTTCACTCCTTGATTGTCTTTGTTCCAAACTGCAGCATTAATTACTCCTTACTGTATTTTGATTTTGGCACATTACATGGCAGAAAAGGCAATACTAAAAACAATCCATAGTATAGCAAAGCGAAAAAGCTAAAGTCCCATTCTATTGACCTGTATGCCTTGCTCAGGAGTGGGCAATTTTCAAAACATTTAAACCTTTTTTTGTCCTTTTGCACCAACTTATTTAATAACCACATTTGGGAAGCATACTTTAAATGATTGCTGTTTCTTGTTTTCAGGTGGATTACACCAGTCTTGCTGCTGATTGATTTTTATGAGAAAACCTCAATTTCTTCCAAGAGGAGAGTGCAAATGAACAGGGTATATGCATTTTGCTAAACATTCTAATGTCTGCATTATTACACAAATTTAGGAGCCTTGCATCTGAATCCCGACACCTCTCAAGTTTTAGTTAAGCCATTTGTATTTTGTCCCTTTTGAACAGTGCCTAGTCAAATGCAGTAAATGCAGACATCCCTGCCAAATCCTAATTCCCCCCCCCCCCCTCCCTCCCCAAATCTCTCTTTTGTGGGTAATTCACAGCACATTGGCTCATATATCAAGTGCTTCTCAATTTAGAAATTTACATATGCTCAAATACATTGCATCAGTGTATGCTTTGTTCCTCGTGGTAGTTAATGTTTTATGACATACTATATAGTGGGATGCCAGGCATGTGTTATCGAGTAATTATCTATATCCTCTTCCAGTTCTTGCAATAGTTCAGGACAGTTAAAGGAGAACCTTGACTTTGACATTTGCTAGTTTGCATAAATTCCAGCATTGTCCAGTCTCCTTTTAAAATGTAGCTGAATTTAAACTCTTTTTTTTTTTTTTAGATTTATTTACTCTTGAGCGAAATGTGTTTTTATTCTTTTTATTTTATGCTTTTTTTCCCCCCTTGTCTCCTCCAGTATTTACAATCGAATGGTAACAATTGGCGTTGGTTTGATGACAGATCAGGCCGCTGGTGCAGCTACAGTGCTAGCAACAACAGTACCATTGACACTGCATGGAAAGCTGGAGAAACATGCGTGCGCTTCACTGCCGGCCGTCGGAGATACACTGTTCAGTTTACCACCATGGTGCAGGTGATTGTCTACCACACTGTCAATGATGTCATTACAGCAATGCTTGAGAACATCCATTGTATAGCGCTGACTACTGCTATAAATACAGTTTTATTCACACCTTTTCTTAATGGCTGCCTGCTGCTACCGCTTTGTCATGTTTCATAAAGATTTGATGTTGGCACACAAATGGTGGCGTTCCCAGTTATATAAGCTGTAGACATTAGGCAGATGGTATCCTGATACATGTAACCACTGTTCTTATGAGAATACAGACTGGATTTGGTTAATTACTCTATCTAAATATAAGATTTTTATTTATTTTGCCCTGTTCTTTGCAGATTGTGAATCCACTTGCTAAATCAAACACTCCCTCCAATATGAGGCAGTACTTGGATTCTGTGTTGCATCGTGTGGTCCCTAATTCTATTTTGTCTCCCACAGGTAAATGAGGAAACTGGAAATAGACGGCCTGTAATGCTAACCTTACTGCGTGTCCCGAGGTTGCTCAAGGGTGGAAAGAATGGAAATGGGCAAGAACTGGAAAAGACATTAGAGGAAGGAAAGGAAATGGAGACAAAACCAAAAGAAGACAGCGTTTCTGGTAAAAATTGTCACCACATGTTTAAAATGCCATTCAACAAATGTTTCTCTACAATAGTTAACATCTTTCTTTATTTTAATAACGAGGTTACATCGTTTCAAAACTGGCATCATGCAACAGTACAGCTGTGTCTTTATTTTGTGCAAATGTTGTCAGGAGGGGGTTAAAAACTGCCAAGTAAGGGCAAAATTAATTTTTATTACATTTTAGGGTAGAAAACTAGAGTTTTAAAGGGTTGAAAACCAGTAAAATGAATCAACTTTCATGCTAAGCCTGGGATGTTTGCTAAGTGAAGCAAAGGTAAAAGTAGAAAGTACTCAAGTGGTGAATATATTTAATGTTGGGTTTCCGTTACATCCATAGTTCAGACATGTTTGAATTTGCGGTCACTCCTTTCTTCAAAGAAATGTTCATTGGCTTATTCACTAAATTAAGAATTCTAAGTGAATTTCAAATTCAAGGTAAAAGTAGCCGAACTGGAAACATTCTCTAAGTCGGCTATGCTTCCAGTTTGGTTTTGAATTTGAATTTTTTTTTTGAATTGTCACTTTAGTGAATCTTTATTTTTAAAAGAAAAAAAAATTTAAGCAAAATCTTTGCGTTCCTTGGTATAAAGTTTATTTACATTTAACACATACTTATATATTTTTTCTCTCTGATATTTACTGCATACTTTTGTTGTAGAGTCCACTCCAGCATCAGAAACCACTCCCACAGAAAAGGAATCCCCTGTTGAAGAGCCAAAAGTTGGGGATATTGTTATCCAGGGACTGACTGAAGAGATGGTGACTGTCTTGATTCGTTCATGTGTCAGCATGTTGGGCGTTCCTGTGGATCCTGATACATTACATGCAACTTTGCGGTTGTGCCTACGTCTTACCCGTGACCACAAGTATGCCATGATGTTTGCAGAGCTGAAAAGCACGCGCATGATCCTTAGCTTGAACCAAACATCTGCGTTCAATGGCTTTACTCCGCTCGTCACTCTTCTCTTCCGACACATAATAGAGGATCCGTGCACTTTGCAGCACACAATGGAAAAGGTACATCCCCTTGCTTACAGACAAAATGACAAAGCCCAGTTCTCTTTTAATATTGTTAACCTTTCCAGCGCACCATGGTAATCCTGCTGCTGCTGTATTTACAGAACTCTGGGGCAACCTATAACTTAAAGGATATTAAGATTTATTTTAATTAACTTTAATTTAGTTCTTCTCTTGTCTGTTCACAAAGTAGCAGTTACTTAAAAAAAAAAATAATAATAACTTTCTCCTATCTGCTCTGTAGTATTTAATGTCTGAATTCCCTTCTGATTTCACCTCAGTTTGGATTATCGAAGTCTAAACATTTTTATCTCGTAGTTACCATTAATAAAAATTATATCCCCTACCACCTTTAGCCTGTGAGCTCGTTTTGAGTCATCTACCCATTGTTCCTGTAACATTTTGTAATTGTCTCTAATATTGTGAAGCTCTGCAGAATAAGTTGCCGCTATGATAAATACCAGTAATATTAATCCCTGTCCTCCATTTCAGTTAAGTTCTTGACATATTCAGTTTGCCCATTTTCCATGCCTAGACTGAAACCCTGTCTGTAGATATGTCTGTGTTTCTGTGGGTTTGAATACCTTATACACATTTTCATATTTATTTTACAAGTGTGACAAAACTAATAAAAACGTGGCACTTCTTGCATCCATCTTCATTCAAACAATTGGTCTTGAGATAATGCCCTACGTGATTTGCTACCAGTCTCTGGTGCAAACTATCTTTTCTCTGCATTTTCCATCCCTACCATTAGTTGTTCCTGTAGTTACAAAGCTGGCTTGGTATAAGCAACGCTACATGGGTAGATAGAGCTAGAAGTCCCTTCCTTTTTAGGGTGTCTATAAATTGCCAAGTTCATTGACCTAGCAATATGCAGGTATTAAGTTTAGAAACTAATATTTTTGCCATCCACATGGGAGAACTGAGACAACAAGAAAGGCATACATTTGCCAGCCACCTTTTTAAATGTAGTTTCCCTGGATGGCAGGCTTTTTTTTTTTTTTTTTTTTTTTTTTTTTTAATTTAAATGTGGTTAATAAATTCAGTTCAAATAATCACAAAGTGCTTATTTATCACCATGCTGTCTTGCAAATCAATGGCGTATAGTAATTGAAACTTTCTTTTCTTTTTTTTTTAAATCTTGTTTAACCCAATAGTTTTGAAATTGTTGAATAAATCTGGTAGCGTTAAACCATTCTTAGCACTTTTCATAGATCCTTAACCTTGTGTGTGTTTTTATTTTTATTTTTTTTAGGTTGTGCGTTCTGCAGCCACCAGTGGGGCTGGAAGCACCACATCTGGTGTAGTATCTGGAAGCTTAGGTTCTCGAGAGATAAATTACATTCTTCGAGTTTTGGGCCCAGCTGCTTGTCGAAATCCAGATATTTTCACAGAGGTGGCAAATAACTGTATACGAATAGCTCTGCCTGCACCCAGAGGATCTGGAACAGGTGAGCAGCTAAATCTTTATCACTATTGTGTATGTTTATTTCCGTATTAGTCCAGTAGACCAAATGCCAAAATACCAGAGTATTGCAGTATGCAATGCTACCTTTTTTATTAAGCTAGTTTGGAGAAAACAACACAACCATGAAAACAGTAGAGCAGGGCATGCAAGTATATAGCTGCATATATGTATTTATATAAATTAATCCAATAAAGGTGAAGCAAGAATATAGCAAAACTACTTAATCTACTTAATGTAGATTCTGGCTTTCTCACATACGACCAAAACTTTTTTTTTTTTTTTATCTTTTCAACTAGCTTATTGGCTCTCTGTTTTATTTACTACTTCTGGCTATTCTCAGCCAACATGCACTTTTCACTTTCAGGCACATCTTCTGCTATTTATGACACCCACTCACCCCCACCCCTCCCCTCACCTTATCTAACATCCGTTGTTTTAAGTGTTAAACTCTATCAGATTGATTAGTATTGCTTCAGACAACGAGAAAGAGAGGAAACTCTCAAAAGCTTGTCTTTGAAATATGTTGGTCCAATAAAAAGGTATCATTGCATACTCTGGTATAGTCCTGAAAAGGATTGAAACGTTAATCCTACTTGATCTCACTTTTTATTCTTGCTAATAAAGAATATATTTTATTGAAGACTGGAAAAATAAAAATAAATGTGTATATATTCTCTCTCCTATTGTGATTTTATAGCTACCTCCAGTACAGATTTGTAAATGTGCACATGTCTGGAAGTATGGATCTGGCCAGCAAATAATTGACTCCTGCCTATTTTTATTTTATAAAAGTATTAATCGCTGCATTTTTTTAACCAGCCTAGAAGTTAAGAGACCAGCCCTGTCTTGTATTTACTACTTGCTTTACTTTCAGCCTCTGATGATGAGTTTGAAAACCTTCGCATCAAGGGTCCTAATGCTGTCCAGCTAGTAAAGACAACACCTGTAAAGCCCTCTACTCTTCCAGTCATCCCTGAGACTATTAAGGATGTGATCTACGACATGCTGAATGCATTGGCTGCCTACCATGCTCCAGAGGAAGGTAACTAATTTATTATGCTAAGTGTCATGCCCCACATGATTAGACATCTTGCTGAATCTATAAAACATCAGGATAATGCCCCTCCCTTTCTAAGTTGCAGAAAAGACTGAGCCGAAGCCCGTGGCTATGAATCAAGAAGTCAGTCAGATCTTGCAGGACATGGGTGATGAGGTTTTCCAGCAATACCGTGATCTGACCCGACAGGGCAGTGATTTCGATGCTCAGAGCAGCTTTGCCCTGAATGTAAGGCTTTATTTTTATTTATTTTCTTATACCGCAGAAATGGTTCACATTGAATGCTGGAAACATATTGATAATTTTCTAAACAGTATTAAAATGTAAACTGCTCTTGTCCCATTTTTGAGAACCATTAAATGCACCCTGGTTAGTTTATTTCAATGTAGTGCTGTGGGTGCAGTGTCAATATCATTTAAACCCTGCAATGCAAAACTTTACAGTTTTGTAGAAACTACAATGTTTTACATTGCAGATTAAAACACACTTCTAGACCAAATTAATTCAGTGTTTTCCTATGAAAAGCAATTAAAGGGACATTGTAGGCACCCAGACCACTTCAGCTAATTGAAGTTGTCTGGGAGCTGCAATGTAAAACAGGTTTGTTTTCCTGCCACCATTTGATCCCTTCAACTGGATGCGTGCGGCACTCGCCAGACATGCACATCAGTCACAATACTCCTCTGAGAATGACACCTTTCAGGTGACTTTGTGGTTGGGGAGCAGGCAGCAGCCTGCTGACGTAGTCGAACTCTGGATTAGGGAACTATATCGTTGGGAATACAGGTTTGTATTTCTAGTGTTCCTTTCATTATTTTTTTAGAGGGGAAAAATCATATTCTTTCACTTGTTTCTTTTATGTGGTGCCTATATATAATTTGGGAGTCCAGCCAACTCCTTGCTTTTGCACCCCTCCCTGTCACAGGTTCCCTTATCCCAGGGCCCTATTTAACCTTGTACTGCAGAGAGCCCCAGATCGAATTGTTCCCCCCAAGTAAGTGGGTTAATCTGAAAAGAGCAGACATTAGGCTGTTAGTGTAGGACCTGCCAAAGATGGGGTACATTGACGTGGCAGGCTTATGCAATGTATGATCATATAATTTAACTAAACCCCCATTATTTTTACTTAGATTAGGTGTTGAAAAAAAATACTAATAAAATCTGGCAACATTGAAGTTGCTGTTTAGTGGATAGATGAGTGTGCTGGATCTTGTGTATTGTATTAATTGGCCCCCTGCAGCACCCCATTTTTGCAGCCCCCTGGTTTAGTGTGTGCATATGTATATATGTGTATATATAATTATACACACACACACACACACACCCCTTTGTTTTGAAACTAGCCATTAATTTTAAATACATTGGGCACTAAATTTCGCTTTGCTTAAACCTTTCCAAAATGTATTGATGCCAAATGTTTCTTTATAGGCACGTGTGTTTACAGCAGACAGTACATCCACTGAGACTCCTCAATCTGGAACGCCACAAGGAGAAGGTGTGTCCTAATTCTAAAGTTTTTTTTCTGCTTTTAAATCCAATTATGTATGATTTGCTTATACTGTCGCTGCAATTATTTGTCAAAAATGGCAACAAAAAATATATTTTCTGGTCTTATTTCGGCTTTTTATTTCTTTAGGCCCAAATTTTCTCCGACAATAATACTCCCCAAACTCATTTATTCTGAGGGCTAAAATAACAGTTTCAGGTTAATTGTCTGAATGAAAGATCAAATGGCTTTTTTTTTTTTTTTAGCAGCATTAACACCTGAGGAAAATAGAGAAGGAGGAAAGAAGGATAAGGAATCTGAGCGAATTTCGGAGGAGGGGAGATTAAAGGCAAGAGCCAGTAAACCTTTGCTTCCTACTTCTACCATCCTCAGATTATTGGCTGAGCTGGTCAGGTCCTATGTGGGTATTGCCACACTCATTGCCAACTACAATTACACAGCAGGACAGTCAGAGCTTATTAAAGAGGTAAGTTGAAAATAAACAGTTTATGTACTCTGCTGGTGGTGGAATTTCCAGTGTCAGCTGATTGTTTTGCATTGACAGGATTGCAGTGTGCTGGCATTTGTTTTGGACCACCTCTTACCACACACTCAGAATGCTGAGGACAAGGACACACCAGCTCTTGCCCGTCTGTTCCTGGCTAGCCTTGCTGCAGCGGGAAGTGGCACTGATGCACAGGTGGCACTTGTGAATGAGGTGAAGGCAGCTCTTGGCAGAGCATTGGCTATGGCTGAGAGCACAGAGAAACACGCCAGGTGAGAATTGTGTGTCGTAAGTCTCTAATCTGCTTATTCAAAGGTTATGGAATCTTTTGTTATAGCTGATCTAAACCAGTTTATGTTGTAATGGGTATAATGGTTTCTTTATAATTTAACTTAAAAAAAAAAGTTTCTCAAAATAACCAAAGTGTATGTATAACAAACGGTCTTACTCTTGTTAAAAAAATAAATATAATGATACAAGTATTTTACTGTAGGTTGTGCTTGCCTGTTTGTTTTTCAGATTGCAGGCGGTAATGTGCATTATAAGTACGATCATGGAGTCCTGTCCATCCACCTCTAGTTTCTATAGCACTGCAACCACCAAAACCCAGCACAATGGAATGAATAACATCATCCGACTCTTCCTCAAGAAGGGTCTCGTTAGCGATTTGGCTCGCGTGCCGCACAGCCTTGATCTGTCCAGGTAAAGCCCATTTTATCACATTAATCTGAAGGTTAAATACAAAACAATTGAATGGACTTCGATGGAAGAGGAAAGAATATGGCCCCGTCTGAGTGCCTCAATTGACATTTGGAGTACATTTATGTTTCTGATCTCTGACAGATTTTCATTTTTTTATTTTTTTATTTTTTGTCTTTTTCTTGTGCTGATATACATTTTATTCATATTTATGTATTTTTTTTTTTTTTCAGCCCAAACATGGCAAACACTGTAAATGCAGCACTCAAACCTCTGGAGACTCTTTCTCGTATTGTGAACCAGCCTAGCAGCCTGTTTGGAAACAAAGGGGCTTCAGGAAAGAACAAATCTGAGCAGGACACCCATGGAGCCACCAGAGACCCAAACAGTAACCAGCCAGACACAGGTACTTTAGGCAGGTGCAAGTCCTGTAAGAACACAACGTGTATGACTGAGTTGACACTTGTATGCCTGTGTTTGAAAATTGGTGTTGGGAATCTTCACCTTTTGAGTTGGTGGTCACTCCCTGTAAAAAAATAAATAAGTTAATTCTACAGAAAGTGATTAATGTGAAATGGAGTTAAATATAAGAAAAAAATAAAATAAAAGTGGTAGACTCTTATTTTCGATTTGTTTCGTTGGGTTATTCTCTATGTAGATCTTTTTTGGCACAACTTCCACTATTATATATTTTCTTTACTTTTGGTGGGCATAGAGGGTATTGCACCCATTTATGTATTCTGCCCACATCATCTCTCTTCTTTTTAGTGCTTCCCTTTTGTGTTTATATTTAAATAAAATAGCACCCTCAGTACTTTCAGGAATTTTTCATGTGTAAATGTAAATTTGCCCACGTGCATATTGCTGGACTTGGCCTTTTAAGTTCTGTATTCTAAAGAGTCTAAATCAAATACTACACCTGCAACTGTCTACGTGCAAACATCATTCAGTACAGAAGACCAAGTAGCAGGCAGTGGTCATTTTAAGTAGGTGTGGTGTTCATTTACCCCTGGTAGGGGGCAAAACATTTTACCCTCTACAGTTGCTTAGCATTTGTTGTCATGCCATATATGTACACAGTCTAATTGCGACTATCTTTAGGTGAAGCCGGAGCTGAGGCTCAAGAGGAGGATCAAGATGCATCCCAAGCTGAAGTAAATGATGGGGACATTATGGATGGGGAGACAGAGACTGACACTGTGGTTATTGCAGGGCAACCCGAAGTCCTCAGCAATCAGGAGATGCAGGTGTGACTATTTTGCCACTAGAATGTTTGGTGACAAAACAAACTGAGCCTTGTATGAAAAAACTTTGAGTCTACACTATTAAGTCATAAAGTGGTTTTATAGTTGAGGTGGATTATCAACTAATTTATTCCAACTACAGGTTGGATGTTAGGTGGCAAAAATCCCTGATCTGCTATGGTCCATGACACTAAACATGATTAAAAACTGCATCCTAAGAGGTCACTCGCATTTTATTCCTGTTGATCAGTTATCATTTTTATGTACCAACTTTGGAAAAGAATCAGTGGAATCATTTTGTTCTCTTCCTTTCCTAGTGCCCCCTTATGATAGACCCATGGTAACTTGACTGATTGAAGTGTAACACAGCTTTCTCAACCTCTCATTTAATACAGCTCTTAAACAGATGGCTGATATCCTTCCTTTAAGATATATGGGAGTAGTAGCTAAAAGTCCTATTGGGAGACACAGTAGTGACACCCCAGCTCTCTAGTGGGTTTATTTTCTAACTTGCACACTTCTTGTTGGTCAGGTGGAAAACGAACTTGAAGATTTGATAGATGAGCTCCTAGAGAGGGATGGCGCTGCAGGTAAGTCCTTTGTCATGGTCTAGCAGTGTTTATTTTATTTTTATTAATAGGTTTAGATATATTTTGTGTGCTCAAATCTGTTTTTATTTTTAGTGAACAGAGTTGGGGAAGATGAATCTCAAGAGGATGTGTTGATGGATGAAGCTCCAACCAACCTCAGTCAAGCTTCTACCCTTCAGGCAAACCGAGAAGGTAATAAACTCGGGTGACATTTGACTATTTAGTATGACCTGCTCTGTCACTTCTTTTAGGGTAGACTTATTTTCCTTTTTATTGAAGCAAGTTAGTTTTGAGTTTTGTTTATGCCATAAACATTATACTATCAGTTAACTTCTAGTAGTAATCTTCTTGATAATGTAATCTGGAATATATTCTGTGAGCATATCTTTTTTCCATGTTGTAATATTCACACATTGCTAATCACCAATTGCACTCTGCATACAAAGGTTTATTTGTTAAAGGAAAACTCAAGTGCCAGGAAAACAATCTGTTTTCCTGGCACTGGAGGTCCCCTCTCCCTCCCACCCCCCCAATACCCGGTTACTGAAGGGGTGAAAACCCCTTCAGTCACTTACCTGAGGTAGCGACGATGTCCCTCGTCGCTGTCTCCTCCTCCGCGCCGCTCCTCCTACTTTCTCCGTCGGCCGGTGGGCGAGACTGATCCCGCCCACTGGCTGAGAAGACCTAATGCGCATGCGCGGCAATGCTGCGCATGCACATTAGCGCTTTCCTATGAGGAAATGAGACGCTGGAGGTCCTCACACAGCGTGAGGACGTCCAGTGACGCTCTAGCACAGATAATCTGTGCTATGTCAGTAGACAGCCACTAGAGGTGGAGTTAACCCTGCAAGGTAATTAATGCAGTTTATAAAAAACTGCAATAATTACACTTGCAGGGTTAAGAGTAGTGGGAGTTGGCACCCAGACCACAAGTGGTCTGGGTGCCTGGAGTGTCCCTTTAAATTGGGAGAGGGGTGGTGGGGGCTGTTTCCACCTCTTAAAGGGACACTTCAGGCACCAAAACAGCTTCATCTTGATGGTAAATGATGCCACCAGGCAGGGGCACTGCTGATTTGTTGAGCGGACAGCTGACTCTTTCAGCCAGTCAGTGACTCACTATTCACAAAACTGACTTGAGACTGGTACATTTCTTTCTAAAGCAGTTCAGTGAATGGGAAGTCAGTGATTGGCTGTTCAAGAACGGTTTAACCTCTTGAGGTAACAGCGCCTCCAGGATCCTCCTGGCACCATAACAAAAAATGTAAATGATGTTGACTTGGTGCTTAGTGTCCCTTTAAGATCACATAATGAAGATTTTCCTACATACTGTCTTTTTTTTTTTTTTTTTTTTTTTTTGAGGCTGTCCCCCCCCTTATAAGGTTTTAAATACATATATTTAAAAAAAGTGAGTGTCCTTAAAATATAACTTTTAATGGTAATTCTAAAATATAATCAATTTCCTAAGTAGGAATAATATAGTGATAAACTAAGGTGTATATACATACTAATATTCACAAGTATAATAATAAACCGAGGTATATACCGTATATACTCGAGTATAAGCCGACCCGAATATAAGCCGAGGCCCCTAATTTTATCCCAAAAAACTGGGAAAACTTATTGACTCGAGTATAAGACTAGGGTGGGAAATGCAGCAGCTACTGGTAAATTTCTAAATAAAATTAGATCCTAAAAAAAATATATTAATTGAATATTTATTTACAGTGTGTGTATAATGAATGCAGTGTGTGCAGCGTGTGTGTATGAATGCAGTGTGTGTGTGCATGAATGCAGTGTGTGTGTGCATGAATGCAGTGTGTGTGTGCATGAATGCAGTGTGTGTGTGCATGAATGCAGTGTGTGTGTGCATGAATGCAGTGTGTGAATGCAGTGTGTGCAGGGCCGGTGCAAGGATATTTGCCGCCGTAGGCAAAACATTTTTTGCCGCCCCCTCCCCCCCCCCCATATGTCCTGACTTCCCCTCCTCCTCCCTCAGTGGTCCTTACCTCCCCACCCCCGTGTTCCTTCACTCCCCCCCCCAGTGGTCCTGACTCACCCCTCCCCTAGTGGTCCTTACCCTCCCCTAGTGGTCCTTACTTCCCCCTCCCCTCCCATAGTGGTCCTTATCCCACCCCCTCCCTCTCATAGTGGTCCTTATCCCCCTTCTCCCTCCCATAGTGTTCCTTATCCCCCCCATCCCTCCCATAGTGGTCCATATACCCCCCCCTCCCTCCCATAATGGTCCTTATACCCCCCCTCCCTCCCATAGTGGTCCTTATCCCCCTCCCTCCCATAGTGGTCCTTATCCCCCCCTCCCTCCCATAGTGGTCCTTATACCCCCCTCCCTCCCATAGTGGTCCTTATCCCCCCCCCTCCCTCCCATAGTGGTCCTTATCCCCCCCCCCTCCCTCCCATAGTGGTCCTTACCCCCCCCCCTCCCATAGTGGTCCTTACCCCCCCCCCCTCCCATAGTGGTCCTTATACCCCCCCTCCCTCCCATAGCGGTCCTTATACCCCCCTCCCTCCCATAGTGGTCCTTAACCCACTACCTCCCTCCCATAGTGGTCCTTATACCCCCCCCCCCTCCCATAGTGGTCCTTATACCCCTTTTTTTTTTTTTATTAATTTTTTTTAATTATTTTATTTATATTTTTTTTTTTCGTCCCCCCTCCCTGCTTGATATATGGCAGGGAGGGGGGCTCCTTCCCTGGTGGTCCAGTGGCATTGGTAGTTCAGTGGGGGGGAGAGGGGGGCTGGCAGAGCTGTACTTACCTTTCCTGCAGCTCCTGTCAGCTCTCTCCTCCTCCGCGCGGTCTGTGCAGCTCCCTCTGTCAGCTCCCAGTGTAAGTCTCGCGAGAGCCGCGGCTCTCGCGAGACTTACACTGGGAGCTGACCGAGGTGCTGAACGGACGGCGCGGAGGAGGAGAGAGCTGACAGGAGCTGCAGGAAAGGTAAGTACAGCTCTGCCAGCCCCCCTCTCCCCCCAGTCTGTATTATGGCAATGCAAATTGCCATAATACAGACTCTGACTCGAGTATAAGCCGAGTTGGGGTTTTTCAGCCCAAAAAATGGGCTGAAAAACTCGGCTTATACTCGAGTATATACGGTACATATTCTAGTTGGTAACTTATCAATAGGAAAATATGTGAAGACGCCCTGTAAGCCTCAAATAGGTAGGGTACAGGGCAAAGTATTTAGAAGCCTTATCAAATGGTATCTGCACAGAATAGTTTGTGCAGACCACAGTGGTTAGTGGTTAACACTGGCTATAAAGAAAGCCTTATCAAGTGGTATCTGCACAGAGTAGTTTTTGCAGACCTCAATGGCTGGTAGTTGTCTCTGCTTACAAAAATAATAAATAACCAAAGTATATATAGATAGTAAACGGGTTTATAACTAAAGTATAAACAGTAGAAAAAATAAGTGCAATGGATAAATAAAATCTGGAGTATATAATAGTTGGAAGGTTCTATTCAAAAGTTTTCAGAAATCTTCACCTGATAACTTTGTGCAAAACAGGGTTTTGCAATCCACAGGGGCTTTGCACTTCGTTCTCAATACAGTAACAAGTCTATACTAAGAACACAATGTAGCGTAACTGCAGCAGCTAGGAAAAAGGATACCGTAACAAATTTCCTAATAAAGCAGAATCAATAGTAAGCTGTATCTATTGATGAAAATAGAAAGAGGTACTGAACAAATACCTTTCAGGTACCTTAATCATAAATAAATACTAAGCGATATATGCAATACACTTAGAAAGTAAACACCAGTTTGCTAAGTGCATGATCCAACGCTTTGCAAAGTATTGCTGCAGAAAGCTCAAAGTGCAGCCTCTGTGGATAAAATAAAGTGTAAAACCACTAATGCTATGGGGATAGAATATCTGATTTAAAGTTTCCTAAGTCACACTGATTCATAAGATGGCTAGATTCCAAATAGTATATAACTCAATTCCCCAAACCAGTCATGATCCATAGTGGTAAAACAAACTCTGGATCCTGAGACATGAAGGTCAATAATGTAAGGAAAGTGTAGAGTCTCAGGAACACATAGTTCCGCTGACGCGCGTGTTTCGCCCACAACTCATCAGAGGGGAACCGATGTGCGGGAACTGACCGAGGTTATTATATACTTCGGTTATTTATTTTTTGAAAGCAGTGACAACTACCAGCCATTGTGGTCTGCAAAAAACTACTCTGTGCATATACCACTTGATAAGGCTTTCTTTATAGCCAGTGTTAACCACTAGCCACTGTGGTCTGCACAAACTATTCTGTGCAGATACCATTTGATAAGGCTTCTAAATACTTTGCCCTGTACCCTACCTATTTGAGGCTTACAGGGTGTCTTCACATATTTTCCTATTGATAAGTTACCAACTAGAATATGTATATACCTTGGTTTATTATACTTGTGAATATTAGTATGTATATAACCTTAGTTTATCACTATTATTCCTATTTAGGAAATTTTGATTAGATTTTAGAATTACCATTAAAGGTTATATTTTAAGGACACTCACTCTTACTCTTGTTTACTTCTCTAATTCTTGGGTTAACCCCAATACGAGTGTTCCTCAGGCTTCCTCTTTCCCGTTTTGTTTGGTTTGTTTCCTACCATTTATAGCTGCATTCAGAGAGTGATGCCATGCAAAATTTCTTTCATCTGACAGATTCTATGAATATCCTAGACCCAGAGGATGAGGAGGAGCACACACAGGAGGAAGACAGCAGTGGCAGTAATGAAGATGAGGATGACAGTCAAGAGGAGGAGGAGGAAGAAGAGGAAGATGAAGATGACCAGGTATTGCTAAAAGTTTCTTAATGCCGATTGTTTTGATTTTTGATTGTACATGTAGACCTGTGTAAAATATAAAGCCATGCTGTGTTTCCCAGTAAAGTGTAAGGCGCTAAAGGGATCCTTTAGTGCCAGGAAAACAAAGCTGTTTTCCTGGCATTATAGGTTTAAAAGTTGCCCCTCCTCCCGCGGTGCTGAAGGGGTTAAAACTACTTCAGCTACTTACCCGAATCGAACGCAGATGTCCCTCTTAAAGGGACCTAATGCGGATTTGCAGCAATGGCTGCGCTCGCCTTAGCATTTACTCATAGGAAAGCATTATTCAATGCTTTCCTATGGGGAAACTCTGCTGGAGGTCCTAATGCATAGCGTGACCAAATCTTTGTTTAAGTACATAGTGCAACCTATCTACTTCTCTTTTTAGGATGATGAGGAAGGTGAAGAAGGAGATGAGGATGACGATGATGATTGCTCAGAGATGGAGCTCGATGAGGATTACCCAGACATGAATGCTTCTCCTCTTGTACGCTTTGAGCGCTTTGATCGGGAGGATGATCTCATCATAGAGTTCGATAGCATGTTCTCCAGTGCCAGTAAGCTACATGGAAATCTGATACATGTACAGAGCACACTGCATTACGAGGGAATATACTTCATGAAACGTTTGCAAATTAACCTCCAGCTTAAACCGTAGGATCAAGAGTTGCAAGCGAGGAGGTTAAATAAACACCAAAACCATGTAGAAGAAGTGTCACAATGTAATGATGCATCTATATGTGACTTGTGCCTTTATCTCATAACCTTAACATACCTATGGCCTTTTCAAGCATCTCCTGGGGGGGGGGGGGGTGTAACTTTAAACTGCTAAAGATACTTTTTACAACTACCAATTCTCCATTCCTGCAGCTGATATACCTCCTTCTCCTGGTAACATCCCTGCAACGCATCCTCTAATGGTGCGCCATGCAGACCACAGTGCCCTCACCCTTGGCACCGGTACATCTACAACGCGTCTTGCACAGGGCATTGGAAGAAGCCAGCGAACACTTCGACAACTTACAGCTAATACTGGGCATACTATACATGTTCACTACCCTGGCAACAGGCAGCCGAACCCACCTTTAATCCTACAGAGGTGAGCTGAGTAATCAAACATTTACATATTTACATAGTTACATAGCTGAAAAGAAACTTGCGTCCATCAAGGTCAGCCTTACTCACATATTTTTTTTTTGCTGTTGATCCAAAAGAAGGCAAAAAACTAAAGCACTTCAAATTTTGCAACAAACTAGGAAGAAATTCCTTCTTGACCCCAATATGGCAGTCGGATATCTCCTTGGATCAAGCAGCTATTACCCCACTTGCTAGTGTAACATTTGGTTTCATGGAGGGGTGCTTGAAGAAAATGCCATTGGGGGATATTTATCAGTCTTTTGAGAAGTATATGGTTAAAGGGACACTATAGTCCCCAAAAGAACTAGTAAGCTTAATGAAGCCGTTTTGGTGTATATATCACGCCCCTGCAGTCTCACTGCTCAGTTCTCTGCCATTTAGGAGTTAAATTACGTTGTTTATGCAGCCCTGGTCACACCTCCCTGAATGTGACTTAAACAGCCATCCTAAACGCTTCCTGTATAGAGTCATCTATACACTTCCTTTATTTTAAATTCTGTTTAATTTAGGATCTTATCTCCTGCACTGTATGCAGTTTGCTATATACCCTGCAAGAGTCTTCTGTGTGTGACTAACGTTCAATTTACAGAGCAGGAGATAAATACTCATTGCTCCTGTGAAATTGCATTGATTTGCTCCAAAATCCACTGAACTCTTTGATGTCCCTTAAAGTGTTGAAAGTTTGGATGTCAATATAGTCTGCTGTTAAATTTTAAAACATTATATTTCATGTCCCCTTCAGGTTGCTTGGCCCCTCAGCTGCCGCTGATATCCTGCAGCTGAGTAGTAGTCTTCCTCTGCAGAGTCGTGGTCGGGCACGTCTCCTGGTAGGCAATGACGATGTCCACATCATTGCTCGGTCAGACGATGAGTTGCTGGATGACTTCTTCCATGACCAGAGCACAGCCACTAGTCAGGCTGGTAAGTAATTACAGATGTCCAACATTAACTGGCATTATTTGCTATGCTCTTCTTTTAAAGCAACTTACCAGAAAATTATTTGATTGGACTGCTAAGCCCCCTAATACTTAAAGGTACTTATCTGTGCTGCTTGGATGCTTTGGTCTCTGTGGTTCTTAAGTCACTGCTCCAATGTGTTCATTGAATAAAATGTCCATTTATTCGTGCACTTTCACTTAACTCAAACTTAAACCAGAATCTGTAGTGGAATCTCTTCATAGGCTGTAAATGCATTACATTATCTGTCACAATCTGGTTATTTTTTTTTTTTTATGGCATCTCCTTGGTATTGTAAATATGTTAATTATTTTTCTGTACAGGCACTCTTTCCAGCATCCCAACTGCACTGACTCGTTGGACAGAAGAATGTAAAGTTTTAGATGCTGAGAGCATGCATGACTGTGTGTCAGGTAATGAAAACCAAGGCCATTGTTGGCTAACCTCTGTTTTATTGTTACCATAGCTGAAAGACTTGTCCTGCAACACGTGTAGGATTAAAGGTTTACCGAGATATTGCTATACTATTCTATTTATATATTCTATACATGTTCATATTGCATCTTTGATACAATAAATTACTACTTTTCCACTGGCTGTTTAGGTTGTACAATATTACACTTGTGCATTTATTTACAGAACCCTATGCAATTCCATTTTAAAATTCAAAAGTATAATGACCCATTGTAAATAAGAGCAGGGCCTAAAGTTTCAAGTCCTACGCAACTAGTCAGACCATATGTTCTTCACAAATGCAAGCCTGGGAGGGTACATGACACATTCACCATGGCTGAATTTCTACTCCATAGCATAAACTTTTTTTTTTTTTAACTTGTCAATGGCTAGTGATAATTTTGAGCCCTGAGTATAAAAAAGTTAAATGGTAGTGATCCTTGTATGTGTCATTGTTCCAGTTGTTAAAGTCCCCATAATAAACCACTTGGAGTCTCTGCGGGATGAGGAACTTGAGGAGCGGCGGGAAAAACGTCGTAAGCAGCTGGCAGAAGAAGATGCTAAGATGGCAGAGAAGGCGAAGGAAGAGAAGGAATCCAAAGAGCAAAATCCACAGGTGCCGTGGGTTGTTTTTATTTTTCGATTTCAAGTTTGCTTTGTGGCAAGTTTCAGTAATAGAGTATGTGTAGTGTGAGGGTGTGGGACACAAGTTCTAGGGTTCCCTGGGGGCTTTTTGGTTTTAAATATGTAATACATTTAAAAAAAATAAAAAATAAATTTGTAATGGGCTTTTGTATGTTCTTTTGTTTAGGTCTTGTGTGCTATGGGCATCACTATAATTCTATGATACAGTATAACATTCTTAAATATCGACTCCCCTTTAATGTTACTGTCTCTTCTTACAGGGTGCCAATTCCAAGCGAAGTACACCATTCGAGTTGAGCCTTGCAGGTATTTCAGGCATTTTCAGACCTTTTTCTTGGATTTTCACAGGTCAACAGCAAACCGAATTTAAAAATGCTTTGGGTTGAGGTAGTAGATTGTATAGTTTTGGGGTCACACCCGATCTGGGAGATAACTATACAGTTTACTGTCTTTCCTGCGGTATTGCTTCGCTTCTTGAACAAGAACACCTCTGGAGCAAAAACACAAAGCGCTATAAATGTTGAAATTGTATTGGATCTTCAAGCATTTAACTAATATTTACAGCTATGTAAATGCCTATGTATGCATTAAATTTCCTCAACAGGTATTTTTCATTATTGACCACAGTGTTGATGAAGCAAAGATTCCCCTTTTCTGTGTTCTGCCCACTTCAGGGTGAGGTAGTAAGTTGTATTGTTGTAAGGGGGTAGAGATTTTGCCCCCAATTTGGAGATAACTATACAGCTTACTGCCTTCCCAGCGGTGTGGCTGGCTGATCACTGTAACTTATTATTCCAAACCGTAATGTTTTATGATCTTGCTACTTGTTTAAAACTTGTATTCCATGTCTTTATACATCCTCCTGTTTCTCTTCTGTTTACACCATAGAGCAAGATGCTAGTGGGAATCCTGAGAACTTCCCTACTGCTCCTTCATCTGCTGAGGGAACCCCTACAAGCCCTGAACTGGTTCCCCTTGATCCAACTCTAAGATCTCATCCCCCTGAGGCCTCGTTGGCTGAGCTGCCTCAAAGTTTGCAGATCGAGTCAGGAGCAGATGATGGTGGGCAGTTGTTAATGCCAACTGATCAAGAGGAATCTGGGCCAGGAAGACCTAATATAGAAGGGGATGCCACTCAAATGGAACTCTCTCCAGCCCCTACCATCAGTCAGTGATTTTCTTTCATATGTGTTATACAGTGCATATGTGTTATAAACGTTTTTTTAAAAAATGTGATCATATATACAATCTCAGACCCCCACACTAGATATGTGATCCCGAAATCTAGGGACTTTTATTTATTTTTACAACTTCTTTCATTTACTTATGTGCATGTGATAGGCAAAACATTGTTTGTTTTTCACGACTTGCGTCATTGGTACGTCTTTTAAGTGTAAGTGGGGTATGACACCCGTACTAAAGGCTCACAATAGACACGTTTCTTTATGCACATATACAGGGTTATTCTTTAAACTAAGAATTGCTGGTAATACAAAGTTTATACAAAATTGTAGACCAATATAATCGAACTCAAAACATAGCTGATATAGAAAATCTTTTCAGTACTATTTTGGCCTCAAAATTAATCTTAACTTTGTATTTCCCTATCCCAATAAAGGAGGCGATAATGGACTTGCATGTAGCAAAATGGCTTGGGTCATGCTTTATGCCAGCTTATGTTGTCCATATTTATAATCAGCAAATCTAGAGAGAGCCAATTTATTGCTAATTGGGTTGGATGTTCTAGATAGGGATTGAGTGGCTAGCAATTAATGTGAAATCCAATCTTCTCCCTATTCATTGTTTTCTTTGATTATTTTAAATTATACACTTTGTACTTTTTATTTTACCAATATTTAAGGTGTAACTATTTTAACCACCATATCTAAATTGACATTTATGGCTACAATAACACAAGCATTTTCTCTAACACGTTTTCTTTACCCATCAGCTTCTTTGTCACCAGAGAGAGCAGAGGATTCGGATGCTTTGACTGCTGTTAGCAGCCAGCTGGAGGGCTCCCCAATGGACACTAGTAGCCTCGCCTCAGGGCCCCTTGAGGAAGGGGTTGGGGAAGCATCTGGTGTTGTAAATCCAGAGCAGTCACTTGTGAGCAGTAGTATTGCTGTTGGCCAGCAGCCAGTGGAACCACCACTTTCAAGTGGCAGTCAAGTAGTAGTCTCTCAACACAGTAATGACAGGTATGCTATAAAGAGTTAATTAGACAAAGCAATTAACTTATGGTTATTGCCATGTACCAGTAGGTGATTTCTAGATTGAAGGTTTATCGAGCTCTTCCAATGGAACTAGCAGAGTCCAAATAGCCATGTCTGCTAAAGCCTTGCTGATGGTTTTTGCAGTAGAAAACACAGCCCGTCTGTTTTCTGTGAATTGGTTTAGACCAGAAGAGCTTTATCTGACCACAGTAGAGCATATAGTTAACTGGATATCTCCTGCCCAGCTACAGCAATTCCTGTGACATTTCTTGTAATGGTTCTTTATCTCAAACTACAAACGTTCTCCTTATTGCAACCTTCTTTTTAGATTTCTTTTGCCAGCCTAACTACACATACATTTACTTTCTTCAAAATTGTAGTGTTGTCATATTTGGAAATTGCCATAGTCCAACTATTGCTGCATCCACTGCATAACAGAATACTGACGACTTTAAAGCTTTTTAAAGTTATGAAGTGAGGTGTATTTTAAAAATGTTCTCTCAGTAATGCTGGAGATCTCCACATAACTGATATTGCAATCCAAACATTTTCTTCAACATTTCTTTTTCTTCTAGCTCTCCATCAGCTTCTTCTTCTGAATTGCCTTCTGCAAGAGATTCTACTGTAGCTTTGTTGGCAACAGACTCGAGTGGCATTCTTGAGGAACCCCTGCCCTCCACAAGTAGTGAAGAAGAAGATCCATTAGCAGGTGATTATACTACATAGTTCTTCAACATTTGCCTTGTTATATAACTGTCAGCAGCACAACATTTAAATAGTAAAATAATTTGATGCAAATAAATATTATGCTTGTTTCTATGCCTATTACAAGAAGCAATCTGTAAAATGCATTTTCAGAGAATTGGTTTGCTAGTCTCTCAGTGATTCTTTCTACGCAGCATGTTGCAGTCCTACATGCATTTTTCTTTCAGGTATAAATCTTCCAGAAGGAGTAGACCCATCCTTCCTTGCAGCTCTTCCAGAAGATATCCGGAGAGAGGTGCTCCAGAACCAATTGGGCATTAGGCCGCCTGTGAGGCCTCCACCCACTGCAGCTCCAGTGATTCCACCACCTGTTTTGGGTAGTGCTGGAGTAACTGAAGTCAGTCCAGAGTTCTTGGCAGCATTACCACCAGCTATACAGGAAGAGGTACAATTAAGTGAATTTGGTATATGGTTAAAGGGGAGAAGAAATATTTTTTACCTGGCAATAATATTCCATAAAGTATCTCATGGCTGATTGTGCATCTTCTCCCAGCGAGTTAATGGCAAAATAAAGTTACAATTTTTAAGGCAGTTCTGAAACACTTGGAGCTTTCTATTAACATTTGGCAAGTGCATTCTTGTGGTATCTTAAATTGTTTAGCATTTTTATTGAATTGTAGTCTAACTGAAATAAATTCTCCTGTATAATCTCATAAGACACAGGTAGTGTCATTCACTAAACCTGGAAGAGCTCAATGACTTAAACCTTTTAGAGCAATGTAGTGGAATTGGAAAAATCCTTAGTGCAGCTGTTTGACCTTACATGGATGGCAGGCGCTATTAGAATAAATAAAAAGGGAACACACAAACCGTTTTTTTTTTACTTTTCAGTGGGCTTTGTCATGGTGTTTATTCAAAGCTTTAAGGGGTTTACAACCATAATTTCTTAACCATATAACAAACTTTAACTTTTCGAAACTTTTAACTTTATTAAAAGCCAGTCAGTCTTAGGTGACCTGATCGCCTTTTCTTTAAAGCCATTTACCACCATGTCCTTCCTCATAACTTTACCCTGAGTATGACTTTTGCCCTATGCTTCTTAACACCATGACCCAACAATTAAATAAAATTAATCATCAGTGTTACCAACTCTGCCCAGATACCTGACTGACCAATTACCACAAAATTTAAAACTTCCCTACAGTCCTATCCCAGACAAGGATGATTAACTCCTTCATTGCCACCATACGTATATGCCACTGTGCTTAATGCCTTTGGCTTTTGCATAAAGCTAGGAATTGATTGAAATTTTATCTACTTCAGACCATGCAGGTTTGGTGATGCAAACAAAAAGATTTTAGTGGTACATTTAAATACATTTATTATTATTATTGTGAAAATTAAGGCTTTTTGTTTTTTGTTTTGTCTGCAGTTTGATAAAGAATGCTTAATAAATCAACTACCTCTTCTTTTTTTATTTATTTTATTTCATGGTATTTATCAGGTGCTGGCCCAACAGAGAGCAGAGCAGCAAAGACGTGAACTCGCACAGAACACCACATCTGACACCCCTATGGATCCTGTGACTTTTATTCAGACCTTGCCATCTGACCTTCGTCGTAGTGTGCTTGAGGATATGGAGGATAGTGTTCTAGCAGTAATGCCACCTGACATTGCTGCGGAGGCACAGGCCCTGCGCAGAGAACAAGAAGCACGACAAAGGCAGCTTATGCATGAACGGCTGTTTGGTCACAGCAGCACCTCTGCACTTTCTGCTATTCTCAGGAGCCCAGGTAGCTGCTACATTTTGTATGGTACTGTAGAACAAAGGCAAATTAAGTCACATCCTTTATAAAGGCACACAGGCACCCAGTTCACCCCTCATCTCATTGAAGTTGTCTGCAGTGTCCCTGACTCACTTAGTCCTACAATGTAAAACATTACCGTTTTTGAGAAACCGCAATGTATGTAATTACATTGCAGAACTAAGACCGCCTCTAGAAGGTCATCCAGCATCTGTGAAATCCCCATAGGAAAACACTGATCCATTGCTTTCCTATGGGGAGGGCCTAATGCGCTTGGTGCAATCGGCGTGCATGTGCATAAGGTCCCTCTGTGGAGGAGCAGGCGGCAGAGCACCGAGGGACATTGTTGCTGGGATCGGTTAAATCTATAAGGTGGGGGGAGGGGAGATTTGTATTCCGAACACTATAGAATCTCTTTAATACAACAGAGCATTAATTCCTCCAAGCACTGTAAAATTTAAATTGTACACACAACCGCTATATACCATTTGCAGTAGGAGCAATGCATGTTTTATTTGCAGTTTTATGTAACTTATCCCTGATAGTTTGGGTTTTTTTGCCAAATGAATCGTGCAATTAAGGAGTGCAGTTGATCTTGCTCCAAATTATTTGATATTGCAATCATTTATGGGAACAGAGTTCAGGAATCCCCCAGTATCTTTGTGGATTTACATCTGTGAATTTGTGTTAAAGGGAAACTCCAGTGCCTGGAAAACAATCAGTTTTCCTGTCACTGGAGGGTCCCTCTCCCTCCCACCCACCAATCCCCAGTTACTGAAGGAGTGAAAACCCCTTCAGTCACTTACCTGAGTCAGCGGCGATGTCCCTCGCCGCTGTCTCCTCCTCCGCGCCGCTCCTCCTCTGTATCCCGCCCACCGGCCGAGGAGACCTAATGCGCAGGTACGGCAATGCCGCGCATGCGCATTAGCGCTCCCCATAGGAAAGCATTGAAAAATAATTTCAATGCTTTCCTATAGGAAATGAGCGACGCTGGAGAGGTCCTCACACAGCGTGAGGACGTCCAGCGACGCTCTAGCACAGGTTTCCTGTGCTATGGAGGAAGTGACCTCTAGTGGCTGTCTAGTAGACAGCCACTAGAGGTGGAATTAACCCTGCAAGGTAATTATTGCAGTTTATAAAAAACTGCAATAATTACACTTGCAGGGTTAAGAGTAGTGGGAGTTGGCACCCAGACCACTCCAATGGCCAGAAGTGGTCTGGGTGCCTGGAGTGTCCCTTTAATATCTGTGCAGAATAGAGATCTCTTTAGTTCGTGCTGCAACATTTTTCAATTATTAAAAACCACCTTTCCCAATTAGCCACTTTGAGGATACATCAAACTTCTTTTGAGCATTTTGTAGACTGAAAGACTCCTTAAACATCTCTGTAAAGATAATTTTTTTTTTTTCTTCCTGGGTTCAGTTAATATTTATTTGATCATTCAAAACACCATAACTACTACTGCCCAACTTTGCGAACAGGCTGACTTCTCATCCAGGGTCTCACTGGAACCTGTCCCTACCTCATTTGCTGCTAAAAAGCTCTGCACAGAGCTAAGCCAGTGATTCAGGGTGATGCTCATTGGCTGCCACGCTCAGTTGTCGCTCTCAGCCTGTGAGCCAATCTTGCATGGCAGGACTTGGCTCATTGGAGATAACGGAAGCTACTTGAATACATTCATAAGTTGTCAAACTGTTTGACTACTTTCTCTAGGAGGACACCTGGACACTTCTTACACTATAAACACTACAGACTGTAGTTATTTTGATGCTTGGAGTTTTCCTTTACATTTTAAATCTTTGGTGTAAATATTGCCATTGGTTCATGTATACTTTTTAAAGAAGTTTTCACACAAGCAAAATAGTGGTGTTTAGTTGTGGTTTTGTCGTTTATAAAAAGGTGAATTAATTCTCGGAATAGAATTATAATTTTGCCCTTTTATAAATCAAATGGTTAGACCATACCTTGAATATACTGTGCAATTCTGGGCACCTGTTCTAAAGAAGGAATATATTATGGCACTAAAAAAAAGTGCAGAAGTGGGCTGCAAAATTAATAAATTTTTTATTTTTGTTATGAAGAAAGGTTAACAAATTCAAATCTTTTAGTGTAGAAAAATGACGCCTCAGAGGGGATATGATTGCATTATACAAATATAATCAGGGCCAATACAATCCATTCTCTGGAAATCCGTTCATAAACAGGACCAAGCATAGGACTTGAGGGCACAAATTTAGACTGGAAGAAATGAGATTTAGTCTGGTTTTTTTTTACTGCAAGAACAATAAGAATGTGGAAATCTCTGCCTGAAGAGGTGGTTTTATCAGTCTATACAGATGTTTAAACCGCAACTGGATGAATACTTGGCTTAAAAAACATATTTACTCTTTTTTTGTGAGGTAACAGCTTATCAAACACAGATGAGATCTAAATGCCATTCTAGGGTTAATATTTTTTTTCCCTTGTTTGTTGCAAAATTGGAAAGTGCTTAAACTGTTTTTTTTTTTTTTCCACCTTGTGGCTCAGCAACAGTACAACCAGATGTAAGAGATGCTGAACTTGAAACACATGTCACTTTTCAGCCCTTGTAACTATGTAATTTTGCATGTGGCTGAAATGTCTCGAAGCAAATAGAGCTCTCTAACCAACATGCTGTGCTATTCCAAGTTGAATTCCTTAGGGTCTCAATTTTTACAAATTTTTTTTTTTCCTTCTTTGAAGCTTTCACAAGCCGGTTGAGTGGGAATAGAGGGGTCCAGTACACACGTCTGGCTGTGCAGAGAGGAAGCACCTTTCAAATGAGTGGGAGCAGTACACATACCAGGTATATTTAATTCAAGCAATTGTGTATACTTCGCATGATCAGTCACAAACCCTCCAAACTTTATTTTCCAGTTGCCAATTCCCTGAAATACTTACTTTGAAGGTTGTTGTGTTTTTGTTTCTTTAATTGTTAGTATTTCGAATTGATATGTTCCTGGTTACCCCAACAGTTTTACCACATGTCAACTGGTCCACTGTAGAGCCAATCACCGTCTCTGATCACGCAGCTATCACACTACTTCGCTCCACACAGCCCTCAAACCCCATTACCGCACATTGGCGTTTCCCAGCGTATCTTACTAAAAACCCTTGGTCATCAACAAGCTATTTTGTGATTACTACAAAAAAATAACTGGAGCACAGCCGGATGACCATAGACATAGCATGGCTTTCCTTAACCTTCCCTAGTTGAGTGAGGAGTCCAGGGAACTTCTTAGTGAACCTATCTCGGAGAGTGAAATTCACATAGCAATAAAGACCCTCAGGACAGGTAAAGCACCGGTCCCGACGGCTTTACCTCAGAGTACTATAAATCCCATAAACAGCTTAGTCCCACTCTCATAAACTTGTTCAGGGGGGCAGAGCCGACGCCTGAACAAGCCGGACGTGTCTCGGAGCTGCTCCGCAAGACGGCCCGAGTAAACGGCGAAACAAGTTGCCACTAACCTTGCTACCGAGCCACTGGAGCTGCAGCCCGATCCCAGACGATATGGGGAAGAAGAATAAAAAAATGTGCTCGGATCCGGGCGCAGGGTTGCAAGATATTGGCACCTTTATGCGCACGACCGCGCGGTCTGCAACAGCCAAGATGGCGCCCGCAGAGGCATCCACGCCGCTGTCCTCGGATGATGACGGCAATACAGCTGACTTCTCCCCTCCGCCAAGGCAGCGACCAGGGCCACAGGCAAACACAGGCCATGAGGACTCTGCCCCATCCACTAAGGCAGACATAAAAGCTTTAATGACCGAGATCCCAGGCCATGTTCAGGGCGGATCTGGCACCAATCCGGGAAGAAGTGACTACCCTCACCACGCGCATGCATGCAGTGGAGAAAAGCATGGCAGGCTCCAGGCTTGCGCAGTCGGCCACAGATGCTTCCATAGGAGCTCTGCAGAAGCAGTGTGCAGACCACCATGCCCAGATAGCCAACATGGAGGACAAAGCCAGGGCACGCAACTTGAGGATAAGGGGGGGTGCCAGAAACGGTCTCAGGAGCAGAGCTCCCCCACTACTGCAGGAGGCTCCTCGCTACCCTCCTCGTGCCCAAACAGGCAAAGCAACTGGTGGTAGATTCATGCTTTAGACTGACCAAGGCGACCAACGCAGCCCAAGAGGTACCCAGGGATGTATTACTGAGACTGGTGCGGGACTCTGACCGTGGTGTTATTATGGGGGCAGTCAGGGGCACCTCCACAGTTTCCTTTGAAAGGGCACAGCTGGCATTTTTCCGGGACTTTTCCAGGCATACCTTGGCATGGAGATCTCTTAAGCCAATTACCCAGCTTCTCCAAGAGAACTCTATTGCATACAAATGAGGCCCTGGCCGACAAAGCGGGCAAGACATATGCCATATCACAACCCGCTGAAGCACAAGCCTTCCTGCAATCCCTTGGCCTGCCAGGGGTAAAGACGCCATCAGCAGACCACTCAGCCTGGAATGTAGCGGACATTACCCCATTTGTGCCTAGAAGAGGAGCACCCGCAGCGACAGAACTGCCGCCCTGATCTCTGGGGCCATACCTGCCTTGAATATGTTGCACCTTAATAATGTTTAAGTTTTACCTTCCTTTACTGTTGACTGTGAATATATAACTTGCCTCTAATGTTATGTTGTTGGCTCCATAGGCCTCAGATGTAGCTCTACGTTAAAGCATCCATGTCCCACCCCACCCCCCATAGTACAGAGTGTATAAGCGGTATCGCTGCGCTAAAATTGTTAACCTCTGATCACCTCGCGCATGACCCCGACCTCCTGTACCGGCGTCCTACATATTTCCACCCGGCCATGGGAGGCTATCAGCCTGCGTATACATGCCTACACCTTAAACAAGTGCCTTACTAGAGCCTCTGCAATAAGGAGTAATGCAAACTAGTCATAAGGCGCACGCAACCCATTGCCAGCATCACCCAAGTTACAAGCCCAATTGCCACCTTTAAGGGAGCCGGGGCGCATTAGCTCTTAAATAAAAAAAAAAAAAGAGTGTAGGTACAGCCGAGTTATGTCTATATGGCTTTCTGCTTCTCACGAATGCACTGTTGTATTCTTTGCTAAAACTCACAAAAATATCGAATTAAATAAATTGTTCAATAAAATATATTTAGAATGCCTGCCAATAGATGAACTTAATCGAGCCAGAATAATTCCCAAACCCGACAGGGATGCTGAGAATTTGGCTTATTATCGCCCAATATCACTACTTAATAAGGACATCAAACTCGCTCTCGCCTCTATTTAATCTTGCCATCGACCCGTTACTGAGAGCTATTGAGAAGCTACAGGGGTTTAGGGACATACCGATGGGTGACGTTACACTGAAAGTCACAGCATTTGCTGATGATCTGTTACTTTTTGTCACTGACTTACGACGCTCCCTGCCACCCCTTGTTGACTTGCTTGAGACATTTCGCAACATGGCGGGCCTAAGGGTCAATTGTGTCCTTCACTTGAGTGGACGCCCTCCTCCATCACTCCCTCGAGGATTTCCTCTGTGGTGGCAGTCGAGGGTGCTTAAATATCTTGGCATTAAGGTCCCTAAAGATCTCTCCCTCATATATAAATTAAATATTCCGCCAATCTTAACAACCATCTTTGCAGAGTTTGAACACTGGCACAAGTTGCCTTTATCTTACATTGGAAGGGCCAATCTATACCAATTGGTCAGTTTTCCTAAACTGTTATATCCCCTACAGATGCTCCCAAAACTCCTCTCGAAAAGTGACGATTGTTTGTTGAACAAACATCTCAGACAATATCTCTGGCAGGGGCGTAGGGCACGCCTTAGCCTTACCAAATTAAACCAACACAGGGCTGATGGTGGTCTAAACCTGCCTAATGCCGGGGAATACAGTTTGGCAGCACAGCTTAGACATGCGCTAGACTGGATTCAATCTCATAACAGATTTTTCTAACTTGTCATTGGAGTCCTATCTGGCATCACTGAACCCACTCGTGGCTCTCCTTCACAGGCCACACCACCTACTCCCTGACTATATCCTATCTAATCCCCTCCTGGCTACCCTTATTAGGGCATGGAAACAGTCTTACTCCAAACTGGGTGTTGACCCAATACGAACCATTCACCTACATTTAACTCACAACCCGGACCTTTCCCTAGGCGCTCACCACCCTTTCACAATGTGGGCGGAGAGTGGGATTGCCACCCTCCGGCCTTTTGTAGATCATGTCGGCCAGAGGTTTCTCTCCCTTGCTGAGATACGGGAGCGTTTTGCAGGCCTTCCTCTTCCCTGGTTTGCTTACCTTCAAACACGACACTACTATAACACCATTACTCAACACTTCACGCCTGCTGACTGGGAGAAAGCTGTAGACACAATATTGTGCTTTTCTGACTCCACTGCCTATTCCATTTCCAAACTCTATAAGACACTGCGATATATCCCGGACTGGAGCACCTCACCAACAGGCATAGGGAAGTGGAAGACACGTTTTCCGAACATAAGCCCGGGAGACATGCTCACTGCACACTTTACCCATAGCCAGATACTACCAATGGTGTCTTATAGGGACATGTTCCTTACAACTCTACTTTATGCTTATTACTCCCCTCACTGACTCCATCTCATGGCCAAAAGGGAGACTGCGACTTGTTTCAAATGCACACACACCAAGGCTGACCTGTCTGTGGGAGTGCGCTCTAATCCAGTCTTTCTGGACCGAGCTAAACGGTTACTTAGAGGGACATGCCTATCTTATCGCTTACCTCTGAATTTTTGCTTTTGGGACCCTTACTAGGTCTCCCACTGCCTAACAAACGATTCCTCCTATTCGTAGCAGCGGTGGGACGCAAAACCATCCTGCAGGTCTGGACCCAGCGGCTCGCACCCCCATGGAGTTATTTCTAACCAAGCTTGCTTTTGTATTTAAAATGGATTGGTTGGACACACTAACAAAACTCCTCGTCTAAAAATTTCTCTTGGCCTGAAGATCATAAATACTCACCCTAGACAAATCTTTCAAGACCGAGGTGAAAACCACTTTGGTATACACGGCATGGGCAGCTGAGGTGGTGACAGGTCGAGATCCCCTGGCAGTAATTTCTTGATGGGCTTATCTCAACTTATCCCCGAACACTGGCCTAACTCTGTGTTGGAGGGCAGGAGGCTAAGGCAAACCAGCAATTGGTTTAATATGTTCTGTCTAATTTGGTATTTTAATTCATGCTTTAATAGCAGAGCACTTGAACCGCAGACCTTCTTTGGTGTACGTTCTCCTGCTCTTAACTGTTAAACCGCAAAATTATTGTATGTTTCCTTGCCCTGAGCAACAACAGCTCATAGTCCCTGATCCACGCAAGTGGTATCTCGGGAGAATTGGCAGTGGCTAAGCCTGCTGGACACCCACATCTAAAGGTAACTGTCAAAGCTCAACCTCTTACTTATTAACAATGACCTATTTGGTTTTGTAACTGTTATGTTTTTTTCTGTTTTCTTTATGTTGAGAAAACCACAAAATAGTGAATGTAACTGACCGAATAACCGCTTAAAAGCATAAATGATGTCACTCGTGCTATATTCTTGTACCATGCATTCACAGTAAAAATGGTTTTGATAAAAATTGTTGATCTTTACATTCTTAAGACTTTTTGGATTGGTGTTGGTACTTTGAAGCCTGAGAGCTACTTTAACCTCTGTCAATTAAGTAGAGACTAATTTTTTTTCCCCCTCTCTCTTTCAGCAGGCCAGCAGGAAGCAATGTGGACAGCCTGCTGCGACTCAGAGGACGCTTGTTACTTGATCATGAGGCACTCTCCTGTCTTCTTGTGCTGCTGTTTGTGGATGAACCCAAGCTTAACACCAGTCGCTTGCATCGTGTCCTGAGGAACCTCTGTTACCATGCACAAACCCGCAACTGGGTAATTAGAAGCTTACTGTCCATTCTGCAACGCAGCAGTGAAAGTGAGCTTTGTATAGAGAGCCCAAAGACTCCTATAGGAGGACCAGATAAAAGAGCCAAGGCTTGCTCTTCCAGCCATGACAACCGTCCCTTAGAATTGATTCCATCCTGTGCAGCTAAGAACTCAAACCAGCTCTCCTGGCTCTCTGTGTCAATGGACGCTGCTCTTGGTTGCCGTACCAACATCTTCCAAATCCAGAGGACTCTAGGGCGCAAGCACACTGAAAAGCATGCAGCCTGTGGCTCCACTGTTCACATACACCCACAAGCAGCTCCGGTGGTTTGCAGGCATGTGTTGGACACACTGATACAGTTGGCAAAGGTGAGACATCTGTTTTTCAACAGGGTTTCCCATAATGTGTAATATTATAAGTGATGCTTTTGTTTGTTTATCCAGATAGTGAAATATGACCTGTGGATTTTTACTGCATTTGTACTATTGTAGATTGTGTGTGTGTGTGTGTGTGTGTGTATTTATATCACACACACCACAGTGCTTAATACCTGTGGCATTTATTTTAAGAGTAGCCTTTGCAAGCAGTAATATTACATTTATTTACACATCAGATACAATACCTATTGAATTTTATATGGAAAATGTTTTGTTTTCTTTATGAAATAATTTTACTTTTGTTCATCCTTCCAAGGATATTACACAATTTAAATGGTCATTCTGCTGAAAGCTCAAGTTGCCTACACTCTTGTTATTTGTTTTTGTCTGCGGACATTACACTTGTACTTGCTGGATTCAGCCTGTACACAGTTTGTTTGTTGGACGTTTATGGAAAAATAGATTCTTTGGTCAATGACTCATCTCTCTTCCACAGGTATTCCCCAGTCATTTCACACAGCAGCGGACCAAAGAGTGCAGTGTAGAAACCAGTGAGAGCAGGGAGAGGAGTATAAAACTGACTTGCAGTCCGTGCCTTGCACCGTCGAGCAGCACCGGGGCAGGCAACATTTCCACGGACTTTTGGGACTTGCTAGTTAAACTGGACAACATGAATGTTAGCCGGAAAGGAAAAACCTCTGTCAAGTCTATCCCAGTGAGCTCTGGGGCTGAGGGTGAGTCCTCTCAGTGCAGTCTGGAGGCTTCACCTCTGGGTCAGCTCATGAATATGTTGTCGCACCCTGTCATCCGGCGGAGTTCACTACTTACTGAGAAGCTGCTACGTCTTCTTTCTCTCATTTCTATTGCCCTTCCTGATAACAAAGCTCAAGAATCATTGGCAATTGCATCAAATGCAATTGCACCTGTTCCTGCACCCACCCCTGCAACAGCACCAGTACCTCTACCTGTACAGGCTGTAACCGTGCCAACTGCCATCACTACAAATGTAGTGTCAAGTAAGTACCATGCAATATGATGTCAAATCAGGTATACATTGTGGTGAAATGGTGTCTCACTTTGAGTTTGCGTTCTTTTTTCTTTGCAGCGGTTACAAAAAGTGGCAAGTCTCCTGCAAAATCCAGTGAAGGCAGCAGTCTACCTGAAAAGATGGCTGCTTCAGGGCTTACTGAGAAACAGCTTCAACTTTCTGTTGAGGTAAGCACTTTGATATTCTGGGATTTAAAACACATTAGATGTGCTCATTTCCATGAATCCTGGACTGCAATGTGGAAACCATTGGTTACCTGCAAGCTATTTCAAACCAGTTTGTTTTACTAGCACTGCACGCACGTAGTGTATAATTTTCTTGTTTCTATAATGTTTATCATGTTAATACTGTGCTAATTTGTGTATTCATAAGCTTGTCAACCTGACTTGTTTAAAGCACAAAGTCAGATCTCTTAGAACATTTTGTAAATTGCCTAATAAAGGTTTATAAGTCTTGCTTCCACCTTCATCTAACATATGACTGCATTAGGGCTATTGGTGCTGTGGAATGCCTTACTTATCATGCTTTCCTCTACAACTGGTTTTTAAAGGATTGCTACAGTCTCCCAGACCAATTAATCTTAATGAAGTGCACTGGGTGCAATTATTCTGTCATTTTATCCCCACGATGTTAAATATTGCAATTTAGTAGAAACTTCAATGTTTATGGTATAGGGTTAAACATGCCTCTAGTTCAGGATTAGAACTTTGGCAGCATGATGGTAGATGAAGTCCTGAAGGTTGCCTATGCCTGACAATCACTAGGGGCACTTCCTCCTCCAGAACAGAGTGAAACTCTATCCTGGAATCTAATGCTGATCGTAGCATAACATTTAATTGGAGGAGCACAGTGTTTGGCCGTGCATGCCTAGTTCCAATTCATTGCTTCTCCGTGAAGTCACTGGTGATGTCTGCTTGGATACTGGCATCACCAGAGGTGGAGCTGGAGGCTGCAGTGGACGAAATCAATGGGTGAGGTGGAATGCAGGTAATCTAAGGTTGCTAAAATAATTATTTTCAGGACTGTAGGTACACATTAATCAGTGGGCCATATCAACCTTTGTGTGCCACAATTAAAGGGTCAGTATTCAATGTTGCCAATTGAATATTCAATTATAATAGGGTAGAAAATAGTAGCATCAAAGTAGCTGTGCTCCAAGCCCTGGAAATAACCCCAACTCCTCATCAATACTGTATACGTAAGAAAGGATGAGGATTGGGTTCTCAGTATTTCACATTTTGCCAGTCTTTTTAATGAAGAGTATCAAGCCACAGAGGGACCATGTGATTAACGCACTGCCATGCATGTGCACTAGCCTTATAATGCCTTCTTGTTGGAAAGCCTTAAATTCCCTGTGATTATCGATCTCTATGATCTCAGCCGTGGAGGTTCTTCCTCCTCCCTACAGGTGGGAGCCGTTAACGTAAACGGCCACAAGAATACACATTCGTATTCCTAATGCAATATTGTTCCTTTAAGAGCTGGCCTGTGGCCTTTCAAGATGTCATACCTACAGTTTTCCCGCTTGAATTTGTATATTCCGTATAGCACATTTCACAAGCTTCTATGTAAAGTAACAAGATTATCATGCCTCTGCAATTAGGTCCTTTGCCTTATGGGCCACAAGCTGAATTTCCATGTTTCCATTGTAGGTTCTGACATCCCACTCATGTTCTGAGGAAGGGTTGGAGGATGCAGCAAATGTGTTATTACAGCTGTCGCGGGGTGATCCTAGCACAAGGGACACTGTGCTCAAACTGCTTCTTAGTGGAGCCCATCACTTAGGATACACACTGTGTAAACAGATTGGTAAGGAATGTTTGCCATCACTGATTATATACAGAAAGTATGTCCCTTTTACCAAATCCCATCTTGTACCTGGAAGTAACTGATCTCATGCTGGCTTTATTTTTCTAGGTACTCTCTTAGCAGAGCTACGGGAATACAACCTGGAGCAGCAGAGACGTATTCAGTGTGAGGCAATTTCTCCAGATGGATTGCCAGAAGAGCAGCCTCAGAATGCCAAGGCTAAGGGCAAAATGCAGAGCAGGTGAGTGTTGTGGTCCTGGACCATTTGGCCTGTTTGTAAGAAGTTGCTAAGTTTGTGGATGAGGACAGTGGTCAATCTAAATTGTCAGGTCTCTCCCCACCCCGTCCCTACGGTCCAGGTTCGACATTGCAGAGAACGTGGTGATTGTGGCATCCCAGAAACGCCCACTAGGAGGAAGGGAGCTGCAGTTGCCTTCCATGTCCATGCTGACTTCGAAGACTTCCACGCAGAAATTCTTCCTGAGAGTACTGCAGGTCATCATCCAGCTAAGGGACGACACTCGCAGAGCCAACAAGAAGGCAAAGCAGACCAGCAGACTAGGTGGGAAAAATGGTAGTCTTGTAGCGAAGTAAAACCATGATCATAAAATGAGAAATATTTTTCAATGTATTTTATTGCATGTTTATTGCATGTTGAGGATGCTGCTTCAAATGGGTCAATGATAAAAGAGCCACATTTAATTAATGCTCTTCAGCCTGGAATATCCGTGGCACTTTGTGAATTCAAAAGCTTTTAGAGACTTTGCAAAGTTTGTATTATGGATTTATCCAGCACTCTGTGAGGGTAGATGTTCTTTAGTTATATGATGCAGGTGATATGCAACTTCAGACTCTTGAGAGGTTTTAGTCCATTAATGAGTGGAATAAGTTTCCATAAATCACCTGTAAATATAGTCCAGAAACAACTGTAGGGCAAGTGTTTGGGTTATTTTAATGTGCAAGTCATTGCATTAACGGTGTTTTTTTTGTTTGGTTTTTTTGCAGGAGCTGCTAGTCTGGCCTCGGCTAGCAGCATCCAGGCAGCTGTGCAGCAGCTGGAGGCTGAGGCTGATGCCATTATACAAATGGTACGTGAGGGTCAAAGGGCGCGGAGACAGCTGCAAACTGCAACGGTTAGCATGATGACTGACGCTGGCAGAACATCCATCCTTTAGTTTGTTCCTCCCTCTTAATTTGAGCTGGTTTTCATTTCCTAATATGCACCAACCTTTTCCCACCTGCTTGTTTTGTCCTTATGTTTGTGTCATGTACACCTGCTGGTCCTTCTAGACCAGCTTATTCTTGTACTTCTCTCTGACTGCCTATTGCATGTGCATTGAGGCTTGGCAAAGCAAAGTTAGCACATGGCTTTTTGCTAACCAAATCATGGCTTCTGGTTTTCTTCAGAGCAACAGCTTCTTTGCCCCTATAGTTTACTTTTCACACCCCTCATCTCTCCTAAACTCATGTGGCAAGGCCTACTTTCTTTGCCACCTCACTGACCTGTTTTTGTCTTGTTCAGGCGGAAGGATCTACTCGACGAGAAGAATCTCCAATGGATGTTGACCAGCCATCTCCTGTCACACAGGACACTCAGTCAGTTGGTTAGTGGACAGTAGATTTCTGAAAATGTATATTTTCATTACAAGCAGACCATTTTGTGAATTTATTTCAGATATAACTGTTCAAATGTGCTTTTTTTTCAGCTTCTGAAGGATCCCAGCCTGCTGAGAAGAAAGAGGAAGAGCGGTTGCCAGAACTGCCACTACTGAGTGAGCAGCTAAGTCTAGATGAATTGTGGGACATGCTGGGAGAATGTCTGAAAGAATTGGAGGAGTCACATGACCAGCATGCTGTGTTAGGTAACCAAACTACACTGTGTAGTTCCACCGATCTTTTGCAGTTTTGTTTTTGGAAATACAATCTTCAATGATTATAATTTCTCCTTCTGCAGTTCTTCAGCCTGCAGTAGAAGCCTTTTTCCTTGTCCACGCAACAGAACGAGAAAGCAAGCCTCCAGTACGGGATACACGAGAAAGCCAGTTGTCTCATATCAAAGATGAGCCCCCTCCTTTGTCCCCAGCGCCACTCACACCTGCTACGCCTTCTTCCTTGGATCCCTTCTTTTCTCGGGAACCTTCAGCTATGCACATCTCATCCAGCCTGCCTCCAGACACACAAAAGTTTCTTCGTTTTGCAGGTATAAAGTTTTGCATATATGTGCTTGTTATTATTTTATAATTTAGAGAACTAGTGCTGGAAGTTGAAATTAGTTGACGCATCCCTACTAAACGCGAAGTTAAATTGTATTCACTGGTATGATACTGATTCTGACACCTCTTCTTTTCTAGAAACACACCGCACTGTGTTAAACCAGATTCTCCGGCAGTCCACCACTCATTTAGCGGATGGGCCCTTCGCTGTACTTGTGGATTATATCAGAGTCCTCGACTTTGATGTGAAGCGCAAGTAAGTATGACATCCTTTGTGAGTTCTACATGTTGATAAATTCAAGGCCTTCTTAGTGCACACTAAGGGTCTAATTTTATTATGCAATAGACCAGCTTTCACAAAGAGCTGTAAAGTAGTATTTAATATTATTACCAAAAATGCTACTTGGCTGAACGGTTTTTGAAAGTTTTTGTTTAGTTTGATATTTAACTTTTTATATAGTAATCTAAACGCTTCTGGCTTCAACATCATTTCGGACACTAGACAAGCATGCATTACAGTGTGATTACATTGTTGTTGCAATAAAATACTCTCTCACTGTGCTGTAGTTGGTAGCATGAAATATATTCCAAAAGAAAGTGAAAAGGGGTAAATATCTTGAAGGAAACATACCTACAATAAAGCAACCGCTGAAGTGGTTAAAGTATTCATTTTCCCTTCATTTTATGTGCAGCCTCATGTTTTAATTGTTTAAAGTCAATTTCTGTTTATGCCAAGTCTATTGTATGAGGTTAACCAACCCAAATTAGCCAGGATTAGTGCATTCCAGCTAAGCACATGTGTCACACCAAAAGGCAGCACGGTAATGACTTGCTATATTGAACCAAAACTGCGTTACCAAGGGCATGTTTCTAGTGCAACCATTGATGCTTTTCTTAGAATGTTAATTGACCTACAGACCAAGATGCTGTAAGGGCCTGCCTTTACTTTATTTTCTCTTCCACACAGATATTTCCGCCAGGAGCTCGAGCGACTGGATGAAGGGCTGCGCAAAGAAGATATGGCTGTCCATGTAAGACGAGACCACGTGTTTGAAGACTCTTATCGTGAGCTCCATCGGAAATCTCCAGAAGAAATGAAAAACAGATTGTAAGTGGTTGGTTTTATGTAATGGGGAGTGTATATCCATTGCCTCTATGAAACCGGTCATGTGTGTTATGTTATTCTCTGTGAAATGCAGTAAGTAGCATCTTGCAAAGCCTTCTCTTCAGTGTCTTGTAACTTCCATTCAAACAGATTTAAAAAAAAAATCCTGCACTCAACATTTAATTTGTCTTTTAATTAGACTTCATTTTAAGCAGCACTGTCACATAGTGGAATTTTTATGGAACTGTCATGTTGATTATATTGTAATTTCTTTTAAATTCCAAGATAGTCATAACATATAGAGGGGAAACCATTACGTACATTACCAGGGGCACTGGAGGTAAATAAAAAGACAACTAATTCCCAAAGGTTTATAGCAAAATTTTTGCTTATAAAAGAGACACTTGATTTATTTTTGGTTATTTGGAAGGGGTAGGATATATTTCTTAAGTGGGACAGTAAAATGTGTGCTTTAGGCAAGTTATTTTGTTTATTTGGTTCTATAGCACAGAACGGTTTTCCTCATAAAAACTCTTAGAATTATTATGAATGTGTCAGAAACATTCCTTTTTGTATTCACACAGATACATTGTGTTTGAGGGGGAAGAAGGCCAGGATGCAGGTGGACTTCTCAGAGAATGGTATATGATCATCTCAAGGGAGATGTTCAATCCCATGTATGCACTGTTCCGCACTTCACCTGGAGATCGCGTCACTTACACCATCAATCCCTCATCCCACTGCAACCCCAACCACCTCAGCTATTTTAAGTTTGTGGGGCGTATTGTTGCAAAAGCAGTGTATGACAATCGGCTGCTGGAATGCTACTTCACACGGTCCTTCTACAAACACATCCTCGGCAAGTCTGTCCGGTAAGTTTTCTTTCAGGTTGCCCTAATGGAGTTGCTCCTTGAAAATAAAAGCTTCTGACCAGACAATAAGGTTGTGTAAATACTGAAAACCAGTTTAGATGTCAACATTATAATTTCCTCCCCTTCCCCCCTGTTTCCTGCAGGTACACAGACATGGAAAGTGAAGACTATCATTTCTACCAGGGTTTGGTCTATCTGCTGGAAAATGATGTCTCCACATTGGGATATGATTTGACATTTAGCACAGAGGTATGAAACCTTCCAGCCCTTCAAATCTACAGAGATTATGTGGCATATTTTACCAGAGATTAGTGTGTCTTCTCTTTCATCTGTTGTGTAAAGATTCACACAGTTTTGTGATTATGACCTGATCGAAACAACATTGAAACATGTTAAGTCACATTTTGGTAACTGGAATTCGGTATTGACGTATTTGTGTAATCTGCATGAAAAATCCTTTCCAAAAGATTCAAATGTGTTCATTTAAGATTATCCAACTGGAACAATTATGTATAAATTAATCTAGATAAAGATAAGTTTGCTAAATTGCCCAAGAAGGGTTCTTAACCCTTTAAGGACACATGACATGTGTGACATGTCATGATTCCCTTTTATTCCAGAAGTTTGGTCCTTAAGGGGTTAAACAACTCTAAATGTTCTTTGCAACATTTATTAAAGGAACACTCCAGGCACTATAAGAACATTGCCTGAAGCTAAGGGGTCATGCAAATTGATGCTTTCTTCTCAACTTTAGGGTTATACTGTTTGTAATTAGTTTAACCTATTATGTTATGAGGTTAAACTAATCAAATGGTGCCCAGAGAGAGTATTCATTTAAGGTGAATATAGCTGCAATGGTAAGTTAAATAAATGTACCTATGCTGCTCTTTGCACTGTGGGTCACCCGCAATCAAAGAGAATGCACTCTATGGCATGCCTTCAGCAAGGCACTGCTTGTACAGCATTGCTGGTGGTTATCTAACTTGCATGCTGGGCACAATAATAGCATTTTTTTGGGGGGCTATTTGACTGTGCAAAAACACTGTTCCGTTTTTTTTTACCTTTTTTTCCATGTTCTCTCCTTTCTCAATACAGGTTCAGGAATTTGGAGTCTGTGAAGTCCGTGATCTGAAGCCTAATGGGGCAAACATTCTCGTAACCGAGGATAACAAAAAGGAATATGTTCACCTTGTGTGCCAGATGAAGATGACAGGTATGGCAATGAATGTGTGTGCGTAGGGAACTCTCTACAGTGAGATAGTCGTACTGAACCTGCATATTTTCTATTGTGAGTAGTGTTAAAGGAGATTATCTAACATGTCTTTCTTATCAGGTGCAATTCGTAAACAGTTGGCTGCTTTCCTAGAGGGATTCTATGAGATTATCCCCAAACGTCTTATCTCTATCTTCACGGAGCAGGAGCTGGAACTGCTCATCTCCGGCTTGCCCACCATTGACATAGACGACTTAAAATCCAATACAGAGTATCACAAGTACCAGTCTAATTCTATCCAGGTAAGGCTTTTGCCATGCCTCTTACTATACTATTTATTTATTTATTTTTTATTTAATTTTTTTTCTTAAATCAAATTTACTAAATATTTGACTATATTGGCAAATTTGTTGCACAGATTTGCAGCAAACTTTCCTTTTAGGTGGAAGTCCTTATTGATCCGAAGCAGTTCATTCGTATATTAACCAATCAAATGAGGTGTCAACTCTGCTGACGTTAAAGGATCACTATAGGCACCCAGACCACTTCAGCTTAATGAAGTGGTCTGAGTGCCAGGTCCATCTAGGATTAACCCTTTTTGCTGTAAACATAGCAGTTTCAGAGAGACTGCTATGTTTACATATGGGTTAATCCAGCCTCTAGTCCTATGGACTGGCTGAATGCACGCGCGGCTCTTGCCGCGTATGTGCATTCAGCCGATGACGGCAAAGGAGGAGAAGATTACCCAGTGCCGAGGGATCCCGGCGCTGGAAAAAAGTAAGGGATTAACCCCTTCCTCACCTTAGAGCCTGACGGGAGGGGGGGCCTTGAGGGTGAGGGGGACCCAAGGACCCTATTGAGCCAGTATGTTTTCCTGGCACTATAGTGGTCCTTTAACTTTATTGATCTTGGCTATTTAACTTGTTAAAACCATTTGGCAGCTTTTACTCTGCAGTTTGATGTTAAAGGGACAGTTTAGGCACCATAACTTTGCTTTATAACTTCATTGAAATGAAGTTGTTATGGTGGCAGGAGGCTGGCTCAACTTAAGGGGTTAAACCATTCCTGAACGGTATAACCCCAAAGTCTGCGTTTCCAGCACCAAATCTTTCTGCCTCTGCCCTTCCATTTTCTAAAATTCTCTTAAACTGAAGGCTCTTGCTGAATTGGGCAGCAGTGCTGGTGATTGGCTGAGAATAGTCAGCTGACACTCTCAACCAATTGGTGAATTCCCATATTCATTATACTGGTTTTAAAAGGGTACTTTCTTTTCAAGCCACTTTTATGAATGGGGATTTATTGGCTGAGAGCATCAGCACTCTGCCAATCAGTGGCGCCGGAACGGTAGAGAGGCAGGAAGATAATGGCGTTCGAACGCAGGCTTTGGGGTTGTACTGTTTGAGAATGGTTTAACCCCTTAAGGTGAGTCAGCACCAGGGACCTCCTGGCACCATAACTTAATTTCAATGAAGTTGTTATGGTGCTCTGAGTGTTCATTTTAAGTTTATGAAATGGTGATTAGATCCCCGTCTAAATGATTGCATATAAAATTAAAACCCTTGGATATTCAATACGTCTCTATGGAGTACATTTTCCACAAACTTCCCTGGTTCCTGGCACATTTGGTCACACAAGTCTATAGATACGTACAGTAAACAGGCCTCTATAGGCATCTCTCGCCCCAACATTTATTTCTATTTAAGTGGACATTGGCATAACCAGAGTTCATGGGTAATTGGGAACAACACAACATTGGGAGTAACACATCTCTACCCTGCTGTTTCTCAGATTAGTAGAAACCAAGGCATACATTTGAGTTTCTTCAAACTGTGTGGCATGCAGAGTAGAGTAGCTTCAGTGTGGCCCTCCAGGTTGTGTTACTTGTACTGTAGGTTTAAGTGACTTCTGATAAGTGTTTAATATGTGTTTTATTTCTTACAGATTCAATGGTTCTGGAGAGCACTGCGTTCTTTTGATCAGGCTGACAGAGCCAAGTTCCTTCAGTTTGTGACTGGAACGTCTAAGGTTCCTCTACAGGGCTTTGCAGCTCTAGAAGGAATGAACGGCATCCAGAAATTCCAAATACACAGGGACGATCGATCCACAGACAGGCTGCCTTCTGCACACACATGGTAAGAATCCGAATAAGAGATTGACTTTTAGGTATCCTATAAATGTTTGCTTTAAGGTGCCATGTGGTAATGCAAGTGATACCAAAATATTTAAAGGTTGTCTGGGTGCAGTGTCCCTGTCCTTTTAATCCTGCAATGTAAAACATTGCAGGTTTTGAGAAACCTGAAATTTTTAAAAAGCAGGGATCAGTCCACCTTTAGTGGCTCAGTATAACAGCCAGTAGAGGTGCTTTAGCTGCACTGACTGTGTCATGTGACGCAGAAGTGCCTACAGGAAAGCATTAACTCAAGGAGATGTTTGTGTCCGCGACTTTTGGCGACCATACACATTGGGCCCGCAATGCTTCTGTATGAGGAGCATTGGATTGGACATAGTCATGTCACGGGAGGGTAGGTTGGTAAGCAGCACTGAATAAGCCTCGGTACTGGATAAAGAGAAGTAAAATGTTGTATTAAAAATAAAATACAAATTTATTTAGTAGTAGTATAGTAGGTTGGTATTCTGAACAGTATAGTGTTCCTTTAATTGAGGAAATATAACAAACAAGTAAGTAGTTTTGGGCCCACAGCCCCTTTTCAATATACAATGCCATGTCAATGTGGGGCACTGTAAATTGACAATTTTTCTTTCATTACATTTAAATATTTGGGTAGCAGCAGCAGCAGCAGCAAACCTGTATTACTACTTTGTGCTTGAGTTCACTTGATTTGTTAGATACGTTTGTGTACTGCTTTAACCCCTTAAGGACACATGACGTGTGACATGTCATGATTCACTTTTATTCCAGAAGTTTGGTCCTTAAGGGGTTAAGCAAACTGTACATGTGCTATATGGCTGCTGAGGTTCATCCTTGTGACCTTTTTATATTTGTTTCATGGTGCAGTAAACTTGTCTTTGCAGTAGGTTATGTGTTTTCTAATAAGTGATACCAGTGAGATTAATAGGTTCTTGTTGCCCAGGCCTGCCATGGAAGCCCTTTCTATTTCCAACTTTTCGTTTACATGACTGATTAAAAAAAATTAATTAATTAAATGGGCCGTATGCATGTATTTAAAGTGTTAAAATAACGGTCTTTACACATTTTAAACACAAGCATATAAGCAAAAGAAAATTGTATTTATTTTGCAATAAAATGCAATTGACCTGTATTCAAACACATTTTGCTATAATTATAGAGTTTGACAACATTTTCCATAATACTACAGTATGGTATTTGTTATATTTCATATTATGCTGCAAAACTAATCGTATACTGCAAAGAAAAACATTTACTAATTAAATCTCTATATAATGAGCTTGATAACGTTTGGTAACTTGTAACTCATTGCAGGTTTAAAACTGATTTGTCACTTTCATGCTCTTTGCATGTTATATATTTTAACATTTGAGTATGAGAAAATTGTCTGTGTGCTATCATCTTAAACCATTTTTATTGCTGTTTAGTTTCAACCAGTTGGACCTTCCAGCCTATGAGAGCTACGAAAAGCTACGTCACATGCTGCTTTTGGCCATCCAGGAGTGCTCTGAGGGGTTTGGCCTAGCCTAGGAAGGCCTTCCTGTGTTTTTTTTTTTTCTACTGTTGGACTTTAGTGAGAGATTAAGAAAAATAAAGCCATGCATCGATCTCGCTCACCCTGCTGGCGCCAAGAAGAGGGACTTGCCTTCTGAAGTTGCCGTCTGTTTCACTTCCCTTTTGATGGTGAAGTGTCTGTGCTGAGACTTGAAAAACACTGCTCGGAGGGACATGGAGAACAGAGAGGAGCAGGGGGGAAAATTATATATAAATATATAAATATATATTTTTTTCTGTTTTGCTTTTCTTCCGTTTTGCTTAAGGATGAGTTATGATGCTCAACTTTTCCAAAAGAAAAGCTCCGACCGCAGGGTTAAAGAGGCTGGTGAAGTTAAATGGTAAAAAAAAAAAAAAAAAAAATGTGAAAAAAGGCGAACTGATAAAAGGTCTGAAAACTAGAGCACTCTTGTTAAGAAATAGCCACTACTCCCGACGCTATTTTTTATTTTTTTTCTCCGCTTCAAATAAATTACTGAGGTGTTTACCTGTAAATAAACCACTGAATGGAAAAATAACCCTATTGATCCTTTTTTTTTTTTTTTTTTTTTTAATTTAACTTTATGCCCCTCTCTGTTGGTGCTTGGAATGTTGGGATGGGGTGTGCAGTTGTAGTAGAGCCGAAGCCAGGAGGGGGTTGGCATTTTTGCAGTTCTTGGAACATACATCTAGTAAGCTAAGCTGCCTATTGGGGGAGGTAGGGGGGAAGTAAATTAAAATAAAAAATAAAAAAAACTTCCATCTTCCTGGAATCTACTTTATGTGTGAAGTTAAAAGGATAAGGAGAAAAGTTGTGCTGTTTTCCCATTTTTGTTTTTCTAGTTTTGTTTTTTTTTCTTATTTTATTTTTTTTATTTTTTTTATTTCCAGGTATAATTTACATAGATATGAAAAAGTAAACTGGAAAACAAATTCAGCTAAGGTTAATTTTGTTTGGATTTTTTTCCTCCCTGCAATTCCCTTATATTTATTCTTTATCCTTATTGATTTAATGTTTGGACTGCTAGGATTTTCTGATTTTTTTTTTTTTTTTTTTTTTTTTTTTTTTTTTACACATTTCTCAAATCAAAATAAAAAGAAAGATGAAGAAAAAATACACAAAGGGTTTCTCTGCAAGTTTTCAGACTTTGAGGAGAGCTTGTGGCTGAAGTTGTTGTGTGCTGTGATTTTGGAGGGAGGTCTGAGGTGTAGTAGTAGATCCGGACGAAGTTATTGGCGTTTTTCTGCCAGATCTTATTCTTAGCCTGCCAGTCTTGGTTCACATCCCACATGCTGTGCACAAAATAGGGATTAAGCACTTCTGTCAACTAGACCATTCGGGAGTTAATGCAAGTGGTTAAATAAAGGTTTAGTTTGAAAGCCAATGAGTTATGGATTCTTTGTCGGAATAAAAAACATTGTACCTTTTAAAATACACCCTGTTTATTATTGTGCCATAATTTCATATCAGACCAAGCCCTGTAAGCATGAAACTGCAAATATGCCTAAATTACTTATTACAATATTTGTATACAAATATGGAAGGTTATTTTCAAATTTGGAAATAATTTGTCACTCATCAGCCAAATACACATCACACCCTCCCTCTCACTGGCCAGTTTGTACATTCCTGAAATACATGTAAAAAAAATAAATAATAAATTAAAGTCTAATAGAGAAGTTCACTCAAAGATCTTTATAAAGAAAATCATACCGTCTCTGAGCTTGCAACAGGGGGTTACTGCAGACATATGTACCATCAGCACACAATTTCTTCTGTTTAGAAGAGAGAATTGCAACCAGTATGATTGGATAAATACAAAATGTATACATTTCAGCAGTACTTGTGGAGCCTTTAGCCATTCACTGTGAATTGGGCTTTGTCTCCCCCCCTCCCCCCCTTTCCTTAAATTGAAATAATGCTTTGGGATTGTAATTCTTTTGTAACTTTAAAAGCCATTTCTTAGTCTAGTGTTCTACAGTACTTGTAGTACTTACAGGAAATATTGAATTTGAACTATCAACAGTGCTCTCAAATTCAATTCTGTGCATTCATTTTCTGAGAAATAGAAGCTTATGTGCATTAGGAGTGTGTGAACATTTTTAGTCATTACTGCGGATGCATAATTCAATATACAGTAAATACAGAAACTACAATCATCTGCATTGTACAGTCCTCTGAGGATCCTTTGCACAGATGCATTTGGGCAAAATGGATCTTCGGTGACTTCTGGCAGATAGATTTGTTACTGTACAGGGTGACATCCGGGGCTGGAGCACAAGGTTAAGGTAAGAGTGGGTTGCATTTTACTTTACATTGTTTTAAAATGTTGCTAGTAAATACATCAAGATGGGAGGGAAAGTGTTGAAAATGGCAAGTGTCTGATATAGTTTACAGTATAAGGAAAATTAAATGTAATTCCTACCTGGTTTCTTTTATTTTCATGGCTATTTATCATGGTAGCATCACTTATGGGTAGCTCCACCCTAAAGCCAGATCAGGACAGGAATTAAGCAATAAAAAAAAAGCCAGACTGAATGCGTGAAGGTCCCTTCTCCTTAAACAATATTTTAGTTTTAACTCACCAGTGACCAGACCGCTTTTCAATTTTCTTACCGTTTGGGAACAGGGCTTCCTTTACATTTCTGTCGTGTTTGTGTTTAGCTGTAATTTTCCTTACTCATTTACTGTACCCACACATTATATACAGTTTTTCTCGCCAGGGTACAGAAGGAAAGTGTGTGTGTGTGTGTGTGTGGGTGGGGGGGGGGGGGGGGCAGATACATATTCGACATCACTTACAGCATATACATGTCCATCTAGTGTACACAGAGTATCAATGCATGGCCTTCATCTCGGACCATTTGGCAACCCCACCCTTTCTACCTTCCTGTGGGTATAGTTACAGTAGGGTCACTCTGACTTGCAGAGTGTGCCAATCTCCATGTGTCCCAAGCCTCCCATGCCGTCTGGGATATTCTAGATTAAGGCCATAGCCTGCGGAAGCAATGCTCGTATGTGTGCCGTTTATCAATGTCCGTAATTAGAGTGGACATGGAAGGGCACAGTGAGGACTTTCATGCTCCAGCTATCAATCTTTGGGCTGATAATAGAACATGGTATATAAGCTTCTGCTTAAATTGAGGGAAGTCATCCTGGAGGAGCATGGTTAGGTACGTAGTTGGGTGAAGGGGCAACGTGCTTGTTGTCAGGGGTGACAGTAGGGTTTGGACCCCTTGCCAAAATGGTTGGAGAACCGAACATTGCCACCAAATGTGGAGCACTGTCCCGTCTTTTACATTACATCTCCAGCACATTGAGCTATCTGGGAAGATCTTGTGGATGCGCATCGGAGCCATATACCATCTATAGATTATTTTTTGCTGCTGTTCCAGTAGGGTAGCAGACTTGACTAGAGTTTTTGTCGTGCTGAACAAATTACCCCATCGCTGTTGGGATATTTCAGTTCCCAAGTCTACATTCCAGTGCTGCGCAGGTGTAGATTTGGAGAATGGGAGGCAGTCTAGTAGTAACTTGTAACACATGGAGATAGGCTTACATAATGGTGGTAATTTTTTCTTACTACATATCTGTTCCCATACAGTAAGTGTGTGCCCAGTGTTGTGTAAAGAGGTAGCTGGCGGCTGCCCTCAGGTTAAAAAGGATTTCAGTTGCAGGTAGGAAAACTGAGGTGCTTGGCAGTCCGTGGTTTTCTCGTAAGCCTAATGGTTTCCCTCGTGCGTGTGTATGGTATAGGCGTGTCAATTTATTATCCTGCCAAGGTATATCATGGAAGGTGGGGATACAGTATGGGAGAGCTCCGATAGGGGTAGCTATGGAGAGGGGGCTCGAAGAGCTCAATAAAGACCTGTGGGTATCCCAAACTTGGATGCTTAAGGTTATCTGAGGTGGCGCTGACGGCAAGTGCGCTATCACTGGTGCTTGAAGCACCTTCATGGCCACTCTAGGTCTTTAGCCTGCCCTGATGAAGTTAGACGTATCCTTATGTACATTTTTAAAACAAACCTAGGGAAGCGGTAGGGGGCGTGTACGGAAGATATACTGTAGTCATCTTGAATGCCACTTTCTGTTCCATCCAGGTCCGGTACAGTGGACGCCACCGTTGGAGAAGGAGTATGCATTTGTTCCATACTCTTCTGCAGCATGTGACCCAGCCTCTATATAAGCTGGTTACTTAGTATTATTAACTTATGCCCCTACTCGCTATACCGCGAGTAGGGGCATGTCCATTAAAGAGTGAGCAGCCTGTTTAAAAAAATAAAACACCACACATTCCCCCCTCCTGAGCGGGACCTATTGCCCCCACCCCTGAGTGGCGGGTGGGGGCCCTAAATACCAATAAGGGGGGGGGGGAAACCTATTGTTCCTCCTCCAGCCCCCACCCCTGAGCAGTGGGTGGGGGCCCTAAATATCATTGGGGGGGACCTTATGTCATCTACCCCTGGCCCCCACCCCTGAGCAGTGGGTGGGGGCCATAAATAAAAATGGGGGGGCCTAATTGTCCTCCCTCTGGCCCCCTCCCCTGAGTGGTGGGTGGGGGCCCTGAATAAAAATTACCCCCCCAGGTGACTAGGGGTCCCCAAACCCCTAGTCTTTACTTAGTATTAGTAAATGTGGCTGTAAGACCAATTTAGGTCTTTCAGCCTTTTGGTAGATAACTCCCTATCTACTAAGCGGCTGCTTATTTTATGTATTTTAAGTGATTTCCCTATCCACATTTGTTTGCAGGGCACTTGTCCTACTCTTACCCCCATTGTACTTCCTTTTGCAGCCCTCTAGCCCTTTCCAGGACTTTTTAGAGCCATTTTTTGTGCCCAAAAGTCCGGGGTTAAGTTCGATACCGAACCCGGACTTTTTTTTGAAGTTCCTCCGGACCCGAACATCCAGGTGTCCTCTCAACTCTAGTGGGGTAGTGGTGAATAGGGCTGGAGTATGTCCCCTTTTAAAGTGAGTTTCTTGTATACATGCAATGTCTGTTTTTTTTGTGAGGTCTTTAAGTAAAAAGTCTCCTTTTACCCGAGGTATTCAAACCTTTAACATTATAAGGAACAATTTTCATGCCTAAATTGGTAGGTTAAGTGGGATCCTGCGGAAGCAATATATTGTTAAAAAATCTGTTACATGTGATTCAACCTGGGTCAGGGAACAGAGGCAATGAGGGACAAAAACAATCCTTTGTAGGGTTCGGAGGAGATGTTTCTGTGGTACGCTCGGAAATGTACTTCATCCAGGCCCTTGGGAGTCAGGGGTCAGTACTACACCTGTTAGGTGCTGGGGCTGCAGGTTGATAATAGTTCTGCTAGTCAGTAGGGGGGTGAGGGGGAGGAGAGAAGGGTCAGCGGGTAAATGGGGAGAGAAAACTTGGGGGTACGATACACAACTGGGTTCACCTACAGTTCACCTACTACTAATATTGGGGGGGCGTGGTAGTGCGCATCGGCACAGTGTAAGGCAGCTCACCTGCGGAGCTAGGTGTAATTGGATGAAAATCGGGAGTGGGCTTACTTAGCCAATACGGAATAGTGGGAAGCTTCTAAAGGCATTTAGTGACTCATATAGAGGAGTCGAGTGCTTCAGCCTTTTGGTCTTAATAAGGTAGATTGAGGCCCTATCAGTCAAGCAGTGGAGCTGGGGTGGGGTTAAGCTACAGTGGGGGCTCCGGGCGTGTTGTTCAAAAGCTACATGAAGTAGAAAACTTATGAACCTTAAACATTTAAAATGAGTAGTATGCTCATGGTACTAGCCAGTTAGCACGGTAAACAAGGGATTTGACATCTCACATGTAGATATCAGTTGCTGTGGTCGTGCCGCTCTCAGGTGAGTGTCCATTCCGGTGACATCCGGGGTACTTTGGTGGCTCTCCTCCTTGGCAGTTGTGGAACAAGGCCCCAGGACTTCATCTTTGCCAATCCGGCCTCTAGAGATGACACTCTGTGGACAGCATCTTTGTTGCTGATGAGTAGCTTTGCTGGGAATCCCCATCTGTATGCTACACCCTGGGCTTGTAGTGTAGCTGTGAGCGGTGACAGGCTCTTCTGAAACTGAAGGGTTGCGGCTGATTTATCCGTGAAAATCTTGAGTGACTGGTAAGGTTCCGGCATCTCCGCCGATCTGCAGGCTCGCACCAAACTTTCCTTGGCGTGAAAGAAGTGCACCCGGACAATCACATCTCTAGCAGCAGTGCTGGGTAGGTGTTGAGGGCGTCAAAGCATATGGGCTCTATCAATGAGTATCTGGTCCGGTTGGGTCTCTGGCGCAAGGGCTTGAAATAAAACCAAGAGGTAGTTGTTGAGTGTTGCAGAGAGAACCGACTCAGGAATACCTCGTATGCGCAGGTTGTTCCTTTGAGCCCGGTCTTCTATATATGCGAGTTTCAGCTTGTGCTCTCGGAGAGTTGTCAATCTCCTGGAATTTGTCCGCGAGGCTGTTGTGGGCTTCGGCAAACTCATCCATTTTCTTTTACACATGTGAGGTGCGTTGGCCGACATCGTGGAGTTCTTTCTGGAGATACCAAGTATTTGGGATTTCAGGTTGGACTGAATGGTCTTGGGAAATTCCGCCATCATCTGGCGCATGGTCGCCGCGGTCAACGGCCTCTCGTCTGACATTGAGCTGGGGGAGAAACAGACTCTTCTCTGGAGTATAGTGCTCCGCCATCTTTCGACGGGCTGCGGCCTTCCCGCGCTTTCGGTGTGGAGGTTTTATTTTAGAAAAAAGACTCTATCCGCCTTAGAGGCTTTTGATTTATGTCTTTGTGACATAATGTAGCTGGTCCCGTTCTTGAGGGAAGTAAATTGCTTTGCAGACCGATTAGGTTAAGCTCTGTCGCACTCCGAACACAGGAGCCTCACATACTTGCGTCTATGCAGTTCAGGTGCCAGGCTACACCCCTGATGAAAACCTTTTAAACACACTTTTTCTAACTTTTGGCCCCCAAAATCTGTTACACATCTACAACCGCCAAAAAACACCCGTGCTAAATAATTTTTAAATGTTTGTCCTGAGTTTAGAAATACCCAATGATAACATGTTCTTAGCTTTTTTTTTATATAAAGTTATAGGGCAATAAGTACAAGTAGCACTTTGCTATTTCCAAACCACTTTTGTTTCGAAATTAACATTGTATTGTATATCTGGTAGACAGCTACTGGAGGCAGACTCAGTGCTGCAATGTAGACATTGCAGTTGATCTTAAACTTCAATGTTTTACTTTGCAGCACTAAATGCAATAGGGACACTGCACCCAGACCACTTCAATGAGCTGAAGTGGTCTAGGTGCCTATAGTGTCCCTTTAACTAAGAAGTGGTTAATAAGTATTTGATATATTCTGACATCCAGTTTGTGAAGTTTACCTTCTTCCGAGATGGACAGAAGGATGGAAATACCACTTCATGAAGTATATAAAATCTTGACATTACTTTTGGAAGGAAATCCTTTGTTTCAGGACCACTCTATCTTGATATATGAGTGTGTGAATTATCGCTGGAAAATGCTTATAATTTAGAAATTAGTTTGTCTGTAAAGATAGCAATTAAACAGGTCTGTGAGTAAAGTGTTGAATATCTCTGAGGGGAGCAAATGGAGGTTCAGATAAGGCATTCAACACATTTGGCAAGTCCCATGGAGGTGCTATGTTTCTTGATGAAGGATGTATACACATCGTAGCCTTAGAACAAATGTGGTATGAGAGGGTTAGTTGTCCATGAAGTATTAGAGAGCAGGTAATGCTGAGGACTGAACTTTCAAAGTGTTTAGGCCAACGCCTCTATCTCGTCTGCCTGTAAGAATTCCAAGATCTGGAGATGAGTAGTATGAAAGTCAAAGGCTTTTTCTTTTGCCCAATTTTTAAGTTTCCCAAACACAGTAATAGCAGGATGGCGTTAAAGGTTTTCTTGCTTGAAGAAGAGTATTTATCACAGATTCTGAAAGGCCCTGGTTTGTTGAGTGATCTCCTTTTAAAAGCTACGCCCCTAGGATCCAGCTGGAGGTGTTGGGATGAGTTGTTGGTCCTTGGAGAGTTGATGACACTGGAAGTCTCTGAGGAGGGGCTTAAGACATTTGTGGGAGAAGTGAGCATCATGGTCTCCTGGGCCATATTGGGATGAGGGCTATAACTTTTCTTTTCTTCCATCCAAATTTTCTTCAACGCTTTCTTTATTAGAGGAAGGAACACATACCCTAGATCAAAGTTTGAAATGGGATGTATTTTCTGAAGGCTTGAGGGTCTTTGGTGAGAGAGAGCAACCCTACAACCTGTGAGTTATTCCTGTTGGCCATTAGTTTGTTCTGGGGCATGCATTACTTTTTTATTAGGGTTCTGAAAAGTTTTTGATTTAGACTCCATTTGCCTGCTAAAATGCGGGCCCTGCTGAAATCTGCCAGATTTGCTGAACCTGGAAGTTAAATGGCCTTTTTCCCTTTGTGGTAGTGTTGGGCCCAGGTCATCAGGGGAGAGCGTTCTTCTAGAAGTTGCTTGCTTCTGGCCTTCCTTATGAATTCTACAAGCAGTCACTGCCTTGTCTGTCCTTATTGAGACTCAAGGACTTTTTAGAATTTACTGACTATGATTGTAATGGTTGTGTGTTACTGAACATTTAAATGAATACGTTGTTCTGATAGATGCCAGTCTCATAGGATAGGGTGCACACACAGACAACATGGATTAAAGTAACCTGGAAACAGTTTATTGTGGTGGTTCTTCAATCCCATTTTGAAGATTTGAGTTATAGCCACCACCTCAATTGAGCTTTCACTTGATGTGGTATATAAATGACTTGTTCCCAGTTGTCCTCGTTGAACTGGTTCAGAAAACTTGTCTGGAGTTCCATTAAGACCAACGGACTAGATCTATCATGGAGGTTAGGGACCCTAGTATGCTCATGTAGGTTTTGAGAGATTAATGATTTTGGGAGAACTGACCAAATCCTGCACTTTATTCTCCGTATTCTGTCTTGAGCAATGTTGTTTGATGAAATGGTCTTTATTGATGCTCATAGGAACACTGTGTTGTGAAGGGGTGAACAAGCTCTTTTCCTTGTTGATAACCAATCAGTGTTCTTGAAGACCGTTCAGGGCTTGACCAGTGTGGGAAACCGCTTCTTGGAGACTTGGCGCGACGATAAGAATGTCGTCTTAAGTCATGAAACATTGTTAATCCTTGGTTCCTTTGAAAGGCTATGAATAGAAATCTGTCTCTCAACATTGCCTGAATGGGTTTAGCTGGGGGGGAATTCTAGATACGGCTTCTGCATATATTGGAGCCAAGTCCGTTTTCTGCAATATATTGAATGTATAGAATACTTGATTTAAAAATGCTAATTTTGAATCTGACCCTGTCAGTCTTGCTCCTTCAGATACAGAAAGCCTGAACTGTGTCTGGGAGACCCATGCTGGAAAGTGGCCAAAAAAGAAAAGGTTTGTAAGGAAAACTATTCCTGTCTATCCAGCTAGGGACAGGAAAAAAAATGTTGTATGGAGGGAGGAGGGACCTCTACGCATGGTCTCACTTTTTTTATTCGTTAATTCCTGTCCTGATCTGGCTTGGGGCGGAACTTACCATAAGTGATGCTGCCATGATTAGCCAGGAAAAGTTACTTGTTAGAAATTATCACTGTAACAGAAGAACTACCATGAATACCTATATAACCCTCTTTTGACAGCCCCAATTAACAATTTTTTTTTTTTTTTAATTCTTTATTTTATTGTGCATAGTTAAGACAAGGTACATGTATACCAGCAAGTGCCACAACAGCATTCTGCCAGATTTTACGCGGTCATACATAGGCTGTAATGTGGCTTGCATAGACATTGCACTTTTATGTATATTTAAGACGGAATATGCATGAAAAACAGGCGTATAAAACAGGCTTAGAGGGGCAGCAGGAATATTCAGGTAGTTGATAGGATAACGCATGCTAAGGGACTACAGGTGCTGGTCATTATTTGAGAGAGGAGACCACCAGGTCTATTAATGACTTGGTACCACATAGTAGTGGGATCCGTTGGATTAGTGGGCATAGGAATATAGGCATGAAACAAAATATTAAAACATTAAAACACATGCTACCATTGTATATCAGTGCTGTGTGTAGGAGAGGGAACAGCAGATTATAGCTTTAACTTAGCTAGTGTCCCCTGGTGCTTATTTCGCTCAGCCTATGCCCATGGCTATCAGACACTGTCCAGACCTATTTGAAGGGTAGCCCAGGCCTCCTGTCTTGGCAAGTGGGCTCGGTCAGTCCCTTGGGTGGTAGTCGCTGGGAGTACCGGGAGTCTTCTGTGCTGTGCAGAGGTAAGAATTTTAAGGATCTGGCTTTGCTTTGTCTTTTGCTTGTGCAGGGATGATGCGTGGGGCCCAAGCTGTACCCGCAGCCGGTGCGACAGATGGTGCTTTGCTCGCCGCCATGGTGGGGCCTTCCTCAGTACTGCAGGCTGCTGCTTTGGGGTTGCAATCCGCCTGGGAGTGTCATGCTTTGTCAGCTGTTGAGGCCTTTCGTTGTGGCTCTTGGGGCTTTGGGGTGAGTTTCTCGTTGGCCTTCTGCCCAGAAGGGCTGTTTGCGTGCGGCCTGGATGCTGGGTGGGCCGTGGTGCCCGGCATGGCCCCACGTACCCCTTCCCCTGCTCGCCTTTGTCCGCTTTTCCCTCCCCCAGCCGCTGCTGCTACGCGTTTGTCTAAGTGCTTCCAGAACCGGGCGAAGACCTCGTCGATGTGTAGCAGCATGCGGTCGAGTGCAGCGCATCCATCTGGCGTGGCCTGCCTCGTGTCGCTTGCAGAAACTGTTTCCGGGGGAGATTGCAGTGTATCAGCTTCCCGCTTTCTCCGGTACCCGCTTTCCGTATGGTGCGAGTCTGTGCTTGATATGGACCGGGATGACCCCCATCTCTCCCGGACTCAGTCCTCTGTAGGCCGCAGGCCTCGTTGGTTGATCCACTAACGTAGAAGGATGGGAGAGGTACCGTTTGGTGCAGCAGCCTCTCCCGGTTATCAGCAGTAGAAGCTGCGGTTGGAAAGTGCCTTTTTTGGGGGTGAAACACCTTGTTTTTCGACCCAGACGTGGGAGCTCGTGCTGAACACTCTGGGCTGCTTAGCTGCTAGGCTCCGCCCCCCCCCCCCCCCCCCCCCCAATTAACAACTTGTACTTTTCAGACTCTCCTAAAATTCTGAAAGAGGAATACTTTATAAAGTGTTTTGTGCTTTCAAAGTCCTGTAGGTCAATGTGCAATTCCCATGTACCTGTGGAAAAATAATATTATACTCTAATATGTATTTATAAAGGATATATTTCTTCTGCAAATAAAATATTGCAAATTAAATTTGCTGAACATAGATGAATAACTTGATTTGTGTTCAAGGCTCAGATATCCAGGAAGCTGGAAGGCTCTCTAAATTTTTTTGTTAAAATATTTAAGGAACAAGTAAGGCTTAGATGATCTTGCCACTTATGGCTAACTTCTGCCCACTGAAATGGTCCCAGCTACTTTTGGAAAACTTGTATGAGACAAACAAAAACAAAAAATTTAATTTCTTGTTTTCCTGAACTCAGTAAGTGTATGTTCCAAACTGATAAGCAGCATTTACAGGGTTATTCACTAAAGTGAGAATACAATAGCTCAACTCTGAAAATTGTCTGTTATACGTTCAGTTCACATTGATTAATAACCTTGTCAGTGTATGTGGCTAAAGGTTAAAAATGAACAAATATATGTATTAAGGCAATTTTGCCTGGGTTTGTGGGAGGTGCTGGTTTCCACCCCTAGCCTACTTTAGGCACTCCCCTTACCTTGCTCCTTACCGTTCGAGGTCAGCGTTGAATGAAGATCCACTTCCGGGTTCTCTCAGACGCCATCTTGGTTTTTCTTACCCACGAGTTTCTCCGCGGGAAGCTGTGTCCAGGAATCCTGTTGCAGGCCTTTTCCGTCTGTCCAGCTTCTTACCCCAGTCTTCGTCGTAGATCGCGTCCCAGTGACTCCTAAACCGTAAGTTAGACCTACCTGTCACACCAGGATCGGTTACCACGGCGCACGGTACAGCACGGGTCCTCGCTTTACGGCTTTTTTTTTCCTCTGCTCTGCCGCAATTACACAAGTCGTTCGCGGCTTCATTTCGTGCGGTTATTCGGCCAAATCATGCGTATTAAGTGAAGTGATCATTTCGCACAAACTGTTCCATTGCTACACTGAACAAGTATCATTTCGGTTGTGTTTTCCGTTCGGCACTTTATTCATGTTATACTTAAGCACGCTTGCTGTTCGCATAAAAATGCATACGTTTAAACTATTCGTCCTAGCTTCTGTTTCCCTTCATATTGGGTTCAGTTATTCTGCATGTATTACGCATAGATCTTTTCGTGAGTTACATTTCATCATTTCATGTATATAACATTCGGTTAATAGTTGCTTGTGTTAATAGACAGATTATTTTCATTTCTATTTAAAGGTATCACGTATTCTATCAATGTGCATGAAACCAGCTAACATATCTGTATGGATCATTTTGACTCCCACGCTTCCAGGAGTTTTCCATAATTATCCATTTCATTTAAAATTGACTCAGTCTACGTTACAGGCCTCATTTCTGTGTTGTAAACTATGACACATACATAAGAATACATAAAGAACAACCCTGGAAGGAAATGGATTAAATCCATCCGCCAGTGTTGTGGTGGTTATAGGATACAATGGGGCATAACCCCTGGAGATATAGAGAAAAATAGTACTACTGGTTGGCAACTCGGGAACGAATTGCCCTCCAAGTAGACCTTATATCCTTATATTACAAAAAGGCTTATACTGCAGGTGCCCATTAAGGGGAGTCTTTGCATGCAGGTAGCCAAAAAGGGGGGGGGCTTGTACTGCAGGTGCCCATTAAGGGGAGTCTTTACATGCAGGTAGCCAGAAAACAAAAAAACTCTTTAATAGTCCCTCTTGAGGAAAAAGAAAAAAATATATATACAAGTGTAGATTACAAAATTTTTTAAGGACCTAGTGGGGTCGAGTAGTAACTACGCCTGGCTTTACTATAAACAACACATAAACTGTGGAGATATTAATGTGGCTTCAAAGGTATGCCAAATATTCCACTAAAATAGTTGTTTCAAAAAGACCGAGGGTACAGAGTATGCAGCAAACAGTTGCTAAACCAACAGGTTATATTTGTATCTAATAATGGAGGATACAGTATATGCACCCAGAAATGCAAGATACAAACACAAAAGTACCTAGTATATCTTCAAATATACTTGAATGAGTATCACTTATTAGGTAGAAAATGGGTACAGTTGTGAGGGGTATTAACCTGGAGATAGCTTAGTGGCTGCAGATTACAGTGCAATTCAAAGTTTAGGATGAATGAAGAAATACCCTTAAATGCCATAAACTTATATCCCATGCATAAAGCACATATTGATTCTTGAGGCAAAAGGTAAATGGAAACCCATACTAAATCACAGAGAAAAGCATAGTAATAAAATATGTAGCAATATGTAACAAGATGCCTAAACAGCTAAATGTGATTTGGGGGTAGGAGTCCCTAGCATCTTGTACATATCTTATACATATATACTTAGACAGTCTTTAGCAGTGCTCAGGATCGTAGGAATATCAAAACCCCAGAATTGTCCAAACAAGAAAAATTTAAAATAGAATAATCCGCTCTATGTGAGCTGCTCAACGCGCGTTTCGGCGATACAGATCGCCTTTGTCAAGAGCCGTTTGCAGAGTGGATAGCGCCTCTTTTTAAATGGGTCTTAGAACTTCCCCCCTGTGTGACGTAATCATCACTGTCCAATCGGTGAGTCCGTGTGGACAGGAGGGGGCGGAGTGAACCCTCCCCTGGTACAGGGTCTAAAATGCAGTTAACCCTACTCGGGAAACGAGTGCCGGTATAAATCAAATGACCCGGACACCATAGAAGGCTGCAAGGGATTACATGTTATAGTCCGGATAGTCCCCAAAGATAAACGATAGTAAGACTCGTTTTGGGTCCATAGAAATGTAAGGGTCGTCCAAGAGTATTAGTAGTCAATCGGAAAATTTTTTTTTGTTGTTAAAGTTTCTGGATGTACAAACAAAACGGGACAAGTACTTAAAGGAGGCTGGAAAAATCCAGTATATAAACCAGAGTACATAGATCCAGTTGTTATGTAGGACGATGTTTCTATGGTAGGCATACAAGTGCCATAGTTGGGGAACAATCTAAAGATTCTAAATGTGTATGTAGGGAGGCGTAAATGAACATTTATAAAAGGATAAATAAATGTTCATTGTAGATTAAAATGGAGGAAGTATTTAGCTTCAAACATAAAGGGGAGACAGAGAATTTTGTTAGAAATAGCGTGGTGTGTTGACAAATATTATTAAAGGGTTAGTAATATAACCCTATATAGGTGAAAAAGGGGGGGTGCCGACCATATATCTTGTAAATATACATACAAAGTATTTACACAATATTTACAAATTAAATTTTACAAAGAAAATGACCTGACAGGATTGAATTGGTGTTATTTAGATAAAGGGGGCGAAGGAAAAACCTTCGTTGAGACCTTTTGGGTGTAATGTTTTGAGTTGGAAGATCCAAAAACTTTCTCTTTGTCTCAAAAAACGGTCATAATTGCCCCTGCGTCTATCCTTTCGGACCAATTCTAGTCCACAGAAACGAAGTCCCTGTGGATTACCAGCATGAGCCTCTTTTAAATGTCGACCTATGGGGGTATCAACGAGCAGTTTAGGTGATCTGACATGCTCTTTGATACGCTCCTTAAAGGGTCTAAAGGTTTTTCCCACGTATTGCAGATGACAGGTACATGTGAGGAGGTATACTAGTCCTGCGGTATTGCAGTTGAAAAAAGATTTGATCTTAAATGATCTTTTTCCAGTGCTGTCGAAGATGATCTTGGAGTCACGTTTGATAAATTTACAAGCCACACAATGGCCACATTGATATGATCCCACCGTGGTGTTATGTAGCCAGGTACGTATGGGGGGAGAGTGAAAATGACTCGGAACGAGGATGTTTCTGAGGTTCTTCCCTCTTCGGGCGGTCATTTCGACTCTAGGTCCCAGGACCCTTTTGAGGTGAGTATCATCCAATAGGCACGGCCAGAACTTTTGAAACACAGTTCTGACGGCCTCCCAGCCTGAATCGAATGTGGCTATTAACCGTGGGGGTTGTGGTTTAGTGGAAAACTCCACTTTCTTGGGCGATAGAAGGCTATCCCTATCTGCCTCTAAAGCTCGTTTGTAAGCTTTTTTAAGGCATTTGTTCGGATAGCCCTTATCCTTAAATTGCTGTCGTAGTACATTAGCTTGTACTTTAAAATCTTCGATGTTGCTGCAATTCCTACGAGCTCTAATATACTGCCCGGTGGGGATCCCCCGTTTAAGTGGTTGGGGGTGGAAACTTTCCCACCGTAGGAGGCTATTAGAGGATGTTGGTTTTTTATATAATGTGGTACTGATGGAATCTCCACTTATTGTGATTGTGAGGTCTAGAAAATTCAGTGTATCCTTCCCAAACTCCGATGTAAAGAATAAGTTCAAATTGTTAGTATTAAGAAGTGATACAAAGCTTTTAAATAGGTCCTCACTACCTGTCCACAGGATCAGAATATCGTCAATATAACGAGCCCAATGATGGATAAAAGGTCTGTATGGTGTAAAAGCTGTATCTTTCGCCACAACTACTTCCTCCCACCAGCCCAGATGGAGGTTGGCATACGATGGGGCACAAGCTGGCTACCTGCATGTAAAGACTCCCCTTAGTGGGCACCTGCAGTACAAGCCCCCCCCCCCCTTTTTGGCTACCTGCATGCAAAGACTCCCCTTAATGGGCACCTGCAGTATAAGCCTTTTTGTAATATAAGGATATAAGGTCTACTTGGAGGGCAATTCGTTCCCGAGTTGCCAACCAGTAGTACTATTTTTTTTTACATAAGAATACAGTTTCCTTTTCATGCATGCTCGGGTTGAATCACACGTACTGATCCAACCAATCATACGTCTTTTACTGCACAGTAACATACATATATATATATATATATATATATATATATACATATATAACTTACATAAATTTTTATGTTTCCCTTACACACGATTATTAGATAACACATATGCGGTTTATACATAGGCCACGGCCTCCCTCAACCCTTCCTCTTATTTTTCTTGACACCCGTCATACATTCCCCACTATTTCAGACAAATGTTGTATTAAAGCCACGGCATCACTTTTCCTGAGTAACACATTTATATTCCCATGGTATATCACAACATTTCATTTTACAAGTCATACGCCAGCAAGCCTTAAAAACATCGCTGGTACAGGCTACAAAGTCTATTTCTTTCCAACAATCCACACTCATCATACTACTCTCTTTTACCCGTTTCAGGCTGTCCAGCTTAAATATATTTGCACCACATGGTTTTTCCTGTGAGATTTTTCATACTACCAGGTACGTACACCTGCTCATATGGTATTCTACCATACATTTCATTTCTCCCCCCTAGGTTAGAGTACAGGCAATAGGGTCATAGGCTTCCCAATAGGTATTTACCCCTTCTTGGCAGACGCCATCAGTTAGTGGTCCCGCAAGGCCAACACCCCGCCTCAACGTTTCAGAGGCAAACACCCATCGGGCCACACGTTAGCTAGCCGCCTCGCATGTTGCATAGAGAGGGGGCTCACCTGTCACTCCCTTCCCCTGTTTTCTGTCTTAGTCACCGAGAGGCCTAAAACTCCTGCCACTACGACGAGTGGCCTCAAATCCCCTTGCGCCAACGCATAGAGCCTCTCAAGCCGCTTGGCAATTAGTAGGGCCTCACCTGTCACCAAACAAGTATAATGTTTCGCCATCCGGCTTAGCTAGCCTGCCAGTACAATTTGGTGGTTTTCATACACTAATTAATTGTTTTGTTTGTAGTATGTCTCAGAAAGGGGTAGAGGATTTCTCCCTGCCTAGCACCCCGGCTAGAGCTATCACTCCCACACAAGGAGGAGAGCTAGCTAGTCCAGCATCGATCAGATCCTGGACGATCCCTCGTATAACTACGCAATTGAGGAGACGACAAATCCCCTACCCCGCTACAGCAAGGAAAGCAGAACTTTTCAAACTGCTACGTACCTCAACTAACAACATGGATGCCGGGGAAGGACCTAGCCAGTCCAACCCAGGAGACATACATTCCATGTTGTCTTCACTCATGGCGTCCATGAGCAAGGTCAACTCCAGGCTGGAGAAACTTGAGTCGGTCACCACGGCCCTTACGCTAGCAGGGCCACCCGCTGCTTCACAAGCACCAGCCGACTTGCCATTAGTTGCTCCAGCCATCACCCTGGATGACCAGGAAGTTATCCCTGCTCATATGATCCCTGAGCACATAAAAAGAGATATCCTGGAAGGTAAAGACGTCAACCTGGCTTCCCTGCTGATTGCCTCCCAGAATATTGTGGAAAATAAGACTTATGCTTACGATGATGTGTCTGTTGTTGTCAGATCTAGGGATGCCCGCCTAAACAGAAAACTGACTATCCCTGAGTTTGTACTGGCCTTTGTCATCTGTGCGGTCTATCCCAACAGAAGAAAGGAGTTTAATCTTTATATGCACAAGCTGGTAGACCTGGGCAACAAATATGGTGGTTCAGCCTTTTATGACTACCATAGGTCTTTTTCTGCAAAAGTGTCTGGAGCATTCTCCCAGTATGGAACAAGATCCAACTGGGGAAGGATTGATACCGTCATATTTTGCAGACACTTTGCAGGTCTAAGAACACCGGCTTGTGCATACTGCTCCTCTACAGCCCATACGACAAATTTCTGTCCCAACACGGCGGATGAACATGCCTCCACGCAAGGAGCTAGTTCCTCTGTTCCAGAGAAATTGTGTTCTCTGTGTTCCAGAGAAATTGTCAAGAGACAAACTGGGGCGCCCAATCAAGTTTCTGGGCAAGTCCCAGATATGTAATAACTTCAATGTTGGGTCTTGTAATTATAGTGTCCCCTAAGAAGACAGAGGGGCCAGACACGATTATCACTTTTCTGGGTATTCAATTAGACTCAGCCACAATGCAAGCGAGCCTCCCACACAAAAAGATAGAGAACATTCTTATCATACCTCAAGGCCGCTCCTTTATATCACGACTTTTACATCTTTTCCCACGTTTCCTACATGACACACACAGGTTGTCCTTAGATACCCAAGCTACAGCAGATCTAAACATGTGGAAGAGATTTTTAACCACTTGGAATGGTAAAAGTATGTTCCTCCCTCAATTGACTGACTCATCTCCTACCATTTGGTCAGATGCGGCATCTACCACAGGTTTTGCAGCAATTTTTGGGAACGAATGGCTTTGGGGCAGCTGGCCTTCAGCTGTTCAGGATTTGGAAGGTTTTTCCACTTCCTCAGCTATCTTTGAGATCTATCCCATTGTGGCGGCTGCCGTAGCATGGGGTCATTTATGGGCTAATATGCCAGTTCGTTGTTACTCAGACAACCAGGCAACCTGTCACATCATCAACAAAGGTCGTTCCAAATCCCTTACGATCATGAGGTTTCTGAGGAAACTCACTTGGTTGGTTGGCAGCTTGTCATAATTTCTTTCTATGTTGTTTCCATGTTCCAGGTATATGGTAACACAGCTGCTGACAATTTGTCTCGTTTTAAATTTCAGACTTTTCATCACCTGCGCCCACAGCCACCACCACTCCAACATTTCAACAACTCATACTGGACTAGAAACCATCATGCAGCATAGGAGGACATTGTCCCAATTGGAACTATCAAAAAATACACACAAAACATACAGGGCTTTTACACTATTCAAAAGATTCCTTCTGGAACATAACATCATGCAACCATTTGTTATGACATCTTTTTTGGATTTTGCTTCTTTTTGCCACCTTAAACTTAAAATGTCATATAACACCATCAAACTCTATCTCACTGGCATTCAACACCATATGCTAATCTTACACCCAAATGACAATAGTTTCATGGCCTCTCACCAGATTAAGACCATACTCAGAGGCATTCAGAAATCTGAACCCACACATACATCACAGAGGCTTCCCATAGATAACCATAGATAACCATATCTTCAAAGCATTGTCTAACCTGCTTGATTTGAAACCGTTTGACACCAATACAAATTCTATCATCAAAGCAGCAATATACATAGCTTTCTATGGATTTCTAAGACCTAGAGAGTTCACTACAACCACCACTACACAATCTACTCCTATCCTCCTCTATTCCCACTTAACAAAACACATGGATCATTACATCCTGACTTTACCTCACTCCAAAACCAGTCAGCACATACCAGTAAACATTCCATACTATCCCACACACAACAGGTGGTGTCCCGTCAGGGTTCTTGATGCATACATACAGCATCATAATTTACTACCATCACAACCATTACTACCATTACAAGGTTCAGTACTCACCACTACAACCTTCATGACCTACGTTAGGTCCTTGCTCACTCAACTGGGCCTCAACGCAGCTAACTACTCAGGGCACTCCTTTCGCATAAGAGCGGCATCCACAGCCTCCAGTGTCAACATTCCAATTCATGTTATAAAAACACTGGGGCGCTGGAAGTCATCCGCTTACTCACGATACATACCAAACCCAGTACAAGAATTAAGGGATGCTTTCAAAAACATGTCTGGTTGATAAATGTATCTGTATTGGTTGTCTGTAATAAATTTGATTACCTAATTTTTGCCCTCTTCTTTCTCAGGCCTACCTCATCGTCGGTTCCGGCACACCACAACCGACTTGCCCTTTTTATTATCCTACATTTAATTATAGTATTTCACGCTGTACTATCATAAGCACCTAACACAAGTATTAAGGCAATTTTTGCCTGGATTTGTGGGAGGTGCTGGTTTCCACCCCTAGCCTACTTAAGGCACTCCCCTTACCTTGCTCCTTACCGTTCGAGGTCAGCGTTGAATGACCCTCCCACCACACCACATTTTAACATTTATTTCCTTTCTATTTCTTTTTCCTGGGTAGGCCCTCTTCTTTCTCAGGCCAGCACTTACAAGGCACCCACCAAACTAACAGGTGTTTTATGTCAGGCGACAATGTAACCGCCAATAGTCAACAATTTTTTATTTTTTTTTAGTTTATTGGACTGCAAGAAAAGCACCGCAGGCCGCAAATGTACTATTTAGCACCAAAACAATAAAGATTTTTACAATTGCGCTTTAACCGCACTATTTGACATTTTTTTTGACTCTCAGATATGAAGAGCATGCCCAAAATGTACTATTTAGCAGATTAGCACCCAGAAAATAAGAATGTTTACAATTGCGCTGCAAGCGCAGTATTTGACGCTTCTATTTGACTCTCAGATATGAAGTACAGGGCCCAAATTTACTATTTAGCAGATTAGCACCCAGAAAATAAGAGTGTTTACAATTGCGCTGTAACCGCACTATTTGACGCTTCTATTTGACTCTCAGATATGAAGTGCACCCCACTAATGTACTATTTAGCAGTTTAGCAGCAAAACAATTAGAATATTTACAACTGCGCTGTAAGCGCACTATTTGACGCTTCTATTTAAATCTCAGATATGAAGTGCACCCCACTAATATACTTTTTAGCACCCAAAAAAAATCAAGTTTTAAAACTGCAATGTGACAGCAGTATTTGACTCTCAGATATGAAGTGCACCCTACTAATGTACTATTTAGCACCAAAAAAAAAAAATACTTTTTAAAACTCCGATGTAACCGCAGTATTTGACGCTTCTATTTGACTCTCAGGTATAAAGTGCACCCCACTAATGTACTAGTTTGCAGAATTCTTTCCTAATCTGTCCCTGCAAGCGGCAGCATCCTCTCCCTACACTAATAAGACCTTATGTGCGTGCAGCGCTACGCAACTCCAGCTTATATATAGAGGCAGGGTCACATGCTGCACTGGCCAATCACAGCCATGCCATTAGTAGGCATGGCTGTGATGGCTTCTAAGGGCACACGAGTCAAACGCTTGTTGATTGGCTGCCCTGCGCCGAACACCGAACTCCAACCCGAACATACAGTGATATATCTGTGTTCGGGTCCGGGGTCCAAAAAATTTAATGTTCGGTACGAACCCGAACTTTACAGTCCGGGTTCGCTCAACTCTAATGTTCAGGCCTAAAAACACAGGGATCATAAGTCTGTGTCGGCGAAGGCAGCAGCTCTGTCCCAGTTCAACATCCAGACAGATTGGAGTCAGTTGGACACAGAGCTGTTCTGCAGGCTTCTCGCCGGCATAACGCCTAGTCTTGTGCAGTATGTTCACCAACTTGTGCCCATGCGAAGCAGACCCATCCACGTCACAAAACCAACCTAGGGCACTCTGTCGGTCAGGAATGGGGTTAAAAGGACAAGATAGGTGGGCTCATAGTTGTTTTGGGTAAAGCACAGGTGTGCCATGATTTTAATGCAGTTACGCCTGTATGTTACACATCTGCTAACTCTTCTTCAGAGCACAAGCAAAATCCATGTGCCCCTCCAAATATTTCCCCAAGAAATGACTGACAGAGGTAGTCATTGACAATCACCTCACTTGGCCGAATTTATAGTTTCTGGTTTTTCACTCCCTTCAGGCACGCTGGAATGTCCAAACCTGATCTTAGGCTCTGCCAAACCCACAACTGTGGACAATTTATTACATAAGGAAACCCCACTAGGTTACATGATTACTCACCCTCCATTTTCTACATGGGTCACAAATGCCATTGGCATTTTTACCAATGAAGCGAAAAAAAAAATATTAATCATAGATCTCTCTGCTCTTCACACCTAGAGCATCAGTTCACTCATACTGGCTGACAAATTCTTCCTCCACTACGCCACACTGGATAACGCCATACAGGCCATTTTGCACGCAGGCAAACACGCTTGGCTCGGCAAAACCAACATCTAAAATGCCTTCAAATTACTTCCAATCCACCTGTTCTTATGGCACATTCATGGTGTCAAGTGGAGGGACAATTACTACTTCGCCAGCAGGCTTACATTTGGATCCAGGAGCAGCCCAAAACTATTTGATATTTTTCACAGAAATACTGTTGACTGCTCCTAAATATCATCAGGTGTCTCACTGTGACTACGTGGATGACTTTCTGTTGGTGGAAGTAGGTACTTACATGCCACAAAACATCCACAGCACCAAGTCCCTCTTTTCACTCTGGGTATCTCTCTCTTATCCGGCAAGACCCTAGGTCCCATGACCAAACTGGTGTTCCTAGGTACTACACTGGATACGGTGTTTCTGCAGGAAAGCCTCACGCATGAAAAGCTACTACGCATCAGGGAAAATATGGACCCATTTGTTCGGATTGGTTTGTGTACTCCTAGGGATCTGCAGTCATTATTCGGATCCCTCAATTTTGCTTTGTGAATCATTCCGCAGGGAAGATCATTCATCTCTGCCTCCTGCCGGGCTTGCCTGATAATGGCACTGTCATTCTCAACATCCACCCGCCCCCTTTCCTCCCCAAAGGCCAGATCTGATCTAATCATGTGGTACCAATTCCTTCTAGATTGGAATGGTTTTTCCATGTTTATCCCTCCTGTTGTCAGAACAGTCACCTGTAATGTGGACAGACGCTGCCGCCCATACTGGGTTTGCTGCTATTTTTGGAAACCATTGTTTCAGGGACAATTGGCCTATTGAGACTGTCACCTTGCATTCCTTCAAAGAAACCTCTGCCCAGTTTGAAATCTTTCCCATTGTGGTGGGTGCCCACACCTTGGGTTATCTTTGGACCAGGAAGGCAGTAAAATGCCATGAGATCATCTTTAAAGGGCGCTCCTCCTCTTTGAACCATCATGTGTTTGGTCCAAAAATTTACCTGGCTTGCCATCACATTTCAGTTTTATTTAGTGTGTAAACACAACCAGTGTATTATCAACACCGCAGCTGACGATCTGTCCCGTTCTCGCTTACAGGAATTTTTCAGGCTTCATCCCTCTGCCAACAGGTGCCTATCCAGAACACCAATATTTCTTGAGTTTGTCATGGACGACCAGCTTAATGAGTCTGTAATCGTCCTGAGCGACTTTATCTTCAATCACCAAGACGGTTTACGATAGGGCAGTGGCAGTATTCCGCAGGTTTTCCACCGAGTTCCACATACAGGAGAACTACTCCATTGAGAATATGGTGGCTTTTGCCATCTTCATCTTAAACAAGTCCATAATACCATCAAGCTTTACCATACAGGGATTCAGCATTACGTCCTCATCACCACTCCCATTCACATACCGTTTCTCACGTTTTGCCTTATCAATAACATACTCAAAGGCATGAATAAAAACAGACTCCTACTTCAAATAGACTACCAATAGATGGCCCTATATTTTGAACTCTCACCGACCTGCTGGATACTAACCCGTTCGAGAGTCATACCTAAAACATGATTTAAATGGCTATATACGTAGCTTTGGATTCTTGAGGCCCAGAGAATTCACAGTAGTACGTTAGACAGAGGTTAATTTAAGTCTCAAGATGTCCGATAGTATTTAGCCTAACGAACACCATGTACTCACCTTTCAAATGTCAAAAACAAACCAATCCGGGGGGCGGAGCTTACCTGCCGAGCGAGCCAGACGTCCATGGCGGGAGCTCCCGCATCTAAAGCTCTGATTCTGGGCACTACGCCCGACCACCGGATCGTGCCGGCTGCGGACAACTATCCTCCAGCTCAAGAGGAGGAGCTGAGTCCGGGGATACCGGACTCGGGGCTCCCCGGCGCCAAATCGTCCACACTGCAACCTGTGGCCTGCACGGGTGGGGGCTGCGGAGAGACGGCCGCTCTCCCAGTTCTAAGGCTGAAGAGGGGACACTCGCACATCGCCTCCCCCCCCCAAGGACCGGAGGGGGTTATCCCGGTCCCCGCCAGCACAGGCGGCTTCAAACGCTGACTGCACAGCAGATGCTGGCGAACTCTCCAGAGGTATAGTGACAGCAATGCCCAAGATGGCGGACATGCCTGGCCTTAACACATAGGCCGAAATAAACAGCAACCCGGCGCAGAAAGCAACACAGTAAAACCGAAGAAGCCAGCGATACAGGCACAACCTGCAATGAGCAGTACCCATGCCACCCCACCCAGGCACACCCAAGAGTTTTTTTAATAGACTCTGCATCAACCTTTGGATAAAGTTCCTGAAACCGAGACAGAGCCTACAGATTGGCAATGCAAGCGGCAGCAGCATGGATCCGACTGGCGACCAGACGCCAAATAAGTGGGTACACACCAAGAGCTCCAGAAGGAAACAACGCCAGAAAGTTACCATTCACACGCTCACAAACCAGAGCGAGACCGCCGGGCAAGCACGACACACTCACTGCCCAACAGCGGCAGAGCCTGCCGACCAGCGAAATGCTACCTGGAAACCAGGGACTCAAACTAGGGGCCACGCCGCAGCTCATCGGGATGCAGCAAGGCTCCCAATATGCGGCGAACACAGCCAGAAAGCCCCCCCAGGGCCCAGCGGAGAAAATGTCCCGCCAAAGCATCGACCCTGCCACTACACATGGCCCACCAGTCAGGCATCCAGAGCCGGCATCGGCTGATTCAAGTGGACTAAACCTACACAGGACTATTTTCCTGCAACCACAATTGCGGGGATAAGGCAAGTTCTCCCCAGGCCTTATGAAACAAGAAGCCCACTAATAAGCATGCATAGCCTGTAGCCAGTGGACACTCTCTGGGTGGTGATACTCTCAGTTATCAGCATGTTTTTATCACGGTTTGCGTCTATGTTTTTCTTATGTTTTTTGTTTACCTTTGTACCGTGATAAGTAGCAATTATCTATGTATAGCCTTGCTATGCTGTTATATAAGTTAGTTCAGCTTATGTACCTTTTTAACCTACAACTGTTTATTAAGCATGACCACGATATCTATGTCCCTAGCTAGGCATACAGCGGTCATAACGTCCCATTGCTCCTTTTCTATTCATGTCTCAACGTATACCTAATCATACTGTTATCTTTTGTTGAAATCTCTGCTACGATCTCACAACTTAACTACTTAAAGCATGTATAATCTACTGCACATAGCGTGTTTAAAACATAACATTTCAAAAATGTGCCGATCTTCTTATGTCACAAATGTACAACTACTGTGTCTCTATCTTTTGAATATGCGGTTGTGGCATTGACAAACTTTTTTGTTACTCCCTGCACAAAGAAAAATGAAGTAATTAAAAAAAAAATCCATCCACGATCCCACTATTTTCCGAACAGGACAACTGGTGTCCTGTAAATTAACTAGATTCATATCTGACTACAGTTAACATATACCCACCTAATTCACCTCTACTCTTACTTCTAGGCTACCTGCTTACTACCTCCAAATTCATATTTTATATAAGGACTCTTGAGACTGGGCTACAACCCAGCATCCTTTTTTGGACATTCATTCAGGATAGGGGCAACATCAGCAGCCTCCAGCGTGGACACCCCAGTGCATGTTATTAAGAAACTGGGGAGATGGAAATCCAAATCCTCAGTCTATTACAGATACATCTCCCAACCTGAGAAACAACTTAGGAAAGCTTTTAAAAGTTTAGCTTTGTAATTACTGCAATAAAGTGTGTTTTTCAATTGATACCTTTTTTTCTCTGTTATTTACAGGCCTACCTGTGCGTTTGTACCTGTACCTCTATCTAGTGCGAGGCTGACAAGGCATTTGCCTTGGGTGGCAAAAAAAAAAACACCCCCCCCTAACGCCCTGACAAATGCCTTGCCCGAGGCTGGCATGCGCTAATGTTTCATACCTAGGGCAGCCCAAATCCAGAATACACCACTGACCTCGCCCCTTATTTTATTTATTCCATTCTTCTCCTTGGTGTGCCCTCTTTTATTTAAATATATAAATTATATATAAAATTTATTTTTTTATACCAACAGGTGTTTCAAAAGAGTTTTTGGATATTTACTAATTTAGGGAGGTTACAAATACACAAAAATAAGCCCTGCGCTCAGACTCCCACTACTCCTGGGTGGCAGTAATGACCATAGTACACATCAGCCCCAATACATACAATAAAAACCATGAAAAGATTTACCTGTGCACTACCCCCAAATCCCTATGCATGTTTAAACAAACGGAGGTTTTTTTTTCACTCCAATGGCAATTTGGCTTAAGCCCACCTACCACGTCTTTTTTTTTTTATTTAAGGAGGTTACTTACAAAAAGAGCTTATATATTGATCTGTTAATATTTTTGATACCCAATACTGGCGTCTATGCTAGTTGCACCACATAACGCGTTTGCGTTCAAAATTCATTGTTAGACCATCTTGTCAGCTGTATTCTTTCTGCTCTTGTTGTGGGCTTATAGCAGTTCTTGATATATCACATTTTAAACAGCAGTAAATCTAAATACATTTTACAATGGTCTAACAAAAGTATACTAATGAGAACATATGTCAATTTGCTCTTGTCCTTTGGAGTACAAATATCTAAAATGGCTTTCATAGTTTTATTTGTTAAATTTGCTGACTTCCAGCTGAATCAACCAATGTGCATCATATTTTGTTTCAGAGAAATGTATCGAAGGTAAAATATAAAGCCTTAAGAACACTTCAAGCGCCATAACCACTACATCTCTCTTAGTTCATTGGTCGAGAGCAATCAGGTGATTATTTCAGCCCATTGTAACTTTTAGAAAAAAATATTGGAGCTTTGCCATATAATGACAGCATATAACATTTGTAAACTTGTATTGATTGCGTTGAGATCAGGGTTTGTCACTAGCCTTTTTGCCCAGTTTGCCAAGCCTTACCTGGTTCTCCCCTTGATCCCTTTAGACCAAGTTAAAAAAATAAACATGGAAAGCAGAATACATGTGTGGTCATTTTTAGATTTGTTTTGCAGTTACCAAATGACCAATTTAACTTGTGGGGGGGAAAAAGGGGGTAGAATGGGTTCAGCTAACAGGGGTGTTTGCATATATGAGACACAGTACCATTAAGCCTATGAAAATAGTAAAATGTTATTTATCATTAGATTAAAAATAAAAAGTGATCTTGCGATATAACGCGGAATACATCCAACAACTTCACCTCACCATTACTATTAAATGGTCTCAAATACATAGTCTTATTGGTGTAGCATGCAAATTTGCACATCATACGGAGAAGCAGTGGAGATCTTCAAAGTCAATGATCTCCACTAATGAGGTGGAACAGCACACTGGAGATCAGTGTCGCAAAGACGAAAAGGTATGTATATTCTCATTTTAAACCCTGGCAGAGGGGATCCAGTCACCTAAATCGTGACTAGGACACCATAGCATTGGAAATCACCAAAGTCACCATTCTATTGCTGGTGAGGATGTGGAGAATAGGTACTCCTGTGAGTGGTCATGATCCAAATATAAAAAGCATGGCTCTATCATTTCTACCTTGTAGACCAATCTTGAACATTTCTTCCCAAACCTCATACAGGTTGTTAAGATTTACCCACAGTATGTCCTAACTCACCAATAATTGTTCTCAAAGACGTTATTACAACCATGACGACTCATATAGCTAGAAACAAAAAGGTCTTTTTAATATTTACCATTTTGCCCTCTTATGACTGTTTTTCATTTTTGGCCTGGGCAGGGCCGGATTAAGAGCCCAATTGGCCTGGTGCTGACAATTATGATGGGCCTAATTAACAGAATCTTATCGACTGAAAAAACTACAGCCATACCTCCCAAACATCATGTATCTGGTGGAGGTGGTGCTGGAGGAAACTCACAGGATTTAGCTATCAGAAAACACATACCCTATGCTAATCTCTCGCTTTCATCTTTTAAATAAATCTATACCCCCTAACAGCGGTTTTCCGGTGAAGCAGGATTTTGGTGGGTTGGGTAAAAGGGTGGGCCACCGATGTACATCACATAAAAACAACCACCCAAAGGGACAAACATGCCCAAAAAGGGTGTGTGTCTGCATGAAGAATCAGATGGTCAGCCTGGTGTGAGCCAATAATGCAGGATGACCAACCAAAGGCATACTGTGCAGACAGCACCCTGAGCTTGGCATAAACGTGTCTAATGATGCGCTAGCTCTACACTTTCTAAGGACTGTCCCCTAGCACTCACTGGTCCACTCTTCTCCTAACCTTCTTACTAGCAGGCAGAAGCTCCTGTTATACAGTCTGGGACAGAGAAAAAGTGTTAAAAAAAAATGTAGTGAGTGTAAAAGAAAGGGAACATGCCACAGTGTTAGAGACTAAAGCAGCAAGATCATTTGCATAGTGCACCGTGTCAGCTTTACATTAACTAATTTCAATTTGTTCCCCTTGGAAATCTGGACACTACTCTTCTAACTTACAAAACTTTGTTTTTAGTAGCAATAACTTCTGCGAGAAGGATTTCAGAGATTAAAGCCTTTTCTACCATGAACTCATATTTACGGATCTATCAGGATAGGTGTGTCTAAAACCAAATCCGGAGTTTCTTTCTAAGGTGGTCTCTCAATTCCATCTTTCACAAGAAATGGTTCTTCCATCATTCTACCCTAATCCAACTTCTAGTGAAGAAGTAAGGTGGCAACGTTTGGATGTTAAGAACTATCTGTCTCAATACCTCCTCTATTCAGAGTCGTACAGAAAGACTGAACAACTATTCGTTCTACCTTCTGGAGGTAGAAAGGGGAAGCAGCATCTATATCCACGTTGAAATGTTGGATTTCACTAATAATCAAGAAGGCTTATATTTCAAATGGTCGTTCTCCTCCAATGAAGATAAGAACACATTCTACCAGAGCATTGCCTACTTCATGGGCTAACTGGGCAGAGGTTCCATACGATGATATTTGCAAGGCAGCCACCTGGTCTTCCCCGACGACGTTCATAAAGCACTACAAACTGGACGTGGCCCCTTCTTCCACAGCCTTTGGGAATGACTGTGTCATTATCCCACTGGTATTAAAATTACTTGGCTGCTTACATGTCTGTATAGTGTTTTAATCTCGGTTTTTTTATTCCCACCCTGAATTTCTGTAAGCTTGGGTATTACCCATGAGTGATGCTGCCTTCATTAGCCAGGAATAGAGAACATTTATGACAAACTTACCGTAATTTTCTTTTCCTGGTTATTTCTCATGACAGCATCAGGGTTCCTGCCAACTCTTTTTTCAGCTTTATAATGGGACTAAGGTGTAGGGGGAGGAGGGACTCTTTATACCTATCAGTCTAATTAATATAATGATTCCTGTCCTGTGAAAACTAAGGGAGGAGCTAGCCGTGAGTGATGCTGCCATGAGAAATGGCCAGGAAAAGAAAATTACGGTAAGTTTGTCATAAATTTTCTCTGTTAAGCTGATTGTATAGCAATGTGCTATATAACCGTTCGGTCATGGCGAAAAAAAATCAGTCCGTGTTCTATTTCATTGTGTCCACTTTTATAATAACAGTCACAGCATTTTTGTAATGTCACAGGTAAATACCCCACAAGTCTCAGCCTTTTCCAGTGTAGTCCTGACAACTCAAATCTTGTTTTATTTCTTCTGTTTTAGTTCCTACAATTACAGCTTTCGCCTCTAGTGGCCTCCCTAACCACTAGACAAACCTCAGTCTCTCTCATCTGCATAGCATGATAATCCAAATCTGTTATTAAAAGAAGCCATTCCTGAAAAAACAAACTTGCCTTTACATTGAGAAAAGTTGTGTTCTGAACCTGACAAGTCTTCTGCTCCTGGTTCTTACTAAAGAAAACCTGCTCTACTCTTACTTACCTTGAACCATCCTGACGTATTCCAACCCGATCTCCAATACGAACCTGGTTTATTTCTAAACTTTGTTTTTTTTTGTTTTTTGTGGGGCGGAGACCCCACAACGACAGCGCGGGAATTATGTCCCCCTCAAGGAGGGGTCCTTTCTAATTCGGGTCAGACCCCCCAAGAAAGGGCCCTATCAGTCTCCGCTTGAGCCCACTAAACTGTTGTCCCATGGTTCCCAAATTTTTTGAAATGTCGCTATTGTCCCTCTGACCCTCGCTGTCAAGTCGTCCATAATTCTACATTCTCTGATCCTAGATATTACCCCCGGGAATTCCGGGCCCTCTGGTGAGAGCCATGCGGTCGCTATTGCACGGCGTGTGCTCAGAGTTATCTTATGTACTAATTTCTATTCTCTCCTAGTCCATCCGTCCAGTGATCTAATTAACAGGTATATCCATGGGTCCATGCCCAGGGGCCTGTCAAACGTCTGTTTCAAGAGATCCTCCACGGACCTCAAGAAGCTACGTAACTTCGGGCAGTCCCACCACATGTGGATGTATGTTCCTCGGGCTCCACAACCGCCCCAAAAGTCATCAGTGTCCAATTTGTGCATTCTATATAGTTTTACTGGCGTGGTATACCACCTAAGCATAGTTTTCCATGCTTGCTCCTGGGGAGTGACACATATTGAAACTGTGGCATTCGCCTCCCATATCTCCTGCTAGTGACGTCGCGAACATAACATTTTCGGTTCGCGAACGGCGAACGCGAACTTCCTCAAACGTTCGCAAACAGGTGAACCGGGCAAACCACCATTGACTTCAATGGGCAGGCAAATTTTAAAACCCACAGGGACTCTTTCTGGCCACAATAGTGATGGAAAAGTTGTTTCAAGGGGACTAACACTTGGACTGTGGCATGCCGGAGGGGGATCCATGGCAAAACTCCCATGGAAAATTACACAGTTGATGCAGAGTCTGGTTTTAATCCATAAAGGGCATAAATCACCTAACATTCCTAAATCACAATGGATATGGATTGACACCTGACATAGGACATATTGACACCTTGACATATGGATTGACACCTGTCCTCAGAGACCCTGATACACACTGACACAGAGCAGAATAGGGACTGTTCCCCCTACATAGGGTCACTTGGCAGATATGGATTGACACCTGTCCTCAGGGACCCTGATACACACTGACACAGAGCAGAATAGGGACTGTTCCCCCTACATAGGGTCACTTGGCAGATATGGATTGACACCTGTCCTCAGGGACCCTGATACACACTGACACAGAGCAGAATAGGGACTGGTACCCCTACATAGGGTCACTTGGCAGATATGTATTGACACCTGTCCTCAGGGACCCTGATACACACTGACACAGAGCAGAATAGGGACTGGTACCCCTACATAGGGTCACTTGGCAGATATGTATTGACACCTGTCCTCAGGGACCCTGATACACACTGACACAGAGCAGAATAGGGACTGTTCCTCCTACATAGGGTCACTTGGCAGATATGGATTGACACCTGTCCTCAGGGACCCTGATACACACTGACACAGAGCAGAATAGGGACTGTTCCTCCTACATAGGGTCACTTGGCAGATATGGATTGACACCTGTCCTCAGGGACCCTGATACACACTGACACAGAGCAGAATAGGGACTGTTCCCCCTACATAGGGTCACTTGGCAGATATGGATTGACACCTGTCCTCAGGGACCCTGATACACACTGACACAGAGCAGAATAGGGACTGTTCCTCCTACATAGGGTCACTTGGCAGATATGGATTGACACCTGTCCTCTGGGACCCTGATACACACTGACACAGAGCAGAATAGGGACTGTTCCTCCTACATAGGGTAACTTGGCAGATATGGATTGACACCTGTCCTCAGAGACCCTGATACACACTGACAGAGAGCAGAATAGGGACTGTTCCCCCTGCATAGGGTCACTTGGCAGATATGGATTGACACCTGTCCTCAGGGACCCTGATACACACAGACACGGAGCAAAATAGGGACTGTTCCTCCTACACCATTTTTAGCCCAAGGCAGCTCATCTCATCAGGCCTTTTTTAGTCGAATGTATCGCCCACTGTCAGTCCCTTCGGGATCCATCCCTCATTCATCTTAATAAAGGTGAGGTAATCTAGACTTTTTTGACCTAGGCGACTTCTCTTCTCAGTGACAATACCTCCTGCTGCACTGAAGGTCCTTTCTGACAGGACACTTGAAGTGGGGCAGGCCAGAAGTTCTATCGCAAATTGGGATAGCTCAGGCCACAGGTCAAGCCTGCACACCCAGTAGTCAAGGGGTTCATCGCTCCTCAGAGTGTCGATATCTGCAGTTAAGGCGAGGTAGTCTGCAACCTGTCGGTCGAGTCGTTCTCTGAGGGTGGATCCCGAAGGGCTGTGGCGATGCGTAGGACTTAAAAAGCTCCGCATGTCCTCCATCCATCCATAAAGCGTCCTGTCCTTGCCGGCGTGGTCGTGGGAGGAGGAGGATTACTTTCACCTCTTCCCCTGTTAGATTCCCTTATATGCTGTGTAAAGCATACTTTTTAATTTATTTTGCAAATGCTGCATCCTTTCCGACTTGTTGTAATTTGGTAACATTTCAGCCACTTTCTGCTTATACCGGGGGTCTAGTTGCATGGACACCCAGTACAGGTCGTTCTCCTTTAGCCTTTTTATACGAGGGTCCCTCAACAGGCACGACAGCATGAAAGACCCCATTTGCACAAGGTTGGATGCCGAGCTACTCATTTCCCGTTCCTCCTCCTCAGTGATCTCAACGAAGGTATGTTCTTCCCCCCAGCCACGTACAACACCACGGGTACCAGATAGGTGACAACGAGCACCCTGGGATGCCTGTTGTGGTTGGTCTTCCTCCTCCTCATCAAAGCCACATTCCTCCTCTGACTCCTCTTCCTCACAATCCTCTTCCAGCGTTGCCGCAGGTCCAGCAAGCGATGCTGATAAGGCTGTTTCTGGTGGTGATGGTGACCACAACTCTTCCTCTTCACGCTCATCTATGGCCTGATCCAGCACTCTTCGCAGGACACGCTCCAGGAAGAAAACAAATGGTATGATGTCGCTAATGGTGCCTTCGGTGCGACTGACTAGGTTTGTCACCTCCTCAAAAGGACGCATGAGTTTACAGGCATTGCGCATGAGCGTCCAGTAACGTGGCAAAAAAATTCCCAGCTCCCCAGAGGCTGTCCTAGCACCCCGGTCATACAAATATTCATTAACTGCTTTTTCTTGTTGGAGCAGGCGGTCGAACATTAGGAGTGTTGAATTCCAACGTGTCAGGCTGTCGCAAATAAAGCGCCTCACTGGCATGTTGTTTCGCCGCTGGATATCTGCAAAGTGCGCCATGGCCGTGTAGGAACGCCTGAAATGGCCACACACTTTCCTGGCCTGCTTCAGGACGTCCTGTAAGCCTGTGTACTTATGCACAAAGCATTGTACGATCAGATTACACACGTGCCATGCACGGCACATGTGTCAACTTGCCCAACTTCAATGCCGCCAACAAATTTGTTCCGGTGTCACAAACCACTTTGCCGATATCCAGTTGCTGCGGAGTCAGCCACTTTTCCACCTGTGCGTTCAGGGTGGACAGGAGTGCTTGTCCGGTGTGACTCTCTGCTTTCAAGCAAGTCAAACCTAAGACGGCGTGACACTGCTGTATCCGGGATGTGGAATAGTACCTGGGGAGCTGGGGGGGGTGCCGTTGATGTGGAGCAAGATGCAGCAGCAGAAGAGGACTCAGCCGAGGAGGTTATGGAAGAGGATGGAGTAGGAGGAGTAGAGGAGGTGGCAGCAGGCCTGCCTGCAAGTCGTGGCGATGTCAGCAACTCCTCTGCAGAGCCACGCATTCCATGCTTGGCAGCCGTCAGCAGGTTTACCCAATGCGCAGTGTAGGTGATATACCTGCCCTGGCCATGCTTTGCAGACCAGGTATCAGTGGTCAGATGGACCCTTGCCCCAACACTGTGTGCCAGACATGCCATTACTTCCTTTTGCACAATCGAGTACAGGTTGGGGATTGCCTTTTGTGCAAAGAAATTTTGTCTGGGTACCTTCCACTGCGGTATCCCAATAGCCACAAATTTTTTGAATGCCTCAGACTCCACCAGCTTGTATGGTAAAAGCTGGCGGGCTAATAGTTCAGACAAGCCAGCTGTCAGACGCTGGGCAAGGGGGTGACTTTCTGACATTGGCTTCTTATGCTCAAACATGTCCTTGACAGACACCTGACTGTGGGCAGATGAGCGGGAACTGCTCAAGGCGAGAGACGGAGTGGCGGATGGGTGAGAGGGGGCAAGGAGTACAGCAGTGGTTGACGTGGCTGAAGATGCTGGACCAGGAGGAGGATGGCGGCTTTGAGTTTGTGTGCTGCTTGTACTCATGTGTTGATCCCATAGGCGTTTGTGATGTGCGATCATGTGCCTACGCAAAGCAGTTGTACCTAGGTGGGTGTTGGACTTCCCTTGACCCAGTTTCTTTTGGCACAGGTTGCAAATGGCATCGCTGTTGTCAGAGGCAGACACACAAAAAAAATGCCACACTGCTGAGCTCTGCAATGACGGCATTCTGGTGGTGGACACAGCATGCGTTGATTGGCGTGCTGTCGGGCTGACCCTGGGTGCCGATGCATGCTGTCTGACTGTGCCACTAGCTCCTTGCGACGACCTCCCCCTGCTTCCAACTCGTCTCCTCCTCCTCCTCTCTGTCTCCCCATCTGAACTTTTGCCCTGTTCTTCTTCTTGCCGAGTGGGCACCCACGTGACATCCATGGACACATCGTTATCATCAACCGCTTCACTTGTATCTGACAACTCAGCAAAGGAAGCAGCAGCGGGTACAACATCATCATCATCACACCGTACGTCCATGTGTGTAATGCTGCCTGCCTGAGACATATCCCTGTTATCTACATCCTCTGGCAATAATTTTTCACTGCTAATTAATCTATTACAGTGAAAAAAACATTTTTGTTTTTAAATGCAAGCTATTGTGACACTAGATATGAGTGGTGGCACTGGGCAAGTGGGCACAGTATCCACTGTGAGCCTGACACAGAAGCTGGCAGGCAGGCAACTGCAATTAGATAAAAAAAAAAAAAAAAAAGCAGACTAATGTTCTAGCCCTAAAAAGGGCTTTTTGGGGTGCTGTCCTTACAGCAGAGATCAGATGAGTCCTTCAGGACTGTAGTGGACACTGAATACACTAGCCTAGCTATACATTTCCATATCAAATGAGCAGCAGCTACACTTTCCCTCCTCTATCTAAGAATGCAGCTTCAGAATGAATCTAAAATGGATGCTGTACAGGAAGTGGGAGGGTCTGCTGCTGATTGGCTGGAATGTGTCTGCTGACTGTGAGGTACAGGGTCAAAGTTTAGTCAATGAAGACGAATAGGGGGCGGATCGAACCGCGCATGTGTTCGCCTGCCGTGGCGAACGCGAACACGCTATGTTCGCCGGGAACTATTCGCCAGCGAACAGTTCGGTGCATCACTATCTCCTGCCACTCAACTCCCTCCAAGACCTTCCCGAGGTCCGTCTCCCATTGATCTGTATATGTCAGTCTTCCCCATTCTCTATTTTCTGCACTAAGGTGAGCATATAAAAGCGTAATTATACCCTTGGGGGCTGCCCCATCCATGCAAAGCCTCTCTTAGAAGGTTAGCCTTCCCAAGGCTGCTGTTTTAATGTGTGGTCTTCTAGCGAAATCGCGAATCTGAACATATCTAAAAAAGTCCACAGGGGAAAGTGGTTGCCTTGTTGAAGTTCTGCAAATTGGACGACCTCTCCATTTTGATATAGCTGGTGGAGCCGTTGTAGTCCGGTTCTTTCTATATTACGAAATTCTCTGGGGGCCATGCCAGGCAGAAACTCTCTGTTTCTAAGGATTGGAGTCAAAGGGGAGGGGGACGATGTCAGCCCATATTTGGTATTACATGTGTCCCATATTCGGATCGAGTTGAGTCTGGCTGGACAAGTTATCCGTATTGCAGGTCTATGTTCCTTGGGAACCCACATCGTAAACTGGGGGACATCAACCCCCACCAGGGCCGGCGCGTCCATAAGGTGGCACAGGCGGCCGCCTTAGGGCGCACCGGCTCTGGGGGCGCAAGATTCCAGTGACCGGCAGGAGGGAAGCTCTCCCTCCTGCCAGGTCACCTCCTGGACCCCCGGCGGGCGGCAGTGTTCTAATGAGAGGCGGCGAGGGTGCTCTAACCTGTCTGCTCTGCTCCCTCGCGCCCGTTTGCTGATTCTGCGGGAGCCGGAATATGACATCATATTCCGGCTCCCGCGGCATCAGCAGACAGCCCGCGCCGCCTCTCATTAGAACACTGCCGCACGCCGCCCAGCAGCCCCACTGGACCCCAGGGACGGATCCACGCCAGCTCTCCAGGTAGGGAGGCTGGGTGGATATTATTAATAATTTGTTTGTGTCTGAAAGTGTATGTGTGAGTGTGTGTGTATGTGTTTGTCTGTGAGTGTGTGTCTGTGTATGTGTTTGTCTGTGAGTGTGTGTGTCTGTGTTTGTCTGTGAGTGTGTGTGTCTGTGTATGTGTGTGTATGTGTTTGTCTGTGAGTGTCTGTGTTTGTCTGTGAGTGTGTGTGTCTGTGTATGTGTTTGTCTGTGAGTGTGTGTGTGTGTCTGTGAGTGTCTGTGTTTGTCTGTGAGTGTGTGTGTCTGTGTTTGTCTGTGAGTGTGTGTGTCTGTGTATGTGTTTGTCTGTGAGTGTGTGTTTGTCTGTGAGTGTGTGTCTGTAAGTGTGTGTGTCTGTGTTTGTCTGTGAGTGTGTGTGTCTGTGTATGTGTGTGTATGTGTTTGTCTGTGAGTGTCTGTGTTTGTCTGTGAGTGTGTGTGTCTGTGTATGTGTTTGTCTGTGAGTGTGTGTGTGTGTCTGTGAGTGTCTGTGTTTGTCTGTGAGTGTGTTTGTCTGTGAGTGTGTGTGTCTGTGTATGTGTTTGTCTGTGAGTGTGTGTTTGTCTGTGAGTGTGTGTCTGTAAGTGTGTGTATGTTTATGCATTTGTGAGTGTGTGTGTCTGTGAATGATTGTATGAATGTGTGTGTCTGTCAGTGTATGAGTGTGTTTTGTCAGTGTGAGTGTGTCTATCAGTGTGTTTTTGTGAGTGTCTGTCAAATCAGTGAGAGTATGTTTGTGATTGAGTGTGTGTCTGTCAATAAATGAGTGTGTGTCAGATCAGTGAGTCTGTGTCTGTCAGTGATGTCTGTGTGTTTGTCATTGAGTGCGTGTGGCTGTTAGTGTGTATACACCACTGAGTGTAGCGTGGCGGAGCGGAGCGCAGTACAGGAGCTTCTGTTTCCTGTACCCGGCCAGACTGACAGGAAGTGCTCACTGAGAGAGCACTTCCTGTCAGTCCAGCCAGGTACAGAAAACTGAAGCTCCTGTAGAGGATCTGCTCCGCAACGCTACAAAACAGGTAGGAGGTACACCAGGAAGGGGAGTGTGACCGCTAAGAGGATGGGGGGTGCACCAAGGGTCAGAGAGGGGAGGGGAGAGAAACACCAAGGGACAGGGAAAAGAGGGGGGGGGGGAGAGGAACACTAAGGGACAGGGAAGAGAGGGGCTGGTTAGGAGGCACATAGGTGAAGATGTTAATTTTAGAGGGGGCGGAAAAATGCATCTTCGCCTATGTACCCAAAAATCCTTGCACCGGCCCTGACCCCCACCATCATAGACTCAATTTCCACCCACCTTCTCTCTTCTGGCGGGGAGTGCCACATGGCCACCTGCGTCAATTGTGCCGCGAGATAGTAGAAATATAGATTCGGGAGGCCCAACCCCCCTCTGCCTTTACGTCTATACAGTATCTGTTTGGAGATTCTATGCATCTTATTTTGCCAAATAAAATCCCTTATCGATCTTTGCAGAGGAATAAATTGAGTTTTTGTGACGCGGACGGGTAATGCCTGAAATAAGAATAGTATGCGTGGAAGGATGTTCATCTTCACAGAATTGATCCGACCTATCCAAGAGATAGGTTTATCCGTCCACTTGTCTAGGTCTCCTATCAACGCTCTAAGCATGGGGACGTAATTAGCAAGGTATATACGTCCGGGATCAGCCGTCAGATGAATCCCTAAGTACTTTAGGGAGTATGTTTCCATTTGGATTTGGTAGATCTCCCGAATCCAAGCTTTATCAGCCTCCGTGAGACAGACCGGAAGAGCACTGGACTTCTGGATGTTTGCCTTGTATCCTGATACCGTACCGTATTCTGTCATGACCTCCTGTAGTGCCGACATCGATTCCATCGGGTTCGTAACGGTCAGGAGGACATCGTCTGCGTAAGCCGATACTGTTAATTCTTTGTCACCCACCCTAACACCTCCAATGTTCGGATGCCAACGTATCGCTTGTAGCTAAGGCTCCAAAGCCAATACGAAGAGGAGGAGCTAAATAGGGCACCCCTGTCTGGTTCCATTGTATAGCTGAAAAGGGTTCAGTGGGGCTCCCGATATCTGCACCTGTGCCCGCAGATTATGGAACATCGCTCTCGTTATCGTTAAATATCCTTCCGGGAAGCCCATACTCCTCAGTACCGGGAAGAGAAATTGCCACCGGACCCTGTCGAAGGCCTTTTCAGCATCTATGGACACCACTAGTGTGGGTGTCCCAGTAGCCACTTGTTTCCAAATCAAATCTATATTCCTCCTGGTATTTCCAAACAATTGCCTGCCTTGGATAAAACCGACCTGATCTGGTCGGCCATCTTGGATCTTTTGTCTCTGCAGCGGTGTTCGGTCGTCGAGAGCCTGGAACTGAAAACGGCTACTCAATGATCCGAAAACCGCTGGACTTCCAGAGCGTTCGGGAGTCCCGCGTTCGGCACATTCTGTTCCCCCTAGCTGTTTGGTACTTTTAAACCGAACTCAATGTTTTAATGTGTTTTGTGCGGCGTTCGGTCAATTCAGCTGGGATCGGAGCGGTATTCCCACAAAGTATGCGCTTCGACCCCAGCTATCTACCGAACGTTCGGTCATCTTAAAATACCGAATATTGTGGAAAATATGTATTTTAAAGTAAATTGTCAGTTCTGCTGCACGAGGGGATAATCCACTTAATCGTCCATTTTAGTGGGAGTATCCCTCTCGTGCAGCAATGCCTGCTGGGAAAAGAGTAATGCATGTTGGGAGAAATCCCCTGGATTATCTGTAAGGAAACCCCTTGCATGGGGAACTGCTTAAATATGCCAGCCTGTGAATAAACTGAGTTAGTTGACTCCCAAACTGTGTTTCGGCCGGTTATTGGGAGGATGGGGAATATTGCCGTGCTTTCTGTTCTGACTGTGGATTTCCTGAGGATACCAACGGATATCGTGGACTAATGTACTGCATTCCGTTACAGTAGTGTTGACATTGCAATGCATGAGTGTGTTTGCATGTAGTGTTGAAGTTTGAATTCAGGGGTGTATTTTTTATTTGTATTTTTATATTTGTATGTAGTTTTGGCATTTGAATGCTGAAACGCCCTCTGTGATGCCGGGAGCCGGAATATGACATCATTCCAGCCCCAGAAACTAGAGTGCTCACTGGAGGAGCAGCTGCCCCACACTGGACCCCAGGGAGGTAGGGAGGCTGAATGTCTGAGTCTGTGTGTCAGTGAGTGATTGACTGTGTTTGACTGTCAGTGAGTGTCTGCCTCTGTGTGTGTGTGTGTGTGTGTGTCTGTCAGTGAGGGAGTGTAAGTATGTCAGTGTGTGTGTGTGTGTGTCTGTCTGTCTGTGAAAGTGTGAGTGTTTGACTGTGTGTGTGTGTCTGGCAGGGTGTGTCTGCCGGTCTGTCTGTCTGTCAATGAGTGAGTGTATGTCAGTAAGTGCCTGTCAGTGTCTGTGTGTCTGTCAGTGAGTTTGTGTGTGTCTGCCAGTGAATACGTGACATGAGGGGCCGGCAAAATGGATCTTTGCCTAGGGCGGCAGAAATCCTTGCACCGGCCCTGGACCCACGGTGCTGGTGGTGCGGCCCACACACTAAAGAGAACACAGAGCTGTCAATGTGTCCCTGTGTATGTTAGTATGTCTGTCTGTGTGTGTGTGTGTGTGTCAGTATATGTCTGTCAGTGTGTCTGACAATCAGGGCCGGTACAAGGATTGCTGCCGCCCTAGGCAAAGATCAATTTTGCTGCCCCTCATGTCACTCACACACACACACACACACAAACTCACTGACAGACACACACTCAATCAGTGACAGGCATTCACTGACATACATACATACACTCACTCACCGACAGACACACACACACAGGCAGACACTGCCAGACACACACACACACACACTGACAGACATGTACTGACTCACTGACTGACAGACATACACACACATACATACACTCACTGACATACATACACTAACACACTCATTGACAGACACACACTGACATACATACACTCACTGACAGACACACACACACAAGCAGACACACACTGACATACATACATACACACACAATGACAGTCAAACAGACATACAGACACTGACGCATACATACACTCACTGACAATAAAACACTCACACACTCATTGACAGACAGACAGACAGACACACACAGGCAAACACTGAGATACATACACTCACTCACAGACACACACTGACAGTCAAACATGGTCAATCACTCACTGACACACAGACTCAGACATCCAACCTCCCTACCTCCCTGGGGTCCATTGTGGGGCTAGCTCCTCACTCCTCCAGTGCGCAGTTTAGTATGCCGGGGCTGAAATTACATCATATTTTGGCTCCCGGCATCACAGAGGGCGCGCAAGGGAGGAGTGGGGAGCTGCAAGAAGAGCCTCCCTTGCCACCGCCTGCCTTCTCTCCCCTGGCATTTATCGGCAGAGCAGGCACCTGTCATCTGGGTAAGCAGGTGCCTGTTCTGCCATACTGAAGGACAAGCTTTAGGGGTGCCCTGTGGTGGCCAAATGGCCACCTCCTGGGCCCCTGTGACAGGGCTACCCTCGGCGCCCCCATTTTCGGGTGCATGGAGGAATCGCACCCAGGACATATCCCAGTGGGAGCCCCCCAGCAGGCCGGCGCCCTAGGTGAATGCCTAGTTTGCCTAATGTTTGCGCCAGCTCTGCTTGGGTCGCCCCATTTACCTCGGGTTAAAGATACCCCGTAAATAATTAGTAAGCATGCAACCAGGGCCGCCATCAGGGGGTGACAACCACCCGGGCCCCACGTGGAGCGGCAGAACTTCTGCCGGTGCATCGGCATACATGCACTGGGGCGCATCAGGTGGCCCAAGCATTTAGGGCCACCCTATGGGTCCAATTATATTCAGGGGCCCAGTCAGCGCTGTAATAGCGCGACCGGGCCCCTTTAAAAAAACTGCAGCCGTAACGCAATTCCTGCTGGGAGGAAGTGACGGCCGGTCACTTCCTCCCAGCTTACTCCGTGCGGTAAGGAGGAGAGACAGTCTGAAGGCAGAGAGGTGAGGCAGCCAACGCCCATCATCCCCAGCCACTCTCCTGCAATGCAAAGGTAAGGAAGCGGAGGGTGGCTGAAAAATTATGTATGTATGTATGTATGTATTCCTGTATGTATGCCAGTATGTGTATGCATGTATGCCTGTATGTATGTGTGTGTGTGTGTCAGTATGTGTGTATGTATGTATGCCAGTATGTGTCTGTCAGTATGTGTATATCAATATGTATGTATGTCTGTCAGTATGTGTGTCTGCATGTATACGTGTGTGTGTGTCAGTATGTGTGTATGTGAATATGTATGCCAGTATGTGTATGTATGAATTTATGTATGCCTGTATGTATGTATGCCAGTATGTGTATATATGTATGTGTGTGTCTTTGTATGTATGTATGTCTGCATTTATGTATGTATGCCAGTATGTCTGTCAGTATGTTTCTGTCAGTATGGATGTATATATCAGTGTGTATGTATGTATGTCTGCATGTATACGTGTGTGTGTGTGTTTCAGTATGTGTGTATGTAAGTATGTATGTATGTGTGTATATCTCAGTATTTGTATCTGTTAGTATGTGTGTGTCTGTTTGTGTCTGTGTGTGTATTCCTGTGGGCGGGCTTGGAGGCGGGAACCCGGGGGCCCAGACCTTGAACTGTGTTAGGGGCCCCAAAATTTCTGATGGCGGCCCTACATGCAACAATATTTCTACCAATATCACCAAGCCAATTTCCTATACCAAAAGTACAATTTAAACCTCATAATAACCCTAGGTATTTATTGTCTCATTCTATTCCGAACTTCACTTAGAACTTGAAAGTCATATTGTTGGTTTTGTCCCGTTCTTGTAAGTACAACATTAATCTCCTACTACCTTACATACTCCTACTTGGGCTGCCTATAGATAGTCAACAGTTATTTTATTTTGTTAAACAACCTGTCCTATTTGTTCATACTCCACAGGAGAAATCATTGGTATAGCTCCTCCGTTTGTTAATGATTTCTTACTTTTTTTTAATTAGACACTGATTTGACTGCGTGTTTACCCAAACAAAGATAAGGGAGGCACACATATCTAGGGTTTGTCATACCACACTCCAATCACAAGACATACTGTTAGTGAAACAAGACTTGCACACTGAGAAAAGACACATTTTAGACAGAAATTTCGTTTTAAAAGAGTTAGCAAAAAAGGAAACTTTGTGTGCGTAGGGAAAAAAAATGGTAAAGACTCTAAAAAAAAAGTCATAGAAGTTGCAAACAAAATGGTGGTCAGTTATTAATTCATGAACCACTCTCTCCTAGTAAACAGACCTCTATTTTCCTCACAGTCTTTCCTTTGATAGAAAAGGTTTTGTGTATTAGAAAAAAGTTTTCCCTAAAGTCTAGTTTACTGAAACATTATCAAAAGATCCTTGAGGCAAACATCCTGGCCTTCCTCGTTTAATATCCTATATAGTGAATAACAGCTCCAGTTAGTATGAATAGAAATTTCCTTCTGTATGAAGAATGCCTCACCTGGGACTTTACATAGGACACAATTATTATGTTATAGATCGCACAATTCAGATGTTTTTTTTAAATTAGTTCAGAGATTTTTATTCTTGTAATAAAGTTAAAAAGCACTTTATTTCTTAGAAGATGCAAGCTGATATAAAAGTAGGTAGAATGTTGATGTTTCATTATTGTGTGTCACTCATCATAGATGCATAGCATATCTTATTGCATATCACACCACACCATTTATAAATCTTGTTACATTCAAGAGTAGCTGTACTAGGAGGAAGAGGGGGAGTAAGCATGTGTTTGGTTAATTCTGTAAGGAGAGCACTACAACCTTGAAAACAGACGATAAGAGACATAAACTGGAATGTTTGCAATTATCTTCATTTCCCTCCTTTGATACCTATTAAGGTATCAGATAGTAGCATATCATGACCGGTGTATAGTCGCCATATGGGCAGTCGGAACCTAGGACAAAACCCCCACATACCTAACCCAATAATACGCTGACACTAGGGTATATGGGTAAAATTGTCCACAGCTTTTATTAACCATTATAACAATAAATATAATAAGTTTAACATTAGTAATAACAATCATAACAATATAATAATAATTTAACATAAATATGGGTCATTGCCCCCATACTCCGCCCTCGCATCCGCATCCTTCTTTTAATATAACGGGCAATGACCCCCAACATACTAACACATATATATATATAATAAACAATACACAAGATCCAGCGCACTCTCCTATCTACTAAACAGCAACTTCAATGTTGACAGATTTATTAGTTTTTAAAAGGTTTTGTTTAAAAACACCTTATCTAGGCAAAAAATAATGGGGATTTAGTTACATAATATGATCATACATTGCATAAGCCTGCCACAATATATATCTTTAACAATTTGCAACCTTACTCCAACATAACAATTTAAGTGCCAACCATAAATAACCACGGCAGGGGTATACCCGGATACCCCTACCTCACCAGGTTCTGAGCCACCTCCAGGACTCGAAACCTACCAACCACCAGTGACCACAATTTCCATGTTCGTGACGTTCCTCATGGGAGCCTATTTCCTCTTCCTCGGCTCCCTATCCCGCCGCTGTGACAACTAGATACCATTATTTATTTTTAAAAAAACAGGGAGGTTGGGTGGGACAAACTCGGCCAGGTAAGAAATTAAATGTGCTCTATCTAAAATGGCTGCCTACTAAAGTAGACCTACCCCTTTCTCCCACAGTCCCCCAGTCCTAGCCGGCTCCTCCCAACCCACCTCCTCACCCCTGTCAAGGCCCTTCTCCGCTAAGCTGTGCTTTGGCTCCTTGGGGCTACATTCTATGAAATAGTACTATACAGCACGTGAATAGATAGGTAAGGTTAAAGTCATTAGGATAATATAATTTTTTATATGAATGGGGTAGATGATATTGCATCTTATTATGGCAATACAACACACCATGACAATATAATTAAGAGAGCACAATCAGCGCACAGCCAAACACACAAAACTTATGCAGCACTAATTTTAGTTCCCGCTGCCACACAACACTCAATTCAATCATGGAAATTCACAACACACCTGTTTAATTGTTTTGGGTCATAACAACATCAAATTTATCAATCATAATAAAAAGCACAATAGAATATTCCATTCTCAAATGACTCATACTTGTATAAACTGGACAGAAGACTAAAGAAGTAGTAGTTACACTGCATGGATGTCAAGTAGATGTGGGTGAAGAAACCCCAAAGCCTTAACATAGCAATTCAAAACGATTACTTAAAGGACCACTCTAGGCACCCAGACCACTTCAGCTTAATGAAGTGGTCTGGGTGCCAGGTCCTTCTAGGGTTAACCCATTTTTTCATAAACATAGCAGTTTCAGAGAAACTGCTATGTTTGTGAATGGGTTAAGCCTTCCCCCTAATCCTCTAGTGGCTGTCTCATTGACAGCCGCTAGAGGCGCTTGCGTGATTCTCACTGTGAAAATCACAGTGAGAGCACGCAAGCGTCCATAGGAAAGCATTATGAATGCTTTCCTATGTGACCGGCTGAATGCGCGCGCAGCTCTTGCCGCGCGTGCGCATTCAGCCGACGGGGAGGAGAAGAGGAGGATCGGAGGAGGAGAGCTCTCCGCCCACCGCTGGAAAAAGGTAAGTTTTAACCCCTTACCCCTTTCCAGAGCCGGGCGGGAGGGGGTCCCTGAGGGTGGGGGCACCCTCAGGGCACTCTAGTGCCAGGAAAACGAGTATGTTTTCCTGGCACTAGAGTGGTCCTTTAACAATTTCAGCTAGAGCACATTAAATGCTAAAATTATTCATTAGCACTCTTACTTAATCCAGGGTAACATTGAAACCATCTTAACATTACAATAAAATCACAATGGAATTTTTTCTCTATTTTACAGTCACAAATAGGATAACTACAATCAACTTGTAACTATAAAATGCTTAATTATTTTTCTTTATTACATTTAGTTGCTTTATGCATTATTAATCAGTCACTAGCATGTTCTCAGAACAACGCAACCCCTAGCCACACCTCCCCCAAATTTAAATATCTCTCTTTGTCTATTTCAAATGCTTCAAGGCATGCACTCTGGGTTCAACCTAATTTTATAATCCAACACAATATAACATAACTATATTACTTAAAGGGACACTCCAGGCACCCAGACCACTTCTGCTCATTGGAGTGGTCTGAGTGCCAACTCCCACTACTCTTAACCCTGCAAGTGTAAGTATTGCAGTTTTTTTTATAAGACAACCAAAGGTAATAAACTTGGGGTATTTTGACTCTTTTCATGCAACCAATTTACTACCAATCAATGCCAAATTTAAAAAATATATAATATTTTTTACACATAGCAATTTAAGAATACATGTACTGAGAACATTAAGGGTAACTGCCAAAGAACATCCCAATATGTGTTCATCAACATCTCCTGAGTACAGTGATACCACCCATGTATAGGTGTGTCGAGTTCTTTGGGGGCTAAAAGATCTTATTTGGAGGGTGCGCATTCCCGTTTTCCAACTTTCACAGCTGGTCATCATGCACTCATGTCCTATCTGGGACATTTATGAAGTCGGTCAGTTTTAATTTACCCCCATCAAACCATATATTTTTGAAAAGTAGACACCCTAGGGTATTTCAAATGGTGGTATTTTAACACTTTCCATGCACTAATTCTAACACCAGTCTTTGTCAAATGTTTGGGTAGTCATTTTTTTGTGTTATTTTTCTCTCACGTTGTACTTTAGGCATGGATTCTCAATTCCTGTTATGTGTTATTGACAAAGAACACCCTAATATGTGTTCAGCAACATCTCCTGAGTACAACTGTACCAATGTGCAGGTTTTATGGGGTTTTGCAAACTTACAGGGGTCAAATGTAGGGCTTTTCCATGTTTGCACATTGAAATTTGCCTATGTTGCCTTTGAGACCGTATGGCAGCACAGGATAGAAAATTAACCCCATCATGGCATACCATTTGTAAAAGTAGACAACCCACGGTATTCAAAATGGGGTATGCCCAGTCTTGTTTAGTAGCCACTTAGTCACAAACTCTGGCCCAAATGAGCATTTATATTAGTTTTTGTTGTTTTTTTTACACATAAACTGGCATTTCACCAATGATATTATCAGTATAATACATTTTACTGCTCTAAAACACTCATATTTGTATAGAGTAATGTCTCACGAGTACAACAGTACCCCTCAAGTACATGTTTTATGGTGATTTGGAAAGTTACAGGGTCAAACATATGATTTGACAATTTCTGTTTTTGTAAATTGCTATTTGCCAGATTGGCTATGTTGCCTTTGAGATAGTATGGCAGCCCAGGAATGTGATTTAACCCCATCATGGCATACCATTTTCAAATGTGGACAACCCAGGGTATTCAAAATGGGGTATTACAGTCTTTTTAGTAGCCACTTAGTCACAAACACTGGCCAAAGTTAGCATTTTTATTTGTTTTTTGCATTTTTTTTTTTAACCAAAAACTGCACTTTTACTGGTGATATCATCGTTGTGATAAGATTTACTTTTTAAAACACTCATATTTGTGACCAGCGAACTCTCTCTCAATTTTTTTTTAAACAAAAACTGCACTTTTACTGGTGATATCATCGTTGTGATAAGATTTACTTTTTAAAACACTCATATTTGTGACCAGCGAACTCTCTCTCAAAGTTACAAGGTTAAATATAGGGATTGCCAATTAAATTCTCTGGACTGTCTGCCTGGGTTGTCAGGCAGGTCCCTCAAATTATAATTAATAAAATCAAATAATTATGTAGCTAATTATGTAGCTAATAGTTAAATATATGGAGAGCAAAAAAAATGGGTTGCAAGAGTATGCTGAGAACGGGCAGCAACTGAAATAGCCTGCCCTTCTGTGGGTCTCCGCTCAGATCTCAAGCTGTTTTTTGCTCATCTTGTGCCATTACAGAGAGAACATCTCTGAAACATATCAGACTGGTCCCACCCATACGGGCAGTCCAGATCCAAAATGCCAGCAAGTTCTCTCTGCACGTGAGATACAGCAACCTCAGACGATCGTTTCAGCCTTGTTAGTCATCATCAGTGAGGCATAGCTGATATCTCCCTAGGCACCGTGAGCAAGGGGTCCACGTCTGGATTATCCCTTTAAACTTGTGGAGAGCAAAAAAAATGGGTCGCAAGAGTATGCTGAGAACGGGCAGCAGCTGAAATAGCCTGCCCTTCGGTGGGTCCCCGCTCAGATCTCAAGCTGTTTTTTGCTCATCTTGTGCCATTACAGAGAGAACATCTCTGAAACATATCAGACTGGTCCCACCCATATGGGCAGTCCAGATCCGAAATGCCAGCAAGTTCTCTCTGCACGAGAGATAGCTTGTGCATCACCACCACCCATGGATGCTCTCCGTAAACGAGCAGGGGATATGCCACTTATGGGAGCCGATGAAACGGGCTACTGGGCCTAACACATGTGTTCATAACTATTTTTATTTTTTTTAATTTTTATTTTAAATCTTTATTTTCGGTTTTGGTGCAATAATTTTACAGACAGTCGTGCACGCAGGTGCACTAGTGAGGTCGAAGTTCTGTGTCGTTTGTGGTTTGCACCTTTTGGGTCGAGCTATAAAATTTTAGTATAACAGTAACATGTTAAAACATAACTTAGTTATCCATACTTAGGTGTTATATTGTTTTGTGCTTCTTTGTGTTTAAGATGGGGCATGGTGTAGTGTAGCAGGTCCCGTCAAGTATGAGTCTGGTGGTGGTGGTTCTCTATGTGGGGTTTCAGTTTTTACTCGAGTTGTGGGGGTGCGGGTCTGTGTCAGTTCCATGTGTCATGGCTAGGCTCCCTGTGTTGTGCCGGATGTTGTTGTCTGGCTGCGTTAGTGGAGGTGAGCTGTTAGTTGTTGGTGGCTTGTTGGGGTGGCGCTGCGGGGGGGGGGGGGGGGTAGATTTTTAGTCGCCCTGTGTTTGGTTGTGTATTGTGTTGTCTCTCCTTGTTTAGGAGCTTATGTATCCTCTGTTAGGGTCAGTGCGTCGGTGGTCGGTGGTAGTGTTTAGGTATTTATACCGTTGGATAGCAAGTCAGGAAAATAAAATAAAACATAGGTAAAGTCTCGATAAAAACTTGAAATATATTGTGTATAGCAGTCTCTTTGACCCAGCCTGCGGTATCTGTGCACATCAGTCACGGTACAGGGTATTGTGATCTGCTGGGTCCTGGTTCCAGCTGGGCGGCATTCCCGGGGTCTTGTGCCAGGTTGTGTAGTCTCAGGGTGGTTAGGAGGGTAGGTGCGTCCTCCACGGAGGTCAGGACATGGGTGGTGCCATCTCGAGTTACCTCCAGTGTCCCGTTAGCTCCCCACTTGTATGCGATTCCTACTGCTCGGAGTTTTGTAGTGAGTGGTCCATAGGATTTAAAGCCACACTAGGGTGGCTTTTGATAAGTCCTGAAAGAACGTTAGGGATGAGTTCTCGAACAGCAGTGGTGTCTTGCCTTTCAGCCCGGCCATTATATGTAGTTTGTCTTGCACTGTGGTCTCTGGCTGCTAGGGACTTTAGGTGGGAGGGGTAGGCAGGCAGTACACCCCATCTATGGTCATTTTCTTGACCGCTGTGTGTGGGAGGATTGTAGCTAGGAGGCGTCTGGTGTATTGCGGTAGCTCTTCAGCCGTTATTTCCGCGGTGATGCCTCTGATTTTAAGGTGAGAACGGCGTTGTCGATCTTCCATACTGGATACTTTGAATGACAGGTATGTTTGTTGTTGATGGATTTGTGTTTATGTGAGCGTGTACTGTCACCACTTCTGCCTGCGTGGCTCTCACCCTTTCAGTGACCGTGCGCAGTTCGGTCTTGAGGAGGGCTGTGTCAGCCGCTAGGAGTTTGTGGATGTCTGCTAATAGGAGCTTTAAGTCGCGTTTGGTGGTTGGTGCAGAGTCATCTGGGGACTCCATTAGCGGTTGCAGCGGTGCTTGTGAGTGCCCTGGTAAATCAGGCCTGGGTTGAGGTGGATTGGGTTCCCTTTCAGGCTGTGTTGCCCATGTGGGTCCCTGTAAATCTGGGCCTTGTTGTGCCTGGGCGTGTGTCATATCCAGCTGCGGTAGTTGGTGCTGCCCTGGGGATGCAGTCCCTTGCTGGTTTGTTTTGGGTGCTTGAAGGAGCCCAGGTGATTATGGCCATTGTTGGGGTGAGGTAGATGTCAGGGTTACCTCAGGCATAAATGTGGGTGTGGGTTTAGGCTGGGCGGGCTTTTGAAGTAAAGTCCCAATATCCCTGCCCCCGGCCGTACCTTGTGTCTTTTGTGACCGGCGTCCCATAGCTGGTATGTGAGCCTGAGCGTTGAATGGATCCGGGGAGTAGGTGGTGTCTGTGTGTTCTGCCGGGTATCTGCTCAGCAGGTCCTCGAGGCCCTGGATCGTTGGGGTATAGTAGGCCCCGATCTTGCGTCTCTGTTTCTGCAGCCTTTGTGGCTGAAAAAAAGGCATCTGGAGATGCAGTTTGTTGTGCTGACTCCGATCGTGTATGTGGCGATGTTGGATGGGTCATGTAAAGGCTGATATTTGTGGATTTTATCTGCAGAGTTTGGGAGCTGATTAAGATGGCGTCTGTTCGTGTCGGCTTGCTGGGCCCGCCCCCAACTATTTTTATTTTTTATTTTAAATTCACGCAATATGCGCGACATTTGTTTTTAATCTTAAGTTATTCTACGGTACAGCACCATAGTGTTTCCAGTACCAGAGGTGATAATCTCACCCTCCCATACAGCCCAACTTCTTTTTGGTTAATGTGCGCTCTGCACGTACAGTGCAAACTGCTACACATGCTCAGCTGGATACTTAGCATAGCATACCGCTGTTTAGGAATATCCATGCCTGAGAGTACTGCTTTCTCTTGTGGGCCCACGTAACCCAATGTGCTTACCTTGGTTTCCTCCTGTCACGTTTCTCATGATTATGTTATAAAACCTGTGCATATTTTTATTATTTCCTACACACACACACACACACACTTTTATTTCCTATATATGTATAATATATTGTAATTAAAGCATTTTATAATATATTATACATAAATAATGCATATATATGATTTCATTATAAGTGTATTTTGAGATATATGTGTATATAGCGCAAAGTACACTTATAATGAAATCCTATATATGCATTATATATGTATAATATATAATAAAATGCTTTAATTATTTTATAATATATTATACACTTATAATATATGTATAATATATATATATATATATATATATTTAATTTTTTAGCAGCCATGGGGACTGCCTGACAGGTTAGACAGCCCCCCTGCTGGCAGCAACTATAGACTCCTATTGCGGCCATGTGATAATGGTGATGTCAGGCTGGTTGGCCTGAGCTGCTGCAGGGATCTCCTGCAGTCCCCCCCAACCATGATCGCCGCAGTTCGCTGGTCCAGGTAAGTCCTGGGGATCCTATTTGCCGCGGGCGTACCGCAATTCCTTTTAATCGATTAAATCAAAACCAATAATACAGGAATAATTATATATAACTTATTCAGAGAAAACATACAGTAATAACATTCTGAAAACTGATTAAAGGAACACCATAGCATATACCATATGAATACAAACCCGCATTACTAACACTAGAGTTCTCCTTGTTACTTAGGTTCAGGGTCCCCCCTTATAACTAAATAAAAATAGGAAATAAAGGTTTTACTTAACTTTTTGCCCCGCCCCCTCAGACTGAGCACATTAATCTATGCATGGCCCCGCCCCCTCAGACTGAACACAGTGATCTGTGCATGGCCCTGCCCCCTCAGACTGAGCACAGTGATCTGTGCATGGCCCCGCCCCCTCAGACTGAGCACAGTGATCTGTGCATGGCCCCGCCCCCTCATACTGAACAAAGTGATCTGTGCATGGCCCCGCCCCCTCATCTGTTCTTTAGCAGGTCTTAAAATTAAGTAAATACAACCTCAGATGAACAACAACACATGACATATTACACCATTTCATGATTTATTTTACAAAAAAAAAGCCAAAATGGAGAAGCCATGTGTGAAAAACTAAGTACACCTTATGATTCAGTATCTTGTAGAACTACCTTTAGCAGCAATAGTATTTGTTTTCTGTATGACTTTATCAGTCTCTCACATCATTGTGGAGGAATTGTGGCCCACTCTTCTTTACAACCTTGCTTGAGTTCATTGAGGTATGCTGGCATTTGTTTATGCATAGCTCTCTTAAGGTACCACCACATTACTTCAATCGGGTTTAGGTCAGGACTCTCACTGGGCTATTGCAACACCTTGATTTTTTTCTTTTTCAGCCATTCTGTTGCAGAATGGTGTGCTTGTGATCATTGTCCTGTTGCATGACCCAGTTTTGGCCAAGCTTGAGCTGTCAAACAGATGGCCTCACATTTGACTCTAGAATACTTTGGTATACAGAGTTCATGGTCGACTCAATGACTGCAAGGTTCCCAGGTCCTGTGGCTGCAAAACAAGCCCAAGTCATCACCCATCCAACACCATGCTTGAAAGTTGGTATGAGGGGTTTGTCCTGATATGCTGTGTTTTGTTTTCAGCAAACGTGGTACTGTGCATTATGGCGAAACATCTCCACTTTGGTCTTGTCTTTACCAGAAGTCTTATGGTTTGTTCAGATGCAACTTTGCAAAACTAAGCTGTACTACCATGTTCTTTTTAGAGAGAAGATGCTTTCTCCTGGCAACCCTTCCAAACAAACCATACTTGCTCTGTCATTTTCTATTTGTACTGTCATGAATATTAACATTTAGCATGCTAACTGAGGCCTGTAGAGTCTGAGATGTAATTCTTGGATCTGAATTTACTGGGAAGTCCACTCCTGGGAAGATTGGAAACTGTCTTGAATGTTTTTCACTTTTAAATAATCTTGATCATTGTAGAATCATGGCCTTTAAATTGTTTGTAAATTGCCTTATAACCCTTCCCAGTTAGATGGGCAGCAACAATTGCTGGTGTCTTACCTCCTTGGCATTGTGTTAACACACCTGAATGTTTCAGACCAGCAAACTGCGAAAACTTCAGCTCTTATAGGAAAGGTTGTACTTGCTGCTGATCAGTTGCATAATTTTTCCTATGACTGTAGTTAGGATTGGTTGATATGTTGTAGCCACTTCCCTTGTTTGATAACTGCTCATCAAAGGAAGTGTATATTTATTTATTTTTTATTATCTATTTAATGCATTACAAATTACAGTGAATAAAAATGTACCTTTTTATACTAATAATGATGGTACGTAATGACAGATCTGAGGGGCATCACTCCTAATTTTCACACAGGGTTTATGTAGGCCTATGGTCAGCCCTGCCTATGCTGAGGAAGTGATTGTTATTGCGAGACCCATAGACATTTAGCCCACTCCCTTCGGGTCCCCGGAATGAGGCACATAACTTAGCTTGACTGGAACTTTGAACACGTTATCTGACAGACATACTGTATAAGGCATTCCAGTCATCTTCTCAAATCCATTTTCCAGATTATTTAGAGTTACCATTAATCCAATTACATATAAAACAATTACACCATTTAAAAACCATAAACAGAAAATAACGACAATTGTAATAGTTATATCAGAATGACTATAAAGCCTTGGTAGGTAACAGACATATTTGTTTTATTCAACAATTCTTTTAACAATCCCTCATATCAAGTCAGAATCCATCCAAAAGAACATAGCATATCCACATTAAAACCACACATTAGAGTTGCTGAAACTTCTGAAACATCATCTTAATGGTTAGTTGTTTAGAGTGTGGGTAGGTTCCGGTAGGTCTGGACCCAGAATCTGACATAAGGTGAACGAAGACTCTGTTTCATAGACTGGTAGCTGATGGAACTATTGATTTCTAGATACTGGCCATAATAAGTATTGTAAGGCAGCCAAGGGGTAGGGACCTTGGATTTCCCAGTGTTGGGATCTCTGTGAAATAAATAAAAATAAATGAATTCATTAATTATACTTCATATGAAAAGGATGGCATTTGTGACACTGAACTGGAAGGTGAATCTTTTGAGTCACACTTTTGTTTATATACCTACTCTCGGCTGTTAGATAAAATAATTCCCACTAGAATCTCTGCCAGCCACTTCCTGTGGTTTACGCTGACATATGTTCCTGTGAATTATGGCTTGCTAACAGCTTTGGGTGTGATGTAATAACACCCAACACGGCCACGAATACTTCCTCCGATGAGGAGCCCTTTCTAGATACCCTCAACCTCACCATACATCCTCAGATGAAGACTATTACATGCCGGCTACCAAGCGGGACATTAAGTCACTACTAAAGGACATCAGATCCCTGTTCCAAGCAGACCTGGCAATAATCCGGGAAAATGTGTGCTCCCTCACGGGCAGGATAAATCTCTCCGGGTCCAAGAAGGTATGGCAGCAAAAAGACAAAAGCTGATGCAACATGTTAAGCTCCAGGGGGTGCCAGAAGAGGTGGTCACGGCCGAGTTACCCCAATATCTGTGTGCTGCTTGTTTCACCACCTGCTCCCACCCAAAATAGTGAAGGCCATCATATTAAATTACTGCTACCCCATACCCAAACCACCAAAACGGCCAGGAGCCCTCCACAAGGACCTCATAGAGCAGTTTTTGTCCTCTCTGGATAAAATGGCAGTGCTAGCATCAGTTCCTGGCTCTTCCTCATGCGAATTCGAATCGCACACGCTTACTTTCTACTTAGCCTACGCCCTGTTATTAGCATCCTACGGGAGAATGGAATCCCTTATAGATGGAGTAATCCACGCTCACTTCAAGTCATCAAAGATGGCACTTGGCACTGTTTTACTGACGCTGCTTAATCACAAGCCTTTCTGCAAGCGATGTGCCTCTTCCTGACTGATCAACCAAGACGGCCTCCATATCATTTAAAACATATCATTTATAACAAAAGTTGATGTCACGCATATATCTAATTATGCAAATTAGCATTGCCAGTATTTTTTCTAAGAATGGTGGCAAAACTAGCTGTAGTGGTTATGGTGATTGGAGTGTTCCTTTAACTCACTTGGAAACTTGGGCTTTTGAAAACAGAAACTCACAGGTTTACAGCTGTGAATAGAATACACCAATCCCCTGCTTACAGGCGGAGTACAGAAAACAATAATGATTTGTCCTTACCCAGTTGCTGCAAAGTTTGTCCAATAACCAATCATGGCAGAGGCAACGTCTCTGTCCTTAGGTCTGTAAGCCAGTTCATTATTGAAGGGTTTTCCAAATACATATTGCAGGTCATCAGCATGATCAGCTCCTACCCAGCTTGGGTATATGGGCATACGGGATGGATGAGAGAAGAGGTAACTGTATGTCTTTGCAGTCCTAGGATTAAGAATTAAGATTTGGGGTTATGCACACATGGGATCTGGTAAAAAAAAAAAAAAAAAAGGCCAAACTATTCCAAAACCATGTATGTAAGCGTTGAATATTAATATCTCAACAATGTCTTAAAGGGATTATACGTCAACTTCACTCAGGGTTGTCTATCTTGAAATCCTTCGTTGTGGATAATACGGATTCACTTTAAACATCTCATCTTGGAAATGCCGAGGTAAAATTATCACTACTATATATGGTAACATTATAATGAAGCTGCTTTCATATGACATCAGAATCATATGACATTAAACTGAAAAAAATATAACGAGAACACCATTGAAAACAATGTGAGCACTATCATACCTCTTTCAACTGGTATTCGAAGGGTTAAAGACAGCCATGTTTCATTGCTAAACAAATGTCAGCCATATTATTTTTTTTATAGATAATGGAACTTTAAATTTGTAAATAAAGGCCCATCATTTTTTTTTAATAACACCTACTCTTTTAGGTTTAAAAAACAAAAAACAAAAAAACAACTTACCTAGCATTCTGGTAATGAAGTCCCAATGCTTCTTGTGTTGGTACAAGGAAAATGTAATCAGTTTCAATTTCAATAACGGTCTTCTTCATCTGCTCCTGACTTGGACTTGATCCCCAGTTTGTGGTGTAAAGGTCGTATGCAATGGTGAATCCCCCTGTGCCTTTAGGAAGGGTCAGTCCCTCCACTAGTTTCTCTATGTTCGCTCTATAAGACAGAACATTATTATCAGATCGGTGCATGACATGGATATTTACCAGTTGACTTAATCAATTCACCCTCAGATTTCAGTAATACACCAATTACATAATCCATTGGTTAGTGGTCCATTCAAAACCTGAGATCCATTCTCTAATTTTATATCCACTGAAAAGCATTACCAGTTGAAATAATTCATCAGATTCTCAATCATTACCAGTTGACATAATTCATCAGATCCCCAGTCATTACCAGTTGACATCATTCATTCATACATTACTACTTGTATCTCTCATCTAATGCTCAATGCATGAAAAAGAGACATACGCAGAAATTTTCTGGAGTGGTTCATTTATAACTGGCAAATCAACGCCTGCAAACATGTGGGCATCCATGTTGTTTACTCCTGCTAGAAAATCCACATCGGCAGCATTGGAGAACAGATTCCTGGGATCATCAGGGAGGAAGTCCCCATCGATGACAGGGGAGAAAACCAGATAATAAACCACAGGGTCTGTCAGGAAAAAAAGAATGTTGCTCACTTCCTAACAGAAAAGTTACAAACATTCAATTTTATTTTGCTTCTGATCCTCTTAATACCCAACCTGCCCTAGTTTACCTCTCTCTCCCCCTTATTTGTCACTTTATTTGCCATCCTTCTCTCCTTGTGCCATTTTGTTTTTAGTTCCTCCATTTTTTGTGTTTCAAGCCTCCTCCCTACTTTTCTTATTCTCCTTTGTCTTTGCAATTTTTTACATTTATTTCACTCCTCTTTGCAGGGTTTCAGTCCATTCCCCATTGTGTTTCATTGCCTACTATTGTAATTCTCTCCTAAATGGCTTTCCCAAAAACCGTACTGCCCCGCTCCAGTCTGTAATGAATGTTGCTGCCAGACTGAATTACCTCTCCAGTCACTCCTCTTACACCTCACTCCATTGGCTTCCTGTATCCTATAGTAGTCAATTCAAAATACTAATCCTTACCTATAAAGCTCTAAACAACTCTAACCCCTGTTATATCTTTTCTGATTCATAGGAATGCCCCTTCTTGATCTCTTTGATCTGTCCATTGATCGCACACATACTGCTTTTTCTCACGGGCGGCTCCTTTCCTTTGGAATAGCCCATTTGACTCTCTCTAGCCTTCAATCCTTTAGGAAGTCCCTCAAAACCCATTTCTTCAGGAAAGCTTATGGCCTCCTAGAGTTACCTCTACCTCACATACCTGTCCTTGCTCTCTCTTAAAGGGCAGTACTCTAGTCTCTCCTCCAGTTCTGCTTCACTCCCACCTTGTTTGCTTGCTGTACCCTGTCCTATTGTGTTTTATAACCCACCTCCTCTAGACAGTAAGCTCGTTTGATCAAAGTCCTCATCAACCTACTGATCCTGTAAGGTTTTTGTCATTGTCTCATACATTTTCAACTCTTATAATATTGTAAAGTGCTGTGGAATATGTTGACGCTATATAAATGTAAAAAATAATAATAATTGCCCATAATCACAGTCTGACTTGTTTTGGTTTCTTGTGTTTCACTGTCCTGTCTTGATTTTTGTGTCCCTTACTGTTTGTGTTCTTTTCTAAATGTAGTAACAGCAAAGCTGTCAACAGGTACAGTGACTTTGTAAGCTCAAACCGCAGAACACCCAAATAAGAAGGGTAAAGGTTTAAAGAATTTAGAGACTGTTCTGGTCAAATGCACCCAGGTAGCAGTGTGCTTTAGAATTTCATTCTGCTCTCAGAATCCCATATAGTCACAGTTTTCCTAACGTGGCACTCACATTCTAGACCCGTCAGCTGCAGACCATATGCTGCGGTAAGGGCACTGGGGTCAGTAGTTTTCAAGCAACTGGCAAGAGCTGCTGAATCATGAACAGGACATCCAACTTTAGCTCCAAGCTGAAAAAAAACAAAGAAAACTCTATAAAATGGAGCAATGGACAGATCAAGAAAGCCTCTGCTTCCTGGGGAAAAAAATCCTACCAAGAGATTGAAAGACTGTGGTCAGAAAAGAAAAGAAGCATCTGTCATGGTTGTTCATTAAAGGACCACTCTAGTGCCAGGAAAGCATACTCATTTTCCTGGCACTAGAGTGCCCTGAGGGTGCCCCCACCCTCAGGGACCCCCTCCCGCCCGGCTCTGGAAAGGGGAAAAGGGTTAAAACTTACCTTTTTCCAGCGCTGGGCGGGGAGCTCTCCTCCTCCTCTCCGCCTCCGATCCTCCCCGTCGGCTGAATGCGCACGCGCGGCAAGAGCTGCGCGCGCATTCAGCCGGTCGCATAGGAAAGCATTCATAATGCTTTCCTATGGACGCTTGCGTGCTCTCACTGTGATTTTCACAGTGAGAATCACGCAAGCGCCTCTAGCGGCTGTCAGTGAGACAGCCACTAGAGGAAATAGGGGAAGGCTTAACTAATTGATAAACATAGCAGTTTCTCTGAAACTGCTATGTTTATAAAAAAATTAGTTAACCCTAGCTGGACCTGGCACCCATACCACTTCATTAAGCTGAAGTGGTCTGGGTGCCTAGAGTGGTCCTTTAAAGTTAAACATTCTTTCACGTGACTTTTAAAGGGATACTCTAAGCACCATAACAACTACATATAGTTTGTAGTGGTTATGGTATTAAAAGGGTACAGGCTCTGTTCCCTGGTTCTGCACAGTTTGAGGGTATCGTAGGTGCCTGCAGCTCTAGTGTATTAAACGTCCACATTAACCATGTCAATTTCATACAATTTTGGAAAGCTTGGAAATTTGTTTAAGACCAAACTGCAACTCAACTGAACTTGTACGTATTTACGGACTAACAGAACCGCACAATGGCAAATGTGTTTCTGGGGCACCAAAAAAGAGGGGATTGATGGCTAGGGTGCAGTCACTAAATGTTGATTTTATTTACAGATCAAGCGAGAAGTGATCAATATATATTCAATAAATATATAATACAAAAATATATAATGTGTTTTTCCCTCTACTTGTTCCTTTTTCTCACTTGACCTGTGAACCAAATGGGGAAATGATCCTATCATTGTAGTACTAAATATACAGATAATATTACACAATTGGACAATTCTTCTTCTCTTGATTTGGTTCCCAAATTAAAATTTGGCTGAGCCGAACATCCAGAGAATATTCGGGTGCCAAGAAAAAATGTCCACTTTTAGAAAAAAAAATTATTCAGCAGAATCAGACTTTCTCAGAATTTTAGAAAGCATTGACTGCAGTGTCAATCTTCACTATATAGTACTTGAAACAAATGCAACTTATATTTTAATATTGACAAGCATTGCTAGTTCAAAAAATCCAGCTATACACTGTTCAAAAATATATATTTTTTTTGCCTATGAACAGATATATTTTATCTTGTATGCTTTCACCCTTTGCAAAGCTATTGAGGAGGGTAGACATTATTAGTTATTATGTGAGATCCATCATATTTCGATCCTCGAAATAAGGTTCAGAATAAACATCATAGAAGGGCAACTATCAATATTACAATACAATGTAAGGGTGACACCAAAAAGTGAATAAGAGAGTTTAAAAATCCCAGCTCATGATGGAATTCGATTCTGACTCACATTTCACAGACTCGCAGCTTGCCCTCATAGAGACCTATATACCTTTAGAGGGAATTGACTCCAGTTTGCTCGCCTGCCAAGTGACTCATGAGGTGCACCCAGAAAATATGCCTGATACCATCCAGTATGCCCGCCCGACTAGACGACCTTATACAAAGGCAACAATCTCAAAAGACATGTGGACCCTCTAATATGGAAAACTGGAGACATACTCCAAATTAACATGGGTACCATACTTACGTACCCGACTATTTGTAAATTCTTCTTTGGTTACTGTCTTTTCTCTTTCTCTTTTCTGACACCATCGTTCCTAAGACACTGTTAGGCTCAGTACTGTTTACATGTTACTAACCCAATGCATAATATATTACTGTATGGCCCAAATAGCTATTCCTGCTAAAGATCGGCTTCAAAATTCATGGGAGTATAAGGGAGGATAGATAGGTGGGAGCAACATTATGTAGAGATTTGAAAGCAAGAACCAGAATTTTAAATTGAGCTCTATATTTTATAGGAATGTAGGGACTGACAGAAGGGTGAGGCATGGGAGGTGCGGGCGGACAGGAAGATGAGCTTCGCCACCGCATTTGATGTAGAATTATTAAAAATCTTTATTGAACTTGTATTGAATTATTGCACTAACTCCATTTTAACTTCATACTGTGACAAATCCTCCATTTTGTCCTCATAACCTGACTTCTTCATTTTCAAACTACATTACATGACAGAATTTCCCAGCACATCTAACACAATGGACAAAGACTGTATTTTCTATAAAGACATGACTAACTCAGGAACTACTGAATTTCCCCTAACTCGCAACATAGTATAAATTGAAGGCCATGAGAACACTGTAGTAATGAAATGTTCTATTCATAAGAGACCTTGCACCTGACCACAGACCTGACATCACTGACCGTGTAAAATGACGCTCAAGCCCCCCTTTCCACCGAGTAAACCTCATGCTAAGGGAAATGGCGCTTGAGCCCCTTGTCCCCACCCGTGTCCAAACAATACCACCTCTCGGTGGGTGGACACATAGCTAACCACTTAGTTTTTGAGCCAATTAATTATATTGATAGGTGGACACTAATCCAGACACTTAACAATTAATCCAATTAATAATGTGTATTTACTGATATCCTGATAATCAATGATGACGCAAAATGCCTCTTAAAAGGGCCTGCGCGCCCGCTTTTCTTCACTTGCCAATAAATTTTCTCGAAGTTATTTTAACCTGAACTCCGTGTGTCAGACTGAATTACTTCAGCGTATATACGCAATTCAATTTTCTTAATTTGGACAGGAACAGATAGACATTTAAACATTTTGGTTTACTGCTAAAAAGTACCATAACAACTTCATTATAGACTGTAATGGCGCAAGTTGGGAGCACGTAAGACCACTCAGAAGCAGATTACAGTGTGTGACAGCAGGGGATAAGAAAATCTTAATTAAACAGAACTTGCAATAAAGAAAGCCTAAATAGGGCTCTCTTTACAGGAAGTGTTTATGGAAGGATGTGCAAGTCACATGCAGGAAGGTGTGACTAGGGTTCATAAACAGGGATTTAACTCATAAAGGGATTTAACTCCTAAATGGAAGAGGATTGAGCAGTGAGGCTGCAGGGGCATGTTCTATACATCAAAAATGCTTTATTAAGCTAAAGTTGTTCGGGTGACTATAGTGTCCCTTTAAGGGGTTAAATAACGAATTTAAGGGGGGCGGAGCCTGAACTAGGAGCTGAGCGGACGTGTGCTGCATGAGCTCCCAACCGACGGACCGTTTTTTTGGGGAAACAACCCAGATAAAGCACAGCGATCGATGCCACACTGGGCTACATCACCTGGACACACGGCGACAAAACGGTAGTTACCCTCCCCAAGGACCTACGGTACCGTAAACCGCGGCAGCAAGTTGAGGCCTGCAGACGGCTGGGAGGGGGAAGTGCGGCCGACTTCCACGCCGACTGGTACGTCCAGCAGACCCACTTTACTCCTACTCCCCCCCCCGGACCGGTGGGGGTCATCCCGGTCCCCGCTGGCCGGCACCCCGGAGTCTCTCTGGACACAGAGTTACTGCACGCGGAGGAGCCGCACCTAAGATGGCGGCCAAGCGGCAAACCTCAGCTATGGACACAAGCAATAAGCCAGGCACAGGGCACCTGGAGGTTTTCGATCAGCAGTGCAAAAGCTTCTGGACGATACTCTGCAGCCAGGGCCTGACCCGCAGACGAGCAGTGAAAATGGTGGAACCCTGGATCCGTCCGGTAACCCGGCGCCACTACTATGGGCCCCTACCGCGAATCCCCAAAACGGCCACCCAGCAAGGCAGGCGACAGCGACCGACAAAGATGGCAGGGGAGTCGCATGGCACTACTGCCGACACTCGCTCCCACGATCACGGGAGCTGGAACGTCAGGCTGGCCCAACCAACGAGTACCTCCCATGCCGCCAGAAACTGGGACCAGCGTGGTGCACCCCCACACTCTACAGCCCCAGCGACATATAGGGGCCCAACCTGGAGGTCCAGCCTCGGGTCTAGCTGCAGAGCTGAATTCCGACCGAGGGACACCCTTACAGAAACGCAACTGGAAGCCCTCCAGGAGAGCTGGGAGAAGCGTAGACCCAACAAACCAGGACGGAAGGCTTGCCACACCACAGCACGCGACAGGCAGACAAGGCCACGACTGCACCAACGGCTCACTACTCCCCGGCGGAGAGGGGAAGCGAACACTTCACCAGGCACTCAGAACCGCAAGGTAGTGCGCAAAGCACTCATTGGACACTGGCAACCAAGCTACGACGGCCTCACACAGAGGGGCATCGGCTGAGTAGCCCACTGGGACTTTATATACCCTGGCAGGAATTACGGCACCTGAAACCTGACAAAACCCTACTCACCTCTATTTTTAATTTGTCACAATGGACGCAATCCAGCCCTTTCTGCAACCTTCCAGGCCTGTTACCAGCAAGAACCTCACATCTGACCGATATGCATATGTTATTTCACCTGCTCTTCACATGCCAATAATGATCTATTTAACCAAGTCTTTAATTTTTTTTTTCCTTTCCTTTTTTTTTCATTTTATTTTCTGTCTGCAACGATATGCTTTTAACTATGCATTGTACTTCTAGAACTCTCGCTAATAGCTAGGTCTAACAGAACAGCCTGCAACTCTAGATTAACTTACTTCCTATTAATGTATACTCAATTTACCTAGCGGCATATGTCTAAACTATCGTGAAACTGCACAGAACCATCAACTTGTTTTATCATATTAATTTCCCCCCTGAGGTTCATCACTATACCTAATAAATAACTTATACTTATCCGCTTAGTTCAAGCTACGGTTTAGCCTGAATCCATCATACCATAACCTTATTGATATAACTAAGAAGCTTGATATTACTTACGTTGACTTACCTATTGATTGTTACACTGCACTATATGGTATAGCTTGTTGTTACTAATTAGACTTGCATGTTTACTTGTCAAAAAATGAGACAGATATGAGTATAGTGACCAACTACTTGATTAACCTCTTGTCTTATGCACTAACTCCTTTATTTTTGTTCACATTCTGTACCGCATAACTCAATGTCTCAATAAAATAAAGATTTACAAAAAAAAAATAACGAATTTTAAAAAAAAATCCCAGCTCATAGAAATTTGCAGGGTATCTGATTTCATGTTTGGGAATGCAGACGCCCTAAATAACAGCAGGATACAAAAATATATACTTGTTTATGGGCATAGTTAGGCAACTGTGATTCGAAGAGCTTTCCTGGTATACCCTCCATATGTGCAGAATAAGAATTAGGTATCTTGTAACAGCTAGAATCGATATAACCCCACAAAAAACACTTTAGTGGAACAGAGAGAAGAAAGCACAGTTGGACATATTTCGATTGGTTACTTGGTATCTACAGAAGATTGGCCACCAAAGCTTGGAATAAATGCTTTGATCAAGTGCCTGGTTAAAATTGATTATTACCTCTTTAGCATTCTTTAGGGGTTCTTGTTGAATTGCCCAAGGGCAAAGTCCAACTCCACTCTGGCTGATTGCTCGCTTGATCAGTCCAACATTGTAAGGGGTCAGAGTCTGCATCAACAAAAAAACAAAACAAAGAAAACCATGATGAGCTCAAGGATCAAGTATCAGAACTGTAGAAAATCTAAATCTAGGTCCACCCTTACATCTCATACATGATGTCCCAATTGTACAGTGTGGCAAAACATACTGGCACTTTAATGGCAAAGTTGTCAAATTAAGCTAAAATTTAAACAACATCTTTGGGTCCACCTCACACTGGAAACACTTTATCTGGATTGCATGATCATACACTCATGTTATGCTGCACAAACTCTTCATTGTCCAGAATAGTTTTACTGAGGATACTCATTATGAGAGGTGTGGAATGGTAGTGCCCACCTAGAAAAATAGCAGCCCAAAATATGGATACCACTCCACAATTTATGAAAGTTCTGGGTACACACAGGCAACCACGTAGAATAACTAAAGCAAAGAATAGCCCTGTTCTGATATGTAAATTCTGTCCTGAATCCAGCCCTGTTGACAACTCGGTTATGTACCTGTAGAGACACACTGGCACCTCCAGCTGACTCTCCGAATATGGTAATATTGCTGGAGTCGCCTCCAAAGGCAGCAATATTTCTTTTTACCCAAGCAATAGCCATATGTTGATCCCACAGTCCGTAGTTACCTGTGTACAAGAAGCAAACATTTAATTAGGGATGTAAAAACAACACTGACTTCTCAAATCTTTTACAGCGGACCTGTGTGCCATTATTCTGGCCACTAATGAAATGGTTTAGTACCCATTTAGATGACATAAACGGAATTCTAAGTGTTAATGCAAAGCTCAGCACCATCTTTGATTAATCTATGAACAGACTAAGATGCTCCCCAAAAAGATGTCAGTACAGAACCTGATGGAATTGGGTCTTACCAGGCATATTAGAATCTCCAGTGCTGAGAAAACCTAAAGGTCCGACACGGTAGTTAAGGGTTACCACAATTACATTGCCACGAAGAGCAATTTCCTCTCCATCGTACAGATAATTGCCCAAGACGTTGGCCCCTTGAGCTCCACCAAGAAGGAAGGCTCCACCGTAGATCCAGACCATAACTGGCAGATTTGAAGAGACTGAGAAAAAGAGAAGTTCATTACAAATAATAATAGGAAATGCTGAATTTTCTACTGTAAAAAAAAATTACCAGTCCAACCCAATCTGATATTGCAGAAGGTAATATGGTAAGGTATGTCTTTTTGCTGATGATACTAAGATATGTAACAGGGTTGATGTTCCAGGAGGGATAAGCCAAATGGCAAATGATTTAGGTAAACTAGAAAAATGGTCAGAGTTGTGGCAACTGACATTTAATGTGGATAAGTGCAAGATAACGCATCTTGGACGTAAAAACCCAAGGGCAGAGTACAGAATATTTGATAGAGTCCTAACCTCAACATCTGAGGAAAGGGATTTAGGGGTGATTATTTGTGATGACTTAAAGGTAGGCAGACAATGTAATACAGCAGCAGGAAATGCTAGCAGAATGCTTGGTTGTATAGGGAGAGGTATTAGCAGTAGAAAGAGGGAAGTGCTCATGCCATTGTACAGAACACTGGTGAGACCTCACTTGGAGTATTGTACGCAGTACTGGAGACCGTATCTTCAGAAGGATATTGATACTTTAGAGAGAGTTCAAAGAAGGGCTACTAAACTGGTTCATGGATTGCAGGATAAAACTTACCAGGAAAGGTTAAAGGATCTTAACATGTATAGCTTGGAGGAAAGACGAGACAGGGGGGATATGATAGAAACATTTAAATACATAAAGGGAATCAACACAGTAAAGGAGGAGAATATATTTAAAAGAAGAAAAACTACCACAACAAGAGGACATAGTCTTAAATTAGAGGGGCAAAGGTTTAAAAATAATACCAGGAAGTATTACTTTACTGAGAGGGTAGTGGATGCATGGAATAGCCTTCCATCTGAAGTGGTAGGTTCAGTGGAAGGTTAACACAGTGAAGGAGTTTAACCCCTTAAGGACACATGACATGTGTGACATGTCATGATTCCCTTTTATTCCAGAGGTTTGGTCCTTAAGGGGTTAAGCATGCGTGGGATAGGCATAAGGCTATCCTAACTATAAGATAAGGCCAGGGACTAATCAAAGTATTTAGAAAACTGGGCAGACTAGATGGGCCGAATGGTTCTTATCTGCCGTCACATTCTATGTTTCTATGTTTCTATGTTTCTATGTTTCTATCTGCAATTTAATGATAAGAGGCTGAATGTGTGCTTTGCCCAACACTCTTGTTATTACAGTCCTATCAAGTGTTGGGCAACAGAGAGAACAATAAGCTGGGACTATGGAAGTGCTGGATGGTTAACCAGCACAGTAAATCCAGTGTAGGGATCTATTACGGTAACTTGAAGGCCCTAAATTTGCATGGCACATAAATAAATTTCTCCAAACGTAATCAAACTAGTTCTATACGCAATTTCGGTTCAACAATTTTTTTTCCCATTTAATTTGCAATTATTTGGTCAATTTCCAGCTCAGTGAATAACTTTGGTAGACTTTTTCTTCCATATATATATTTTGGGGATAGTTCAGAGTAATATTCTTTTCAGTATTTAGAAGTTACTTGGTTTAATGAATTATTCCATTGTTGCATCAGTATAATGAATATGAAAATATGTAGAGAATTTGAGTAGATGAGCAATTCTAGTTTGAAATATTCTCACATGTAGTACGCCGTTTCTGTGTCCAGTATTAGCAACTGACCTTCTGAGCGGGACTGGGGAACCCAAATGTTCAAATACAGGCAGTCCAGTTCTCCACGAATGCCATTCTGGGCTAAGTCGGATTGCAAACATCTTTCCTTGAAGTCTTTGGCCTTTAGGGTACCTAAAGAGATAGAACATGAACCCGTTGTTGAATTAAGGAAGCTTACTGTATATTGGAAAAGGGAAATTTGTCTTACCCCAAAAAAACACATTTTAAACGACTGTACATATTTAAAGCACCTCATGTTGTTACTTGTTTAATTTATGTGTGGTGGATTTTTCATTGAATTGTGCAGATCTCTAAAATTAGAATTTGGCAGAAAACAGATACAATAATTACATGTACAGATACAATGGGAGTTTAGGACTCTGCTCATGAAATTACAATCTATAATAGTGGCGATTCCAGAGAATATGGTTTTCTTCTTGCCTTTTCCTAAGGAGGAAGAAAGATTGAAGGTCTGGGTGAGGGTCCTCACATGGACCATCTGTACAATGAGTGAGTGGCATTGTCCATAAAAGGGCAGAATCATCTAGGAAAGGAAATTTACATCTGCTGTTGTGGAGGGCCATGGTGAGGTCTTCATGGGGAAACAAGCCATTTGCAATTTGGAGATAAGAAATATGTTCTAAAAGACTCCATACTGAAGTGAAAAACTTGGAACCTCTGGGTCGAACACATGAAATTCCTAAAGATGTTATAGCTTTTACAGAAAAAAATTACTACTAGTGAGGACTTATAAGAATACATGGAAAATGCATACATGTCCTGTTGCAAGAATGGGGGACAACAGTCCAGAAAGTAAGTAGTTACTATATCTCCCACAATGCTCCTACTACCATAAAACAGGCAAAGCATCAGGGGAAATTAAGTCCACAGCATCTGGAGTGCCATAGGTTGCCAACCACTGGTCTAGACCATCAAAAAGTAAAATCAAATATATTTTTTTAAGTAGTGGTAGCAGGTGATAAATTTGACTGACATAAAAAAAAAAAAGAACAGAGGGGGCAGCGGTGCCTGACCGCCATGGCGATGGGACTTAAAGCCTGAGAGCTCCGTGCCAGGGGTTGCTGATTAAGCCTTTCTTCTGAACCTTATTGCACACATCCTGTGACATATACTTACCTGAAGTGAAGCTGTACCTTTTCATGGAGCACTTCCAGCTACAGGTCCAGTCGTATGTGGCGGGTCCGGTTTGAAGCAGACCTATGGCCTATCAGCGGTCTATTCATAAACAGTGTGCCAGTTTATTCATAAACGCAGCCAGTCCCTCCACCTGCTATCTTTGCTTCCATGGGGGTTATCCCGGGACACATCTCTAGTGCTGGGGTGGTAATCAGCATCCACAGACAAGCTGAAGCCAGGCTCCCCATCCATTCCAAAATGGAGCACGACATGTGCTCGCCAGCTTCAAGAGACACGCAACCCTCCATCTTGTATGGCCTGAACAGGCTGTTTGAGGAATTTTGGTCCAGGCTCAGAGACCCCATGAAAGCAACAAGAGGTGAACCACTGATATCTGCATTGCCCCCGTTGTACCTGCGATACTCTTTACATAGCCATTAAGAGGCTCCCCACAAGGGCCATGTGTTTGATGCGGACTGGGGCAAAAACCATCTGGGAGGGTACGACGGATTCGGCTGCAGCAAATTCGAGGCCTACACCAACGCCAATCACAACTCAGGGGGCACAAGCCTCCTACATGCCAGGCACCTGATACATATGTGCAGAAGACATCGGTGCAGCAGCCTGCAGGAAACCTCTCACAACATACCCTACATGGGCCCTCCTTACTTGCCCGCAAGATAATCAAAACCCTATGGGCCGGTGTTTTACCCTCTCTGGATAGCACCATCAGGTTGGACTGCGAGGTAAACCCAGCACGCATAGGCTAAAAAGAGATCGCTGCTTACCTAGAGTCCTGTCTCCGCATTCTTCCTCCCCTACAAGGAACTTGCAAGAGATATCCCTCACCCACCCACAGCCTACGATGTCTTCAGTTTTGGCACTGCTCAATTTTATGCTTGTTTTACCCTCCATGCTGATCGCTAACATGCTATTTATCCCCTGTTGTTTATTGTACCAGCGACTGCTATTGTTATGATTTAAAAAAAAAAAGTGCAGTATTTCAGACATGTCTGTAATCCAATTTGTGTGTAAACTTATTTTTGTAATGTCTATCATTATATGTGTTATTCACATTGCACTTCAAAAATAAAGAATACATTTAAAAAAAAAAAAAAAAAAAGGAACAGAGGTGTAGACTGGTGGTTGTTTTAAGGGAATTAATATGCAAAACAGAGCCGAATCCTATAGTATGCTGTATAAAGGTAGGAACGAGCAAGAATTTACCTGACCAGCCAGGATGGGGTCCTGCTTTTTCAAGAACCTTTGGTGGAGCAGCAAAGGGAATTCCCTTGAAAACGTCAATGTAACTCGGGGATAGAATGCCGATTTTTTTGCTTGTGCCCTCCACAAATCCCCCTTCAGTGTGGACAACTCCCAGCTGTAAATACAAGAGTTCACCATTACAAGATATTCCCCGTGGATAGTGTAACATTAGCACAGTCATATATGAAGCAGGACACTGGGATTTCAGTGAATCAGTACATCTCTGATTTCCCTGACCAGTCACCATTACTGGAGTTGTACATCTTCTCGGCTCCAAAGAACAATACAATAAAAAATTAAAAATTAACCTTCTTATAAAGATCTATTTATTACAGCAGAGGTGAAACCATATCATCTTGGCCATTCTGTGGTTATCACATTTATCTTCCACAGTCACAGCAATTCAAGGCTACCATGGTAACACTTTTAAGAGGGCAAGGTAAGAGTTGAACCCTCCAGGGACTGAACCCTGGTGTCATTGTGATTGTGCTGTGAGCGAAGTTATATAAATTGGAAAATATAAAACACAAGCCGACTGTGCATAAGCTCTAAGAGCATATGCTTAAAAGAACATGCATCACTTGAGAATAAATTATTTAAAACAGCAAACATTTTTAAACAAATATACAAGCCGAAACAAAGAAAGAAAAACTTTAATAAGTATGTGATAAACATTTATAAACTTACTATAAACTTGGTCAGATTGTATTGTTAGAGATGCCAGTCAGCTAGGGACGTTTTTAAGCCTCCCCCTCCCTGTTACCCACTAATGACAAAAACAGGGCAGCAAGGGAGAGAAACTGGATACTGGACCCTGCTCTGCTTGATCACACTGACCAGACTCCCCTGTAAGGATATTGCAAGGTGAAAATATCTTCAACTTCACATGTGTAAATCTGTCAGGCATGCCTTTTACAGCATTCCTAAGGATAGGACACTGATTGGTTAGAGTGGGTGTGGAATAGCGTGTGAGAGTGTGTGTATATGTGTGTGTGTGTATATATATATATATATATATATATATATATATATATATATATATATATATATATATCCAAATAGTTTATGGTGGGGAAAAATTTGGATTGAAAACCCCTTCCACCTGAGGTCTGTGGATAGTTAATACAATGTTAAACAAAAATCTGCACACCAGTCAAGCCATAAGACTTGCTTTTCCCACAGAAATCACAAATCTGCAGTGATGTTACTACCGCAAAGGATTCTGGGCGGGCATATGCAAATTAGTTTAACAAAGAATCACATTTTTGCCTCATTCCATTTTAAACATGGATTCCATTTGAGTCTGTGTTTGCTGTATATAACAGCTTTGAAACACAAGTTAGGAAAAGATGCAAAGCCAGTAAACCACTCATGAACAGCTGTTTAATTGTTAATGTAACTCATCAGCATGAGGTTGGCTACTGGTTTGCTTATTGAGGCTTGGTAGTGCTTGGGAAGCAAAATCCAAATAGGTTATGGTGGGGAAAAATTGTGATTGGAAACCCCTTCCACCTGAAGTCTGTTTTGTTAAACTAATTTGCATATGCCCACCCAGAATCCTTTGCGGTAGTAACATCACTGCATATTTGTGATTACTGTGGGAAAAGCAAGTCTTATGGCTTGACTGGTGTGCAGATTTTTGTTTAACATTGCATTAACTATATATATATATATATATATATATATATATATATATATATAGTAAAAATATTTAAATTATGCCAATAACTACTACATAAGTTTGGTGAACAAAGTCTTTGGATAAAACTGATTCCAAACTTTGGACCACACGTATATAGACTATTGTAGAGCAAAATGCTAACATGGAGCAATCAGCAACAACATTCCACTGGTTTCCATGGAAATTGCTTCATGGTTAGAACTATGTAACCATAACTCCCTGCATAAAACCAGCCCGTGATGTCATGACAGTGATAAGATACCCACCACAGGCCCATTCGCTGAACTGGAAATCATTGGAAATTCATCTGAGTATTTCAAATGTTTTTGCCAAAATAACCGAACCTTAAAAACTTCTCAAACACAGTAATAACTCTCTATTTTGACCTAAGTTTTGAAAGACACTGGTGAATGCCTAGCGACTGCCAGTTTAATTTATAACTCTGCCAGGTAATAGCAACATATTAGCAACATAATAGTAGCTACATATTTCACCATGGTTTAAACCCCTAGTTTTGGTCTTACCGTTGCAGCGTGGGCTGCAGCCAGGAGACAGGAGAATGCAAAGGTGAGAGTCACCCAGCGAGCCATAACGTCGGTCCTAGGATCCTTTCACAAATTTGGATGTGGAGCTATGCACCTATATATATGTATTTTATTGTAAACACACCTGCAGCTAAATTCCCAGGGACGACCCCGACTCAATCTTGGGTGATATAGTTAGAGTGAGGCTTGAACACTGCCGAGATATATTAGGAAAAGGTTGTGAGACTCTGCAGCTGCACATACATGGTTTATCAGGGTCAAGGGCCACCTCAATCAGTTGCACACTTAAAAAAGAAAAGCACAAAAAAACGAAAACAAAATACAAAAACATACCTTACCATGCATACAAAATACAAAGAATTCAGATCAGACATATTTTAACATAGATTGGCACATGTGGACTACCTTTCCACTGTACAAAGTGAAGCCAGAAAAGAAACGTGAAGAAATGTCACTTGCAGAAAAAAAGAGCATTTAGAGGCGGGCACACGCACATAAGGATGCAGGGTGTGTCTTACGTCACATATGCAGATTTCTTTTAAATGCCCATTTGAACATGAATCAACATAAAATTATAATAATGAATAAATTCTACATAATGACAAAATGCTGCTTGTAGGTACTGGGAAAAAAAACAGAGATCAAGGGACATTGGTTCGAAATTGGACTGTTTTGTAGGACTTGTATGTACTGTTATATAGACCTCAAATTAAAGGGACGCTATAGCATTAGTATACACTGATCAGACACAACATTAAAACCACTGACTGTTGAAGTGAATAACGTTTTTACATGACAGCTGTCACACCTGTCAAGGGGTAGGATATATTAGGCAGCTAATACACAGTCGTTTCTTGAATTTCATGGGTTGGAAGCAGGACTTATGGGCAAGCGAAAAGATCTGAATGACTTTGACAAGGGCCAAATAATGATGCCTAGGTGACTTGGTCAGTGTATCCCCAAAATGGCAAGTCGTGTGCAATTGCCCAGACATCTTCCTTGCAAAGACTTCTCATTGAGCTGCATTGGGAAGTCAAATAAAGTAGGGCAGGGTTTGATGGGGAGGACTTGCTGTCAGGGTACCTGTAGTCTCTACCTCAGAGGAGGTGAGAGACTTAGACGTTTATCCTCCAAGAGGGGTTGTTTCTTCCGTTCCTCGCGGTTCTCTCGGCCATTTACAAGCCGACCGCGAGGGATCCACTTCCTTATATGACGCGACGCTCAGTAGTCGACGTCATGACGCCAACCCGGGTCGACCTGTCAGTCAAGTCCCGAGCACTAATCAGGACTCGTCGGGGGCGTGATTACCCTCTAGAATCAAGGTATAAAGTAAGGCTTTCGGCATCTGCTCATTGCCCTGTCGTGGTTCTAGCCTGTCTAGTCACTCAGTGCTCTTGTATTCTAGTTGTCTCTTTGGTTCTGACCCGGCTTGTTTGTACTACCCTGTTTATCTCTGTTACCCTTTGACTCGGCTTGTCTCTCGCTTACCTGTCCTCTCGTTCCCTCGACCTCGGCTTGTTCCTAGACCATTCTCTACTTACTCCTTACGTTAAGTCCGGCCATTCTAAGGTCCGGTATACGTACCTACCACCTGTTTGTACTCTGCGTGTTGGATCCCTGTCCCGATCCTGACATTACGACAGGGCCAATGGATCCTGCAGGTACAAACACTCAGGTTGGTCCTTCTGACTCTAGGTTCGACGCCATGGATCACAGAATGGACCAGATGGCTCTAGCACTACAGGCGTTACTATCTCGTTCTGGTAATCAACCAGAGGAGATGCGTAATACTTCTATCTCTCCTGTGAGTTCAGGTCTAGAGGTAGCCACTGTAGGTGCTTCTTCCCGTATCACTCCACCTGTACGTTATGGTGGTTCTCCAGAGAAGTGTCGTGGTTTCTTAAACCAAATAGGTATCCATTTCGAATTACAACCCCGCTCCTATCCTACAGATAGGGCGAAGGTTGGATTTATTATCACATTACTTGTTGAGAAAGCTTTGAGATGGGCCAATCCATTGTGGGAAAATGATAATCCGTTAGTATATAATTATAATGCCTTTGTAGCTGCTTTCAGAAGAACTTTTGACCCTCCAGGTAGAAAGGTCAATGCAGCTAGATTACTGTTGCGCCTTAGACAAGAAAACCGAACACTTGTGGATTATGCACTAGAGTTCAGGTCCTTGGCGGCAGAGGTTAAGTGGAATGAACAGGCTTATATAGATGTATTTTTTTTTTTTTATTAATTCTTTATTTTTGTAGTGCACGTAAAGGAAACAAAAAAGCTTGAGGTGCCCCAAAAGCAATCCTCAGAAAATTCCCACGCTTAACATGCGGGGTATACGATTAACTGGCACATTTTTATATTTTATCAGGCTTAATGAAGTAGCTTTAAAACATCAGTTGAAATGTAAGTATATTATGTAAACAGGATTGGTTCATGCGTGAATTAGGTTAGTGGCAACATAGATAGTACAGGTAGTGTAGTAAAACGCTAGTGATAACATTTAGCATATATATATGTAGCTGCGTGATATTAAACAGGTCGCTTATATAGTATAACCAGCTAGGACAGAGTCGCTTATAAGTATACTAGTTGCGCTTATGGTTATAAATACGTGTCCTGGTGGCCTGGTATGCACCGGGGTGCCGCTTCCTCGGGTCGCTTTTGTACATCGGGGCGTTTGGCAGACATTGATGAGTTTTCGCCCGTCTTTCGTTTTGGATGTTGGGCTGGGGCGATGTTCTGCGGTGTGCCGTACCTGTCATCGGATGTAAAGCGCCCCCTCTCCTCCTGTATGGCAGGCATATGGAGGCGTTCTGCTTGCTTTGTGGCGGTGAACTCCGAAGAAGGCGTTTTGTGGCTTTCCGTCTGCGGGGGTGTTGGGCTATTGCCGCTCTTCTAGTGGGTCTCTGCCCACTAGCTGTTGCCGTTGTAGCTGTTACCCCCTTTGGCGCTGTCTCGCCGGGTCGGGGCTTCTGCCGCCCCAGTTTAAGTTGTCGCCAAGTTTATAGATGTATTTTTAAACGGGTTATCAGACATAATCCTTGACGAGGTTGCTACTAGAGAGCTTCCTGAAAATTTGAAGGATTTAATTTCTTTTATTTCTCGCATTGACGAACGTTTAAGAGAGAGGCAGAACACTCGAGAGAGAAACCGTAGACCTTCCTTTAAACTAGCTCCTTCATTTCAAAGTTCTGAATCCACAACCTCACTTTTTCCAGAACCTATGCAGATAGGCAATACTCGCCTCTCAGAGGAGGAGAGACAGTACAGGAGAAGGGAGGGGTTGTGTATGTACTGTGGAGTCAGAGGTCATTTACGCCTAAATTGTCCTAATCGCTCGGGAAACGCTCGCACCTAAGTTTCTCTAGAGGACAGGCCTTGGGTGTTTCTATTTTGTCCTCTAATCTTAATTATAAAGATCACAGGCTTCTGCTACCCGTTTCTTTAACGTGGGAGAAGGGAGTACTAGAAACTATGGCATTGATAGATTCCGGAGCTGCTGAGAGCTTTATCGACCAAGTTTTTGTTACCAAACACGCTATCCCATCCCAGTTAAGGGAGACACCCTTGGCCGTTGAGGCCATAGATGGTAGACCTTTAGTTGAGCCTGTTATTTTCCGTGAAACCATACCCGTTAAATTAACTGTTGGTATCTTACACGAGGAAGACATATCTTTATTGCTTATTTCTTCTCCTTCTGTTCCCATAGTCCTGGGGTACCCTTGGTTAAAAAAACATAACCCTATTATTGATTGGGAATTAGGGGAGATAATCTCATGGGGTCAGGGTTGTCAGGACAGGTGCTTACGGACAGTGTCACCGCTTTGCGCAGTTAACACACCGATTAATTCTACCTACTCTACAGAGGTACAAATACCGCCCCTGTACCTGGATTTAAAGGCAGTATTTGACAAAAAGAATGCTGATACTTTACCTCCACACAGGTCTTTTGATTGTAAGATTAATCTACTACCTGGTACTATGCCCCCCAGGGGTAATGTATATCCTTTGTCCACTAAAGAGAACTTAGTCTTAGAGGAGTATATTCGTGAGAACCTTGAAAAAGGATTCATTAGGAGATCCTCCTCTCCTGCCGGGGCTGGGTTTTTTTTTGTTAAAAAGAAGGATGGTACACTAAGACCTTGCATTGATTATCGAGGTTTGAACAAAATAACCATTAGAAATGCCTACCCAATTCCTTTGATTACCGAGCTCTTTGATCGTCTAAAAGGCTCCAAGATTTTCACCAAGTTAGATCTCAGAGGGGCGTATAACTTGGTGAGAATTCAGCAGGGATACGAGTGGATGACGGCGTTCAATACCCGTTATGGGCACTATGAATACACAGTAATGCCTTTTGGCCTCTGTAATGCACCGGCAGTATTTCAGGACCTGATCAATGAAGTTCTTAGGGAATTTCAACATGACTGCGTTATTGTATATCTGGATGATATACTTATACACTCTAGAGAGATTGAGACTCACCACAGACAAGTCAGAAGGGTATTGCGCAAGCTTCTTCAACATGGCCTGTACTGCAAATTGGAGAAATGCAGCTTTGACCAATCCCAGATAAACTTTCTTGGTTATGTGATTTCTGGGGAAGGGTTTAAGATGGACCCGGATAAGCTCCAGTCCATTTTGGATTGGCCTTTACCCAGGGGCCTCAAGGCCATTCAGAGGTTTATTGGATTCTCCAACTATTATAGGCGCTTCATTAAGGGTTACTCTTCAATTATAGCTCCTATTACCAATATGACCAGACAGGGGGCTGACACTAAGAACTGGTCTACTGAAGCCCTTCTTGCCTTCAAAACACTCAAGGAACTGTTTGCTTCTGCACCAATTTTAGTTCACCCTGATACGACTCTGCCTTTCCTACTCGAGGTAGACGCCTCAGAGACAGGTATAGGTGCTATCCTGTCCCAAAGGTTAGGTGTGGATAAGCCCTTACATCCATGTGGTTTTTTTTCCAAGAAACTATCAGGCCCTGAGAGCAGATATGACATTGGTGACAGGGAACTACTAGCAGTTATCATGGCTTTAAAGGAGTGGAGACATTTATTGGAGGGCACCTTACATCCTGTTACTATTTTGACAGACCACAAGAACCTGTCCTATATTGGGGAGGCCAAGCGCTTGTCCTCCAGGCAAGCTCGTTGGTCTTTATTCCTCACGCATTTCAATTACGTGCTCACTTATAGACCTGGTTCTAAGAATTCTAAAGCCGATGCTTTGTCTCGACAATATGAACCTTCTGCGATATCTGAGCCGGTTTTGTCTTCTATAGTACCCAGGTGCAATATTATCGCCAACACGAGTCTTAAGATTCACTCTCCGTTGCTTGGTCAGATCATGAAGTTGCAGCATCTGGCGTGTTTTCACAACAGTAAGGCGGCTGGGCATCCGGGTATTCGCAAGACATGTTCCTTGATCTCTAAAGATTTCTGGTGGCCTTCTTTACGGAAGGATATTAGGGATTTCATCGGAGCATGTGAGGTCTGTATGAAGACTAAGCAACCTCATACGCTTCCATGTGGGTTGTTACATCCCTTGAACATTCCAGAGAGACCATGGTCCTGTTTGGCTATGGACTTCATTGTAGATTTGCCTGTTTCTAAAAAACAGACTGTGATCCTCACGGTGGTTGATAGGTTTACTAAGATGACTCATTTCGTGCCCTTAACTAAACTCCCGACTTCTCCTGAATTGGCGGAGATATTCGCGAGAGAGATTTTTCGCTTACATGGGATACCTTCCGAAATTGTTTCCGATAGAGGTTCCCAATTTGTTTCACGTTTTTGGAGATCCTTCTGTTCTCAACTAGGCATCAAATTGAATTTTTCTTCTGCCTATCACCCTCAGTCTAACGGAGCTGCTGAACGTACCAATCAAAAGATTGAACAATATTTGCGTTGTTTTGTTTCTGAACACCAGGACGATTGGGTCGGTTTGATTCCTTGGGCGGAGTTTGCAGACAATAATCTCGTTTGTGATTCTACTCGTTCCAGTCCCTTCTTCATGAATTATGGCTTTCATCCTTCCATTCTTCCCTCGGTTTCTCCTTCCCAAGGGGTACCGTCGGTTGATGTTCATGTTGCCAATTTGAGGAAGTTGTGGGATCAGACTCGACAAATTCTCCTACATAATTCCATGTTGTTCAAGAAACACGCTGATAAGCACAGAAGGGCGGCTCCGGTTTTTGTTCCAGGTGATAGGGTATGGTTGAGTACTAGAAACATTCGTTTGAAGGTTCCTTCTATGAAATTCGCTCCTCGTTACATTGGCCCTTACAGGGTTCTGACTCAAATTAACCCAGTTGCGTATCGCCTAGCTCTTCCAGCTGCCTTACGCATTCCTAACTCCTTTCATGTTTCTTTACTGAAACCGCTAGTCAGTAACAGATTTTCCTCCACTATATCCTCTCCTCGCTCTGTTCAGGTTGAGGGTCAGGAGGAGTATGAAATCAACTCCATCATCGATTCTCGAATCTCCCGGGGGAAGTTACAATATCTTATTGACTGGAAGGGATATGTGTCAGGATCGGGACAGGGATCCAACACGCAGAGTACAAAGAGTAGCAGATACGTATACCGGACCTTAGAATGGCCGGACTTAACATAATACTACGTATAGAATGGTCAGGGACAAGCCGAGGTCGAGGGAACGACAAGACAGGTAAGCGAGAGACAAGCCGGGTCAAGGATAACAGAGAAGACAGGTAAGTAATAACAAAGCCGGGTCAGAACCAAAAGACAAGAGAATACAAGAGCACTGTGTGACTAGGCTGGCTAGAACCACGACAGGGCAATGAGCAAATGCTGAGAGCTCCCTTAAATACCCTGGTTCTAGAGACTAATCACGCCTCCGCCGAGACCTGATTCGTGTCCGGGATTTGACTGACAGGTCGGGCTAGAATAGCGTCATGACGTCGACTATTGAGCGTCACGTTACAAAAAGGCATAGTTCTCTCGCGGCCGGCGTTTACATGCGCGAGGGGACCGCGAGGAACGGGAGAATCATGCCGTCTGGATGGAAAAACGTCTAAGTCTCTACCCGTCTCAGGGGTAGAGACTACAGGTACCCTGACAGTACCCCCCCTCTCAGAAACGCCCACCGGGCGGAAGGAACCGGGACAAGATGGAAAGCGGGAATGAAAAGCCCTGCGAAGACGAGGAGCATGGACATCCTCCTGTGGTACCCAGGTCCTCTCTTCTGGACCATATCCCTTCCAGTCAACCAGGTATTGGATTCTCCCCCGGGAGATTCAAGAATCGATGATGGAGTTGATTTCGTACTCCTCCTGACCCTCAACCTGAACCGAGTGAGGAGAGGAGACCTTGGAGGAGAATCTGTTACAGATCAGGGGTTTTAGCAAGGAAACATGAAAGGAATTAGGAATACGTAAGGCAGAGGGGAGCGCTAGGCGATACGCAACAGGATTAATTCGATTCAGGATCCTATAGGGTCCAATGTAGCGAGGAGCGAATTTCATAGACGGTACTTTCAAACGAATGTTTCTAGTACTCAACCATACCCTATCACCAGGGACAAAACTAGGAGCCGGCCTTCTGCGTTTGTCAGCGTGTTTTTTATACAGTATAGAATTATGTAGGAGAATTTGTCGAGTCTGATCCCACAACTTCTTCAGATTGGCAACATGAGTATCAACCGACGGTACCCCCTGGGAATAAGGAACCGAGGGAAGAATGGAAGGATGAAAACCATAATTCATGAAAAAGGGGCTAGAGCGAGTTGAATCGCAAACAAGATTATTGTGTGCGAACTCTGCCCAAGGAATCAGACCGACCCAATCGTCCTGGTGTTCAGAAACAAAACAACGCAGATATTGTTCAATCTTTTGATTGGTACGTTCAGCGGCTCCGTTAGACTGAGGGTGATAAGCAGAAGAAAAAATCAATTTAATGCCTAGTTGAGAACAGAATGATCTCCAGAAACGTGAAACAAACTGGGAACCTCTATCAGAAGTAATCTCGGAAGGTATCCCATGTAAGCGAAAGATCTCTTTAGCAAAAATCTCCGCTAATTCAGGTGAAGTCGGAAGTTTAGGTAAAGGCACGAAATGAGCCATCTTGGTAAACCTATCCACCACTGTGAGAATAACAGTGTGCTTTTTCGAAACAGGCAAATCCACAATAAAATCCATCGCCAAACAGGACCAAGGTTTTTCTGGAACTTCCAGGGGATGTAAGAGACCACAAGGAAGCGAATGAGGTAGTTTAGTCTTAGTACAGACCTCACAGGCTCCGATAAAATCCTTAATATCCCTCCGTAAAGAAGGCCACCAGAAATCCTTAGAGATCAAGGAATATGTTTTGCGAACGCCCGGATGACCAGCCACCTTACTCTCGTGAAGACACTGTAAGAGCTCCAGTTGGAGTTCAGGAGGAACGAAGTGTCTAGACGCAGGAGTCAGTCTAGGTGCCAGATGCTGCAAGCTCCTGATCTGATCAAGAAGCGGAGAATGGATTTTGAGAGTTGTGTTAGCGATGATATTACACTTAGGTACTATAGAGGATAAAACCGGCTCAGATATGGCAGAAGGTTCATGTTGGCGAGACAAGGCATCAGCTTTAGAATTCTTAGAACCAGGCCTATATGTGAGTATGTAATTGAAGTGAGTGAGGAATATAGACGAACGGGCCTGTCTCGATGATAATCGTTTAGCCTCCCCAATATAGGATAAGTTTTTATGATCCGTCAAAATGGTAACAGGATGCAAAGTCCCCTCCAATAGATGTCTCCACTCCTTTAAAGCCATGATAACCGCTAGGAGTTCCCTGTCACCAATGTCATATCTGCTCTCAGTACCCGATAATTTTTTGGAAAAATACCCACATGGATGTAATGGTTTATCCACACCCAACCTTTGGGACAGGATGGCACCTATACCCGTCTCAGAAGCGTCAATTTCGAGTAGGAAAGGCAGAGTAGTATCAGGGTGAACTAAAATTGGTGCGGAAGCAAACAGCTCCTTGAGAGTCTTAAAAGCCAGAAGTGCTTCAGTAGACCAATTCTTAGTGTCAGCCCCTTGTCTGGTCATATTGGTGATAGGAGCAATAATAGAGGAGTAACCCTTAATGAAACGTCTGTAATAATTAGATAAACCAATAAATCTCTGAATGGCCTTGAGACCCTTAGGTAAAGGCCAATCTAAAATGGATTGGAGTTTCTCCGGATCCATTTCAAACCCCTCTCCAGAAATCACGTAACCAAGAAAGGTTGTCTGGGATTGGTCAAAGCTACATTTCTCTAATTTGCAGTACAAGCCATGTTGAAGAAGTTTGTGCAAAACCCTTCTGACCTGTCCGTGGTGAGTCTCAATATCCCTGGAATGTATAAGTATATCATCGAGGTATACAATAACACAGTCATGTTGAAACTCCCTAAGAACGTCATTAATTAGATCCTGAAATACCGCCGGGGCATTACAGAGACCAAAAGGCATTACAGTATACTTATAGTGCCCATAACGAGTATTGAACGCAGTCTTCCACTCGTGTCCCTGCTGAATTCTCACCAAGTTATAAGCACCTCTGAGGTCTAACTTAGTGAAAATCTTGGAACCCTTTAATCGATCAAAAAGCTCGGTGATCAAGGGGATCGGATAGGCATTTCTAATGGTTATCTTGTTCAAACCTCGGTAGTCAATGCAAGGTCTTAAAGAACCATCCTTCTTTTTAACAAAAAAAAATCCAGCCCCAGCAGGGGAGGAGGATCTCCTAATGAACCCTTTGTCTAGATTTTCACGAATATACTCCTCTAAGACTAAGTTCTCATTCATAGACAAAGGGTATTCATGGCCCCTGGGAGGCATAGTACCTGGAAGTAAATTAATTTTGCAATCAAAAGGCCTGTGTGGGGGTAAAGTATCAGCCTTTCCTTTGTCAAATACCGCCTTTAACCCCTTAAGGACACATGACGTGTGTGACACGTCATGATTCCCTTTTATTCCAGAAGTTTGGTCCTTAAGGGGTTAAATCTAGATACAAGGACGGTATCTGTACTTTAGTAGAGTCGGTAGAGTTATTAAGTGTGTTAACAATACAAAGGGGTGACACTCTCTTTAAACATCTCTCTTGACAACCCTGACCCCACGAGACTATTTCCCCTGATTTCCAATCTATAATGGGGTTATGTCTCTTCAGCCAGGAGTATCCCAGGACTATGGGAACAGAAGGAGATGAAATGAGTAGTAGAGATATCTCCTCCTTGTGTAGAATACCAGTAGTTAAGTTAAGAGGTGTGGTCTCCCGGAAAATCACAGGCTCAACTAAAGGTCTACCATCTATGGCCTCAACAGCCAAAGGTGTCTTCCTTAACTGGGATGGGATAGCGTGTTTGGTGAGAAAAACTTGGTCGATAAAGCTCTCAGCAGCTCCGGAGTCTATCAATGCCACAGTCTCTAAAGTTCCCTTCTCCCAAGTTAAAGCGACGGGTAATAGAAGCCTGTGTTCTTTGTAGTTATGAGTAGAGGACAAAATAGAAACACCCAAGGCCTGTCCTCTAGAGAAACTTAGGTGCGAGCGTTTCCCGGGCGATTGGGACAATTCAAACGTAAGTGACCTCTGACTCCACAATACATACACAGTCCCTCCCTTCTCCTGTACTGTCTCTCCTCTTCTGAGAGGCGAGTAAGGCCTATCTGCATAGGTTCTGGAAACTGTGGAGTTTTGGTTTCAGGACTTTGAAATGAAGGAGCTAGTCTAAAGGAAGGTCTACCGGTTCTATCTCGAGTGTTCTGCCTCTCTCTTAGACGTTCGTCAATGCGAGAGATAAAGGAAATTAAGTCCTCCAAATTCTCGGGAAGCTCTCTCGTCGCTACCTCGTCAAGTATTACATCGGATAATCCGTTTAAAAATACGTCTATATAAGCCTGTTCATTCCACTTAACAAGTGTTCGGTTCTCTTGTCTAAGGCGCAACAGTAATCTAGCTGCATTGACCTTTCTGCCAGGGGGGTCAAAAGTTCTTCTAAAAGCAGCTACAAAGGCATTATAGTTATAGACTAATGGATTATCATTCTCCCACAACGGATTAGCCCATCTCAGAGCCTTCTCAATGAGTAAGGTGATAATAAATCCCACCTTTGCCCTATCAGTAGGGTAGGAACGGGGTTGTAGCTCGAAATGGATACTGATCTGGTTCAAAAAGCCACGACACCTTTCAGGAGAACCAGCATAACGTACAGGTGGGGTAACTCGGGAAGAAGCACCTACAGTGGCTACCTCTAGCCCTGAACTCACAGGAGGAATAGAAGTATTACGCATCTCCTCAGGTGGATTATTAGGACGTGATAGTAACGCCTGTAGTGCTAGTGCCATCTGATCCATTCTATGATCCATGGCGTCAAACCTAGGATCAGGAGAACCAAGCTGACAGTTTGTACCTGCAGGATCCATTGGCCCTGTCGTAATGTCAGGATCGGGACAGGGATCCAACACGCAGAGTACAAAGAGTAGCAGACTTAACGTAATACTACGTATAGAATGGTCAGGGACAAGCCGAGGTCGAGGGAACGAGAAGACAGGTAAGCGAGAGACAAGCCGGGTCAAGGATAACAGAGAAGACAGGTAAGTAATAACAAAGCCGGGTCAGAACCAAAAGACAAGAGAATACAAGAGCACTGTGTGACTAGGCTGGCTAGAACCACGACAGGGCAATGAGCAAATGCTGAGAGCTCCCTTAAATACCCTGGTTCTAGAGACTAATCACGCCTCCGCCGAGACCTGATTCGTGTCCGGGATTTGACTGACAGGTCTGGCTAGAATAGCGTCATGACGTCGACTATTGAGTGTCACGTTACAAAAAGGCATAGTTCTCTCGCGGCCGGCGTTTACATGCGCGAGGGGACCGCGAGGAACGGGAGAATCATGCCGTCTGGATGGAAAAACGTCTAAGTCTCTACCCGTCTCAGGGGTAGAGACTACAGGTACCCTGACAATATGGTCCTGAGGAGAGGACTTGGGTACCTCAGGAGGATGTACATGCTCCTCGCCTCCGCAGGGCTTTTCACTCCCGTTTTCCATCTCGTCCCGGTTCCTTCCGCCCGGTGGGCGTTTCTGAGAGGGGGGGGTACTGTCAGGGTACCTGTAGTATCTACCTCAGAGGAGGTGAGACTTAGACGTTTATCCTCCCAGAGGGGTTGTTTCTTCCGTTCCTCGCGGTTCTCTCGGCCATTTACAAGCCGACCGCGAGGGATCCACTTCCTTATATGACGCGACGCTCAGTAGTCGACGTCATGACGCCAACCTGGGTCGACCTGTCAGTCAAGTCCCGAGCACTAATCAGGACTCGTCGGGGGCGTGATTACCCTCTAGAATCAAGGTATAAAGTAAGGCTTTCGGCATCTGCTCATTGCCCTGTCGTGGTTCTAGCCTGTCTAGTCACTCAGTGCTCTTGTATTCTAGTTGTCTCTTTGGTTCTGACCCGGCTTGTTTGTACTACCCTGTTTATCTCTGTTACCCTTTGACTCGGCTTGTCTCTCGCTTACCTGTCCTCTCGTTCCCTCGACCTCGGCTTGTTCCTAGACCATTCTCTACTTACTCCTTACGTTAAGTCCGGCCATTCTAAGGTCCGGTATACGTACCTACCACCTGTTTGTACTCTGCGTGTTGGATCCCTGTCCCGATCCTGACACTTGCAAAGGCAGCAGACAAGAGATCAGCCACTTTTGCAAGCTGTTCTAGATACACACCCATTGAGAAAATACATGTATAATTAAATGCATGCAGGGTTGATGTAACATGGAAACCATGTTAAAGGATAGGATTGTTGAACATCTAAAATCACATGGATTTCAAGATCAGAGACAACATGGGTTTACTTCAGGGAGATCATGCCAAACTAATCTTATTGATTTTTTTGATTGGGTAACTAAAATAATAGATCAGGGTGGTGCAGTAGACATTGCTTACCTAGATTTCAGTAAGGCTTTTGACACTGTTCCAAATAGAAGGCTTATCAATAAACTGCAATCTTTAAGTTTGGATTCCAATATTGGTGAATGGGTAAGGCAGTGGCTGGGTGACAGGCAACAGAGGGTTATAGTCAATGGACTCAGGCACTCAGGCCTGTGGCAGTCAGGGGGGCCGGATGCATGGACAGGGCCTGGGATCTCCCATCTGGCCCAGCATTAGTTCTTGTGCTTTATTCCAGCGATAGTTGTGGGCCCCTGCCTGTGGAGGCCTTGCAGCTATCACAGTATCACCTCCCAACTCTTATCTCCGTAGTGTGAGACCTGGCAGCATGCGTGTTCCCCCTCTCAGGGCTCTTCACTCTCCCTCGGTGCAGTGCAGGCACTCTGTGTGGAGTGAGAGGAGGGGAAAAGATGTGACATTACATCCTCTGCTCTAATTTCACACATGCACAATGGCCTTAACACATCTACCAGAGAAGCAACATCTGGGAGGCAGAGAGCTGATTGAATGCATCCAGGAGGATAGAGACACAAAAGGTGGGTTGGGGTGACATGGGACATAGATATGTGGGTTTGTGGGTTTAAATAGGGTGAGGTGGGAGAGAGAAATGTGGGTATGTTTTTTTAGCATCGCCCCATATGTCCCTACCGGGTGTTAAAATCAGGAATTAGCTAAAAAGTAATTGCTTGTTAGATGAAAATTTAAACTACTGTCTCTCTCCTGTAATTAGTTTATTTAAAAATAGAAGCTATGCTCCCCTCTGTTTCCTTTCCCCCAATTCCCCAAGGAGTTAAAGGTACCATAACAACTAAATCTCAGTGGCATTCTTACCTCAAGGGGTTAAACCCTTTCCAAACGGTTTAACCCCAAAGTTACCTCCTGGGGAGTTGTCCACTACTATCCCCTCGGTGGCATCTGGCTTCTGAATTTTCAGAATCAGGAAGTGCAGAGTGCCGCCGGGCAGGGGTGCTATTGATTGGCTAAAATGGGATACATTTAGATATATATAAAAAAAAAACATCAGAAGTAAAAGGACAGACAAAATTAGGTGGATTAGGTGGTGGGAATTGGTAAGGGTGACTCTCCCAAGGGGCTCCCACCAGGGGAAATTGAGCTCTGTGTAGTCTGGCCCTTCTCCCAGGATTGCCAAAACTGGGAAAAAAGATTTAATGATATGTCTTATTTAGGATGTTACTTTGTCTATTAGGTATGTATCTTTGATTGTAACTACCACCATGTCTACAGAGGTTGTCCACTCCCATGCTGGGCATGGGATCGTCTATCTGCTAGAGTTAGCTTGTTGAATAATTTCTGATTGTGCAATGGGATCTCCTCTATTAATTTGGAAAGCAGAAAAGACTAGGGCTCCAATGTTATTGGTCTCTGAAGGACCCTAGAAATTAGATATTTCCACCACATATGGAGGTATGACCCCTTCGCTCCACAACTCCTCCAACATAAATCATTGGAAGACCTGACCATGCGGAACAACTTGACCGATGTGGTGTACCACCTAAACATAGTCTTATAGAGTAACACATATATAGACATTGAGGGCAGCCTCTGGACTTCCTCCCTTGCCGCAAAGTCTGAAAAGATTTTCTAAGGGCTTGACTTACAAGGCAACCAATCCGAGCACGTAAATCCTCACATACCCCATCTTTAACCCTACTGAGACTTTAACCCCTCCCTCGTCGGCAGGGATAAATGAGGGATAGGTTAAAAATGCAATATTTTGGGGGCGGAGTTAGCAAGGGGTCTGATAGGATGCACCTGCATTGAGCTCCGATCCGTGGACTACATTAAGAGCCTCTGGCAGTGAAAAAATGGGGTTCATACCTGCCCCAAATGCATCTGCATATACCAGCAGATATGGGGCAGCGCTCCAAAAAGCTCCGGGCTGCACAAGCAGGAGGTTCCCGAGATAGTGGGGAATACATGGCCTGCGGCCTACAGCGAGCTGAACCTAAGATGGCGGCCGCACCAGCTGAGGAGTCCTCATCCTCGGATAAGAGGGAAATTGAAGCTCTGGATGATTTCCCCACAGTGACCCTCTACAACCCCTCCTCAGACGAGGAGGATGATATTCCTTCCACTAAAGGAGATATAAAATCACTCCTGAAAGAGATAAAGCAAGTACTAGCTACAGAGGTGGGAAAAGTGAACGGAGAAGTGCACACCCTAGGAAGCAGAGTGAAGGAGGTGGAAGGAGAAGTGGCAGAGTTCCAGCATTCAAGACCGACACCCCAGACAGCCTCACCAGTCTCAGGGAAACCTGTGAGCCTATGCAGGCCAGGATGGCATCCCTAGAAGACAGCAGCTGCCGCAAACATATCAAGATTTGAGGAATTCCTAAAACCATAACCGTGGCTGAACTGCCCGCCTATATAGGCCGTTTGTTTCTAGACCTGCTGAAATGGAAGTCCATCTCTGCCACACCAGTGGATGAGATTTTCCAGGTCTCTTACCCTGCTTGAGCGCAGAATAAGGGCTTTAAACTAGCCATCATGAAAGCCACCAGAAGCATACCCACCTATCAATTCAAAGGCCACACTCTGACCTTCTATCACGACCTATCCTGAGCCACCCTAAGATGGAGAACTTTGTTGAGTCACGTCACTCGAATACTCCGGGACAAGGGCAACCCTAGATCCCTAATACTAGAACGCAACAGAGTGGTCCTGAATATGGTTCATGCCACAGGAACAGCAGTGTTGCTCGGAGAGCTGGTGCTTACACTGCAACCTATCAGCGATCAGAGCCAGAAAAAGAGTCTGCGACCCACACCACCGTGCACATAAAGGGACATACTAAAGACACAATTGGCTGTCCACTAATGGCCCCATGAGCCTTGCATTAGCACTATGCATACGCCACAGTTATTCAACCCCCAATCCCTAGCTAAGATATTAACTTCGTTTCAGATGTTACTTCATGTTATTACTATGCTTTCACTAATTAGCCTGGTTAATAACTCACATTGTAGCGAGGCAGACAGTACCAGTGTTAGCGTGGACTAGGGTCCCTAGTTCCAGATTGCACCAGTATTTTTAAGTAGACAACCAAGCTTTTCTAGCATCCCTTAACTCTAATATAGTGCATTTGCACTCGTCCACCATATGGCTGAAACCTTCTGAATGTTCCATTTGGGAATCTTGATCCAGTGGGTGCGGTGTAATATACCTATGTGTACCTGTATAAGCATATGTAGCGCGTAGACACTGTAACACACTGATTTGATGGCAGTCGGATACCCAAGTTCCTTTCATGTTATCTAAAAACAATGCAGTTACTGTTGCATTGCTCTTTGTCAATACATCTGTAGCGCGTAGACACTGTAACACACTGATTTGATGGCAGTCGGATACCCAAGTTCCTTTCATGTTATCTAAAAACAATGCAGTTACTGTCAATACATCTGCATAATATAAATAAAGAATTTAAAAAACAAACAAAAACAAAACGCAATCTTTTTTTACCCGCATTTCGTTTCTAATAAAAATATGCAAACAGAATTCAGATAAACCAAACCACATTATGAAATTCAGTTTCAAATTTAAAAATTATTCGGACATACCAAATTTGGGACTTTAACACTTTATGACATGCTGTATAAGGCATTCCAGTCATCTTTTCAAATCTTCCAGGTTAATAAGAGTTACCATTTACACCATATGAAAGCCATAAATAGAAAATAACGACAATTGTAATAGATATATCAGAATGACTATAAAGCCTTGGTAGGTAACAGACATATTTGTTTTATTCAGCAAATCTTTTAACAATCCCTCATATCGAGTCAGAATCCATCCAAAAGAACATAGCATATCCACATTAAAACCACACATTAGAGTTGCTGAAACTTCTGAAACATCATCTTAATGGTTAGTTGTTTAGAGTGTGGGTAGGTTCCGGTAGGTCTGGACCCAGAATCTGACATAAGGTGAACGAAGACTCTGTTTCATAGACTGGTAGCTGATGGAATTATTGATTTCTAGATACTGGCCATAATAAGTATTGTAAGGCAGCCAAGGGGTAGGGACCTTGGATTTCCCAGTGTTGGGATCTCTGTGAAATAAATAAAAATAAATGAATTCATTAATTGTACTTCATATAAAAAGGATGGCATTTGTGACACTGAAGCTGCAAGGTGAATCCTTTGAGTCACACTTTTGTTTAAATACCTGCTTAGAAAATGAATAGACTACTAAAAGTGGGGGTGGCAGGGCACTAGAGGCACCATAAACACTACAACATGCTGTAGTGGTTATGGTGATTGGAGTGTTCCTTTAACTCACTTGTAAACGTAGGCTTTTGAAAACAGAAAGATAACTAACCCAGCCCCTGCTTAGTTCATGAAGTATAAGAACAATGATGATTTGTCCTTACCCAGTTGCTGCAAAGTTTGTCCAATAAGCAATCATGGCAGTTGCAACATCTCTGTCTTGGGGTCTGTAAGCCAGTTGGTTAAGGAAGGGTTTCCCAAACATATATTGCAGGTCATCAGCATGGTCAGCTCCTACCCAGCTTGGGTATATGGGCATACGGGTTGCATGAGAGAAGAGGTAACTGTATGTCTTTGCAGTCCTAGGATTAAGAATGAAGATTTCGGGTTATGCACACATGAGATCTGGTTCAAAACGGCCATTCACACAATTCTCAGTGTTCTGTGTCTCTGGAAAACACTGGCCACCAAAATCTTCCAGGCCATGAAGGTTCTACCTGGAATGTTTGCTTAACATTGATTACCCTTTGTATAAATATACTAACCTTCTCTCTGGATAGAGATATAGTGTTACAATGAATAATACATTCAAAGCTAGTTATATGCATTTGGGTCAAACTGTAAGGACTGTGTGTTTTACCACCACCACTATGTGTTTTACCACCACCATCCCATGTGTTTCATCTCGAAATCCTTCCGTCCGTGTGAGCTAAAATTGTCACCGCTATAAATGGTAATATTATAATGATGTTGCTTTAATATGACATTAGCGTCATAAAACAGTGAAAAATATTTATTAGAACCACATTGAAAACAACATGAGCACTACCATAGCTCTCTCAACTAGTATTCGAAGGGTTAAATATAGCTGTTTCATTGCTAAACAAATGTCATCTATTTTATTTTTTGTAGTGTAATTTTACATTTGTAATTTTTTTTTATAATACCTTCTCTTTTAGTTATTTTTTTTAAACTTACTTAGCATTCTGGTAATGAAGTGCCAATGCTTCTTGTGTTGGTACCAGGAAAATATAATCTGTTTCAATGTCAACAACAGTCTTCTTCATCTGCTCCTGAGTTGGACTTGGTCCCCAGTTTGTGGTGTAAAGGTCATATGCAATGGTGAATCCCTCTGTGCCTTTGGGAAAAGTCAGTCCCTTCACTAGTTTCTCTATGTTAGCTCTATAAGAAATAACATTATCAGATTGGTGCATGACACAGACATTTATCATGTGACATCATCAATTCACCCTCAGAATCAGTGATACACCAATTACATGATCCATTGGTTAGTGGTCCATTCAAAACTTGCGATCCATTCTCTAATTTTATATCCACTGACAACCATTACCAGTTAATATTCATCTGATCCCCAATCATTACCAGTTGACATCAGATCCCCAATCATTACCAGTTGACATCAGATCCCCAATCATTACCAGTTGACATCATTCATTCATACATTACTGCTTTCTATCATTTAATGGTCAAGGCATGAAAAGGAGACATACGCAGAAATTTTCTGGAGTGGTTCATTTATAACTGGCATATCAACGCCTGCAAACAAGTGGCCATCCATGTTGTTTACTCCTGCTAGATAATCCACATCGGCAGCATTAGAGAACAGATTCATGGGATCATCAGGGAGGAAGTCCCCATCGATGACAGGGGAGTAAGCCAGGTAATGAACCAAGGGGTCTACCAGGAAAAAAGAAAAGTTAGAGTTATACCTATCTCCCATTTTGTCACTTCCTTTGCACTCTTTCTCTCCTTGTGCCATTTTGTTTACAGTTCCTCAATTTTTTTGTTTCAATCATCCTCCCTGCTTTTTTATTCCTTTTTGTCTTTGCCATTTTTGACATTTACTCACTCCTCTATGCATGATTTCAGTACATTTCCCATTGTATTTCATTGCCCTCCACAGTCTGACCTGTTTTTTTTTGTGTTTTATTGTTGTGTCTTTATTTTTGTGCCCCTTACAGTCTGTTTTTTTTCTAAATGTAGTAACATCATAGTCAAGCTGTCAACAGCTACAGTGACTTGTATTGCTCAAACCTCAGGACACCCAAGTAAGATGGTAAAGGTTTGAATGCATCCTAGGTAGCAGTGTGCTTTAGCTAACCAACAAGAAGTTCCACAATCCCATATGGTCAACTTTTTCCTAACGTGGCACTCACCTTGTAGACCAACCAGCTCCAGAGTATATGCAACGGTAATGGCACTGGGGTCAGTAGCTTTCAAACAGCTGGCAAGAACTGCTGTGTCGTGAACAGGACATCCAACTTTAGCTCCAAGCTGAAAAAACAAAGACAACTCTATAAAATGGAGCAATGGACAGATCTAAAAAGCTTCCAGGAAAAAATAAAATCTACCGAGAGATTGAAAGACTAGGGTCAGAAAAGGAGTACCGAAGGCTGCCTACTGCTGCTCTAGTGTATTACATTTCAACATTAACCATGTCATTTTCATACAAATTTGAAAAGCATTAGACTTCAAAATTTGTTTCAGACCGAACTGCTGAACTTGGCTGAACTTGGGCCAATCGGGAAATTCCCGCACTATAGCCAAAATATATGCAGTTACGGACTAACAGAACCGCACAATGCCAAATATGTTTTTGGGGCACCAAAAAAAGAGGGGATTGATGGCTGTGGGACAGTCACTAAATGTTGATTTTTTTATTCTTTATTTTTTTTATGTGCAGGGTTAAGTACAGACGTAAACAGTGACTTGTTCAATACTATATATCATATTAAACATTTGGCACAGGTAGTCAAGAGGTTTTTTGATAACAATATAGGAACATAATTAAAACATGATATGGCATAATAGTGATGTACAAGGTTTAAACAGTCGAGTGTCTTTCTAGGCTGGTTTGTCTAGGTTCTAGGCGTTTTAACTGTACTAAGATGCAAGGAGCTGTGTAGTAAAAAAATCATGCTTAGGCTAAAGAACTGGCTTTGACATTGACATTTAAATGGTTAGTAATATGCCTTAACAATGTATGAGAAGTTGAGCAGGTAAAAGATACACACGCTTAAACAAAAATGATTTAAAACTAAGATGATGCACTAGCTTAGTGAGGGGTGTTTAAATCTGGAGTACCAGATTATTATGAGTCACGGCATCGTTGATCAGGATGGGCTTCACAGCAGTTAACCCCCTGGTGGTGAGGGCAGCAGGGATACGTGGCAGAGTGGTTGCGACTGGGTAAGGGGCTGTTATTGCTCTTCTGGTAGATGTAGTCCCCGGGTCAGTCCGTGCCCATGCCATCTCTTGTGGCTCGGTTGTTCAGTCCTGGGTTGAGGCTAAGAAGGGCTGGAGCAGTATGCCTCAGTGTCGTACAGCCGCCGCTCCATTCTGTGTGCCGGCGCTTGGCGTTTGGGGGAGTGAGTGAGGCTTCTTGCCGCCGCATGCTATGGGGCACTCTCATCTGATTGCCGCTGCAATTGGTTGCCACCGGCCTCTTCGGTGTGCGCTGCTCAGTCGCTGCACAGAGCCTGTAAGCCGCTTGCTGCTCTGATATGTGAGGCAGCGTTGTTTGTATGAGGCATCGTGACAAGGGCTGCCGCCATCTTAGGCGTGTGGGATGTTGTTGCATTCTCCCACCTGCGTCCATCCAGCCGGGACTGTGTGTATAATAACAGGCTTGTGATGGTGCTCTGATGGACCGTGATGACCTCCAATGGTCCAAAGGGGGGGGGGGGGTCTGCGCCTGCAGGACTTCGGGACTTGATGACCGGCCGTGTCCTCCGCCCCGCATAAACTGCTAGGCCACAAGTTGGACCTGCCTCGGCTAGTGCGTATGGAGAGTCCATAGTGCCCCAGTCTGGTTCAACCGGGGGTTCCGTGAAGTGGGTACATGTGTAGCCCGGTTAGTATGGCTGAATTGCGACCATGATGGCTTAAAATCTGCCATTTGGCAGGAGCTCTGGTTTCTTGCGACTTCTCCGCATGGCGGTCAGGCTCCGCCCCTAAATGTTGATTTTATTCACAGATCAAGCAAGAAGTGAGCAAGATATATTTAATAAATATATAATATAAAAATATATCATTTTTTACTCCTCCTTCTGTTTTTCTCTCTACTGGTTATTTTTTTCTCACTTGACCTGTGAACCAAATGTGAAAATGCTCCTATCATTGTAGTGCAAAATATACCGATAATATTACACAATTGGCCCATTTCCCTGCCTTTTTGGGTTCTTCTCTTGATTTGATTCCCAAATTGAAATTTGGCTGAGCCAAACATCCAGACGAAATGCAGGTGCCCCGAAAATGTTCTACCTTTATAAAAAATTATTTGGCAGAACCAAATGTTCTCACAATTTTAGAAAGCATTGACTGGCTGCAGTATCAATCTTCACTACACAGTACTTAAAAAATGCAGCTGATGCTTAATGATAAAATTAGAATAGTACCTCTATGGACTGTTTAAAAATGACGTCTATAAACAGATATATTTTCTTTTGTATGCTTTCACCCTTTGGAGAGCTGTTGGGGAGGGTAAAAGTGATTAATTATTATGTGAGATCCATAATATTTCAATGCTAAAAAATGTTTCTGAGATGGAAGCAGCAGGATTTGGCGATCAACTGAACACAAGGAGTGACGAGTCAAATAGAACACCTAGGCAGTGAGTCTGTAAGGCCTGTATGGTAGTACCATTGACTTGGAGGGAGGGAGACATGGGAGTAGCAGAACATGAGGGAGAAAAGACCAGGATTTCTGTTTTGGACAGGTTAAGTTTAAGAAAGTGAACAGCCATCCAGTTGGAGATTGCAGAGAGGCAGTCAGAGACACGAATCAAGAGGGGCGGCGAGAGATCAGGAGAGGACAAATAGGTTTGCATGTCATCCACATAAAAATGACATTGGAAGCAAAAGAAGCTGATGAGTTTACCAAGGGAGGCAGTAAAGATCAGAGGGGAGAAAGCACAGTAGGCCATACTTCAATTGGTTACTTGGCATCTACAAAGGATTGGCCACCAAGGTTGAAATAAATGCTCTGATTAAGTGCCTGGTTAAAAAGGGATCATTACCTCTTTAGCATACTTCAGGGGATTTTGTTGAATTGCCCAAGGGCAAAGTCCAACACCACTCTGGCTAATTGCTCGCTTGATCAGTCCAACATTGTAAGGGGTCAGAGTCTGCAAAGAAAAGGAAAAAAACAAACAAACAAACAAACAAAAACACGATGAGCTCAAGAATCAAATATCAAGAACACATATGTTTAAAATGTAAATTTAGATCTACCGAAACATCTCTACGTGTCATACATGATATCTCAATTGTACAGAATCTGCAAGCACTTTATATACAGACATATAAGAATGAGTTTTTCAAATTGATCAAAGAGTGCATGTTTACAAGAAACTCTGAAACATCATTGGCCAGTTGCCACATAAAAATAACACCAAACAGCACCACTTTATCTGGATTGGATGATCATACGCTCATGTGATGTTACACGTACCCTTCATTGTCCAGAATAGTTTTACTGAGGATACTCATTATGAGAGGTGTAGAAAGGTAGTGACCACCTAGAAAAATAGCAGCCCAAAAAATGGATACTACTCCACAATTAACAAAGGTTCTTGGTATGTCCATAGGTACAAACAGACAAACAGACAACCACGTAGAATAACTAAAGCAAATAATAGCCCTGTTCTGATCTATATATTCTGTACTGAACACTGGTGAAACCTCACTTGGAGTATTGCACGCAGTACTGGAGACCGTATCCCCAGAAGGATATTGATACTTTGGAGAGAGTTCAGAGAAGGGCTACTAAACTGGTTCATGGATTGCAGGATAAAACTTACCAGGAAAGGTTAAAGGATCTTAACATGTATAGCATGGAGGAAAGACGAGACAGGGAGGATACGATAGAAACACTTAAATACATAAAGGGAATCAACACAGTAAAGGAGGAGACCATATTTAAAAGAAGAAAAACTACCACAACACGAGGACATAGTCTTAAATTAGAGGGGCAAAAGTTTAGAAATAATTTCAGGAAGTATTACTTTACTAAGAGGATAGTGGACACATGGAAAAGCCTTCCAGCTGAAGTGGTAGAGGTTAACACAGTGAGAGATATAAGCATGCTCGGGATAGGCATAAGGCTATCCTAGACTTAAGATAAGGCCAGGGACTAATTAAAAGTATTTAGAAAATTAGGCAGACTAGATAGGCCAAATGGTACTTATCTGTCATCTCATTCTATGTTTCTATGTTTACTGAATCCAGCCCTGTTGCCAACTGGGTTCTGTACCTGAAGAGACACACTGGCACCTCCAGCTGATTCTCCGAATATGGTAATATTGCTGGAGTCACCTCCAAAGGCAGCAATATTCCTTTTTACCCAAGCAATAGCCATATGTTGATCCCACAGTGCATAGTTACCTGTGTTCAAGAAGGAAAAAAATAATTAGGGATGTTGAAACAACACTGACATTTGAAATGTTTTAAAGTTTTGCTGTGTGCCATTATTCTGGCCATCAATGAAATGGTTTCATCTTGTTTGGGATAATATAAAAGGAGTTCTAAGTGTTAACGCAAAGCTCAGCGCCATCTTTGATTAATCTATGAACAGATTAAGATGCTCCCCAGAAAGATGTCGGTACAGAACCTGATGGAATTGGGTCTTACCAGGCATATTTGAATCTCCAGTGCTGAGAAAACCTAAAGGTCCGACACGGTAGTTAAAGGTTACAACAATGACGTTGCCACGAAGAGCAACTTCCTCTCCATCATACAGATAATTGTCCAAGAAGTTGGCCCCTTGACCTCCACCAAGAAGGAAGCCTCCACCGTAGATCCAGACCATTACTGGTAGTTTTGAAGAGACTGAGAAAAAGAGAAGTTAATTACAAATAATAATAGGAAAGGCTGAATTCACTACTGTAAAGAAACTGACCAGTCCAACCCACACTGCAATTCAATCATAAGAGGTTAAATGTGATGCTTTGCCCAACATTCTAATTTTACAGTCCAACCAAGTGTTAGGCATTAGGCAACAAAGAGAACAAAAAGCTGGACCGATGGAAATGATGGGTGGCTAACCAGCACAATAAATCCAATGTTGTGATCTATGAACTTGAAGGTCCTAAAATTTGCATGGCACACACAGATTTTCTAAATATGATAGAACTAGTTCTGTACGCCTTTTCTTTTCGATAATTTTGCTCTACAATTTGCAATTATTTGGTCAATTTCCAGCTTAATGACTAACTTCAAAAGACTTTTCTTCCAAAAATATATGTCGGGATAGGTATGAGTAATATTCTATTCAGTATTAAGAAGTTACTTGGTTTAATACATTTTTCCATAGTTGCATCAGTATAATGAATGTGAAAACATGTAGAGAATTTGAGTAGATGAGCAATTCTATTTTTAAATATTCTCACATTTTAGTACATAATTTATGTGTCATCATAGCAACTGACCTGCTGAGCGGGACTGGGGAACCCAAATGTTCAAATACAGGCAGTCCAGTTCTCCACGAACGCCAGTTTGGGTTAAGTCAGATTGCAAACATCTTGGCTTGTAGTCAGTGGTCTTTAAGGTACCTAAAGAGGTAGAACATGAACCAGTTGTTGAATTAAGAAAGCTTACTGTGATATATAAAAGATACATTTATCTTACAAAAAAATATTTGAAATGATTATATATACACTGAAAAAAATTATAAACGTAACACTTTTGTTTTTGCCCCCATTTTTCATGAGCTGAACTCAAAGATCTAAGACACAAAAGGCCTATTACTCTCAAATATTGTTCACAAATCTGTCTAAATATGTGTTAGTGAGCACTTCTCCTTTGCCGAGATAATCCATCCACCCCATCTCAGCATATCAAGATGCTGATTAGACAGCCTTAGTCTGGCCACAATAAAAGGCTACTCTAAAATGTGCAGTTGCATCACACAGCACAATGCCACAGATGTCGCAAGTTTTGAGGGAGTATGCAAATGTCCACCAGAGCTGTTGCCCATGAATTGAATGTTAATTTCTCTACCATAAGCCATCTCCAAAGGCATTTCAGAGACTTTGGCAGTACATCCAACTGACCTCACAACCGCAGACCACGTGTAACCACACAAGCCCAGGACCTCTACATCCAGCATCTTCACCTCCAATATCGTCTGAGGCCAGCCACCCGGACAGCTGCTGCAACAATCGATTTGCATAACTAAAGAATTTCTGCACAAACTGTCAGAAACCATCTCAGGGAAGCTCATCTGCATGCTCGTCGTCCTCATCAGGGTCTCGACCTGACTGCAGTTCGTCGTAGTAACCGACTTGAGTGGGCAAGTGCTCACATTCAATGGTGTCTGACACTTTGGGGAGGTGTTCTCTTCACGGATCAATCACGGGTTTCACTGTACAGGACAGATGGCAGACAGCGTGTATGGTGTCGTGTGGGTGAGCGGTTTGCTGATGTCAACATTGTGGATCGTGTGGCCCCTGTTGGGGGTGGGACTATAGTATGGGCAGGCGTATGTTATGGACAACGAACACAGGTGCATTTTATTGATGGCATTTTGAATGCACAGAGATACCATGAAGAGATCCTGAGGCCCATTGTTGTGCCATTTATCCACGACCATCACCTCATGTTGCAGCATGATAATGCACGGCCCCATGTTGCAAGGATCTGTAAACAATTCCTGGAAGCTGAAAACATCCCAGTTCTTGCATGGCCAGCATACTCACCGGACATATCACCCATTGAGCATGTTTGGGATGCTCTGGATCGGCATATATGACAGCGTGTTCCAAGTCCTGCCAATGTCCAGCAACTTCGCACAACCATTGAAGAGGAGTGGACCAACATTCCACAGGTCACAATCAACAACCTGATCAACTCTATGCGAAGGAGATGTGTTGCACTACGTGAGGCAAATGGTGGTCACACCAGATACTGACTGGTTTTCGGACCCCCCGGAGCACCCCAATACAGTAAAACTGCACATTTTAGAGTGGTCTGTTATTGTAGCCAGCCTAAGGCACACCTTTGCAATATTGTTACTTGTTTCATTTCTGTGTGCGGGAGTTTTGCAACAAATTCTGCAGATCTCTACAATCAGAACCTGGCAGAAAACAAACACATTTATTATACCGGATTTACTCGAATCTAATGTGCACCTCAATTTTTGAAAAATGTTTTTGCTGGCGAATGTAATGAGCATTTATACGCAAGATGCTACTATACAACATTGTGCTACAATGAAAATGTCTATTGCCATATACCATAGTAACATTGATTGACTCAATTCTTACTTAAGCCCTGTTTCAGGAATGAAATTTGCCTGTGTGAATGCGCCGGAATGAAATTCGCCTTTGTGAATTCGCCTGTATGAATTTGTCTGTGTGAAATCACATGTGTGAATTCACCTGTTTGAATTCACCAGTTTTAATTTGCTTGTGTGAATTCGCCTGTGTGAATTTTGAATTTTGAAACTAATGTAATGTGCCATCAAATCTAATGCGCATTCAAATTTTGGAAACTTAATTTTCAAAAAAAGGTGCGCATTAGATTCGAGTAAATACAGTATATACAGATACAATGACAGTTGAGGACTCTGCTCATGAGCTTACAATCTATTATAGTGGTGATATCAGAACATATGCTTCTCTTCTTGCCTAGATTTCTCTCTTTTCCAAAGGAGGAAACAAGGTTGAAGGTCTGGGTCCTCACATGGGCCATCTGTACAATGAGTGAGTGACATTGTCTATAAAAGGGCAGAATCATCTAGGAAAGGAATCTGGCATCTGCTGTTTTGGGAGACCCTTGACCGGTGTATAGTCGCCATAAGGGCAGTCGGAACCATGGACAAAACCCCCCACATACCTATCCCAATAATACGCTGACACTAGGGTATATGGGAAAAATTGTCCACAGCTTTATTAAACAAATATAATAATATAACGATAATAATGCTTAATAATAACAATCATAATAATGATAGCAATAAATTAACATATAAATTAACATATAAACATGGGTCATTGCCCCACCTTCCGCCCCTCGCATCCGTATCCTTCTTTTTAATAAAGGGCAATGACCCCAACATACTTAACACATATATATATAACAATTTTCAACCTACTCCAACCTGAACCAATTAAGTGCCAACCATAAGAAACCACAGCAAGAGTATACCTGGATACCCCTACCCCACCAGGTTCTGAGCCACCTCCATGACTTGAAACCTACCAACCACCAGTGACCACAATACTCCATTTTCCTCACGTTCCTCATAGGGAGCCTATGTCCTCTCTCTCAGCTCCCTATCCCGCCACAAGCTCAGACCCCTTAAGCTGTCTGAGCTTCGCCACCCCGGAGAAAAAGTGCCCTCTGCATCCCCTCCTGCAAACCCAAGTTCAGCAGGTCCCAACCCACAGCCGAAAGATGAACGCCATCCGGGTGGTAGTACCCTGGCAACCCACCTTCCAATTCCCCATGTCTCACCACTACTCCCCCTAATTTCCTTATGAAGCTCGCCATTAAGCTGTTAACCTTACCCCTGCATCTGTCAATGGTCACTGGGTCCCGCGCGTGCCGCCATCGCCGCCTAGGGACCATTTCTGACCAGACCAGCATCACCCCAGGAAGCCGATCGACCAGCTTATTGAGGTCTTGCTTCATCCATTTGACTAACCTCCGCTGCGGTATGAGACCCAGGTTGTTGCCGCCTGCATGAAGGACCAGCATATCCGGCCTCCCCCCACTTGCGACCAACCTAAATATCGCCCTGCAGACGTCCCCCCAGAAACATCCCCTATACCCCCACCAGTGCACCGCCAGTTGGTCCTTCGGAAAGCCCAGCTGCTGGCCTTGAGCTCGAGCTGCAGCCCTCCTTCCGGCCCAGAAAACGAAGGAATGTCCCACTATCCATGCGACCCGGCCTGGGGAAGAAGGAAAAACAGGATGAAAACACCCATTCCCCACCGAAGTCCCCCCATGGCCAGCCCTATTGATCCAATAAGCCCAATCGTACATACGTGCGGAACCGAACGGACTCCCATCTCCCAATCCTTTTAACCAACTTGTCCCCCAAGCCCAGGCGTGCGGCCTCCGTGGCCGCCCTTATACGGAAAGAATGCGTCCCGTAAATACCCGCACTCAGCCCCAACCGACCTAGGCCTGATCGGAAAACCTTGAAAAATTGGAAGCGAGAAAGCGAAGAGCCGTCCGCATGAACCAATAAAGACCCACCAATCGCCGGCCTCTGACCCAAGTACTGTGTCACCGCAGCCACGGGGCACAATACAGAGTCCGGCAGGGCACCTAGTGTCACATCCCGGCCTTTTCCCCCCACATCCGTCTTGGACCTGGCCAGGTGCACCACCAGCTTCCCCCCAAGTATGCGAACCCTGGATATCTGCAGCCCTCCTGCGGCTAACTGCGTAGCGCTCACCAACTCCCCAATTCTAAATGCCCCAAAGAATGCCAGGAGAAACGCTGCCCATAATACACAAATGGTCAAGGACACTCAGGGTCGGTTTATCACGATCACGGGTCAAGCAGGCACAAATAAATACGCTATCTCATCCATCTACGCCCCGAACACTCCAGACAAACAGTTCTGGGAATTACTGCAGACACACCTAGCCTTATTCCCATCCCATTATAAGATATTAGGAGGCGGCTTTAATGCCACCATGTCCCCCATGATTGACAGGTATCGCCCACGCACCAGCCAGCACCACCTGCCACCCACAACCAAAGCAGACAAACTACTCATGACAATCGCAATAGAACTCGCACTGCTAGATGCCTAGAGGATACACAATCCCACAACCCGGGACTACACGTTCTATTCCCACCCCACAACTCATACTCCCGGATAGATCTCTTCCTCATCACCCCCTCACTCCTGCCCATGGTAAAATCGATGACAATGGGCTCCATTTTGTTGTAAGACCACGCGGAGATCAGGATAGTATTATCGATCCCTAACATAGCCTGCACTTGGTCATGGTGCCTCAACTCCACACTGTTCCACAATCCACTCTTGAAAGTAACCATATATAAAGAAATAAACAAATACTTTACCCCCAATAAAACCACAGTCTCCTCTGACAGCATGTTATGGGCTGCACATAAAACCGTCCTGCGGGGGAACTTATTAGCATAGCATCCAATCATAAGAAAACTCAGTTGGCAGACAGGGATGCCCCCTTTCCCCAATCCTGTTTGCGCTATCTTCAGAACCCCTTCTACAAGACCTCAGACAAGATCCACGAATCAAGGGAATACAAATTAGAAAGGAAGAATATAAAGTAGTGGGCTATGCCGACGACCTACTTCTCACTCTTACAGACCCAACACAATCACTACCTCCATTGCTCCAAGTGCTCACCCTATACTCAGTAGTCTCAGGCTACAGGCTAAACTTAGACAAGACAGAAGCACTGCCGGTGCAGACACCGACAACCCTCTAAGCACACTATCCATTCCATTTTAACTCCTCCCACATTCACTACCTAGGAATAAACCTACCGGCAGATATAACCCAAACCTACTCCCTGAACTACACCCAACTGGTACAATATGCAAAGACAGACATGAAATCACGGGAAGGTCTTTCCATATCATGGCTGGGTAGGCTAGTCTTGATAAAAATGAACATACTTACCAGGTTCCTCTACCTATTTCAGACGCTGCCTATCCCTCTATCCACAAAATATTTCAAAAGTCTACAAACCCACATAGACCAATTCATATGGGCACCTAAAAGAGCCAGGATAGGAAGGGGCGTGATTTATCTCCCTACAAGGGCAGGAGGCCTGGGCTTACCACACATGCAACAATATTTTCACGCGGCACACTAGCCCAAATACAAAACTCACATGCCCCAGCAGGACTCAAGAGATGGGTAGATTTGAAACACGACTTGTTCGTTAGGGACTTCCCCTCCCTGTATATCTGGCTGCCAAAACAAGCTAGGCCTAAACTCCCACAGACAACCCCGGCCCTCACAACTTCCATTGCAATCTGGAACAAACTCGCACTCAAAACGAACCCACCCCCCCTAACCCCGAACACTTGCACCTGCATGACTTCACACATTACGAAGACAATGACCAAACCAGAATGTATCAGTTTTACAGATACCACCTGTTACGACACTCACCGCCAGGGGAATGAAGCCGCCGTTTAGTCGATAATCCCCTTTCTCCAGAAATGCAATTTCAGTCCAACCGATCATAAAACTCCCGAACGGAGCATACGAATGCGGTAACTCCCGATCAGCAATCCATCCGAAATCCTTCCACAGCTAGAAATAAACGAAAACGCTGTCCCAATAGTAAATCCCTCCACAAACGAGACAAAGCTCCGTCTTGAAGGTCAAGCAGTAATGTGTTTAATGGGGGCTACCTGCCCGGTATTTATGCAGGTCTCCACAAGGTAGACACTCCCCTAGGGGACCTTGTGGAAGACTGTAAAATATATTATACAGTAGCCAATCGCAGTGGCTATAACATAAGCCCTTCCCATTTTACCCATAAGTCATTCTTTCCTATCCCGGAGATAATTAGGGAGAAACCTAATTAACTCCGAGGATAGGGACCATCGCCATTTTAAAATCAAATACGAAAAATGCAATAAAATACATAAAATCAGAAGTACCGAATGTATAGTGTTCGTGCAACGTATCCCCAGATAGCCTGGATCTGAGGGCATATTCCTACCGAATAGCGCTCAGGTCCGATGTACACAGTCCAATCGCCATGGAGTCAAAGTCTCTCATAAGTCCTTCGGTATACGAATGACTCCATGGGACGGCTATCTGGGTAAGTCCATACGAATGAGAGAAACTCCCGAACTGACCGGTGTTCGTACGCCTCCAAGAGAATAGAAGGGGGCGGCCGTCTCCAGCGGTGTTCGGTAGATAAAGAGTCCGTTTTTAGATCCATAGGTTTTGCACCGAACACCGCTGATTCGCCTCGTGTCCAAAATGGCCGCCGCCTCGTGTTCGGCATACGAACGACGACCACCCGTACGAATGGAATGGAGAGGTGTTTGCGGTTAACCACAACGTTCTAATTGTGGTCAAGGTGTTAATGAGCCGCACACTCCTCTCCTGGGTGGCCGATGGTTCGGTAGTTTCAATTGGTACTTAGGGAAACGTACGAACAAGAGCATACGGACAGGAAATCCACGAATCCAAGGCAAACAGACGAACCAGCAATACAGGTCTATGCAGCAGGGTTCGTCACACCACCAACTAATCCCATTTCCAGAATTGTTATGCAGTACACTATTCAACACCCACGACTACTTTCGATACCTACAAATTAGAAACTTCCTAGACAATACCACCTACAAACAAGCAGGACAAATAACACCCACGGCTGATCCACCTGATCATACTCTATCTTATGTCTCGACTTGGGAGAGGGACCTGGGTCCACCCGACGACCCTACAGTGTGTCGGGACATTTGGAAACCACGGCAACAGTTACTATCTGCGTCATCAATAAAGAACATGCTTATAAAACACTCATGAGATGGTACCTCACACCTCTCCGATTGAAGTAAATGGGAATGTCCACGGGTGATCACTGTTGGAAGGGATGTGGCCAAAAAGGCACATACTACCATTTATGGTGGGAATGCCAACGAATAACATCAATCTGGACGGAAATCAGTAACATAGCTTCCAAAATGTTACACACAAGCGTACGAAAAGACCCCTGGACATGGTTGCTGTCCAAACCCCTAAAAGACACACCCCGCGCACATAACAAGCTTATAGCAAAATTGGTGTTAGCCACCATAAGAGCAATAGCATCTCACTGGGGAGCGGCAACAGTCCCTACTATAGGAGACATTAAACGGAAAATAGAGGAAACCAGGAAAATGGATACCCTTTCTGCTATAATACACAATATGACTAAATACTGCAATAAAATATGGAACCCATGGCTATTCGAATTCCCAATCTCCACTTAGAGCCCGGGCACCGGAAAAGGTAGCGACGACAACACCACACGGAAACCTACCCATTCGCAATTTGACAACACACTCTCAGGTCACAACCTCAATACAGATAACTCTCCCATACACCCCCTCTGCCTCATCACCAGTAGACCCCCACCAAGACCTTCCCTGCCCAGGGATGAAGGAACACTGCCCAACCAAACTATAGGACAGACATGGGCATCTGGGACTATAGTGACAACGAGTCACAAAGCTCTACAGAGCACTCCCGGACAGAACCTCATCTAACACATTACCAGGACAGCAGAGGAATACACTGCCCACCATACCACCAGCCATGCACTTGCACACACCCCCAGAATGAAGAACTATGCACAAGATGACATAGAAGACCGGTTACCATGCTCCAACACCGCACACCAAGCAAAGACCTCTTGTACCAGGCGAATGGAAACGGCCACATCCATAAGGGGACGCTACGCTACCAAAACGGTCACCATTGATAGTTATACTCGGTGTGCACTATCCAAATTCAGAAAAACCAACCAGCACTGCCCTGTATCAGGGCAGCTCGCATTAATCCAACCCCACAATTCACACTACTGCATCAAATGCTATAAATGGTTACCTTGATGTGAATATCCTCTGTTTAATTATCCCACTTTATATGATCATTTGTTACCATTTTTCTTGTTATGGTGCACACACAGCAAATGTATGTACTCACCTCAAAAACAAAGAATTTAAAGAAAAAAAAAAAGAGCTGGACTAAGTCTATAGCAGGGGTAGGCAACCTTCTGCACTCAAGATGTTGTGGACTACATCTCGCTCAATGCTCCTACAGTCATAATGCAGGCAAAGCATTAAGGTAAATGCAGTCCACAATATCTGGAGTGCCAAAACTTGCATAACCACTGGTCTAGACCATCCTAAAGTAAACACAGGTTCTTTAGTAGGTATGGAATATGTGGATTTTTGTAGTCCGCTCTTTTACCTAGTTAATTAGGGTTGACCAAAGTGATGGCAACTATCTACCAAACATAGAACCTCTAGATCCTATATATTACTTATTAGCCTAGGCATGTGTATGAAAGCCTAGTTCATTAGCTGGCATAGTAAAGGTTCATCAGGTATAGACTTAAGGTGAAGAAAAAAAATAAAGATACTTAATAGAATAAGTGAGTTGTCATAAACCCAAATATAGTAGTGTTTTAAGCAGCCTTACTATTAGTAGGTGTTAAATTTGGCTGACAAAAAGAAGAAACAGAGATGTAGAATGGTGGTTGTTATGAGGAAAGTTGTGGTGTATTACCATATCTACCACAGAAGTAATATTCAAAACAGAGCCAAATCTTTTAATTTTCTGTATACAGGTAGAAACTAGCAATAATTTACCTGACCAGCCAGGATGGGGTCCTGCTTTTTCAAGAACATTTGGTGGAGCAGCAAAGGGAATCCCCTTGAAAATATCAATGTAATCTGGGGAAATAATGCCGATTTTTTTGCTTGTTCCCTCCACAAATCCCCCTTCAGTGTGGACAACTCCCAGCTGTAAATACAAGAGTTTACTATTACAAGATATTCCCATGCATAGTGTAACATTAGAACAGGTATATAGAAAGCAGGGCACGGTGATCTGTACATCTCTGATTTCTCTGACCAGTCGCCATTACTTGAGTTGGACATCTTCGAGGCTCCAGAGACGAATAGAAAAAAAAAAATCTAACCTTATAGAGATATATTTATTACAACAGAAGTGAAGCCAGATCATCTATCCATTCTGTGGTTATCACTTTTATCTTACACGGTCACAGCAATTTTAGTCTACCATGGTAACACTTTCAAGCGGTAGGAGCTGAGTCCTGAACTCTGGTGTCATTGTGATTGTGCTGTGAGTGATCAAAGATCTCCCTTACTGGCTCACTCATACTTCGGGAGGGAGTTAGGACCCAGGAGGCTATGTGTTCATCCCAGGAGGAGGGCAATGCTCCGACACGATATGCTCTGCTCATGGGAGAAGTAAAGGCAACCTGCAACCGGAGGACATATAGCTTTAATTTATTTATAACATTTACACTGCATCTCCTCTCACACACACACACACACACACACACACACACAGACTGCACCCCCACATGCTGTACCCCCACACACACACTGCATCCCACACACACTGCACCCCTTTAACACACACACTGCACCCCTCACAGAAAAACAATGCACATTTCACTGCAGTCTGTGTATGTGTGTGTGTATGTGTATGTGTGTTCAGCAGTCTGTGTGTTTGTTTTCTGCAGTCTATGTGTGTGTACTCAGCGGATTGTGTGTGTATTCAATGGTCTGTCCGCGTGAGTATTCAGCAGTCTGTATTTACTCAGCCATCTGTCTGTGTGTGTGTGTGTGTACTCAGCAGTTTGTGTGTGTACTCAACGGTTTGTGTGTGTGTGTATTCAGCAATCTGTGTGTGTGTACTCAGTGGTTTGTACGTGTGTATTCAACGTTTTGTGTGCGAGTATTCAGCAGTCTGTATTTACTCAGCCGTCTTCAGCAGTTTGTGTGTATGTATTGTATGTATGTATTGCATTTGTTGGAGGTACCAATAAATATAATCACCATTTTATCAATTTTATCAAGTGGTTGTATAGGCAGGGCCTGAGTGCACTGTTTTGCCCGAAGACCTACAATGCTGTTAATACGGCCCTGTTGTAAGGCATGCCCAATGCACATTTCCAGCATTTCTAAGGATAGGACACTGATTGGTTAGATCAGTGTCCTCCTGGGGTGGGCGTGGAGAGCATAAGAAGAAAAAGCAGGTAAATATTAAAAAACAAATCACATTTACCTGTTTTTAATAGCTGGCAGAGTGAGGCAACAGTCTAATTTAAAGCTATCCTTTAATACCGATTATAGGGACATACTGGATTTCACCCGAAGTCTCTCGGTTTGGAAACTCAAACTAATCACCAGTTTTTCATCTAGATTTGGGAGGGAAGATTAAGCCATATGCAATGCCCACACTGCACTATAAATAGTTCTCCTTCCTTTGGGCAACTTCTCACATTTAAACATTCTGGTTAAAGAGACACTATAGTCACCCAGACCACTTCAGCTCAATGAAGTGGTCTGGGTGCCAGGTCCCTCAGGTTTTAACCCTTCAGATGCAAACATAGCAGCTTCAGAGAAACTGCTATGTTTACATTTGGGGTTAATCTAGCCTCTATGGCTGTCTTCCGGACAGCCACTAGAGGCGCATCTGTGACGCTGGATGCGAATTTCGCATCCATCACGAAGAGCGTCCATAGGAAAGCATTGAGAAATTCTGCTCCACTGACGTCGGACAGGGGAGCTGACGTCGGACGGGGAGGAGAGGTCACCAGCGCAGAGGGAGCCCGGCGCTGGAATAAGGTAAGCTGCTGAATGGGGTTTTAACCCCTTCAGCGCCATGGGAGGGGGACCCTGAGGGCACTATAGTGTCAGGAAAACCGCTTTGTTTTCCTGACACTATAGTGATCCTTTAACTTCTCACTAAAGGGTGAATTGCTGAGAATTTAGTGTAAATTGAGTTTAAGCTTCAGTTTTGTTTGTCTAAAACTGCCAAACTGGATACATTTTTTAAATCAACTATGTTTTTACTTCACTGTTTTTTTTTTTTAATGTATTCTTTTTATTGTTGAGTTCAGAAATCTAGGGTACAGAAAGGAAAAAAGGGGGAAAGGGTTGAACATCAGTCATTTGCTTCAGTAACATTAATGTGGACTACATCACTTTTGAGGTTTGTTTGTATTGCCTTCGAGATACATATTAGGCTCACCCCATGTGTTTAAGTTGAGGTTTATTCTTGAGTGGAGGCATCACTCAGTTCGTTTCCAGAGTCATCCTGTTCTCTACCAGTCATCTGCAGTTGGTATGTCTTCGTGTACTAACGCTTGTGGATTCTATTGGTCTTATTGCGTCTTTTAGGTGTTTGTCGATTTGGGATGTCGTGAGGTCCTAATATGGTCAGCTGTGGGTTGTCATTCCGTGGTCCCTGTCAATACTAATTGTGTGTCGGAGTTTGCTAGCATTTTCTGCGCCTCTGCTGGGCAGGTGTCAGCTGTATTTGTAGGGGCCAATATCTTTGGTCTCATGAGCTTATTGCTGATTAAGTGTTACTTATGTCTTGCGTCACTTCGCTAATATTGCTTGCAGCGGGCGGCTGCCGGTATGTCTGGGGTGTCAGTAGAGTGTAATGCGTGTGGATGCCTGGTTTGGTTCTTCAGTGGTTCCCCCAGTGAGTGTTCTGTGTCTGAGATTAGTATTATCGTCCTTGTAACGGTTCTAGTTTATTGCGCATAAGGGGTGAATGTTGTCAGAGATGGGTGCCTACCCTAGGTCATTCAGTTTGGCTTCATGTCGTATGTCGGTGTGCGATGGGTCGTCTAACCAAGCGTCCAGCTATCTCGTCAGTTTGTCTTCCGGGGTATAGGGATTGTCTCGGCATGAGTTTGTCCCTACCTTCCTAGGCGTCTGGGTCGCTAGTGTTGTGAGTTCCATTAGTTTATGCAAAAGAAGTCTAATTTCAGTGGGCGTCGAGTTAGGAGTGTGTACTTCACTGTTTTTGTCCTAAAATTTGACATTCACTTAGAATTTCTGACAATCCACAAGTTGAGGAAGTCTAAAGTGAATAGTGAGACTATGTAGTTGCCACTGCCTCTTGCCCAAGATCACCACATTCCCAATAGGAGATTGTTTGTATGTGTATATTATATATATAAATAGAAAATATTTAAATTATGCCAATAACTACTACATAAGTTTGGTGAACAAATTCCTTGGATAAAACGGATTCCAAAATTTGGACCACAAGTATAAAGACTATTGTAGAGCAAAATGCTAACATGGAGCAATCAGCAATTCTCGCTGGTTTCCATGGAGATTACTCCATCCCTAGAACTTTGTGACCATAACTCCCTGCATAAAACCAGCCCATGGTGTCACGGCAGTGATAAGACACCCACAAACCTATTCGCTGCACTAGAAATCATCAGAAATTCATCAGAGCATTTCAAATGTTTTTGCAAAAATAACTAAAATTCCCAAACTCAGCAATATCTCTCGGCTCAGTTATTTTGACCTAACTTCCTAAAAATTCACTGGTGAATATCTAACAACTTCCAGTTTACTGTACAACGATGCCAGGAAATAGCAAATCTAGAATCTAATGGTTTAAACCCATTTGAACATGAAGATTTGGTCTTACCGTTGCAGTGTGTGCTGTAGCCAAGAGACAGGAGAACGCAAAGGTGAGAGTCACCCAGCGAGTCATAATGTCCTTCGTTCCTAGAGTCTTTTCCCAAATTTGGATTCGGAGATATGTACCTATATATATGTATCCTATCGTAAACACACCTGCAGCTAAATTCCCATGGATGACTCCCACTCAGTCATGGGTTAGATTAATGGCAATATACTAAGAGCGAGGCTTGGGCACTGCCAGGATATCTTGGCAGGAGGTTATGAGACTCTCTACAGCTGCCTGTACATGGTTTATCAAGTTCAAGGGCCACCTCGATCAGTTGCACGCTTAAAAAACAAAAGAAAAAAAACAAAACTTGCATAGGCAATAGTAAGAATTCAGATCAGGTACATTGTAACATAAAAGGCCTCATGAAGTTTAGCCTTCCACTGTACAAAGTAAAACAAGCAAGAAAAGACGTGAAAAATGTAACTTACAGAAAGAAGAGCAATTAAAGACAGGGACATGCACATAAAGATGCAGGATGCATCATACATCACATATTCAGATTCTCTTTAAATGCCCATTCGAACATGAATGAATGTGAAATTATAATAATCCATAAATTCTACATAATGATAGAATGCTGCTTGGGAGGTTTGGCCTGTGAGTCCGATGTTGCACTACACTCTCATACGTTACTGAAAACATTGCAGACCTTGCTTAACACTTTGGGGGAGGGTGACAGTCAAGGGGCTAACGTAGGCCGGGTTTGGGCAACCAGGGTGGGGGTCACCTCAGATGCGGGATCGGGAGCAGATTACGCTGCAGGGAGTGGGCCAGGAAGGCACTGTCGACGCATGTTGAGGGCGAGAGGTTGGAATTGGCTGGGGGCATCCTGGACACGGCAAGGCAGCATGAGAAGGTTTCTTTTGCAGTGCCATTGGAGGTGCATTTAAAACAGAAACTGAAGGAGAAATAGGGTGAGTATTGAGAAATATTCTCACTTCTTCCTTTGGAGGACTTTATTGACCTCAAGGAGGAGGACAAGTAGGATGAGAAGAAGGAAAAAGAGGAGAAGCGAAAGAGGTATTGTAAGATACCTAAATCTTTCGGCAATTGGCTGCGGGTATTTTGCGTGATCCCCAGTGTGCTTGGGGAAAAGTTGACGGGGCTGTGTTACATAGCTGAAAAGAGACTTGCGTCGATCAAGTTCAGCCTTCATCACATTTGTTTTTTGCGGTTGATCCAAAAGAAGGCAAAAAAACCAGTCTGAAGCACTTCCAATTTTGCAACAAGCTAGGAAAAAAAATCCTTCTTGACCCCAGAATGGCAGTCAGATTTATCCTTGGATCAAGCAGTTATTACCCTACATTGAAAGATTATATCCTTGAATATTCTGTTTTTGCAAGTATGCATCTAGTAGCTGTTTGAACAGCTGTACGACGTGTTACGATTCAGGGAACCCAACACGCTAACACACACACACAGAAAAGGTGCAGTACCGGACCTTAGAGTGGCCGGGCTAAGCACACAAAGAATAGTCAGGAGACAAGCCGAGTAAGGGGAACCAGACGACAGGATAACGAGAAACAAGCCGAGGTCAAAGGGTAGGAGAAAGTCACAAAGTCAGATTAACAAGCCAGAGAGTACATAACCAGAAAACACAAGTTCAGCAGCAATACTAGCAAGCAAAGACCACAACAGGGCAGGGAGGAACAGGAAAGGTAAGTATTTATACCAAAAGGTCAATTCTGATTGGATAATTTCCAATCAGAATTAACAATCACACGTGGGAGATATCTAAACCTCCCACTGTGATTGAGGCACTGTGCCTTTAACGCCGGATCAGGTGACTGACCCCGGCGTGTGATATATTGGGCGGTCTCCCAGCGTGCAGCGTCATGCATGCTGCCGCTGGGGGACGTGGAGGAAGTCGCGGGCGGCATCCGAGGCCGGAAGGATGCCGCTCGCCGAAGCCACGAGGAGGAGGGGACCGCGGAGGGGGCCGCAGCCGCCCGCGGGAACCCGACAGTATGGACTCTGATAAAACCACTTCTTCAGGCAGAGAATTCCAGTCCTTATTGTTTTTACAGTAAAAAAAACTTTCCTTTGCCTTAGAAGATATCTTCTTTCTTCCAGTCTAAACGCATGACCTCGTGTCCTATGTAAAGTCCGGTTTGTGAATAGATTTCCACACAATGGTTTGTATTGGCCCCGAATATATTTGTATAATGTTATCATATCCCCTCTCAGGCGACGTTTTTCTAAACTAAATAGGTTTAAAATTGTTAACCTTTCTTCATAGCTGATGTGTTCCATTCCTTTTATTAATTTTGTAGCCTGGCACTTTTTCTAGTGCCATAATATCCTTCTTTAGAACAGGTGCCCAAAATTGCACAGCATATTTAATATGTGGTCTTACCAGTGATTTATAAAAAGGCACAATTATATTCTCGTCTCGAGAATGAATGCCCTTTTTCATGCATGACAATACCTTACTGGCCTTGGCCACTGCTGATTGACATTGCACATTGTTGCATATTGTTTGTTGTCTAAAACAATTCCCAAGTCCTTTCCGTGTGTTGTCATCCCTAATTCGCTTCCATTAGGGGTATACGTTGCTTGAGTATTCTTTACGCAGAAGTGCATAACTTTGCATTTTTCAACATTACATTTCATCTGCCATTTGAGTAACCAGTCCCCCAGTCTATCTAAATCCCTCTGCAGCAAAGTAATATCTTGCTCACATTGTATTATTTTACAGAGTTTTGTGTCATCTGCAAACACTGAAACATGACTTTCAATGATTTCTTCAAGATCATTTATAAACATGTTAAATAGAAAGGGTCCCAGAGAAGACCCCTGAGGGACACCACTTGCCACCTCTGTCCAGCTTGAAAAATTACCATTAATGACAACTCTTTGTACTCTGTTTTTAAGCCAATGTTCTACCCAAGAACAAGCATTTTCATCTAGACTGATTTCCTTGAGTTTGAACAATAATCTATTGTGTGGAACTGTATCAAATGCCTTGGCAAAATCCAAATAGATCACATCCACTGCAACACCATGATCTATACTTATACTTACTTCTTCGTGGAACGCAATCAAGTTAGTCTGACATGACCTGTGCTTCATAAAACCATGCTGATTTTTGCTGATAACCACGTTCTTCTCAAGGAATTCTTGAATATTATACCTTAATAACCTTTCAAATATTTTCCCAGCCACAGAAGTTAAGCTCACAGGTCTATGATTTCCATGCAAGGATTTTGAACCCTTTTTGAATATAGGAACCACATCTGCCTTCCTCCAATCCTCTGGAACACTTCCTGAAAGAAAAGAATCTTGAAAGATTAAAAACAGAGGTTCACTTATTTCTACACTAGGTTCCTTAAGTATTCGTGGATGGATACCGTCAGGCCCTGGAGCTTTGTTTATATTAACTTTCTTTAGTTGCTGCAGCACCTAGTCTTGAGTTAACCAATTACAATTATTCTGCAAGTTTTTAGTAGCAATCATTTGCACATCTACTGCCATGGGTTCTTCCTTAATATATACGGAGGAGAAATAGTTATTTAAAATTCCTGCCTTTTCCTTGTCTTCATTAGCTAACACCCCTGTTTCAGTTTTTAGTGGACCTATACTTTTATGTTTTTTTTTTTTTTTAGAATTTATGTACTTAAAAAATGCTTTGGGATTGTTTTTTCTCTCTTTAGCTATCATTTTTTCATTTTGAAATTTAGCAAATCTAATCGCCTATTTGCATGCATTATTGGCTTCCTTATATCTTTTATAAGATGCATCTGATTTGTCCGATTTAAATGCTACGGCTCACGGCGAATCCGAGTATGAGGTGGGACCAGATGGACCTGCCTCTGTGGATGAAGCTGATGATGGCGCAGAAGGCGCCACCCTTTCAGCAAGTGGCTGGTGCAAGGGTGCAGTCCGCATCATTGTCCGCCTTTCAAAAGGGCTTATGCTGGCTCTTCAATGAAGGTTAGTGCAGGTGGGGGTCGGCATGTTGTTTCAAGCATGAGTGCTCAGGTTGTGGGGGTGCCCATGGCCTTAACAGGTGTTTTAATTGAGGGAAGGCTTCCTCTACTGGGGTGCACCCACTGCCGCAGGGCTGAACCCCAATGAGCTTAGACACGATGATGCCATGGCTAAAGCGCTACGGTAAAAGGGATGATGTGAAGCTGTTGCGGTGGGTTTTGAGTCGGCTTTCTTCATTCCCTTCCAGGACAGTAGTGGTTCGCGAGGTTGTGACGAAATCAACTTCGCCCCTGGTTTTTGGAGAGAATTAATGGCCAGCCTTTTACCCTGTGACTACGGCCCCTTTAATTTACTTTGGCTGAGAGACTCTAATTGTGCCTATTGGGACTTTAAACATTGTTTTTTTTCATTCCCGAACAGTCGAAGTGGCCGCCATTCGAAATTCGAACACGTGGTGGTGGCCATCTTGTTCGCATGGGCTAAAACCAAATAGACTTCAGGGGGACTTAGCCGCGAATGCCCTCGAACTATTTACGGCATATGTTATATTTTGGGGATATGTTATGTTTTGGGGTACTCTTGGGACTTTAAAAATATGTCTTTTTTCTGCCAGTGGATAATTAAGTTAATGCCTTAACTACCTTAATTATATCACAGGCAGAGGGGAGGGATTGTTTACTGTATGTGGGAGTGTCGTACTGTTAATTACTGTTTTGATTGGTTTGTACATCTTGTAATTTGGTGCTCCATCAGGTCCAGGGGTGTTCCCCTGGCCTGAAAAATTGTATAAAAATCCAGCCTGTGCCATTAAACTGTCAGACCTTCTTACCCTCAACTCGCAGCCTCGTCTCGTGTTGTAGGGAAGTGCTATAATCACATTGGGGATTGCTATACTCTGTATACTCCCCTGGGTTCTAATCACTAGTTCTTCTAAGAGTTGTTCCTGCTTCGCTCTCTAAAGGAAGAGAGGTTCACCCACTGGAGCCTGGAGCCTTGTCGTAGGTCCAGGGTGGGTAGAAGACGGCCAGACCCTAACCAAGCTCTGGCAGTTTGTGGGGTATGCAGTGCTTATGGTGTCTGGTGCGGTACTGATGGTCCTTGGTAAGCACTAGGAGCATCTATTGACAGAGGGTCCGTCACAGGGGTTTTCGTAATTAGCGATTGGTATCAGAATTTCGGGAGGTGGTGCGGGACAAGCTGGGCAAGGAGGTGCAGTTGGGCAGGATGGTGTCAGGATTACAGAATGATCCAGCACGTAGAATTGTGTAACACAGAGGACTGATAGGTAACGTATACCGGACCTTAGAATGGCCGGACTAACGTACCAAGGAATAGTCAGGAATAGCCGAGGTCAAGGGATACAGAAAGAGACACAACGATAAGGAAAAGCCAGGAGTCAGGGATGCCAGAAAACAGGGAAGTCAAAAACAATGCCAAAGTCAAATAACCAGAATAACCAAAATCAATAACGCGCTCTCGGACAAACACAAGGGAAACCACGACAGGGCACTGAGCAGGATGAGAACTGGGCCTAAATACCCCTCCTCTAGATCTGATAGGCTGTAACGGGCCTTTAACCCCAAATGAAGTTATTCATCCGCTTATAAAAATTTGGTTAATGGCATTTACTGTCCAAACATGAAAAGTTGTGCCGAGCAGTCCCAAATCCACAGAAGGGTTAATGCTGAGCAGCAATTATGCAAATTTTATGCAAAACCTAGAATCAATTATGGAGGAGACCTGATACTCTTCCTGTCCAGAAACAACTAAGGGAGGAGGAGGGACACTTGAAACAGTATATTTATTGCAAACAAGTGGTTTGAGCAAGGACACATGAAACGTATTAGGAATTTTCAAGGAGGCCAGAAGGGCCAGAGAGTACGCAACAGGATTGATCCTACGAAGGACACGAAAAGGTCCAAGGAACCTAGGAGCAAATTTCATGCTAGGGACTTTGAGCCTGATGTTACGAGAAGATAACCAAACCCTCTCACCCACTTGGTAAACAGGGTTGGCACCTCAACGTGTATCAGCATAATACTTGAAATGGTCAGCAGCAGTACCCAGAGCTGATTGAACTTTAACCCAGGTATCACGGATGGAAGCCAGACGGTCATCCAAAGCAGGAATAGACGTATCAGAAAAAACAGCGGGTAGGACAGTAGGATGCCGGCCATTATTAACAAAAAATTGACTATGCCCAGAGGAATCATGGTCAGCATTGTTCCTAGCAAACTCGGCCCATGGTAATAATTCGGACCAATTGTCTTGAGTGCTATTAACAAAACAACGCAAGTATAACTCCAAAGACTGGTTAGCCCTCTCAGCTGTACCGTTAGTCTGGGGGTGGTAAGAGGATGAAAAAGACAATTCAATCCCCAATTGCTTATTAAAAGCCCTCCAAAACCGGGATACAAACTGAGAACCTCTATCAGATGCAATATTGTGAGGAATGCCATGCAGACGGACAGGGAAGGGCTGGCAGCCTTAGGCCTGGGGGGCAAAACCAGTCAAGTGGCCCATTGCACCACCAAATCAGTTCACCATCCATGCCCACCTTTTCCTGGTTTTATAACATATATTGATGTTATGCTAATCAGTAGCTCTTTGCCATACCCGCTCCTTCACGGCTCTGACTTTCAATGTTGTCAGAGCGCAGGTTGAGAATATCTGAGCCTGTGCTCTGACTGACTAACTGAGCGCCGGAACCACGAGGGAGAGGATATGTTCTGACTGCACCTACTGCTGGTGCACACCAGTGGACCACCAGCGAATCGTTTAAATTGAATATGCTGGTGTACCCAACTTGTGAGCTGTGTTGGCCGCCGGGCGCCTCTGTTGTCATGGCACCCTGCGTGACTGCACAGCGTGCACACCCCAACGGCTGGCCCTGCTGACACACACTGATGTTACTACTTAGAAATCCCTCAATATTAATACAGACATCAGTATAAACAACAATAAACAGTGGAAACAGAGCTGATCCCCCCAAATTTATAAAGATTTGCTTAGTGGATTTGTTAAAAGATTAAATCATGCCTCCTCCTCTCTCTCTCCCATGCGCTGCTCTGTAGGGTGGGAGGAAGTGAAGAGTAATCACACTCTCCCAGCACAGCGCCACCGGTGGCTGCATGGGGAACAGCTGTTTAATGTAATGCTTGCAGGACGGCCAGCTGCCGCAGAACCTCTTTGTTCCCGTCTCTGCAAAGGGCTCCAGGCACTGCTTGTTGTGAGTGTGAGCCACTGTAAATTAGGGGCAGAGGGCACTTGCACTGCGGTAAAGATGGGTCTGGGCAGGCGGAGAGTGCAGTGCAATCAGTGCACTCCCCTCCTGTGGGTCACCAGTAGTCTGGTGCACCTGCCCAGGATCAGAGCCGGTGCAAGGATTTTTGCTGCCGTAGACAAAATAAAAATTTGCCGCCCCCCCATGTGACATCACAATGCCCCACCTATATGATCTGCCGTATGAACTAACGCCAGTGCTGCACACAGTGTGTGTTTACATTAAAAAGCCTGCAGGGACCGGCTATAGACACCAGAACCACTTCATTAAGCTATAGTGTCCCTTTAATGTGAGGTAAATTATAGATTAGTGACACTAATAATATACTAGATTGCCTACTTACAACCAGATGAGGATGATGATGGGCTGCAGTTTGGCTCCACTGGTCTGGTGTAGAACAGGATCTCTGGAGGCTGTTTGCAACTGTGGTCACAAAATTTAATGTTCTGGGAGAATTGGAAGTAGCTCCATTTGGGGGGGGGGCCCTTACACAGGGTTGCATTGTGTGTGTGTGTGTGTGTGTGTGTAATGGATGCATTGTGTGTTTCTCTGTGTGTAAGGGAAGCATGTTGTGTTTCTGTGTGTGTAGGGATGCATTGTGTGTTTCTGTGTATGTATAGGGATGCATTGTGTGTGTGTGTATTGTGAAAGAGCTCCCTGTCTTGCCCCCTGTCCTATAGAGCTGTCCCTTCTGTCCCTTAGAGCTCTCCCCTGCCCCTTAGTGGTCTCTCCTCTACCCCACCCACCCTGTGCTCTCCTCACCCCCCCCCCGTGTTCTTCTTACCCCCCTCCTCCCTGTGTTCTTCTTACTTCCCCACCTCTTCTTCTTATCCCCTTTCTTCTTCTTACTCCCCCCTTCTTATTGCTCCCCCTTCTTCTTACTCCCCCTTCTTATTGCTCCTCCCCTTCTTCTTACTCCCCCCTTTCTTCTTCTTCTTACTCCCCCCTTTCTTCTTCTTCTTACTCCCCCCTTTCTTCTTCTTCTTACTCCCCCCTTTCTTCTTCTTCTTACTCCCCCCTTTCTTCTTCTTCTTACTCCCCCCTTTCTTCTTCTTCGTACTCCCCCCTTTCTTCTTCTTCGTACTCCCCCCTCCCACTCTTCTTACTCCCCCCTCTTCTTACTCCCCTCCCTCTTCTTACTCCCCCCTCCCTCTTCTTACTCCTCCCTCCCCCCTCCCCTCCCCTTCCCTGTAGCGTGGCCGAGCTGCTCTCCGGGTCCGCGGTGCCCGGCCGGAGTGATAGGAAGGTGCACACTCAGTGTGCACTTCCTGTCAGTCCGGCCGCTTACAGGAAACAGAAACTCCTGTTCCGCGCGGAGTTTCTGTTTCCTGTAACCGGCCGGACTGACAGGAAGTGCACACTGAGTGTGCACCTTCCTATCACTCCGGCCCGGCACCGCGGACCGGAGAGCAGCTCGGCCACGCTACAGGGAAGGGGAGGGAAGAAGCAGCTGCAGCCGCCTGAGGCTCTTTACAGAGCGCTCAGGCGGCTGCAGCATTTAAAGGGCCGGCAATTGCCTCCCTGCCCCCCGGCCCAGCCCGCCCCTGCAGACGGACAATCTCACGTATAAAGATCAGTACCAGGTCTTGAGATGACGGTAATTTCTTGAGAGGGATGAAGTGAGCCATTTTAGAAAAACGGTCCACAACCATGAGAATGGTGGTATAACTATTAGAACTAGGAAGTTCAACAATGAAGTCCATGGACAAGTGGGACCTCAGGAATAGGAAGAGGTTGTAACAAGCCACAAGGGAGTTTATGAGGCACTTTGGAAACTGCACTGTAACGGAGCTCCGTGTACCCCGACCGAGTACCCTCCGTTGATGGATGCTCCTAGCGCTCTCAGAGGACTCCAAGCACTGCAGACGACACCACAACCACCGCAGGCTCCACAACCGCCGTAGCTTAACTGGAGCCGCGCCGTCTTCCTTCCACCCTGGAATGAACCTTCAGCATTCAGGACCGTGTGGGGAAGATCTCTCCTCCTGGAGAGCGTATCCGGAACAAGCTCTTAAAAGAGCTAAGTGATTAAGAGCTCAGGGGAATATGCAGAGCATAGCAATCCCCAGTGTGATATAGCAGTTCCCTCCAATAACGAGACAAGGCTACGTATTGAGGGTCAGAAGAGGTCTCTGGACTGGAACACCCAGCCTGCTTTTTATTAGGATAAGGTACACACAGGACACTCCCAGGGGGAGGATGAAATTAACCAATAACAGCATAGTACAGCCCACAGGTTCCCTCCCCTCAGATAAACAGTTAAACCAATTATTACATACAATAAAAATACAGTTTTCACATACACACTGTAACTTTAAAACAATACATTCAATTTCAATAAAATTGCATATTCAGACTCAGCATACATCAAACATAAACACTTCCAAAAATCAGCCAAATCCCTCCAGTGGATCAAAAGTTAGCTGGAAGTCCTTTATGACCGACCGCAAGCACAATTTCCTGCCCAAAACAGTTCCATAGATTTGGGCTGTGCGGCCGGTCAATTTCATGCCGAAAAACGACTAAGTCCCATTTCGAATGGGACTTAGTCTCTGGAGCTGCAAGTTCCGTATGGGAGAAGGTAAGGGTCAGCGGTGTTCGGCAAAATGTGTAGCCGATTTTAGTTCCACAGAATCTTTAGCATACACCGCTGACCGCATTCGAATGACTAAAATGGCCGCCACCACGTGTTCGGCTGCCGAATGGCGGCCACCCAGCGCTCTGCAATTAACCTGCAGTAACCTCACAGCCTGGGAGGTAAATTGCCTGCACACTTTAACTTCTGGGTGGTCCGCCTGTGTGGTACTTGGTTCAGTAAGCCCTATGTACTGAACCAAGTGGGAGAGAGCCAGGGGCAAGTTATTTTACAGGTCTGGGGACATAGTCTTAAAGGGGTATTGTTCAGCAAAGTCACAATATGTCCCCAGACGGTTCTTAAAGGGCCATACACACCCAATAAAAGTTAATACATTATCAAGGGCACAATCTTCCAGGGGCCATAGTCATGAGGAAGGAGGCTGGCAAATAGGCTTCTCCACAATCCAAGGAAGCAGGGCGATTTTCCATTTAAAGGGCCAGTTACAAATAGCGATTTGTAACACATCTCCCCTTTGGGGGGAAGACTAACCAGGCACCTGACCTTCTGTCGGTCAGTGCCTCCGTTAGTCGATCCACCAACCCACAATAACCAAATGCCAGAGTAGCCCACCCACAACAAACAGGTACAAGGGTGACCCACCCACAAGACACAATTACTGCACCTGGGTATTTTGCTGTGGTGATGTGGTAACATGCTGTGGGGACTTGCGGGAGGGCAGAGGCCAGCGGCACTCTGCCCAGCTGCCAGTTCTTCCGCTGGGGTAGCCTGCAGGACATCAGGCTCTGGATCAGGGACAAAGGTAGGGCAGAGGCCGACTGCACTCTGCCCAGATGCCAGCTCTTCTGCTGGGGTAGCCTGCAGGACATCAGGCTCTGGACCAGGGACAAAGGTAGGGCAGAGGCCGACTGCACTCTGCCCAGATGCCAGCTCTTCCACTGGGGTAGCCTGCAGGACATCAGGCTCTGGATCAGGGACAAAGGTAGGGCAGAGGCCGACTGCACTCTGCCCAGCTGCCAGCTCGTCTGCTGGGGTACTGAGACCATAGTCCGGCTCAGTAGCCAAGGGAACATGGGCGCCAGTAGGGGTTAACATCGCCTCTGTTAACCCTGGTGCCACGCTAGGAGTTAGCGGGGGAGGGGAATTTGTACTTACCCCCTCCTCCTGTTGTCCCGGTGAGAGCAGTTGGGGATCTGGACAGGTTGTCCAGCATCCCTGTAGGTCAGGCACAGAGACCACGGTCCCATCTGCGCCGTCTGGGGGATTGGTGTCTCCCCTTGTTAGGGTAAGCTGCCGCTGGGGAGAGGGGGTGCTGTGCTCCTTTCCCGGAAACACAGGCTGCCGCTGGAGAGGGAGACCGCCTGTCTCCACTCCCGTAACATTGTCCTGTTGCTGTAGAGAGGGACCAACTGTCTCTGCTCTCTGTAGGACACACTGCTGCTGGGGGGGAAGGTCGGCACCTTCAGCCCCCTGGGGTACACACTGCCGCTGGAGAGGGAGACCGCCTGTCTCCACTCCCTTACCATTGTCCTGTTGCTGTAGAGAGGGACCAACTGTCTCTGCTCTCTGTAGGACACACTGCTGCTGGGGGGGGGGAAGGACGGCACCTTCGGCCCCCTGGGGTACACACTGCCGCTGGAGAGGGAGACCGCCTGTCTCCACTCCCTTACCATTGTCCTGTTGCTGTAGAGAGGGACCAACTGTCTCTGCTCTCTGTAGGACACACTGCTGCTGGGGGGGAAGGACGGCACCTTCGGCTCCCTGACACTCACTCTGGGGTTGGGGATCTTCCCAGTAAACCTCTACGATATCCTTCCAGCTGAAGGGCTCTAGACCTGGTTCTGCTTGTCGGGTAGGTTGGGGCTGCACGGAGCTGAGCAGGTGTAGGTAGTCTTGCTCCAGCTCCCACTCCCTTGTTACCAGGTGGGTCATGTCTTCTCTCACCTCGCGTTCGTCAGCCCAGACATACATGCCCATCCGGTAATCATAGATGTCCCAAAACCTAAACTCCTCTGTGCTGCCGAAATCAAGCTCCTCCGCCATGGCATCCTGAAGTAGGCCAGGACCATCGTAATCATCCCCCTCCGGTAAGTCGTGCTCGGCTGTCCAGGGGGTAAGTCGGATGGTATGCCACCAGAGGGCCTGGTATGCGTTGTCTAGCCCGATCTCTCGCCATACCAGGGTCTCCAGTCTTGCCACCCACTCATCTAGGGGTTGCTCTCCCAATAGACCCATTCGCATTGCCACACGCTTCTGTAGCCGCTGCTCATCATTGGGGAGCCTCTCACCTCGCCGCCACTGGGCATCTTCCAGGGCATCATACCAGAGTTCCCTTCTGGCTGCATCCCTGTAATCTGCGGCCTCCTTCTCCTCCTCATCATGGAACGCTGTCCGCAAACCAGCTGATTCCATCCTGTTGTAGCCAGGGGCGCTGCCCAATGGCTAGCGTTGCCCTCAACTGTAACTCCAAACGTTACCCGTGTCTCTGAGCTGCTTCTCCTCGCACTAGGACGCCATCCCACCGCTGCCACCAATGTAACAGAGCTCCGTGTACCCCGACCGAGTACCCTCCGTTGATGGATGCTCCTAGCGCTCTGAGGACTCCAAGCACTGCAGACGACACCACAACCACCGCAGGCTCCACAACCGCCGTAGCTTAACTGGAGCCGCGCCGTCTTCCTTCCACCCTGGAATGAACCTTCAGCATTCAGGACCGTGTGGGGAAGATCTCTCCTCCTGGAGAGCGTATCCGGAACAAGCTCTTAAAAGAGCTAAGTGATTAAGAGCTCAGGGGAATATGCAGAGCATAGCAATCCCCAGTGTGATATAGCAGTTCCCTCCAATAACGAGACAAGGCTACGTATTGAGGGTCAGAAGAGGTCTCTGGACTGGAACACCCAGCCTGCTTTTTATTAGGATAAGGTACACACAGGACACTCCCAGGGGGAGGATGAAATTTACCAATAACAGCATAGTACAGCCCACAGGTTCCCTCCCCTCAGATAAACAGTTAAACCAATTATTACATACAATAAAAATACAGTTTTCACATACACACTGTAACTTTAAAACAATACATTCAATTTCAATAAAAGTTGCATATTCAGACTCAGCATCCATCAACGGAGGGTACTCGGTCGGAGTACACGGAGCTCCGTTACACGCACAAACAGAACAAGCCTGCACATATTCCTTAACATCCTTCCTGAGGGAAACCCACCATAATGACCTCATGATAGCAGAAGTGGATTTGTTAATACCTGGGTGACCAGCAGACACATTGTCGTGAAACACCTTCATGATATTAACCCTTTCCCCTAATGGAACGAACAGTTTGTCCTGAGGTTTACCGCAGGGCGCCTGAGATTCCATGATGGAGCCAAGCAGTGGAGAGGACATTGAAAGGACAGTGGACGCAATGATACATTCCGGGGGAATGATATGGGACGTTTCTTGCTCTAGTATAGCCTCAGAATCAAACTGCCTGGACAAGGCATCGGCCTTGACATTTTTAGAAACAGGTCTGTAGGTGATAAGAAAATTAAAGTGAGAAAGAAATAGAGACCATCTAGCTTGTCTAGAAGATAATCGCTTAGCATCTCCTATGTAAGCCAGGTTTTTGTGATCAGTAATGATCAAAAGGGGGTCCTTGGAACCCTCTAGAAGATGTTGCCACTCCTTGAGAGCTAGAATAATGGCCAACAATTCTCTATTGCCAATATCGTAATTGCGCTCAGCAGGAGACAACTTTCTAGAAAAGTAACTACAAGGATGTAATAGAGTTTCCTGGCTCTCCCTCTGGGAGAGAACGGCCCCTACCCCTGTCTCTGAAGCATCAACCTCCAGTATGAAAGGCTTACTGGTGTCAGGATGTTTCCAGGGCCGGCCTTAGGCCTTTGGGCGCCCTGTGCAAAAAATCTGCACAGCGCCCCCCTTCCCGACTGCCCCTCCCCCACTCCTTCCCCCTTCCCACACACCCTGTCACACACACGCACAGGTAGACAGCCATACACACACACAAACACACGCAGGCAGTCACACACAGACAACCACACACAAACACACAGACATAGAATGTGACGGCAGATAAGAACCATTCGGCCCATCTAGTCTGCCCAGACAGTCACACATAGGCAGTCTCACACACACACAGGCAGACAGCCACACACACAGGCAGGCAGCCACAAATACAGGCAGGCAGTCACACACAGCCACACAGTCAGACAGCCACACACACAGAGGCAGACAGCCACCCACACACAGGCAGTCACACACACAGACAGTCACACTGTCACACACACACACAGGCAGTCACACACACAGTCACACACACAGACAGTCACACACACACACACAAACATACAGACAGCCACACACACACAGGCAGACAGTCAAACACACAGACAGTCACACACACACACACACACAGACAGTCACACACACAGGCAGACAGCCACACACACAGGCAGACAGCCACACACAGTCACACACACACAGTCAGATAGTCACACACACACACACACACAGTCTCACACACACAGGCAGACAGTCTCACACACACACACACACAGGCAGGCAGACAGTCACACACACACACACACACACACACACACAGGCAGACAATCATACACACAGACAGACAAACACACAGACAGTCACACACCCACACACAAAAAAAAGGCAGTCACACACACAGGCAGACAGTCAAACACACAGACAGTCACACACACAGGCAGACAATCACACATAGTTACCTCTGTTCCTTGTGGAGCCAGACAAGCAGTGCAGCTCCTGGATTCTGGTTGTTGGGGGAAACAGGGACTCCTTCATGCTTCGCCTGCAGCAGTTACACAGCATTTTAGCCCCGCCCCACCACACGGTAAGCCCCGCCTCGCCACACGGTAAGCCCCGCCGCAATTCTTTTTTTTATCCCCGGCCAGCCATGTGTGAGCTGTGTCGGCCGCAGGGCGCCCCCTGCTCCATGGCGCCCTGTGCGGCCGCACACCTCGCACACCCCTAAGGCCGGCCCTGGATGTACCAATATGTCGGCAGAGGCAAACCGCTGTTTGAGAGTTTTTAAAGGCTTCAATTGCCTCCTTAGACCATATTGTACTACTAGCCCCCTTGCGTGTCATATTGGTGATGGGGGCTATTACTGAAGAAAATCCCTTTATAAATCTTCTGTAATAATTGGCGAAACCAATTATTACAGAACGTGTGTAGTGCAGTGTTTCAGATAGTGTCTGGTGGGGGTATGCCTGATTTTCTTGTTTTACATGCGAGAGGTAATGACTTGGGCCTTGTTCCGCAACAGCAGCTCAAGACGGCTTAAGGGATCAAGGTCTGAGCTTGTGGCGGGATAGTGAGCTGAAGGCTAGGAAAATAGTAGGTTTTGAACTTCTTGTTGGCTCTGAACCTGGTGGGTGTAGGGGTATCCGCGTTTACCCCTACCATGGCGTTCATATGAACGGAACCCGTTCGTCTCCCGAACGGGGACCACCCGGTGCCCCATTAGAATGTTCACACCAATTAGTTTGAACGTTCGCTCCTGCAACATAAGTGCGAAACCGCAAGGGACGTAATTAATGAGTGCTCCCCTGGGTGGCCGCCATTTCGTATAAACGAACGCCAACCAGGGGAAGCCTTCGTATCCCCAAAGGAGAAACTTCCCTTGCATGGTTTGCACACAGGAACCTCACGAACGAAGCCTGGTCAGAGAAATGTACCTTTGTGAGGGTTCCTGAGGTTGGTGGGGGCCCCTTTGTGGGCACTGGCTTTTTTGGCGGGCTATTCTGTGCCTGGGAGACAAAGGGGTAGGTTCAATTCCCACGCCTTGGCTCCCAGGCACAGTGTCTCTTGGGATGAAGACCATAAAACATGTACGGAAAACAGCTAGTTCTGATTCTTGGAGTTTCCTTGTTAAAAACACGGCAACGGGGGGGCGGAGCCTGACAGCCAAGCAGAGCGGTCGCACTTCAGATGAGTGTGGCGAAACCGACCTCGCCACGTGTCCTTGGAGGGGCTGATTGCCCGCCTCTTGCCTTTGGACTATGGACCAGACTTTATGGGAATGTGATACCCCAGATAGCCATACCATGGAGCCTATTCATATAATGAAAGACTATGGGAAAGACTTTAGCTCCATGGCAATTGTACTGTGTGAGTAGGATCTGCGCGCTATTCGGTAGTTTTGTGCGTGCAGATCCCAGCTATCTGGGGATAGGTGAAATGTCTGTGTGTTATGTGTAAATGTGACTTTATGTATTTTAAAGTGTTTTATGTCGTTTTGCAACCATGTGGTTAATGGAGTCTGCCTTTAGTCCTGGGTAATTGGATTACTTCTCCAATTAACTCCAGGGCAGAAGGGAGGAAACCAGGGTGCATTGTGGGGATGTTCTTCTGCCAGCCAGAAAGGAACAAAAGATACTTTTAGTAACTTTTGAACCACTGGTCGGATTCATGCCATTTTTTAATATGTTGTTCCCCTGAATGGATTGATTGTGGATATGTATTTTTATGTGAATGTGATGTATGGTTTTAAAGTTATGAAAGTTGTGTAAAAGTATATTTTACACTGTATGCATAATGGGATTATGTGTCACACTAAGGGGAGGGGATGTGTGGGAGGTAACATCTATGTCATTGGTTCTTTTATGCCTCCCCCTGGGTGTGGCCTGTATGTGTGAGTTGGAAATAAAAGCCAGGCTGGATGAGCCAGTCCAGAGTTCCTGTTTTACCCTCAAAGTGATGTGTCGTCTCATTATTGGGGGGGGGGAAGGATTTATTGCATGCTGTTCCAGTTGACTGCTAGGAGTACAAGCCTATTCGTATGGTTCCTATTCAATGGTCTACAGCATTCATATGCTAGAGAGGATTCCTATGTTTCTCGGATTCGGTGATTGTGGTGTCTGCCAGAGTGCTTGGAGTCCTCAGGAAGCACTAGGAGCATCCATTAACGGAGGTACCAAGTCGGGGTGCCAGGTGATCCGTTACATTGGTGGCAAGCGGTGGGATGGCGTCCTAGTGCGAGGTAAAGCAGCTCGGAGACACAGTACGTTTGGATTTACAAATTGAGGGCGACGCTAGTGTGCCTACAGCGTCCCTGTCTACACAAAGATTTGGGAAAATGGGGTTCGTAGACCCCTGGGCAACACACACACCTGAGGAAGAGAGTGAATTAGAATGGAGAGATAATGCCCGGAAAGAATTATGGTACGATGCCCTGGAGGAAGTCCAGTATCAACGGCAGCAGCGCCTTCCTGGTGTCGCATACCAGTTGGAGGAACAAATGGCCTGGCGGATGCCACTTCTGGGAGATCAACCTGGAGGGCAGCGGGTAAGACAACTCGAGTACCTTGTGGAAAGGGAACTGAGCCTGGACGCCTCATACCGGGCACTGTGGTGGTGCACTGTCCAGCCAGAGACGTGGAGGGCAGAGGGCATCCAGCCAGAGGGGGAGAACTACACAAGCCCTGGCCTGTTGTGGAAAGCCTTAGTGGAGGATGTCGACTTCGGCAGTCCAGCAGAGTCACGGTACTGGGCTATCTTTCATTACCGAGGTGAGATGTTACAGGGCCCGAGATCTATTGGACTGGGAGAAGACCTCCGCCGTTTCGCTGCCATGGAACGAGAGCTGGAGATGGACTATGTAGAACTATTAAATTCCTGCCAGCCGCAGAGCAGGGATGCAGACCGGGAAAACTGGGTGGCAGACCCAGACCTGCTAGCCTATAGCTGGGAAAACGCGGCAGAGGTACCCCCTGCTTCACTACCAGTTGCAGAAGTAGGGGACCTCATAGACTGGTCCTGGAGAGACCCACAGATGGCAGGTGGAGATGGGATCGAGGTCTCTCTACCGGCCCTACAGGGATGCTGGGCAGTCGGCCCAGATCCCCAGCGGCAGGTTACAGTTCAGAGAGAGGAGCTTGTTACACCCTCTCTCCAGCGGCAGCCTAACCCACCAAGGGGAGACCGTAAGCCCCACACCAGCGCAGATGGGACCGTGGTCTCTGCGCCCAAGTTACAGGGAGCTGAAGGAGCCGTCCTCCCTCCCCAGCGGCAGTGTGATTTGTTGGGAATTGGGAGCCCGGTCTCCATTCCCCAGCGGCAGAGTATCCAGCAGGGAATAGAGAGCCCAGCCCCCTTTCCCCCACAGCAGGACTCTGTGCTGGGAGGAGAGACAGTCGGTCTCCCTCCGCAAAGACGGGAAGTATGCATGGGAGAGGAGATTGTTACCACCTCTCCCCAGCGGCGGATCATTAATGTACAGGGAATAGAGAGCCCAGTCTCCATTCCCCAGCGGCAGAGTGTTCTAATGGGAGAGGAGCTGGTTACCACCTCTCCCCAGCAGCAGCTTAATGTACCAGGGGGAGACTGTAAGCCCCACACCTGTGCAGATGGGACCGTGGTCTCTGCACTTCCAGCACAGGGGGTAGGGACGGTCGGTCCTGCCCCCCACAACAGGGCTGTTTAGCCAAAGGGGAGACAGTCTGTCTCCAGCAGCAGAGCTGTGTAACTAAAGGGGAGACAGTCTGTCTCCAGCAGCAGAGTTGTGTAACTCAAGGGGAGACAGTCGGTCTCCAGCAGCAGAGCGGTGTAACTCAAGGGGAGACAGTCGGTCTCCAGCAGCAGAGCGGTGTATTTAAAGGGGAGACAGTCTGTCTCCAGCAGCAGAGCTGTGTAACTAAAGGGGAGACAGTCGGTCTCCAGCAGCAGAGCTGTGTAACTCAAGGGGAGACAGTCGGTCTCCAGCAGCAGAGCGGTGTAACTCAAGGGGAGACAGTCGGTCTCCAGCAGCAGAGCGGTGTATTTAAAGGGGAGACAGTCTGTCTCCAGCAGCAGAGCTGTGTAACTAAAGGGGAGACAGTCGGTCTCCAGCAGCAGAGCTGTGTAACTCAAGGGGAGACAGTCGGTCTCCAGCAGCAGAGCGGTGTAACTCAAGGGGAGACAGTCGGTCTCCAGCAGCAGAGCGGTGTATTTAAAGGGGAGACAGTCGGTCTCCAGCAACCAGGCTCCAACCAGACTACTCCCGTGGTAGTGCTGGCAACAGGACAGAGTACCGCTGGTCTCTGCCCCCTCAGCAACCTACCAAGGCAGCCTACCAGTCCCCCACACAGCCGTGGTGAGGCACCTGAACCTGGACAAGATTCTCCCTCACCCAGGTGTAGTAACTGTTTATTGTGGGTGGGCTGCTCTGCTGTTTCTGTCTTGTGGGTGGGCTGCTGGACTAACAAGGGCACTGACCGGCAGGAGGTCAAGTACCCTGTTAGTCTGGGGGGTAAAGGGGAGAAGTGTGGCGAAACCGACCTCGCCACGTGTCCTTGGAGGGGGCTGATTGCCCGCCTCTTGCCTTTGGACTATGGACCAGACTTTATGGGAATGTGATACCCCAGATAGCCATACCATGGAGCCTATTCATTATAATGAAAGACTATGGGAAAGACTTTAGCTCCATGGCAATTGTACTGTGTGAGTAGGATCTGCGCGCTATTCGGTAGTTTTGTGCGTGCAGATCCCAGCTATCTGGGGATAGGTGAAATGTCTGTGTGTTATGTGTAAATGTGACTTTATGTATTTTAACCCCTTAAGGACCAAACTGCTGGAATAAAAGGGAATCATGACATGTCACACATGTCATGTGTCCTTAAGGGGTTAAAATGTTTTATGTCGTTTTGAAACCATGTGGTTAATGGAGTCTGCCTTTAGTCCTGGGTAATTGGATTACTTCTCCAATTAACTCCAGGGCAGAAGGGAGGAAACCAGGGTGCATTGTGGGGATGTTTTTCTGCCAGCCAGAAAGGAACAAAAGATACTTTTAGTAACTTTTGAACCCCTGGTCGGATTCATGCCATTTTTTAATATGTTGTTCCCCTGAATGGATTGATTGTGGATATGTATTTTTATGTGAATGTGATGTATGGTTTTAAAGTTATGAAAGTTGTGTAAAAGTATATTTTACACTGTATGCATAATGGGATTATGTGTCACACTAAGGGGAGGGGATGTGTGGGAGGTAACATCTATGTCATTGGTTCTTTTATGCCTCCCCCTGGGTGTGGCCTGTGTGAGTTGGAAATAAAAGCCAGGCTGGATGAGCCAGTCCAGAGTTCCTGTTTTACCCTCAAAGTGATGTGTCGTCTCATTATTGGGGGGGGGAAGGATTTATTGCATGCTGTTCCAGTTGACTGCTAGGAGTACAAGCCTATTCGTATGGTTCCTATTCAATGGTCTACAGCATTCATATGCTAGAGAGGATTCCTATGTTTCTCCGATTCGGTGATTGTGGTGTCTGCCAGAGTGCTTGGAGTCCTCAGGAAGCACTAGGAGCATCCATTAACGGAGGTACCAAGTCGGGGTGCCAGGTGATCCGTTACAATGAGCTCCGGGCTAAACAGCCCAAAATCAGCCACAATCACTGCAAAAAACTGAATGTTGCCTGCTTTTAAGCCCCAGAGACAGGGGTCTTCAATGGAGAAGATGCAAAACCTAGTCAAAGACCAAAATGGGCGACCGCATCCAGAGCATCACCTGAGGCCTACTTGCGGCCTACTCAGGAGGCACGGGGGAGGCAGCCGATCCCTCAGCCGACTGCAGCCTGCTTTGCTGAAGGTTTCCCCAGAACACCCTTCCCCCAGAGCACAGGCACCAACCTCAGAACACTAGGACCGCCGAACCACTGACTCACAACATGGCGGAAGCCACGTAGGCCCCAGCACCCAAGCCCTGTCTGCCCCCATTGTCGGAGCGGCTAGACCGCCTATTCACCGACTTTTGAGCCAAGATCTCCAAACACAGGGGCACTTTGGAAGCAATCCCACAGACATCAGTACCAGGGGACTGCACACAGAAGCCTGCAGCACCGTTACGGGCCCAGAGAGTGACCTGGATAGCAGGGAGAGTGAGGCAGAAAACCCGACGTAAGCTCCAGCACCCCAATCTTGTGAGTCGCCCAAAGCCTCAACAAAGAAGCACCCCAGGGCTATCCCGTCACCACCCCTATCTCATACTTATAGCCCCATCTAGGAGACAGCACCATGTTGGAGGGCCCCGCACTCTCAGGCAAGTCTCACCCCGGAACAGCTCCCTTCCAGGCCCACGGAGTTATGCGGGACTCCCCAACACTCACCACCCTAAAGCACCGGGAAAACCGAGCGACAGAAATGGGACGGCTCAAAGCCCAACAATCAGGGACACTCGTTCTCCTTACTCCTTATAACGCCGGCTCCAGCACCAGCATGAACATGGAAACACAAGAGGACGGCCCACTAAACAAACTCGCAAACCTACGGGGACTCATGCCTCTCAGTATCGCCGGCCTGCCATCAACAGGCATCAGCTAGGTACCTCCATGAAGGCCCTCTAAAACAAGGCCCCCTAATGGCGTTTACCGGGACTGATGTGCTGCACCATTCTGGGCAATAGCATAAAACAGCCTGGAGTCTCCATCTAACTGATTTGATGCCGAAATGCAACCCAAAGGCTATTCTGCTTTATCTCACAGTATTCATGCCTATCTTATTATGTTTTTAAGTTAATATTGTAATAGACAAATGTCGGTAACATGTCTTCCTTCATCCTGGCTACCATACCTTGATTATGTTTGCATCTCTCAATATGCTCCGTGGTAGACCGACACTAACCTATGCTCTCAAAGTTCGCCCGCAAGTCTAATCTCTCATATCCCAGACTGCAATGTTGTGTTTGATACATACACCATGTTCCAAATTATTATGCGAATTCTATTAAAGTGTCACAAAGATTAAATATTTTGTTTTTCAGTTTAACTCATGGATGACATTGTGTCTCAGAGCTCTTTTGATCACTGAAAACAATCTCAGACACCTGTGATAATTAGATTGCCAGGTGAGCCCAATTTAAGGAAAAACTACTAAAGGAGGGTGTTCCACATTTTAAGCAGAGCACCATTTTCATGCAATATGGGGAAGAAAAAGGATCTCTCTGCTGCTGAAAAGAGTGAAATAGTTCAATGCCTTGGACAAGGTATGAAAACATTAGATATTTCACGAAAACCTAAGCATGTTCATCACACTATTAAGAGATTTGTGGCTGATTCAGAGTACAGACGGGTTCGTGCAGAGAAAGGTACATTGAGGAAGATTTCTGCTAGATACATGCATCGGATCAAGAGAGCAGCTGCTAAAATACCATTACAAAGCAGCAAACAGATATTTGAAGCTGCTGGTGCCTCTGGAGTCCAACAGACATCAAGGTGTAGAGTCCTCCAGAGTCTTGCAACTGTGCATAAACCTTCTATTCGGCCACCACTAACCAATGCTCACAAGCAGAAACGGCTGCATTGGGCAGAAAAATACAAGAAGACTAATTTTCAAACAGCCCTGTTCACTTATGAGTGCTGTGCAACCCTGGATGGTCCAGATGGATGGAGTAGTGGATGGTTGGTGGACGGCCACCCTGTTCCAACAAGGCTGCAACGTCAGCAAGGCGGTGGTGGAGTCATGTTTTGGGCTGGAATCATGGGAAGAGAGCTGGTCGGCCCCTTTAGGGTCCCCGAAGGTGTAAAGATGACCTCTGCAAAGTATGTGGAGTTTCTGACTGACCACTTTCTTCCCTGGTACAGAAGGAAGAACTATGCTTTCCGTAATAAAATCATCTTCATGCATGACAATGCACCATCTCATGCTGCAAAGAATACCTCTGCATCAATGGATGCTATGGGGATAAAAAGAGAGAAAGTCATGGTGTGGCCTCCATCCTCCCCTGACCGCAATCCTATTGAGAACCTTTGGAGCATCCTCAAGCAAAAGATCTATGAGGGTGGGAGGCAGTTTACATCCAAACAGCAGCTCTGGGAGGCTAGACTTACGTCTTGCAAACAAATTCAAGCAGAAACTGTCCAAAAACTCACAAGTTCAATGAATGCAAGACTTGTGAAGCTGCTATCAAATAAGGGGTCCTTATGTTAAAATGTAACGTGACCTGATAAAATGTTTAAAAAGTTAAAATGTTGTTATAAGTTTGATTGAAATAGCTTTTGATTTCAGTAAATATGCTGCAAACACAACCAATGACAATTTTCAGTTTTTTACAACCTGTAAAGTGTTTTGAAACTTACTGTGCGTAATATTTTGGAACAGTGCATTGTAAGTTTTTTATGTTTAAAAAAAATTCTGTTATCATTAGGAGGTTTGTTCAATAAAATTTGAATTGTACTCTTAATAGTTGATAACATGAGAATTATGCTGACTGTTATTTACATCAATTATTTAGGTAAATGAGAAAAATATAACTTGCATAATAATTTGGAACAGGGTGTAATGTGTAAAGTATACAAATAATATATATATAGTGAATACTATTCTATCAACCTACTTTGTTACCCTTACCCTTATCTTTTGTCTCACTATACCCTACTCCATCTAGCATGTAAGCTCATTGAGCAGGGCCCTCAATCCCTCTGTTCCTGTGCGTCCAACTTGTCTGGTTACAATTACGTGTCTGTTGGTCTGCTCATTGTACAGCGGAATTTGTTGGCGCTATTATATAAATAATAATCATAATAAGATAAGATATTTATAGAAAGCATTTTCTCTCCTTTAAAAGCATTTTAAATTATGTGTGGGGTACTTAAAGAGAAACCCCTAAATTACAGTAGAAACAACAAATACCACAAATACAAGGTTTAGTTTTGGTTTAGAAAGAATTTATAGCTACAAAAGCAGAGATGTGTTTTGTTGCTCCCCATTGTGTGTATTCTATAGCCCCATTTATTTCACCCCCCTTTGACCTGGTGCAATAATTTTTTGGGGGCCCCCTATTGCAAGGATTGGAGAAAACGGTAGATCCCCATCTGTTGCACAACTCCTGCTATGTCAGCTGAAAATCTACCATTTGGCCACCATTTCAGGGTTGTATTTAGCTCTGAGCAGTGTTTGTATGTTTGAATGTATGCATGTTTTTGTATAGAGTATATGTGTGTGAATGTAGGTGCGTATTTGAGTGTAGTGTTGTCCTATGTGTTGTATGTACTGTTGCCATTTCAGAACAGTGGTTTACTTGTGTGCAGTGTTTGCCTTGTGGTGTGTCTCTATGCAGTGTTGATGTTTGAATTTGTGTGTAGCATTGGAGTTTGAATGCTGAGATGTATGCACGTATGCACATATACACTGCCACATACACACACATCCGAATACACAGATGTACACACCCACATGCAGATACACTGACTCACAGATACTCACACTGACACACATACAGATACACATGTACAGAAAAGCAGACACACAGACATACTAACACACATACAAATAAACAGACATACAATCTAACACATACAGGTACACAGTTACACAGATACACACTGACATACATAAGATTCACTGTCACACAATGACACATGCAAGTACACAAACACACAGATACACACAATGACACTCATACAAATCTGACACACATATAGATACACAGGGGCACACATTGACAGATACGCATACAGACACACAGATAGATACACTGACACTCATACACATAGATACACAGACAGACAGATACACTGACATACGTACAGACACAGATAGATACACTGACACACATACAAACAGATTCACATACAGACACACAGATAGATACACAGACACACACAGAAAGATACACAGACTCACATATAGATGAACCAACACACAGACAGACACAGACACACATACAAGCACAGATAGACAGATAGCCCAGTCCGCCAGTTGAGGTTGTTGGGAGTCAGAGGTTCCCCAACTCCGCTCCCCTCCTCTCTGCCTTCCTCTCTTGCGGCTCGGTGTTACCTGGGAGGAAGTGACCTTCTGTTAAAGCGCCTGAAAATACTTTTGCCATTGTGTGACCATAAGTGCATGGACCACCCAATGGGCCCCACTAAGTGTGTAGGCACAGGTGCAGCAGCATCAGCTGCAACAGTGATAATTCCGCCACTGCTTTTAACCTACCTCTGTATCTCTTAATGACTCCCTCTTTTGTGGCTCTCACCCTGTCTGTATTGACTCCCTGTCAGTCCATGAGGCCACGTTGCAAACATTTAACTCTGTGCACAGACCTTGGGAGCATGATCTATATACTAAAACTGCATTATTAAAGTTGTTTTTGGTGCTTAGAGTGTCTCTTGAAGATTTTCGGGGTATGTATAGCATTCTTACTAAAATTTATAAAAATAATTGCATATGCTAGAAGGTACATACATTAACACAATAATCTCCAAGTCTCTAAATAAAACAGCTGATGGAATAGTGGTGTGTTAGAGAGATCGGATAAGAAAAAAAAAGCAGATAATGGCATCGAACCATCCAAAACTAGTATGACCTCCTTATTTTGGCTCAGGATTTAATTTATTTGTAATTATATAGAGATAAGCTATCCAAGGCCGCAGGATGAACAAAGATTTTGTGCACAGGTTGGATAGCATTCATTGCACACCTGTTCCTTTCCCCTTTGGCCATTTGCCAAAGGTTAACATATGTTGAAAGTTCAGCAACAGACACGACTCTAAGACTGTTTCTCTTTAACAGCAAGTGTACCCAATCCATGCATCCTTGGCAGAGTGATCACAGCTTGGGTTGCTGTAAATTAAAAAGTTTAAAGCCACAGCAGTGCTTCAACTTCAGGTGGGTTTAAAGAGACACGATTCACTAAACAATTCCTGTCCCTAGTTAGTTTTGCACATATCACCCCCCCATGTGTGCAGTATTGTCATATTCACCGATGGTACTCATCTGTCCCGGGTCATACGCAGATCGGTCCACAATGTTTATAATACCTGTGACTTCTGCACCCTGGTCAACATCCTCTGATCCTCAATTCTCGGATGGGTAACTCGCAGTGGTTGTTCCAGCATTCCAAAATGGTGGCCACCACATAAGGAGACTGGTCTGCAGTTCAGAGGGTGGAGGAGGCATGACTGGGACGGAGCCAGGACAATGATGTATCCAAGATGGCGCAGAGATGGCGCAGAGCCCCACAGTCAGTCATATTACATATAGTTACATAGTTAGATAGCTGAAAAGAGACTTGCGTCCATCAAGTTCAGCCTTCCTCACACCTGTTTTTTGCTGTTGATCCAAAAGGCAAAAAAAAAAAAAAAAACCTAGTTTGAAGCACAATTTTGCAACAAGCTAGGACAAAAAATTCCTTCTTGACCCCAGAATGGCAGTCAGATTTATCCTTGAATCAAGCAGTTATTACCCTACATTGAAAGATTATATCCTTGAATATTCTGTCTTTGCAAGTATGCATCTAGTAGCTGTTTGAACATCTGTATGGACTCTGATAAAACCACTTCTTCAGGCAGAGAATTCCACATCCTGATTGTTCTTACAGTAAAAAAACCTTTCCTTTGCCTTAGACGAAATCTTCTTTCTTCCAGTCTAAACGCATGGCCTCGTGTCCTATGTAAAGTCCGGTTTGTGAATAGATTTCCACACAATGGTTTGTATTGGCCCCGAATATATTTGTATAATGTTATCATATCCCCTCTCAGGCGACGTTTTTCTAAACTAAATAGGTTTAAATTTGTTAACCTTTCTTCATAGCTGATATGTTCCATTCCTTTTATTAATTTTGTAGCCCGCCTCTGCACTTTTTCTAGTGCCATGATATCCTTCTTTAGAACAGGTGCCCAAAATTGCACAGCATATTCAATATGTGGTCTTACCAGTGATTTATAGAGAGGCAAAATGATATTCTCGTCCCGAGAATGAATGCCCTTTTTCATGCATGACAATACCTTACTGGCCTTGGCCACTGCTGATTGACATTGCACATTGTTGCATAGTTTGTTGTCTATAACAATTCCCAAGTCCTTTTCGTGTGTTATTATCCCTAATTCACTTCCATTAAGGGTATACGTTGCTTGTGTATTCTTTACGCCGAAGTGCATAACTTTGCATTTTTCAACATTAAATTTCATCTGCCATTTGAGTGCCCAGTCCTCCAGTCTATCTAAATCCTTCTGCAGCAAAGTAATATCTTGCTCACATTGTATTATTTTACAAAGTTTTGTGTCATCTGCAAACACTGAAACATGACTTTCAATGCTGTCTTCAAGATCATTTATAAAAATGTTAAATAGAAGGGGTCCCAGAACAGACCCCTGAGGGACACCACTTGCCACCTCTGTCCAGCTTGAAAATTTACCATTAACGACAACTCTTTGTATTCTGTTTTTAAGCCAATGTTCTACCCAAGAACAAGCATTTTCATCGAGACCGATTTCCTTGAGTTTGAACACTAATCTTTTGTGTGGAACTGTATCAAATGCCTTGGCAAAATCCAAATAGATCACATCCACTGCAACACCCTGATCTATACTTCTACTTACTTCTTCGTAGAACGCAATCAAGTCATATTGACCTCAGGTAACTCCTCCGTGTGAGATCGGGTTACATGATTGAGCCACTAGTTTATAAGCAGAGCACACCTTTCAGTCAGTGCTTGGTTGTTTTGTTGCCTGTCTCAGAACTCCTAGCGTTTGCCTCCCTTTGTTTCCTGATTTTCTGACTTTGACTGCTCTCTTCTGCTGATTGCCACCTGCCCTGACCTCTGGACCATCTGACTTTGATTTCTGCATGACTTTTCTTCATATACCTTTGCTTTGGATTGTCTTTTACTTTATTGAAGCTCCCATACCATCATCGACCGGACCGAATCCTGTTCTCACCCTCAGGATCTCTGTGGATCGTGCTTGTAAGGGAGAGATGTTACTGCACCTGAGTTCCAGGACTGAACACGACCCCAGTGGGTTGTTACTAGTATACTCCGATCAGCCACAATATTAAAACCACACTTTACTCCAATAAAGAATAGAGCCTATGAGTGCCCAGATATTTATTTTTCATTCGAGAACATTTAACCCCTTAAGGAAACATGACATGTGTGACATGTCATGATTCCCTTTTCTTCCAGAAGTTTGGTCCTTAAGGGGTTAAAGGCATTAGTAGTTTCCCTTATCTGAGTGACACCATAGTGTTGATCCCATTAGCTGATTGGTGAGTGCTGGTCCTGCTTTGAATTTCTATGACAATATCAAATCCAAAACACGTGAAGTGAATAACATTGATTTTATCATTACAACAGTGTAGGTTTGTCCATAGGGGCACTTGGGGCAGTGCCCCACACGTTTTTATGTGGGGAAAACATTTATTTATAGTAGTTTAGAAACACTAAGATTATTTTTCTGGAGGGGATGGTGGTAAGCCAAAAAATATGGGAAACAATTAGTGTGTCTTTAATTCTGTGATAGGTTTCGGTTCTGCAGGACTCCCTCATCCCCCTCACTGGTAGCTGTTTGGAGAAAATTACCTGAGAGCATCTAGGCATGACATAGAAATGAGTCTGGTTTGAAATCTGTCCTGTTTCAGCAGGTTTTGCACCAGCCTAGTGTACTTTAAGAAGGAATTTCAGGAATTTCTAATGAGTTGCTATTTGGGCAGCAGAGCCAGCTGCTCATGAGTGGAGGCATGCTATTGTCCTCTCTATTCAGGGGCCATCATTGGCTCATAGCACCAGGGGGTGGGGTTATAGTGCCCACAGGAGACCGAAGCAAGAAGCCATATTGGAAGCAACACAGCGAGAGCAAAGCAGCTGCTCCTGGCCTCTGCCAAAATGTGTATACTATTATCTTTTTCTCTCCCTCAAAACCCTATAGACTGCCTGAGGTCTGCTTTAACAAGGGAATGTACTGAAATTTATAATTTATATATATATATATATATATATATATATATATATATATTTGTGTTAAGGGCTCATGATAGTACAGAAGATACAAACACTGATAAGTGTAGGATGGTATTAAAAGAGCAAGTCGGTTGTGGTGTGCCGGAACCGACGATGAGGTAGGCCTGTAAATAAAGAGGGCCCACCAAGAAGAAATGTAAAGAGAAAAGGAGTTAATAATGAGGAGTGGGTGGGAGGGTGATGCAGCGCTGACCTCGAACGATATGGAGCCAGGTAAGGGGTGTCCCTTAAGTAGGGAAGAGGTGTGTCATACGCCCCTCCCACAATTACAGGCCAAAAGGCCTTAATACTTGTGTTAAGGGCTCATGATAGTACAGAAGATACAAACACTGATAAGTGTAGGATGGTATTAAAAGAGCAAGTCGGTTGTGGTGTGCCGGAACCGACGATGAGGTAGGCCTGTAAATAAAGAGGGCAAAAGTAGAAAATCAAATTTATTACATACCAGCAATATACATACTTTAACCAGACATGTCTTGAAAGGCATTTCTTACTTCTTGTACCGGGTTAGGTATGTATCTAGAGTAAGCCGATGATTTCCAGCGCCCTAGTGACTTGATAACATGAACTGGAATGTTTGCACTGGATGCTGTGGAGGCCGCTCCTATGCGGAAGGAGTGGCTCGAATAGTTAGCTGATTTGAGGCCCAGCTGTGTTCTGTGATAGACCTGACGTGTGTCATAAAGGTGGTGGTAGTGAGTACCAAACCTTGTAGACTGAAAGTGGTTGAGATGGTGGTTCGTTGTTATGCTGGGTATATGAGTCCAGTAGTTTGACGGGGCTCCACCTGTTGTGAGTAGGATAGTACTTAACCTCTACTGAAAGTGCATGTTGACTGGTTTTGGAGTGAGGCAGAGTCAAGATATAATAGTCCATGTGTTTTGTTAAGTGTGAATGAAGTAGGATGTGAGTGGACTGTGTTGTGCTGATGGCGGTAAATTCTCTTGGTCTCAAGAAACCATAAACAAGGCTACGTATATGGCGGTTTTAACGATGAGGTTTGTGTTGTTGGCAAAGGGTTTAAATCTAGTGAATTGTAGAAGTCTTTAAAAATATGGAAATCTATGGGTAGCCTCTGGGCCGTACGTGGGGGTTCGGATCTCTGAATACCCCTAAGGATGTTCTTAATTGGTAGGAGGACACTTGATTTGTCTGGTTGTAAAGTTAGCATGTGATGTTGGATGCCTGTCAGATATGGTTTGATTGTGTTGTATGATAGTTTGAGTTTGAGGTGGCAAAAAGAAGCAAAGCCCAACCAGGATGTCACGATGAAAGGTTGTAAGATGTTGTGTTCAGAAAGGAATCTTTAAATCAAATGAAAGCTCTATCGTAAGTTTCCTGGGTATTAGTAGACAGTGCTAATTGGGACAATGTTCTGCTATGTTGCATAATAGCATCTAGTCCATTACTAGATGGTGGAATAGTGGGGTGTTCGTGGCTGTGAGTGCGGCTGACGGGAGTATTTGACGAAAAGCCTGGAAATTAAAGCGAGAAAAATTGTCAGCAGCAGTGTTACATACACCTGGAACATGAATACAAAACAAGAGAAAATTATGACATGCAGCCAGCCAAGTGAGTTTCCTCAAGAATCTCATAATAGTCAGTGATTTGGATCAGCCTTGTTTATAATGTGACAAGTTACTTGGTTGTCTGAGTAGCAACGTACAGACGAACCTGCCCATAAATGCACCCATGCCACGGCAACCGTCACGATGGGATATATCTCAAACAGAGCTGAGGTAGTGGAAAAACCCTCCAGGTCCTGAACTTCTGAAGGCCAGCTGCCCCAAAGCCATTCGCTCCTAGAAAAATTGCTGTAAAACCTGTGGTAGACGCCGCGTCTGACCAAATGGTAGGTGAGGAGTCAGACAATTTTGGAAGGAACATGCTTTTACCATTCACGGTGGTTAAAAATTTTCTTCACATAATTACACCTGCCGTGGCTTGGGTATCCAGGGGTGACCTGTGTCCATCATGTCTAAAAGTGGGAAACATGTAAAGGAGTTGTGAAATGAAAGCCCGGCCTTGAGGTATGATGCGAATGGCAAAATTCAGTGACCCAAGCAGAGACTAATTCTTGCGGTTGCAAGTACCGAGTTGTATGTAGAGATTATGTTGATCAGAATGTTTTCTACCTTGGGCGTGGCAGGCTAGCTTGCATGGTGGCTGAGTCTAGTATGATACCCAGGAATGTGATGAAGGTATCTGGTCCTTCAGTCTTGGTGGAGGAGACTGGGACACCCACCTGTTCGAATAGACTGATGGTTTCTTTTAGGCTACTGGGAGGGGAAATATTCTCCTCGACCAGTAAGAAATCATCCAGATAATGTATAACTGTAGGGCATCTGGCTATATTTAATAAACCAGCATAGGGTTTCAGCGAATACGTCGAGAATGGCCGGACTACTTTGGAACCTAAATGTTAAACGTGAGCAAAATAGTAGTTCCCTGCCCACTTGATACCATGCAGGTGACACAGTGTAGGGTGGATAGGCAGTAACTTGAAAGCATTGTGATATCAGTCTTACTGAGCCATGCTCCGGCCCCTGCCTGCATGATAGCCGTAATGGCGTGATCTATGGTGGAATATTGCAGTGAAAATTCCTCAGATGGTATGAGGGAGTTCAGACTAGGAGTGGCAGAGGTGTGAGGTGTTGATATAAGTCTCTGTTTGTTAGAAGATTTCCCCGTGACAATACCGATGGGGTTTGTCCGCCATGTGGTGAACGGAGGGGACTGGAAGGGCCCCCATAGGAATTCCTCTGCCACTTCCTGGCTATGAGTGTCTCCACCGCTGTAGGGTTTGTTGTGCGGATTGTAAATTAGGACATTCCAGGATTCCGGAAGGCATGTGTATGAGGCCTGTGTGAATCCTTCTGATAGACCCGAGATAATGAATTCCACCAAATGTCTAGATGGATGATGTGGCAGTAATGTCGTAAGTACAGAAATGTTTATTGATGTTAAGTATAGTTTTGGGATACATTTTATTTGGACACAGATTTAGCATGTGCCCTGAAACAGATGGCTGGAGAAAGTGATTGCAACTCAACCAGTGCTGGAGGGGTCGCAGCGGCCGACCCAGCCATGGTAAGGGGTGTAGTGACCGATTCCCCAGGGGTGATACTGGCAGGCTAACTAGGCCTGAAAGGCGAAAAATTAATCTTGTTTTGTGACAGGTGAGGCCCTGCTAGTTGCCAAGTGGCTATGAGAGGCTCTGTCTATGAGTTGGCGCGAGGGGTTATTGAGGCCACCCGTCGTAGTGGCAGGAATCGTAGGCCTCTCGGTGATAGTAAAAGAAAACAGGGGGAGGGAGTGACAGGTGAGGCCCTCTCTATAATATTGCGAGGCGGCTAACTCACGTGTGGCCCGATGGCGTTTGCCTCCGAAACGTTGAGGCGGGGTGTTGGCCTCGCGGACCACTAAACGATAGGCAGAAATGCCAAGAAGGGAGGTACCTATTTGGGCCTATACCCCTAACTTGCCAGTACTCTATGGCCTAGAAGAATGAAACGTATGTGAACTACAACGTGAGCAGGCTTACGTACCTGGTAGTATGTATGAAGTTTTGTGATTCGACAGGTATGAAAACCTGGATAAACCTAAAAAGGGATAGAGTGAGAATGGATCCTGTGAGACATGTGTAATCTGTATAGGCTGGGATTAGGGCTTCTAGCAGTATGTGTGGGAGGTGTAAAATCTATGATTATGATAGTGACATGACTGCCCATGCTTGGTGACAAGCGTTACGCTGAGTCCGATACCTGGCAGCAGGGGATTGGCCGTGTAATGTGTATATATGGAAGGTGATCAGATGATATGCATGTCACTAAACTGATCTGGGAATGCAAGGGACTTTTTAATGTGAAGTGACAATATGCAGAATCATAAATGTTGCTGTAAAGTGACGTATGAATGTATGAACCAGAACGTGTGATTCAAAAACCGAAAGTCTTGTGAGACGTATATGCCGTGTTCTTGAATACTCGTGTGACGTCGTCTGAGTGTGTCAAGAAAAGGCCTGAGTTTGTAAATGACATGTGAAATGACAATCTATGCAGAAAATGTTGTAACGTGACGTATGAGTGATTGAACCAATGCGTGTGATTCAACCCGAAACCCTCTGTGGAAGGTAGGACCGTGTTCTTATATACTCGTGGTATATCGTATGAGCATGATAAGAAATGGCCTGAATAGTTAGTGCCATGTAATCGTAATGTACATGGTTGTAATAACATCATATCTCCATTATACTCTTGAAAATAGGACCGTGTCCTTGAACTCGTGGTATGTCATACGAGCATGACAGAAAAAGGAGCCGTAATGTAGGCTAACCATAACAGTAATATACATGTAATATCTGCATTGTAAAATAAAATAACTATTATTATTAAAACCATATATATATATAATAAGCAAACTGAAACAAAATAGACAACCTAAGATCGTGTAAAATAAGTATTTGAAAGTTTAACCGATTACTGTGCAGGAAACGTATGATTGGTTGGATCAGTACGTGTGATTCAACCCGAGTATGCATGAAAAGGAATGAAATCCTTGTGTCATGGTTAACAACAAAGAAATGAGGCCTGTAACGTAGGCTGATTTAATTGTAATGAAATGGATAATTATAAAAAAAAACTCCAGTAAGCGTGGGAGTCCAATGTCTATACAGAAATGTTAGCTGGTTTCATACCCTTGATGTAATAAGTGATACCTTAAAAATAGCATGAAAATGGTCTGTCTATTTAACCAATCAACTTTTTAACCAAATGTAAATACATGAAATGATGAATGTAACTCACAAAAAAGATCTATGCGAATACATAGCAGAATAAACGAATCTTAGTATGAAGGGAAACAGAAGTTAGCATGAATAGCTTAACCGTATGCATTTTAATGCGAACAGCAATCGTGCATAGAATATACTATGAATAAGTGCCGACCAGAAAACACAAACCGAAATGACAATCGTTTAAATGAAGCAAGGTTGGTTTTTACATGAAATGCAATAATGTCTGAGAAGCCTGTAGTACACTGAATGACCAGTAGGGGTCAGTGTGTAGGCGAAAATGCAGTGGTTCGATGGTTTGTACATGAAATGCAATAATGTCTGAGAAGCCTGTAGTACACTGAATGACCGGTAGGGGTCAGTGTGTAGGCGAAAATGCAGTGGTTCGATGGTTTGTACATGAAATGCAATAATGTCTGAGAAGCCTGTAGTACACCGAATGACCGGTAGGGGTCAGTGTGTAGGCGAAAATGCAGTGGTTCGATGGTTTGTACATGAAATGCGATAATGTCTAAGAAGCCTGTAGTACACCGAATGACCGGTAGGGGTCAGTGTGTAGGCGAAAATGCAGTGGTTCGTTGGTTTGTACATGAAATGCGATAATGTCTAAGAAGCCTGTAGTACACCCAAAGACCGGTAGGGGGTTTAAACGAATGATATGTATGAACATGCAATGGTTTTAGAACAGACTTAGACAAAATGCAGCCGTAAAGTGAGGACCTGACCCGTGCATGGTGCCGTGGGACTGATGCCTGGCATAACGGGTAGGTTGACTTACAGTTTGTGAGTCACTTGGACACCATCCACGGCGATGGATTGAAGAAAGAAGGTGGTAGGCCGGAAAAGCCTGTGGCTGAATTCCTGACACAGCTCTGCTTAAAAAACCTCATGGAGTAATCAGGTAAAATGGCATCTGGATGACCCGGAAGTGGAAATGATGCAGCGCTGACCTCGAACGATATGGAGCCAGGTAAGGGGTGTCCCTTAAGTAGGGAAGAGGTGTGTCATACGCCCCTCCCACAATTACAGGCCAAAAGGCCTTAATACATATATATATATATATATATAGGGCCAATGAAATACAGGAGTGACAAGGGGAGAGGAACATTTCTGATACAGAGCACTGTGCTGCCTGTCACTAACAGTTTTAATGACGCCTACTGCACCATCTCTTTAAAGTCTGCGGCTTTTGACACTGTTGATCATCAACAGCTTCTTCTCATCCTCCGCAATATCGGTCTACAAGATATTGCTCTCTCCTGGTGCTCCTCCTACCTCTCCCAACGCTCTTTCAGTGTTTCTTTCTCTGGCTCTGCTTCTTCTCCCCAACTCCTCTCTGTTGGTGTCCCCCAAGGTTCAGTCCTTGGTCCCCTACTGTTCTCCATCTATACTGCCTCGCCTCCCTTGGTAAACTCATTAGCTCCTTTGGCTTCCAATATCATTTTTCTATGCAGATGACACGCAAATATACCTGTCCTCTCCTGATCTCTCCCCATCCCTCTTGACTAGTGTCTCTGACTGCCTCTCTGCTATTTCTAACTGGATGGCTGCCCACTTCCTTAAACTAAACTTGACCAAAACTGAAATATTGGTCTTTCCTCCCTCAAATGTTGTTACTCCTGTGTCTGTCTCCCTCCAAGTCAATGGTGCTAGCATCAGCTCCACCACGCAGGCTCGCTGCCTAGGTGTTCTCTTTGACTCCGACCTCTCCTTCAAGCCTCATGTTCAATCTATCGCTAAATCCTATCATTTCCATCTCAAAAACATTGCGCGCATCCGCCCCTACTTAACGCCAGATGCGACTATGGTGTTGGTCCATTCTACTGTCCTTTCTCGCCTTGACTACTGTAATCCGATTCTCAGTGGTCTTACGTGCTCCCAACTTGGCCGTTACAGTCCATAATGAATGCAGCAGCAAGGCTCATCTTCCTGTCCGCCCGCACCTTCCATGCCTCACCCTTCTGTCAGTCCCTACATTGGCTTCCTATAAAATATAGAGTTCAATTTAAAATTCTGTTTCTTGCTTTCAAATCTCTACATAATGCTGCTCCCACCTATCTGTCCTCCCTTATACACAAGTTTGTCCCGACTAGGTTCTTACAATCTGCTGAAGACTTACGTCTATCTTCTGTCCGTACTCCCACCTCTGATGCTCGCCTTCAAGATTTCACAAGGGCTGCACCGTTCCTGTGGAACTCGCTTCCCTCCTCCGTTAGATGCTCGCCCAGTCTCCACTCCTTCAAAAAATCGTTAAAAACCCACTTCTTCATAAAAGCGTATCAATTAAACTGTTAATAGCTCCTGACTGATTCCTCTTCTGAAACTGTCACTAGTCTAATCCTATCCTTACCTTTTGTGTCATTTTACCCCACGCCCTCTAGCATGTAAGCTCATTGAGCAGGGCCCTCAACCCCTCTGTTCCTGTGTGTCAAACTCGTCTGGTTACAACTCCATGTCTGTTCGTCCACCCATTGTAAAGCGCTGCGGAATTTGATGGCGCTCTATAAAAATAATAATAATAATAATAATAATAATAAAAGTGCACAGTCACTCTACAGCTGAGACCTGAGACACAACAAAAGTTGTGAAACTAAAGGACTGTGACTCTAAGGGCTAATCTGATTTTGATTTCAAACTGTTTTAAATTGTAACGATTGTTGTTTTTGTTAACCATGTCAGCTACTTCTCGGCTCCATGTTACCTCTATAGATTAATTATATTGTCAGCGGCAAAGGTAATAAGGAGTTAATCAGTATCCTGCTGCTTTAACCTTGTGTACACTGTGTGCTGAGAGCTAATAGTGAGTCAGGAGCAGCTGGCGTGGTTTGAGTCTATCAGTATTTTGATGCTTTAACCATGTGCACTCTGTTTGCTAAGAGCTAATGGAGTAGCTGATGTATCATAACACCAGTTTTCCTACTGACAATTGCACTGTAACACTTGATGCACTTTGCTCAAGCATACTTGTTCAGGGTAGACTGAGATTATATAGGGGAGAGGCATCCACCTCTCACATACTATTGGTTGAAAAGTGATTAGTCCCTTTAAACAATTTCAGGTGTTCTGTACCTTTAAGTGGGCGGCTTTCGGGCGCACACAAGACTAAAGTAGGTGGAGTTCACACGTGGGTTCAGCTGGATCTTCCCCCGGGTCGACGCGTGGTGTAGAGAGCCACAACACTGTGTCCATGTGCTACAGAGATGCCAGCTGCCTGTCCCTGCAGCTGAGCACACTGGAGTCCTCGGCGTGCACCGAGATGGAACCGCCACAGCTGCAGACGGAGACACGGCGAGGGACCTCCAGGTAAATGTGTGGTTGTGACACCTATAAATACACAGGCCCCCTTCCTCTGGGCCGATACTTTCTGTTCTGCCCACCCACCTCTCCTTTATTAAGCCATTCAATTTTAGTGGGCCCTCTTTTTACAGGCCTACCTGAACATTGGTTTTGGCACACCACAACCGACTTACACCACTTATAGTATAACTCAGCTTGTTGTACATGACCACAAATAGAAAAAGCACTGTGCTTTTATTGTGGTAATGGAGGGTACTTTATCACCTATTGGTCTACATGTCCACCACTGCCTCAAGCTATTCGTCTGGGGTCTGTGTTTGTCTTCCCTGTCATCTCTTCAAGTAAATCTATAAGGCATCATGGATGTTTTCACATCTGTTTGTATTCGGCTTCACAGATAAGTCCAGCTTCTTCAGTCCTACATCCTGTTCTGCTAATGAAGCCTTGCCTTCTGACTGTACGTGTGCCTCCAATGCTCACTGTAGTACGTAAGCAGGATCTGAGGTGTTTGAGAACACACTGAAAACCATCCATTCTACCACTGTTGTCACCCTTAAGGCACAAAAGACCAAGGCTATTTTTTTACTTCTAGTATAGTGACCAGTTATCCTAGTATTATATGACACTTAGCGCCTTATAGCTAAGATACTTAACTTTCTGAAGCTACCAGAATTGACCTCACACGATTAAAGTCTTAATCTGTAGCCAATCAGAGATAAAGTCATAAATACTTAATTTACTAGGATATTCAGAGGTGTGCCATTTCGGCTAGATTTACACCCAGTTTGGGCTTTGACCACCAATTTTGGTTATCTATGCAACACTACTATTTACTCTTTGATTATTGTAATTATTTTGAGGATCTCAATTCTATTATTCCAGAACATACTCCCTACATCTGGGTATTTTATCCAGATGGTCAGAGTATTCTTTGTAGTCTATTACTTCGGGGATAGCAGTTGGTACTTCTTGCATCAAGATTCTAGATTTTGGATTTTCCCTTGCCCAAGCTTCTGGACCTGTCCCCCTGCACAGCCCCTGTACACACGTTCATTCTCCAGGCGATTTATTTAACTAGTCACCGTGGGCTGTGATCTATGCTCTCTGGACTCCACCCCAGTTAAGCCCTGGCAGTCTATCAGTGTGTGTCTGTGTATCTGTGAGTGTTTGGCTGTCGGTGAGTCTTTGCCAGTGTATGTACTGTCCTGGGAAAAAGAAAGTACACCCCCTTTGAATTATATGGTTTTACATATCAGGACATAATAACGATCATATGTTTCTTAGCAGGTCTTAAAATTAGGTAAAGCCAACCTCAGATAAACAACACATGACATATTACAGTGTGTCATGATTTATTTAACAAAAATAAAGCCAAAATGGAGAAGCCATGTGAGAACGTAAGGTGGGCCCTTCTCTGATTCTTGCATTGGGGCCCTGTGATTCCTAATTACGTTCCTGGTGTGATGGTTCCCCATCTATGTCCACCCAAGCCGATCACCACCTGATGACTCGGACCTTTGATGTACTGTCTGCCTAATCAATTTCTCCAGTAAAGAAGGATCACTTCTTTGGCCGTATTAAGAATGCATATGGTAAGGGATTTCTTGTGTCGAAAGATCGGAACCGTAGTGTGGATGTGAAGAAATGGTGCAATGCACAACGGCGGGGGATTGTCTGAAAATGAAGTACGATATAGATTGCTATGCAGAATGGTTTTATTGCTGGGTATGCCCATTAATTATGCAAGAATGTGCTGTGAGAGGAGTGGCGCCACCAGCACATGCCATCCAATTTGGGGTTTATAGCCTGTAGGAGTTTTGGGGTTTTATACCAGAGGGATAACACTTTATATGCCTTTTCCTGTGTCTTACTCGCTAGTGCACAGTGGTGTACAAGGTTGTAAATCTTACTTCGCTGGTTTGGTGTGAAGGGATCCTCTAAAGCAGTTTCCCATGTGTTCATGTGTTATATTGTAGTGCAGAGTATAGAAAGGAAACAGTGTGTGGCATTGGGTAAGGTTCATCATATAAGACCTAAAAAAAGGCGTGAAAAAGGCGACTCAGAGCCGTGAGGTCAGAGGCCCGAACATGGGACTCGGGGACGGTGTCCTGCCCCCTGGTGATGCCATGGACAGCCGGGGGGCGGGAGCAGGCGGCCGCATGGCCAGGATATCGCCAGTGTGGCTCCCCAGTCAGGGGAAGCCAGGTTTGGCAGCGGCGGGCAGTGGGAGCCCAGGACTGCTGATCACGGGGCCGTCTGCCGGGAGGGCGGCCCCTGGTGGTGGGAGACGGCACAGTGAGCATGCTGTTGCCAGGAGGACCAGGAGTAGTGTCGCTGGAGGAGCATCCCACAAGCAGGCAAGTGACCTTGGTGGGTGTGGGGCAGCTGGTCCTCCCCATGGGGGGGTTTGATGCAGCTCAAGGGGACCACGGGGCCTTCTGGGACCGTCACAGGGCCCAGGGACTAGTTCTGCCTGGGGTTGCGGCAGTGGGCTCCTCCGCTAGGAGTGTCACTGGGACTGGGCTGGGGCCCTTTTGTAGTCGGGCAAGGAACCTAGCTAGTGGCCTAGGGGGCAGTCGGGAGGATGGCCTTAGGAGTTTTGATGGTTCGGCATGGCATGGATGTCGTTAGACAACATCGCGGCCTAATGGCACCTGGCAAGGTCTGCGTACGGAGGGGGTGGTGCCAGTGAGGGGGGGCGCAGGAGCAGAGTCACCTCTTGCATTATCTGGGCCCCCTCAGGGAGGGCTGAGTCGCAGTAGGCCACGCCGCACAGGAGTAGGTGCGCAGGGCAGGGCGGGAAGACACTGCCCTGGGGCCTTTGCATGCAGTCGGTACAGGTCCAGTCGACGGGCATGATGGGTTCCTGGCGAGGCAGGTGCGCCGGGCTAGTCGCACTTTGGTTGGCGGTGGAGAACGAGTAGTGGACAGCGCAGGAGATGCCGGTCTCGGGGAAGGCGGGCTCACCCAGGGAGGTGCAGTCCCCCCAGCAGATCCAGGAGTGGGAGGTGTTTCATAAAGTTTGGTGTTTCATAAAATTGGTGCATATAGAAATATCTCTCTGTTAGGTGATAAGAAGCCGGCGATTGCCTGGGTTATTGGTTACTCGTTTGTAGTTTGGGCCCAGAAGAGGGCACAGGAACGCACGTATGACGAAAATCTGGGGTTGAAGAGCACTTCAGTTAAAATATTTTGGAAAGGCATCCGTGATGCTAAGTGGTCACAGTTATTGGAAATATTGCAACAATGTTTATTAATTTTTCCCTATCCAGATTTAATAATAATGCATTTAGGAGGTAACGACATTGGGGCTATACAATCTGTGAATTTGTTGCAAGAGATTAAGAAAGATTTGTTTTTTTGTATCACAATTTTTTACGGAATTCTGTTTTTATTTGGTGAGAAATTATACCAAGACATTGCTGGCTAAAAGTAAGCTATTTCAAACCATTGGAAAGGGTGCAGAGAAAATTAAACAGAGCGCTAGAAAGGTTTTTGCCAACTTTGGGGATGTGTTCGTACAGGCACATAGATATTGAGGGCAGTTGCACAGATTTCTATAGGAGCGATGCAATTCATTTGTCCGATATAGGATTGGGTATATTTAATTTGGGTATTCAGTCTATGATGGAGATTTGGGGGCCACCAAGTTTGGCTGCCCAGAAGCACGGTGGCGTTGGCATATAACTCTTTTTTTTGTATATATTTATGGCTTCTGGCTTTAAGGGGCAGAGCCTGGAAATGGTTAATGGTTTATTTAGCTTCGTTTAAAAGTTATGGTAAATTATTTATTATTATTATGGATGTTGAAATTGGATTTCTGAAATCCGTAATAAAGGTTACGGCCATTCTCCAAATGTTTCAATTTATCAAAAAATAAACATATTAAAGGAAGAAGTTGTTTTGTGTTTTATCATACGATGTATCATTAAGAATGCAACATTCAAACCCATGTTCAATGGAGACAGTCTCTACGGCCTCTTACGACGCAATTATGAGACAAGGCATCAACTTAAAGTGTATAACATTATGGACAACAGCTGTGTCTTACTATTGTCACATGCACAACAGCTTTCACTTTCACCCTGGGGCTTTCACCAACACCTGATACAAGCATTGCACAACAGCAACATTCTTCCCCAACACCAGTTTGGGACCCACCGTTTCAATCTGTGAGTACCAGAGACACAAACCTGAGACCTAGTAGACCGAAATCCTTACACCTATTATAAGCCCAACTTTCCTTCTATTAAGGTTTCCTTTTGCATATTTTTTTCTGTTTTCTAATGTTTTTTTCTTTCTAAAGTTTAGTCTTTTAGCCAGCACAGTTTCTTATCTGGGCTTATATTGCCCAGCTCTCCTATCGGAGATCTCTCACCCCTGTATAGCATCGGTAAAACCAATTATTGGCCTCATAGGTGCGACACTTTGATATGTTTTTTGGACTTTGTGTTCCTCTTGTTTGGCTTTTTTTGCAGCCTAACAATCTATAAGTAATACTGATTCCACTTAACAGTTTAGGGTAGTATCTGCCCCATTTTATAATCATTCCATATACACAGCCATACAGGCTGACATTGAGGTCAAGCTGACCTTTTCTGAGAGCATTGGGAAATGGAGACTAACAGACCGCCTCGTCACCTAGGACTGGTATATGTCTCCCAAAATGCCACATCTCTCATAAGAGCGCTATATCACTATTGTTAAGTCTGTGCCTGTCCAGCAGCCCAGAAGCACTTGTAGGTTGGTCTGAATACGCTGGGGCACAACCTGCCTGACCGGGAGTGACTCTCAAATTCCCTAGAACTCCTGACCGGATCGTGTAGGTACTGCGGTCCAATAAATGTTATCACGGGTGCTCTCTGTCCCACAAACACCAATCAGGATGTTTTTTGAAGGGATGATAGAAGTCGTGGCGAGGTTGAATGACACAAAAGACTTGAGGGGGCTCTATGTACCAACCGATAGCACAATCATTTTAGGTGACTGTGATTTCTACCCAGCACTGTGGAACTCTTCGTCGCCGCCCTCTATAAACTTCACCTTCTATATAATTTGAGCTAGTCACCTCCAAACTGATTGCTCCTTGGACAAACTGGGTGTTCAGAAGAGACCTTCACAGGGATGGCATTATTGTGGGGATGTGGGTACGGAACTTCGAAATTTTATGTTTTTGTTAACCTATGCCAATGTGTCTGTTAAATGAGTTACAGACACCAAGGCGCCTGGGATGTCGCAATTGTTTGTTCTCCCTTTGTCCCTGGGGATCTCACGTTGAGGCCCCATGTATAAAAGTGTGACCAGTGTGACAATAAACCAGTTCCTTTAATTTGACATGCAATGTTAATGAGATTTCTTTTTTTTTTTTAAGGCTAGACCTTAGGGTGTGTGTGGGGTGTGTGTATGTATATATATATATATATATATATATATATATATATATGAGCTATTTTGTGCTGTGGGGGAAGGAGGGCAAATTAATAACTACTTAGGTTTTTTTTTCTATTAAAAATAAAAATGATGTCCCCCCTCCCTGCTTACCTTTGCCTGGGAGGGGGGGAGGGTAGTGACAGTGTACTCTAGCAGCCTCAGGAGCTGCTAGAGTTCAATCTCGCAAGATTCGGAGTGTTGCCGCGGTAACCGCAGCAATGCTCCAAGCTTGCGAGAGGAGAACCTGGCGGAGCTGCAGGTTAGAGGTCCTCTCTCCCTCCATGCAGGCTGTCAGCAAAGTGCTAGCGAGCCGGAGAGGGAGGAGGCAGGCACAGTTCTCGAGGCTCCCCTGTTTGGGAACCTATGCTCTAACCTGATGTAACATGACCTAACATTGATAATACCTTATTGATAAGAATGTTTTTTCTATAATAATGCAGCCTTTTGATAGTTTTCAGGCATGTTACACTGTCAGGGTTAAATTACTTCCCTTAACAAAAAAGCCTCTTTCCACATGATGGGTACAGCAGAATGTATGATTCAATAACATAATTTGTATTGTGAATTGATGTTTCCAAATGTTGCCATATGTGTTGCTTACATGTGGTTTGTGAAATAAATAAAAACATAATTCATAACTGTATACTACCATATAGGCCAATAACACATGAATCATTTATATACGTATAAACATAAAAAATATATTTTTAAATAAATATAAAAAAAAATTTTTTTTACAAAGTGACCTTTTGGAGGGGCGCAGCCAACTAGCCAACGGAGCGGTCGCATGCACCCTGAGCTCCGATACTGAAAAATCCTTAAACCCCAATTTACCCTAGTCGGAACAACGGGTCTGCACTCTGAAAACATCAACTGGAGCAGGAGAACATGGGCAAACACTCCCACAAATCTCGGGGCTTGGGCGGGATATTAGCTTTTTACTCACCCAGACACCCAGGCCTAAAATGGCGGATTGAATGGCAGAGACACCAAGCGGATCCACATTGGCCTTCGAGGAGGAAGATCCAGAACCGGAGGAGACTCAGTCACACACTCGAAGTGGCACAGTGCCCCCCCAGCGGAAACCCGACCCGCAACTGGCCACAATAACAGATATAACTGCGATGGTGGCAGAGCTTAAGGCCTACATAGCCTCTGAAATGGCGGTCCTGAAAACAGACCTAAGCACTCTAGCAGGCAGGATACAATCCACGGAGGAAAATGTCCGCGGCCTCGGAGTTAAACAGGACATCACTACAGCCCAGCTGCAGGGGGTAACCGTCACGTGTGCAGAGCTGACGGCAAAAGTGGGACAGACGGAAGATGCAGCAAGACAGCGCAACCTCAAAATTAGAGGGATCCCAAACGCCATCGATGCTGGAGAGCTCCCACAGTACATGAGGAGATTACTCTCCACTACTCTGACACCCAAACAGGCTAAAGGTATGCAACTAGATGGGATATACCGCCTCCCACGGAGCCTCACAAACAAACCCTCGGGATCAAGGGATGTCATTATATGCTTTCGGTCACGAACTGACAAGGACACATTTATGGCACAAATTAAAGGCCCATCACCATTCATCTTTCAACAGCACTCACTGTGCTTCTATCAAGACCTCAGCAGATCCACACTGCAGTGGCGTGCCACATTGAACGAGGTGACCTTACAACTGCGAACAGCAGATATTCTGTACCGGTGGGGGACACCACGGGCACTTGTGGTAGAGAGGAATGGCAAAAGGCACAGACTCACCTCAGTGTCCGACGCCAATGACTTTCTGCACTCCCTGGGACTGACTACTACCACCACCGCCAGACCGAATGAATCAACACACGAGTGGGATGTCAACAATGTAGCGGTCTTTACGCCCGCCAGCTCATTGGCCCCAGGATGAGGCGCCTAACTGAAGGACTTTCCTTTTGCTGACCTACAGTCCACAGTTATACCTGCATTATGTAACGTTGTACCTATGTATTTTGTTTTATTGATGCTTTTTTTTTATGTTCCGACCTACTCTCCTTTAGATAAGTCCTCCGGGACTCTCAGACCTATATGGGTCGTTCATACCCCTGCGCAATGCGATAATACTAGCAATCGCTCCTCAAACGCAACTCTCTCTCCCCCCCCCCCTTAAGCTCCGGGGATATGGAGTTTACTTAATTCTCCCTTGGGCTCAACTGCACTTCTGCTGAAAATAAGCACAACGCAGCCCATTACTGCTGGCAGATCACCGCTATATACTATAACCACCCACAATAGGGATCCTAGAAACCAATCCTCACTGTCACCCACCTGCCACTAAGCATACTCTCCCATGCCTTGGTATGGCTCATTTGCCGAGCTACAATTTGGCAGCTACACTGACTACTAATTCCCTTGAGACAAAACATCTTGCGGCTGGTTCTCGGTGGCAAACGTACGTTTAAGGTCGAATAACTGTATTTGTGGGAGGAGTTAACGTTCCTATATAAACGCTACTCCCCCCTTCCTACCTTGCCGTAACGCACGCTGTTCACCCCACCCACCTCACCCTCTTATACAATCCATTCTGGGGGCCCTCTTTTACAGGCCTACCCCTACGTCGGTCCCGGCACACAACACCGACCTAATTCCTAACACAAGGTATTCCACGTTTACGATATTAACCAACCACAGATATGTATATATCGCGATAACCCCTAGCCTGTTTCTCATGTCCTAGCTTGCCTTCCTTAAATGAAGGGTAGTACTGGAATGTAATTGCTTTATTATCACAACACTCCTTAGCACTACTGCGTAATGTACAGTTTTCACCAATGTCTCGTGTTATAAACATAAAAGGTGCTCTACCGCTGACATATGTTGACAATCCAGATATTAACTTCATTATATTTTTATTTTCGCACTGTCATGATATGCTTGTTACCCATCCTAGAACTACAAAAATAAAGAATTAAAATAAAAAGTGACCTTTTAACACTGTAACATGGCTGTGTAATACTAACGCTAATGTATAATGTAGCCTTTGCGGACGTCCTGGAGTAGTGGGAGTTTGAACACAGGGTTTAAATTTGTGTATTTGTATTTGCTTTTGTATTGCACAGCCATGTTACAGTGCTGCAGCCCACCCCATGTGTTCCCTATTAAGGGGTTAATAAGTGTTTATGGGTACAGGAAAATACCCCTTGCTGATTCATTGGAGATATTATCTTTTAGATGAAGGTGAATTTTTCCTGTAGGACTCACCTAAGAGGTTTGCTTTGACGTGGGAGTGACAAAAAAGCACCAACTATTTAGGGTGAGGGGTAATTTTTTATTAATTTATACAAATAGGAAATAAAGGATGAGCAAGGGTGGGTTCCTAAACATAAAAGGAACACTCCTAGCACCATAACCACTACAGTGCATTGTAGTGATTATGGTGCCAAAAGAGCTCTGGCACCCTTCTAGGGTAAGTAGGCAAACTGTTTGAGAATGGCGTTCGCCAGTAAGCTGCAGCACTGAGTTAAGCCCAGTAGTGCAGGCTGAAAGCACACAGAGTTGACGCTAAGCTGCAGTGCAAGGCTTAGCTCAAGGGAACAAACACTGTACCGATACTTCCAGAGTGGAGAGAAGAGGTGATCAGCATCCGGTGGACCCCATGTAAGTTGTCCAACTATTCTCAAATGGGTTGACTACTTGCACTAGAAGGAATCCAGGGCAATCTTGGCACCAGCAGGCTACAGTGCTTGTAATGTACCTTTCAGGTCAAAATATGAACATTGTAAAAATAGATTATTTTTTTCCCAACACAGTTATTTCGGCCTTCATTTTCGTTTATCTTTGCCTAACCAAAATCACATATCATCAATATATTGTGACATTTTTAGTAATACAACACTATTGTACATTTACATATTGCTACAGGATGGTGATTTAAGCCAATGACAATTTATCCTGCTGGTTCTACATATTATTATTTTACAAAATTATATTAAAATATTGCCTCCTTTTATTAAAGGGAACCTTTTATCACTTATCTGACCATCTGCTCCCACGTTGCATTATGCTTAGAGGTTGGTGTTACTCTTCTGAAACACACACCTCTTGTCTGGCCTTACTCCGCCAAGCCTCTTCATTGATTGATTCATATGACGCCTACATGCTTGTCTCATTGCCAGCATGTGAACAGAGTGATATCATGTCACTCTGTTCCTATACTCCCTAGCCAGCGCTAGCAGTGCTGTTAGGGGGTTTCCATAGCAACTGCAGCACATGCACTGCAGTTGCTGTGTGTGTAGAACAGAAGGACCGCCTGTGGATTGTCTCTTTTGCTCTCCCTTATCAATCGATTATTCAGCATAAACTCTATGCCGAAGAACTGAATGACAGGTGTTAGGAAAAAAAAAAATATATATATTTTCAAAACACCTAATGTAAATGTAAATATCCCTAATGCTCTATGACAGCCCCTCTGAGCGGTCATGCAGACGCACTCTTTTTTGAGTTGACTATATCCATTTTACCTTATGCATGCATGAGTAGTCCATGGCTGTGCCAACTGGTGCACATAGGCCAGCTCGCTCTGCTGGGCAGACTCATTAAATAGTGCAAGGTATCATTTTTATTTTCCTTTCTTTCACTTTTTTTTTTTTTAAATGCCTTACATATAAAATAAAAAAAAGGGTGTATCTCTTTAATGTACCAACATATACCCACCATTGAAAATGCCACTTTATCTGACCACATGGTACCCATCGAGCACTAAAACCAATTTCTGCATTCAAATAGAATGTGTTCTCACAAATACTACACCCAGAATGATTAATTTTATGAATACTTGCAATAAGCAATAAATAATTGGCAATAAGGTGGACTTCCTGCAGACTCACCATTGGTAATGGTTAAATAAACCAAACTTTTGGAAGCCCTGTATTTTGGAGTTTTAGGGTTATTGTTTTTCAATAACACTAGAAACAAGTCCTGGTCTATCTCCGATACAATCAACGAAGTAACAATCTCCAGGAGTCTGTAGTTTCTGCGATCAGTCACAAACACAAGTGAAAAGTTCCACAATTTGGCCCCTACAGTGATCAGGCTCACCAATATTAGCAACTTTATGAAGCACAGCTTCAGGATTGAGCTCACCAAGACTGAGAAGTTACTTAAACATAGTCTAGAAGCTCTGTTTCCATTTCATTTTCACTGCCTTCAGATGGATGGAATTCTTCTTCCTCTTCCTCGTCATCCTCTTCCTCTCCAGATTCATAAGTCAGCTGCTCCTTGTTCTCAGTGGAGGTTGAAGGTCCAGAAAAAAGGGCTATGGAAAAAAACAAAAACAAAGAGCATCCAAAATTACTGTCATGAAAGGGTATATACAGACTTGGCAATAAAACCTTTAAAGTGTTTTCTTTTGTTGTTTATAACACTTCCAATTTTGCAACAAACTAAAAAAAAAATTATCTTCTTGGCCCCAGAATGGCAGTCAGGTCTCTCTTTGGATCAAGAGGCTGTTACCCCACATCTTAAAAATCATATCCCTGTATGTTGTGTTTTTGCAAATATTCATCCAGTTGCTGTTTAAACATCTGTACAGACTCTGATAAAACCACCTGTTCAGGCAGAGAATTCCTCATACTTATTGTTCTTACGGTAATAAAATCTTGATTCTAGTGTTATCATGTTTTGCTCTCAGTTTACTGTTTTGGTTATCGCCCTGAAATATTGTTTATAGTTTTATATATTTAAGAGTTTTAACTATTTTGTTCTACAGATTAGGGGTTTGAGACATGGAGAGACAGAGTAAAAAAAAATGTGCTTAGGAGAGATAAATTTAGAAAATGTGGCTCTAGGAATGCTATGGGAGGAAGGGGTAGGGGGGGGCAGGCTCAAGGAGAATAGGGCACTGGAGGGGTTCCTTGATGAAATATGCAATGTTGCATTGTGCAGGATCCATCTTCTGCATATTAACTATAGTACAGTGGGAGTATTGATAGAGAATGAATGGGGAAGGTAAAGGAAATGGTGGATATCAAGTATCTGGGGCAGCAGATGATGCAAAACATGAGTGGAGGACAGAAGAAAGCTTCCTGTCTTTGTTGCTGAAATTGGCACAGAAGGTGGTTTGTGTGGGTATTGCTCCAGGAAATTGGGTTTTAGTAAGCAACATTTAGCATTTTGTCTTTGAACGAGAACATGTCTTATATAAAGTGCAAAAAGGAAGAGACCCTAACACGTAAACATATAAAAACTAGACATGATACACTGGCATTCAGAGTTTTGAGACACACACACACACACACACAGAAATGTCTCTGCTAATAGTGCTTTTTTAACTTTCTAAATAGTGATTTTCACCTGGTCTCTTGGAGCGTATGATCTGTTTGATCATGAGTGACATAGCGTCTCGGAGTTGATCGCTGGTCTTTGGAAGGCACCAACCATCTCGTTCTGTACACTGTGACTCCTTGCCATCATTTTTATGGATGACCGCCTGCAAGCTGTAGAAGTGTGACAGAGAAATGTGGCAATCAACTGAAATACCAATTTCTTAACACAACAAAGTACCACCATTTATTTTCCTACTTTTAGACACAGGGTTATGATCTCTTCCAATAATTATAAGGATATTTTGGAGCTCCACAAAAAAATAAAATAAAAAAAAAAAAGACACTCCATTACAAAAATAGAAAATAAAAAAAAGAGTTCTGTATTTTTTTTGTCATAAAAAAAAAAAAAAAGCAAATCATATATGGAATTCCACATAGCAAATCAATGATAGACCAAATACAGAGATAAATTAGTCGTGGTAGGCATATGATCACAGAGACATGCAGTAGTAAAGTGTTGCTACCACATTAATATATTGAGTCATGTATTTATTAGGAAGCCATAGAATTTGGAAAGTTATCAGCTCGAGTCTGACATGACTGTTATGTCCTAAACTTGCAGGCTTATATTGTCGCCAGTGGAACTTTTCAAGGGTGCAAGCTGTCCAGGGCTGCCAAATCTTGTGGAACTTTATTGTAACCCCTGACTCTTGCTGTTAAGTTATCCATGAGGCAGGTGTCTTTCATTTGAATTATGACTGCTGCTACAGTGGGGACTCTTGGTTTCAACTATGCCTGTGCTACCGTTCTCCTCGCTGCTAGCGTAATCTTATGTACTAAATTTTGTTGGTGTCTGGTCCACCCTTCTGTCGATCTGTTCAGAAGGTATACCCAGGGGTCAAGGTCTGGCTCTCTTTGGAAAATCTGGGTTATTAGACCCTTAATGGTGCTCCAGAACATTTGGATATGGGGGCATTCCCACCACATGTGTATATATGTGTCCCTATAGCCGCACCCTCTTCAGCATGTGTCTGATGGTGATCTTTGCATTTTTTGCAGTTTTACAGGAGTCGTGTACCAGCGGAACATCGAGACTGTTTCTGTAAGGACACACAAATGAATGTGGCATTGTTGGCTTCCCAGATCTCCTGCCATTCTATACCTTCTAGAGCCTCCCCCAGTTCCGTATAAGTTAGAGGGCCCTATTCTCTCGTTTCGATGCTCAGTTGGGTGTAGAATAAGGTAATTAAGCCTTTCGGCATAGATTCGCTCAGACATATGTTAAAGGTTTATGTACCGTATTTTTTATGGGAGTCTGTTTTGCATTCTCAGCGAATTCAGGATTGCAGGACAAGTGGTCCGTAGCATAATCCGATGGTCTTTGGGCACCCACATAAAGAATTGAGGGAGGTCTGCTCCCATGAGCAAGGACTCCAAATCTACCCACCGCCTGTCATCTATTGGGGTATGCCACATCGCTACCTGTGCCAATTGTGCAGCCAGATAATAAAAGTGAAGGTGCGGTTGACCAAGCCCTCCCCTCGATATCTGGCGATACAAGTCATTTATTGAGACCCTTTGGTGTTTATTCTGCCATGTAAAGGAACCTATTGTTTTTTGTAGCGGTGCCAGATCGGATTTGAAACTTGGATGGGAAGGGCCTGAAAGAGGAATAAAATACGTGGGAGTATGTTCATCTTAACGGAGTGGATTCGTTCCACCCACGAGATAGGTTTGTCCATTTATCTTATACAGGGTTTGATAAGCAGAGTGTAGTTTGACTCATATAATTTTAAGGAGTCTGCTGTGAGCTGGATCCCCAAATACTTAATGGATCTAGAGGCTAATTGAATATTGTGGGCGTTATGAATAGATGCCGTGTCCGCTGCAGACAGCCCTATCGGCAGTGCGCTGAATTTCTCCATGTTTGCTTTATATCCCGAAATTGTTCCATATCGAGTGAGCACGTCCCTCACCACCTCCATGGAATCGACTGGGTTTGTCAGAAGGACATCGTCCGCATATGCAGAGACCAGGAACTCCTCTCCTCTGACGCTAACCCCCTGTATTCGTTGATGTTTTTGGAAAGCCTGCAGGAGGGGCTCTAGGAAGATAGCAAATAGTAGGGGGGACAGAAGGCATCCCTGTTTTGACCCATTGCTAATGTCAGGATTATAGTTGACCCAGCACGCAGAACAGTAGCACACCTAGGACTAAGGATAACGTCTAACCGGACCTTAGAGTGGCCGGACTTAACGTACCAGAGAATAATCAAAATATTTGCCATGGTCAGCGACAAAGCACGTGACACAATGATGAGGAAAGCCAGAAGTCAAGGATACCAGAAATCAGGGAAGTCGAAACAAAGCCAAAGTCAAATACCAGAAAAAACACAATCAGGAACACACTCTCGGATACCCGGCTAGTGGAAACCACGAGAGGGCACCGACAAAAATGTAATTTCGGTTTAAGTAACCCTCTTTAGGCAGTAATTGGCTCTCTCTCTGACCTCTGACCCCAAAACATGTGTGCTTTGATGTGGGCAAAGGTAAGTTTACCATAAAAACCCGAACCGCAGCGGCCGGCGTTCCTAAGAAGTTGCACCTGCTGGGGACCGGAACAGAGGTTGATCAGGCACTGGCCTGCCGCGACCAAGGTAAGTATGAAATATCTCTGTCGGCGTGGCTGCTTAGTTTATGTGTGGCCAGGCCGGCAGAAGAGCCGGGAGCCGTGACAACTAAGCCCGAAGGGGCTCGGGAGGGCATCTGTGATAGTAACCTGGGCTGTGACGTTAGTATACATTGCTTTGATGTACGTTATGTATGAAGCTGGGAATCCCAGGTAGGTTAGAAGGTGAAAAAGATAGTGCCACTTGACCTTATCAAACGCCTTTTCGGTGTTTTGCTAGACTACTAGGGTGGGTGTGTTTGTGGACGTTTGTCTCCATATAATGTCTATGTTTGGTCGGGTATTCTCGAATAAAGGTCGATAAAGGGGATAAATCCAACCTGCGTGTATAAGTTTAACTAGGAGCGGATTTAGGCGGTCTGCCTAAATTTTAGCGCAAATTTTGGAGTCGTGGTTTATTAGGGAAATAGGCCTATAGTGCGTTGGGGATAGCGTGTTTTTACCTAGTTTTGGGAGTAAGACTACATTAGCCAGTGACATGTCTATCTGGCGTCCCTCCCTCCCTGAAGTCGATGAAGAGGAGTTCAAACCGTGTGATAAGTTCTTCTCAGAAGGTTTTATAATACCCACCGTCGAAGCAGTCTGGTCCCGGTACTTTGTTCCCTTTTAATTCCAAGATGGCTTTGTCGATTTCTTTGCCCGGTATTTTCTCGTTCAGTATATTACTGGCATCCAGGGTCCGTTTTGTGAGTCCCAGCGTACCGAGGACACAGCGAATAGCCTCATCTTCTAGAGGCTGAAGGTTCGCCCGACAGGGGAGTGGTTATATAGATTGGTAATATTCTGTAAACACTTAGTGTATGTCCGTCAGGGTGGTTTTCATGGTGCCATCTATGTGCTTGATGGCTGCTATGTGGGCTTGACTTTGTCATGGGCGAAGAGTTCTTGCCAGCATTGTATCCATTTTCCACATCCCTATGTATTTTTAAACAAATTGAGGTTTTTAGTTACCTCCAATGGCCATGAGAGGGTATGACTACATGCCACGTCAAGGCAGACCTCTTAGGTGGGTTCTAACTCTAACCATTCACCTTGCTTCCTTGAGCTTCTGGCAAAGATATCTCCAATGAGACAGAAAGTGATATTTTTTTAAATACATCCCTACATGCTTATTAACCCTTAATAGGGAACATATGGGATGGGCAGCAGCATCTATCTGTCCTCTCCTGATCTCACTCCGCCCATCTTGACTTGTGTCTCTGACTCCCTCTCTGCGATTTCCAACTGGATGGCTGCTCACTTCCTTAAACTCAACCTGTCTAAAACAGAACTTCTGATCTTTCCTTCCTCAAGTGTTGCTACCCCCCGTCTGTCTCCCTCCAAGTCAATGGCGCCACCATCACCTCTACCTCGCAGGTTCACTGTCTAGGTGTTCTATAATGAATGCGGCGGCGAGGCTTATTTTTCTGTCCGCACGCACCTCCAAAGCCTCCCCCCTCTGTCAGTCCCTACATTAGCTTCCAGTTAGATATAGGGCTCAATTGAAGATTCTGGTGCTTGCTTACAAGTCCCTACATAATGCTGTTCTAACCTACCTGTCCTCCCTAATACACAAATATGTCCCGTCGAGGCCCCTATGCTCTGCTGAAGACCTACGCCTATCCTCTGTCCATACTTCCACATCTGATGCTCGCCTCCAAGACTTCACCAGGGCTGCACATTTTCTGTTGGACTCCCTTCCCTTCTCCATTAGATGCTCACCCAGTCTCCACTCCTTCAAAAAAATCTTTTAAAACACACTTCTTCAGGAAAGCATATAATTTAAACTGTTAGCGGGTTTTCTTCCCCCCCCCCCCCACCCCCCGACTCCTCTCCTGCAACTGTCAGAAATAACCTACTAAGTTCTCAGTGATTACTTTTCTAGCAACCTATTTTATTACCCCTACTTATACCCTTTGTGTTACTATACCCCACTCCCTCTAGCATGTAAGCCCTCAACCCCTCCGTTCCTGTGCGTCCATTTGTCTGGTTACAATTACGTGTCTGTTTGTCTACCCATTGTACAGCGCTTCAGAATTTGCTGGCACGACATAAATAATAAAATAATAATATATAACAACAAGGTAATACAATATAATGAAATGGTAAAATAATGCACATCAGCCTGGGAGAAAACATGCCATTTTGAAAGCCATTAAATCCCACCAAAGAACTCCGTAGAATTTTAAAATTGTCAATGTTTGTAACGTTATTGCCAAGTTAGAATACATGACTCATTTGTAACAAAATAGTAGTTGCTATGTTAGAAAACGTAAAGATGTTGCAACTATATGTTAAAAAACATATCTGCTGATAAACGTCTAATAGAGAATGGCATATTCTGCATTGAGATAGCCTGGCCTAATATTTTCAATCCTCTTGTACATCTCACACCTAATCGCAGGGATTCTACTACCATGCATTGCCTGCAGACTTCGACGAGATAGCAGAGAAGCTTGTGATGTACCCTGTTCGGTTCACCGTTAGTAGTATTTCTTAAACAAAATATTTAATCCCTTGTTTGTGATGCCTTTTATGTACTTGAATATAACTCTGGTTTTCATGTCATGGACTACACTGTTACTTAATTATGCTATGATTTCTTTTTTATTTCAAAATGAGATGAGGGAGGAAAGGAACCAATGACAACAGATATCAAACAAAGATGGCGAAAAAGAAAATCACCCTTCTATACATTATATCTAATTTAGTGAGTGGCTATAGGATAAGCGATACAAATGTTTAGCACCATGACATATACCTGTTCTAAAGCCTGTCTTTTCAAATGTGCAGAGAAAAATTACCTTTCCACTTGTAAATCACAGAGCTGGTAAAACATCTGGCGGTATGGTGGCAAGGTTCCATCCAGAAAAATATAAACTGATTCCTGCAAACAATCAAAAGAATGGGTTCAAAACAGGCATTGTAGGCAGAGGGATCAGCACAAATGAATTTGGGATACAAACTGTAAGAACTGGAATTAAAATGCTATTTTAGGAACAGCACACAAAGTTCTATACAAAGGCACTACCCAAGAAAGGACTGAGTGGTACGGCATTCTGTGATGTACCAAGGGCATCAACAGGTGTCCAAACATGATCTTTGAAAATACACATTATATTCACCTCAACACAAGGCACGAAACAGTGACATAAAAAAACAATAATTCACACAGTGACTCTACAGAATTCACACACCTCTACATTCACCCTTACACAACAGAAAAAAAAAGGATTTACACCATATTTCAGAAGGTCACATATTGACATAGCAGATTTCACACATAGTAAAACTAGACAAAAACAACCCTGTACTTCACCACTGTGGCACTAGACAGGTTTACATTTCAGAATAAGCACCATGGGATGCGGGTTATGTGAAAAAATAGGTGGGTAGGGTGGTGGGGTCAGTCTTGGGCGTCAGTTCTGTCGGGTGGGTCCTCAGCGTCTAGGCGGGCAGTGAAGTCTACCTGTGTGGTGGATACGATCCAGTGTGTCCAAATCTCTATGTATTTTGCAGTGGTATTAGTCGCTCCCGAGTGTAATTCTTCTATTGCTCTGAGCTCCTCCATTTGGTTGAACCATGTCCTAAGGGGAGGGGGCCTATCCTGCCTCCAGTATTGTGGTATGGTTTGTTTGGCTACGTTGAGGATCCTAATGGTCATGGATCTTTTGTATCGGGACCTGGGTATGGTCGTGTGGTGTAGTAACATTGCCGCTGGGTCCAGTGGTGGGGGTGCGTCTGAGAACTTCTCCAAGATGGCGTGTATGTCCTTCCAGAATGGTTTAATACTACGGCATTCCCACCATATATGTAATGTGGTACCCGTTGTCTCCCCGCATCGCCAACATAAGTCGGAGTGTGATGGGTCTATTGCATGAAGTTTATGTGGGGTAATGAGGAGCATCCCCGGCCGAGGCCTCCCCCGGAGCACCACGGTAGGGTCGACACTGGACCAGCTATCTCTGTCTCTTCTACAACCTTCCACAGTTTGTGGACGTTGGTCTTAGTCCATTCCATGACTCTCTGTAAGTGACCTGCTGTATAGTATAGGTAGAAGTCAGGGATGGCCAACCCTCCCCTCTCCTTGGGTAGAGTAAGGGCCTGATACTTAATTCGTGGTCTTGTCCCGCTCCATATGTAATTACCTGTCATCGAGCGTAGAGCAGTAAAAAATCCTTTGGGGATTGTTATGGGGAGCGTCTGCAACAAGTAGAGTAGGCGTGGGAGGAGATTCATTTTAATTACCTGAATCCTTCCCAGCCACGAAATATGCGGGTGGGACCATTCAGCTAGTTCTCTCTTGAATGTATTTAGCATGGGGGTAAAGTTCTCCCTGTATAGGTCCTCTCTCTGTTTGGTTAGCCATGTACCCAGGTAGCGTATTTTGTGTTCCGCCCACTGGAATGGGAAGCTGGAGCGGAGAGGGGAGGCTCGTTTATTGGGTAAGTCAGCGTTCAGAATGTAGGATTTGGAGTAGTTTATTTTTAGGTTGGATAAGGTTCCGAACGTCTTAAAGGCTTGCAGTATATTGGGGAGGGAGATCTCTGGTCTAGTGACAAAAAAGAGGAGGTCGTCTGCATAGGCGGCCACTTTATGGTGTGCGTCCCCCATTTGTATTCCTGTGATGTCATGGTGTTGTCTGATGGCTGTCAAAAAGGGTTCAAGGGCAAGGACGAAGAGCAGCGGGGATAGTGGGCATCCCTGACGGGTGCTGTTGTAAATCGGGAACTTGTCCGTTAGCGCCCCATTCACTATTACGTGTGCCGTGGGTCTGTCGTACATGCCTGCGATCCAGCTTCGCATGTGGGGTCCCAGACCCACCTGAGCGAGGGTCTGGAATAGGTAATCCCATCCCACCCAGTCGAAGGCCTTCTCCGCGTCAGTGGACAGCAGTAGAAGGCCTCCGGTGCTTTTGCTTCTGTTGTGCATGAGGGCGAGGGTCCTGATGGTGTTGTCCCTCGCTTCACGGTTTGGTACGAACCCGACCTGGTCAGGGTGTATCAGTGTGGGGACGTGCGGCTGCAGGCGCATGGCTAACATCTTAGCCATCAATTTAATATCACAATTGATGAGGGAGATGGGCCTATAGTTCCCACATTGCTCTGCGTCCTTGCCCTCTTTCGGGATGATGGTTATGTGTGCCGTCAATGCTTGTTTGGGGAAGTGATGGCCCTCCCTTATCGCGTTAAACAAGGCCAGCATCGGTTGGTATAGTGTGTCCGCGAAATGTTTGTAATAGCAGAGAGGCAGGCCATCAGGGCCTGGCCTCTTGCCGGGTTTGGTGCATTTTATCGCCAGCGCCAGTTCCTCGGTTGAGAAGGGTTCGTCTAGTTGGTTCGTTATCCGTTGGTCTAGTGTAGGTATTTTGTGTGTTTGTAGGTATTGCTGGATGGAGTCTTTTAAGCGGGCAGTCGCCGCTCCCGGTTGCGGTCGGGGGAGTGAATAGAGTTCCGAATAGTAAGCTCTCACCGTTTGCAGGATTTCCGTCGGTAGACGGCGTACTGAGCCCTGTTTGTCTCTAATTTTGTTGATATACGTCAGCTGGCGCCGTTTCGCCAGCATTCTGGCTAAAAGTTTACCACTTTTATTCCCGTGTAGGGAGAAAAAGGCCTTGTGCCTGAGTACTTCCCTGTGGTGTTTGGACTGGAGCAGGGAGGTCAGTTCCCGTCGTAGTTGTATTAGTCGTGTTTGGTGGGCTGGGGACTGTGTCTGTTTGTGCAATGTGTCATGCTTGTGTATGTCCTCTATCAGTTCTACGAGTCGGGCTTCTCGCTGTTTTTTTGAGTTCCGCACCCTTCTGTATGAAGTGTCCCCGTATGACGCTTTTGTTTGCCTCCCACCTGATCGTCGGGGATGTGTCCTCGGGGGCGTTGTCCTGGAAGTAGTCAGTCAGGGCCCTACCGAAGTGTGCGGCCAGATCTTGGCGTGATAGTAAGTATTCGTTCAGCCTCCATTTGGCTACTGCAGGTATAAGGAGTGGGGACTGGAGGGTGAGGGTGACGGGGGCATGGTCCGACCAGGTCGCCACCCCCACCCTCGCGTCCCGTACCAAGGGGAGGTGATAGTGTGTGGTGAGAAAGTAGTCTATGCGGGTGTATGTCTGGTGGGGGTGAGAGTAGAATGTGTAGTCCCTTTCGTCCGGGTGGTGTGCTCTCCAGCAGTCAACAAGCCTAAGTTTAGTCAGTAGGGAGTTAATTGCTCTGAGGTGTTGTCTGGGGAGGTGGGAAGTACCCGTGGAGCAGTCCCAGACCGGATCCATAGCAACGTTTAAGTCGCCCCCTATTATGAGGACCCCTTCTGCGAATGTGTGTAGTTTCTGTAAGGTGTTTTTGAGGTAGCGGTGGTGTTTGTTGTTTGGTGCGTATAATGTGGCGAAGGTGTATAGATGGTCGGCCACTGTGCCTTTTACAAAAAGGTATCTACCTTCCCGGTCAGTCATGCTTGCTTTCTCTATAAACGGTACTTTTTTGTTGAACAGTATCGCCACACCCCTGGATTTCCCTTCATGGAAATCACTGTAAAACCCTGTTGGGAAGTGGTGATTGGTCAGTTTGGGCCTGTCCCCTTCCCTGAAGTGGGTCTCCTGTATCATGACTATTGATGCTTTCCGTGAATGGAAGTCCCTCAGTGCCCCTGATCTTTTCTCCGGTTTGTTAAGCCCTTTGGCGTTTATGGAGAGGATAGTGAGGTCGCTCGGTAATAGCGGCTTGTCGGTCATAGTAGGGTTTGTAGGTGTCGTTGCACCCGCTGGGTCCTAGTAGTGTTTGTCGGGAATCAGTCGGGTCGTCAGAAGGGGGGGTGGGTGGGTATAGGGTGGGAAGGGGTGGGGGTGTAGTAGGGGGGGGATAGGCGCGGGACAGGGGGGGTGGGAAGACAGGTAGGGAAACTATGTACAAGATTTATCCAGTCACTCGAAGGTGGCTGATAAGGAACGAGCATCGGAGGACAAGGTGTGGCGGGGTCCACCAGTGGTCTGCCAATTCCTGTCCGCCTATCTGTGGGCGCTCTGTCCTATGGGGAAAAGTGGAGGAAGCCGGGAGCTTCCGTACGGGTCCTACCCGGGGAGCCCGGGATCGCGTGGCTCCTAATGCCTTCGCTCCCGGGTCTCTCTCGAACCGGACCTTGTCGGGAGTCCTCGACTCCCCTGTGGCTTTAAGTGTGAGTGGTAGGTGAATGTTGCATCCTCGTCCTAAAATTGTAGCAGCCCTTGGCCTCTAGTGGGTAATGTTTTGCCCCACCGGGCATCGGAGAGTGGTGTGGTATGTCGCCCGGTAAACAAGTAACAAAATGACAGCATAATAAACAGGTATTATCAACCACAATTACAAAGTAAAACCCCCACGGTCCCCAGAATAAGTTCTGACCTTCCTACCCAGCCCTGAGGTATCGGGGACTCGTCCCCTCCTTTTTTCGGTGTGGGAGTTAGGGTGTTACTTGACCTTCTAGCGTGGGGAGAGAGGGCACCCGGTCAGTAGTGTTAACGGATGACGCAGGCAGACTCAGAGTTGAGGTATTGCGATCCCCAGCACGGTGTACCTGTCCCAAGGCAGGGGTGGGCCCTTATCCTATCCTCCCCCTCTAGAGTCAGTCCCAGGTCATCTCTCCCTACCCGGCACCTAGGGGAGGGTCGCACCCCAGGTGAGCCGCCCCGGCGTCGGTGCCCCCGCCGCTGTTCCCCCAACGGTTCCTCGCAGGGCGGTATACACCCCGGCGGCGCAGCCCAGCCAGGGGGCGCCCCCCCACCCTTCCATCAGGGGGCCCCCTCGGTGGTCTATCCTGGATTATATACCTGGTCAAGGGGATGCCTGTGTTGGGCCAGCATGGTCTTACAAGGATATGTGGTGCGTTGCCCCTCAGAATGTGGCCCCTACTGGCAGTTGCTTTTACCCCCCCCCCCCCCAAATGGAAAGTCCCGTATTCAATGCTTGGGCGGTCGGTCATAGTCCCTGAGCCCATGGGGCAGATCAAAATACTTGCGGTTGGGCTCTGTGTCAGCGAGGCCCCTCGGTTTAGGAGGTTGTCCCTGATTGGCGTATGGTCTGGGCTCTTGGTCTTCGCTGTCTGCGTGGCTGTGGTGCCGCTCCGGGGTTGAAGGAGTAGAATGACATCTGGTCCGGCCACGTTAGCTGAATGGGTGGTAGTTGAAGTTCCGTAATCAGGTCTGCGAGATCCTCTGGGTTCTTCACCATAAACGGGCCATTAGGAGTAGAGGCCTGTAGCCCCGAGGGGAAAGTCCAGCGGTAGCGTACTTTGTTGGATTGCAGGACTCGGGTCAGGGGTTTAAGCGCTCTCCTGTATGCCAGAGTGGCTGGAGATAGGTCTGGGTATAGTTGTAGAGGTGTGCCATTTAACTGGGCTCGGTCGGTATCTCGGGCCTGCCGCAGGATGTCTTCTTTTAGTTGATAGCTGGCCAGGCAGCAGATTGTGTCCCGAGGGGGGGGGACTCTGGGGGGGCCCCTAGGTCTCAGAGCCCTGTGTGCCCGTATAAATTCAATATGAGCGGTTTCAGGGCGCCCGAGGAGTCTGTTAAACAGCCCCGTGAGCGTTGCACGGATCGGGGTGTCTTGGTCTATGTCTTCCGGTATCCCCCTTACCCGGATATTTTGTCGGCGCCCCCTATTGTCCAAATCTTCAAGGTGGAGGGCCATTTGGCGTAATTGTGCCTCATGTACATGCAGGGTATTCGTGGTAGCATTCTGTGTGGCGGTCAGGTGGTCACTGTCTGCCTCTAGCTGGGAGACTTTTTGATGTAGGCCCTGGAGGTCTTCGCGGAGGGAGTGGAGTTCCGCAGTGATAGAATTCCGGAGCTCTGTGTTCGCCTCTTTGAGGTCTGCCTTGGTGGGAAGTGCCCTTATCAGGGTCACCCAGTCCGGTGTGTTCTCCGGGCGGGAGATGGAGTTAGGGGAATCCGCGCTGGGCTCTGCGCTCGGGGAGTGTGGGCGCGAGGCCCATGAGGCTCCGGAATCCGTTGAGGCCTGTGAAGCCACGTTGAGGCCTGTGAAGTCCTCAAGTATTTGTGTAGCAAGGAAGCCGGGGTGCCTTTGGATGCGTCGGCGGGCTTACCGGCGTGTGATGCGCGATGTTAGGGAGCGGATGGACGAGGATTCTTGATAAGCCTGCGGGGAGCTCTCAGGTTAAGCTGCGATGTCTCTCGGCCTCCAAGCCACGCCCCCCAAGGTCTCTAATTTTATCCAAATTTCTGTTTGAGGGATTTTTCACAAATGTTTCCATACACACACAGGTTAGACAAGCACCTCCACTGAATTTTGAACAAGTACTAAAGTTGCTGCAAATTGTACACAATATCAGCTTACTTATAACAGCCATTAAATAAAAAATAAAACAGAAAAAGTAGGGCACTCACCTTTAGTTTGTACTTGTTTGAAGGTGCTTTTTTACTTGAGGAAATGGTAGATGTACCAAGTCCTTGTGTCAGTTCCTGTATGCTGACCATCTGTGGTGCTGAAAAAGTGCAAAGGATCAGTAAAATAAAAGGCCAACCTTCTCTGAACTACTGGCAAAGTGTGTGCCCATGAAAGTCCCAGGTATGAGTTATTTCCAGACTTACCTGGTTTCTTAATGGTGATGGGCAGACTATAGTTGTAAGTGCTGCGTTTAGCTTTCACTGGCATGTCATTTGCAGCATACCCTATTGTACAAGAAAAACAAAAAGTACTTTATTTTACCAACACAAACTTAACACTGTACCGAATGCCAAATAAAACTGTTAATGATACAAATAATACATGTATACATAAAAAGATGTCTGAACAACCTTAATAAATGTGGGTGAAACCAGGGGCACAATAGTGATTGAATAACAGGATATAACATTTTTCATACTTTTGAAACTTTTTGTAAGGAGTATACGTTGTTAGTTGGGACACCTATTTAATATTAAACAAAATATAAAGTTCATAGATTTCAAGTTCCCTTGAGCAGGGCCCAATTCACCTTTTGTCTCTGTTAATTAATTACCTTTTGTTGTCAATTATTCCCATTCAATAATTGTAAAGTGTTGTGGAATATATTGGCACTATATAAAAACGGGAAAAAATTAACATTTGCTCCAACAGTGACCCTAAAATGTCAAAAAATTTGAAAAAAATAGAAAAAAAATACAGGGCTTTGATATACTAGACAGCTTAACACCCAAGTCCAGTGTTGCCCATTAAGGGTGCTACGTGCAATGGCCCTGATTTTCCAGGTCTAAAAACTACTTTCTTATTATTGGCATTTATATAAAGCATTTTAATATGGCAGAAGAGAATAGAGAAGAGAAACTATTACCATGTTCACAGGGTTTTTTGAAGACTAGTCTAATGAGCTAACAATCTAGAATAGTTGATAGATCAGAGAGCAACATGATGTCATATGGTTCACATTTCTATTCAATAAAAAAAAAAAAAAAGAAATCTGTAAACTTTGCATACTTTATAGCCTTTTAACAAAATGCAAAGATATGTTTCACACATTCTCAGTAGTCAAATTATTTGCTAAACTGGAAAAGGAGGCTAAACAGACTCGCAAAAACCAAACAGAGTTTTTGACTACTAAATATATCTTAAAGGACCACTTCAGCTCAATGAAGTGGTCTGGGTGCCAGGTCCATCAAGGATTAACCCTGCCTGCTGTAAACATAGCAGTTTCAGAGAAACTGCTTTGTTTACATTAGGGTTAATCCAGCCTCTAGTGGCTCTCATTGACAGCCGCTAGAGGCGCTTCCACGCTTCTCACTGTGGCCACTCCTCAGATGGCCACTGGAGGTGCTTCCTGGCCAAGTGCTGCACAGTAGGCAGCACTGCCATTCAGCGCCCCCATGTTCTGCATTAAGGCCGCTGAAGTTTCCTCATGGAGATGCATTAATTTAATGCATCTCTATGAGGAGGTGCTGATTGGCCAAAAGGGCCCATGGGAAAGCATTGGACTGGCTAAAATTCAGCAATTATGATGATGTCTCCAAGGGAGCGGAGACATCGCCGGCGAACCCGCACAGCGCTTGAAATAAGGTGAGTTTTTATTCCTTTTAGGGACCTGATCTTGAGAAAAGTCCGGTTGGACTGAAACGTCGATGTATGATTTGTGCTGAATAAAAGCATCTATGCTTTCTACAGACCCCATATATTATAATAAATAAATGGGAAAGAAAATTAAATTAAATTAAAAAATATATATAAACCGGTTTCAATTTGTTCTAACTCTATTTTGATATTAATATACATATATATTTAAATCAAAATACATTTAGAATGACGTTATAAATACATATATCCCCTTAAAGGGACTATCCAGTGCCAGGAAAAGATATCCGTTTTCCTGGCACTGAAGGACCCTGTAGTGCCCCTCTCCCTCCACCCCACAATCCCATGTTGCTGAAGGGGTTAAAACCCCTTCAGTGACTTACCTGAACTTAGCGCCATTGTCCCTCGGCGCTGGGCCAGGCTCTGCCCACGCTCCAAGGGCAAGGGCCGGGCGCGCATTAGACCTCCCCATAAGAAAGCATTAAAATATATATATATGTATATATATATAAAAATATATTTAAAACAACTTTGGCAAGCGCTTGTGACTAAGTGGCTACTACAAAAGACTGGACATGTCATGGTGGGGTTAATTTTCATTTCTGGGCTGCCATACCATTTCAAAGGCAACAAAGTCAATCTGGTAAATAGCAATTTACAAAAACAGAAATTGGCAAATCTTATGACCCTGTAATTTTCCAAATCACCATAAAACCTGTACTTGAGGGGGTACTGTTGCACTCGTGAGACATTACTCTACACAAATATGATAGTTTATAATAATATAATCAGTGAAATGGCAGTCTAGGTGCCATTTCACTGCAAAAAATAAAAAAATATATATTAATGCTAATTTTGGCCAGGGTTTGATTTTCATTCGTGAGCTGCCATATGGTCTGACAGCCAACAAAGGCCCAGCAAACCAATCTGCCAAATTTCAATGTGCAAACATGGAAAAGGGGAAAGCCCTACATTTAACCCCTGTACGTTTGCAAAAAAACATAAAACCTGTATATTGGGGGCACTGTTGTACTCAGGAGATGTTTCTGAACACATATTGGGGTGTTCTTTGTCAGTAGCACATAACAGGAACTGAGAATCCATGCCTAAAGTACAATGTGAGAGAAAAATAACAAAAAAATGGCTACCCAAAAGTTTGACGACTGGTAGAATTAGTGCATGGAAAGTGTTAAAATATCACCATTTGAAATACCCTAGGGTGTCTACTTCAAAAATATATGGTTTGATGGGGGTAAATTGCATTGGACGGCTTCAAAAATGTCCCAAATAGGACATGGGTGCATGATGACCAGCTGTGAAAATTGCAAGTTAGAAAACTGGAATGCGCACCCTCCAAATAAGGTATTTTAACCCCCAGAGAACCCGACACACCTATCCATGGGTGGTATCACTGTACTCAGAAGATGTTGCTGAACATTAAGGGTCCTGCCAAAGTACACCCCAAAGTTCTCAGTACATGTATTCTTAAATTGCTATGTGTGTCAAAAGAATAACCAATTTTTTATTTATTTTTTATTTGGCATAGATTGGTGGTAATATGGTTGCATGAAAAGAGTCAAAATATCTTACATTTAATACCTTAGCTTGTCTTCTTTTGAGAAAAAAAATATATATATATATATATATATATATATATATATATACACACACATGTGAAGGGTTATTCAGGGATTCCTGACAGATATCAGTGTTACAATATAATCGTTAATTTAAAATAAAAATTAAAAATGGTTTGGAAATAGCAAAATGCTACTTGTACTTCTTACCCTAGAACTTTCCAAAAAAAGCTAATTACATGTTAACATTGGATATTTCTAAACTCAGGACAAGATTTAGAAACTATTTAGCACGGGTGTTTTTTGGCGGTTGTAGATGCATGACCGATTTTGGGGGTCAAAGTTAGAAAAAGTGTGTGTTTTTTTTTTTTTTACACTTTTCCATCATATTTTATTTTTTGTTTATAATAAATGATATGATGAAAATAATGGTATATTCAGATAGATAATTTAATGGCGAGAAAAACTGTATATAATATGTGTGGGTACAGTAAATGAGTAAGAGGAAAATCGAAAAATGGTCTGGTCACTAAGGGGTTAAAGAATTAAATAAGAATGCATTTTAATTGCGGTATATGAAAATTCTTGAAGTCTCAGATCTAGTCACTATAAGAGTAGGAATGTGTTCATATGAAGATGTTATATTAGACCTTATGTTTTCAAATGTGATTGCCTGACTTGACTTAAGTGTGTGTCCATACAGAACCAGGATTGAATCAAATGAGTTTTAATTGTAAGTTGAAATCAAATTGTAAATCTTCCATGGAATCCAACTTCAAGCAGTTTTTGCTAATAGTTTATTTTATTCCTTACATAAGATCCAAGACAAAAATGTACTAGGTTATTGATCCAATGTTACATCATTCCAGTAACAACTGAACTTGGCTAATCTACTTCAAGAGGAACTGACCACCTGAGTAATAAAAAAAAACCTCTTTTTGGGGAAAAAAAAGAAAGAATTAGACACAACAAACCACTCCTCTGGTCTGCGTGTATCATGTATGCTGCTATCATGTAATCTTGTTTTCATTAGTCTCCATTTGGAAGAGCAATGTCTAGGCTTGCAAGGACAAATCAGTGAAAATCCCTGCAAATTATGCAATTGCTCTCCTATTGAAATACAGGTGGTCTCCATAATTGACAATTTCATCAAACTGCCCAAAATATCTAATTTTTACCATATTTCATTCCACATCGAATCCGGAAATCCAGTACTTGGTAGATTTTTGCCTCGGGGTGCTTTCTGGGGTCATAGTCAAAACGTACCCAAAGACTTCTCCATGGACCAGTCAACTGCATTGAACAGATACACAGAGTAGGTGTGAAAACATAATAGAACAAAACAATAAAGAGCAAAAAAACAAAATATGCTATAGAGAGCTTATAATCTTTGTCATCTGAATGTGAGTAATACTATAACTAAATAAACAGGACGTTATAGAATAACTCAATTACTGATCTGAGTATCACTAGAAGTTGTTGTTTTTTATCATCAAAGCCGTGTGCAACATCAAAAAGAATAAAAATGAATTCCACACATCAAGAGGTTTATAAACAAAAAGATGTAGAGAGAACTGTGTTGGCAAAACTCACCATATAATAAGCCACATAAGGCAGAAGCATCTTCAGTTTGTCCGGGTGGAGACTGATGTTGGCTTTAATTGCACTTCTTGACCAAACTGGACGAATATTAAAGAGCTAAAAAATATAAGGGACCAGAAAGTGCTTTTGGTAAGAGGTATATAAAATGTGCAGAGCAAAAAATAAATAAATAAATAAAAAGTCAAATATTTCAGTCCACTGTTTTAATGGAGGGAGAGTACTTTTAGTTCCTTAACCCCTTAAGGACACATGACGTGTATGACATGTCATGATTCCCTTTTATTCCAGAAGTTTGGTCCTTAAGGGGTTAAAGGACCACTCTAGGCACCCAGACCACTTCAGCTTAATGAAGTGGTCTGGGTGCCAGGTCCAGCTAGGGTTAACCCATTTTTTTATAAACATAGCAGTTTCAGAGAAACTGCTATGTTTATTAATGGGTTAAGCCTTCCCCCAAATCCTCTAGCGGCTGTCTCATTGACAGCCGCTAGAGGCGCTTGCGTGATTCTCACTGTGAAAATCACAGTGAGAGCACGCAAGCGTCCATAGGAAAGCATTGTAAATGCTTTCCTATGCGACCGGCTGAACGCGCGCGCAGCTCTTGCAGCGCGTGCGCATTCAGCCGACGGGGCGGAACGGAGGAGGATCGGAGGCAGAGATCTCCCCGCCCAGCGCTGGAAAAAGGTAAGTTTTACCCCTTTTCCCCTTTCCAGAGCCGGGCGGGAGGGGGACCCTGAGGGTGGGGGCACTAGAGTGGTCCTTTAATCAAACCCCTGGCACTAGAGTGGTCCTAGAGTTTCCCTGGCACTAGAGTGGTCCTTTAATCAAACAATCACTTTCACTTACAATTATATATATATATATATATATATATACTTATATACTAATTAAAAAGGGAAGAATCCATCTTTTAATTTGAGGGCTCCACTCACACAAGCATGCATCAAGGCGTATAGCTGTCATTTTGATGCCAATAGTGGGTGGTGATACATCAGCATCATTTGGCTCAAAACTGCTCCAGAGCTCCTGGTGCCAAATAAGGAGAGCATCTGGTGCCAAATAAGGACACAAAATAGCCAAAGTTATGTTGATGTGACAATTCTGTTTACAGCATTGCGCATGCACTGTAACCATTTACCAGACTTTTAGCTCTAGATGAAGCGTGCTTGGTTATGCATCTGCGATTGTGCCTGAAACCAAGCATTCTTCTGCTCCTGCATCCATTCCAGTATTAGATCTCTTCTCCGCTTTGTGTGCACGACCCGTTACATCTCTTCATATAATAGAAATCCTTTTAATTTGTGTTAGTCCCTGTCCTACCACATACTTCCTGGGTCCTGTCCCCACTTCCAAGCTTTCTAGGGTACTAGAGATTGCAACTGTACTGTCAGCAGTGTCCAGCTCACCAAATATAGCATCCGCAGCCCTTACAGATGCATTAATCTCACTCACATATGTTAGGCAGTAGTTTAGACTTACCCTCTTCATTTCCTCTTCTGCGTGAATATCTATTGCATTTGTGCGAAGTTTTTCCCAGTTCTTCACGGCAGCCTGATGGGGTTTTCTGGGCACTTCATTATCTTCAAAATTGACAAAGATTGCATTATGTGGTCTACGAGCCCTGCTCAAACCAATCAAATTTTCACTGGACACCTGAGGGGACTGAAAACCCTCCCTTTGGGGGGGAAGGAAAAAAAATAAAGTTTCAATTTGAAGTTACAAGAAAAATCTTATCTAAGCCCCTGATAATGTCTATAAATCCTCATGAGATGGAGGACTTTTATTACATTACACTGACACTAAAGTAAATGTTAATGTTGGAATCAATACATATGGTAACTTATCGTAAGCAAGTGAACATCAGACATAGCTAAACTCATTACAATCTTTAAAGGGGGAATTCTGTTCTGGGTTGCCTAATGTTGACTCTGTCCACAAATGACATCTGTTGTCAGCACACACTGCAAGAGGAAGCTTGTATGTCCCCTACTTCCCTCGGTGTGTTCGCTCCCAGCCCTACCCCTTTCATTTGGAAAAAAAGCACGGTGATCCATTTCTATATTTTAATAAATACTAAACAAAGATTCTACAAAACACTATCATAAGAATTTTCCCAATATCGTCTCTTCTGCACTAAAAAAAGGCGGTGTCCCTGAGGTAAATCCTTTCTTGTGAGGAAAAATGCCTGGGATTCCAGCCAGTGGAGAACAGGACATGTCTGTTCCAAACAGTTGAGGTCCACTAAAATGGCATGGGAGGCTTATTTTTTAATCCAAGTATAAGAGTTAAGTGCCACTGGATTTCAGCTAGACTTGTGAGACACAGTATAGCAAATAGTAAATTACCTGTGATTGACATTTGGCCGGTAATTATAATCAATTGCGCTATCCAGCCGTGAGAATATTGGTGGTGGAATGTGATAAACTATATCCTGATGAAAAAATTCTTCCTTCTCTGGTTTCTTTAGAAGAACTTTGTCGTACAAAGAGGTTATGGTGCCATCAGAACTCCGGGTAAAGGCGAGATACTGGAAGTCAGACATGCCTAAAGAGCATGAGATTCAGACACTTGTTAATCTTTATAAAAAGAGAAGTCCTGCGCTCACTCCCATCACTACTGGGCCGGCAGCAAGGACCACAGTACACATCAGCCCCAATATATAGTAAAAACCAAAGAAAAGAAAAAGTTACCTGCGCTCTTTCCTTAATCCCTATGTATATTTAGACAAATGGAGGTCATTTAGTTGCTCCAATGGCCATTGGAGGGAATGCCCGCCTGCCAACGTCAAGGCAGACCCCCCTAAGCGGGTCCTAACACTGACCCTTCAGCCTGCTTCCTTGAGCTTCTGGCAAAGACATCTCTAATGAGACAGGGAGGGGTATTTTTTATATACACCCCTATACACTTATTAACCCTTAATAGGGAACACATGGGATGGGCGGCAGCATTGTAACCAGGCTGTGTGATACAAAGTAAATACAAATACAAAAAGAGAATGGCCATTGGAGGGAATGCCCGCCTGCCAACGTCAAGGCAGACCCCCCCTAAGATTTGCCAGAAGCTCAAGGAAGCAGGCTGAAGGGTCAGTGTTAGGACTTGTTAATCTTTGCATTACTAACACTCACATAAAAAAATAATAATCATTTGAGAAAAATCTATGAGACCCGAACAGGGCTGTGGAGTTAGTGCACAAAGCCTTTGACTCCGACTCCTCAATTTATGATACCTCTGACTCCCTATACTATATTATATATAATTATATTGCAATCTATTGTGTATGTTGGTATATAAGTTGACAAATGTGACATTGGCAGCCCCAAACTCTGTTCTGTCCGCATAAACTCTGAAACGGCTAAATAGTTCAACCTTCTCTACGAGTAGCCTTTTATTCAACCGTTTGTGGCTGCTGATGATATCAGATGGGTCGATCTTTGCACGGGGTTCTGTCACATTCTAATTCCTAACACAAAGTGTTTCCTGAGCGAAGGAGGAGTTCTGATGGTTGCCAAGCTGTGAGGGGAAGCATATTCTGATAGGAAACGGAATTTGAAAGAACACTGGCACTGGATAAAGGAAAGTTACTCTTATTTAAAGAAAAATTTACAGCGATGGAGGGACATCATTTAAAAAAAATATTAATATAGGTTGGAGTAACCCTTTAATATTAAATTACACACCTTGGAATTTGTAGACTGTACCCACAACACCAATGATCTCCATGCTTATACTGCCCTCCTGATTTGGCTCGGATATTTGCATTTCATTAGCTTTCTTCCTTCTGACTCTCTTTTTTACTCGAAGAATCATGGTTGTGGTTGGGAAGCGATTGGCACATAAAGGATGACAGTAAGGGTCATTAGGCCTGAAATACAGTTCTAGCCTCCTGGTAGGATCAGCGTAAATCTGTAAAATTCAAACAAGAGCATTGATCTATGTTCTCCAAATCTTCTTTATCACAACTAATACCCAGCATTATGAAATTAGTTATAAATTCACAGATAGATAACTTAAAAGGAACACTATAGAGTCAGGAACACAAACATGTATTCCCGACTGCCCCCCTAAATATAGTATAATCTTACCTTTACCCCAGACTGCTTGCTTGGCTAATATAATCAGAAGTGGTGTTCTGAGCCAATCACAATGCTTTTGTATAGCAAAACATTGGATTGGCTAAACTTGTCAAGGAGACAGATCAGGGGCAAAGCGAACATAAGCCAAACACAGCCCTGGCCAATCAGCGTATTTTCATATAAATGCATTGAATCAGTGTATCTTTATAGTGAAAGTTCAGTGTCTACAAGCAGAGGAAGCACCTCTAGTAGCCATCTGAGGATTTGCCAGTGGAGGTATCCCTAGGCTGTAATGTAAACATTGCCTTTTCTCTGAAAATACAGTGTTTACTGCAAAAAGCCTGATGGGAATAATTATACTCAACAGAACAAATACAATAAGCTGTAGTTGTTCTGGAGACTATATTTTTCAAAATCATTCTTGATATGCCTAATATATACACAGTATTATATTGGCTAGTAGTGATATATACTTTAATATCTTTATCAGTTCGCATATATACTGTAAAATATAAACCAGTACTGATATATGCTGTAATATATTGACCAGTGCTGATATATACTGCAATATACAGACCAGTACTCATATATACATTGTAATATAAAGACCAGTACAGATATATACATTAATATATTAATCCGTACTCATTTATGCTGTAATATATAGACCAGTACTGATATATACTGTAATATAAAGACCCGTACGGATATATACAGTAATATATTAATCCGTACTGATATATACTGTAATATATAGACCAGTACTGAAATATATTGTAATATATTAGGCCATAATGATATGTAGAGCAACATATTATTGTGGACAGAATCAGTAGTCAATCAAGATGCTGCAAATTATTGACACATGTTCAGTATTTTTACAGTGTATTATTAAGTATTAATAATGTAAGTAGGTTTTGTATGTGCTCAGGTGATGAGGAGAGCCTGATGTAACTGCTGATGATTTCATAATATTAGCCATGTTTTACAATATTTGATCATGTTACTGGCCATGTCCTGCCAGCCCATGTGCTCTCAGACCATGTCTTACCCGGGACACGCTTTTCTCCCCTCCCAGGGTCTGCAGCATTTTATCTACATTCTGCACAATGCCTGGGTACTCCACACACACCATGGGTTTCTTGTTCTGCGGCAGATACACTATACCAGAGCCCTCCATGTCTCCTATGGGTCCGTGCTTAACTCCTTCCCCGCGACTTTCATAGAAGGTTCCGCAGCAGAAAGGTTCCTACCTAGAGCACTCAATGGGACACGTGACCTGTGCCAATCTCTCTATCCTAACACATGGATAACCCGTTGCTAAGGTTTACAAATCTACCTGGGATTATTTACAGGCACTAGCTACATGGATCTGCAGTGGTTAATGCAAATTGTACTAACCACAAAATATTCAATTTATTTGGTTAGATTTGTCAGATAAAAAAAAACAATTTCCGATAATTGTTAAAATATAAAATTCGCAGTGTGTTTGTGAATGAACTTGGAAAAAAACATTTATTTCATTTTATTGGCCATTAAAATTTATTTCATGACTTGAATAATTTATGTATTATAATGAGTGTGTTGAGAAATTGTATTGGATGCAAGGATATGAAGGGCTAACTGCACCTGTTAGTGTCCTATAAATAAAATATTCATACACTGTATTGATACCGGAGAAACTGACGGAAGCCAAGCACAGAGAGATGGACACAGGTTTCTTCAGGAAGGAAGAGATTCTTTTTTCGGTTCACCGATCGGGACTCAGAGGGACTTATGTCACCAAAATACAACAAGATCTGAGCCCCGGACAATAGTGTAGGCTCCTTATATAGGCATGTAACTCCTCCCATAATAAGCTCCACCCACACATTCTCTTACCCAATCAATCGAACAAGAACTAACTTCCGGTTTGACCGCATGGCTTGCCCAGCACAATGGAGGAGGGGAATACTACATCCGGTATGCTCGCACATGCTCCGTACACTACTGATCGTATCTTTGCCACGTGCAACCAACCGACCGATACACCAGTATATGCACGTACACATGCCACGTGGTAATCTCGGCCTACTAAATTTATTTTTACAGAGATTCCACCTCATTCCCCCCTTTGATGCCTCTGATATTTTCACAATTACGGAGGCATCACTTAACCTTAGTTTGCATATACCTCAGGTTGCCATGAACCAGACCAGACTTTGCGATTAATGATATGAATCCCTCAACATTCCTCTTCCTGCACTGGTTCTCCCTGATTTAGAATCTGTGCAGCAGCCTTTCTTTCTGCTATATTTTCTATGATGCTCTGCACAGACCTAACTACCAAAGGAACAAGACATGGTAGGAGAAGACACAACATCAAAATTAGCATGACTCCCCCTACCAATGCCTTAAGTCCTCCAAACTGCTCATACCAGTTACCAAACCAACTACTTGGATTATACCCTTTCCATACCTGAGTAGGCACATGCGCTAGTTTAACCATATGGCTAGTAAGCTCAGCTATTGCTTGCCCTTCATCATCTATTTGAAGACAGCAATTGCTTAGGTTAAACTTTCCACATACACCTCCCTCTACTGCCAATAGGTAATCCAAAGCTAATCTATTTTGGTAAACGGCTGTCCTCATCCTAGTATTATGCTTCGCTAGGAGATTGAGCGCTTGCGATGTCTCATTGGTAATTATCTCAACCACCGCCTGTAACCTTATAATGCGGTTGAGCATATATATTGGGGTTATATATCCAAAAGTACCATCCTCTGCCCAAGTGGCTGGCCCATAATAATCTATAATACGCTGGGGAGGCCATTCATTATCTTCCCAGGTACCTATCTCTAGGGGTCCCCTTTTCTTCCTATGATTCACATCATATACTTTAACTCCCAAAGTCTCTCCTGTTTCAATAGGCAACAAGAAGAAGGATGGTTTAAGCATACCTAACACACATGCCCCTTCCCAGTCCTGTGTTAACTCCGAATAGGCTTTCTTACCACAGATCCAGTACAAATTTGCTGGGGCTTTCCAACTAGATGTGATAGATAGATCAAACCACACGTCCTTTAAATTGGCATAACTTACAAACGGGTTAGGTGGTTCTGAGACATTTGAAGCCGACCACCAGGTTGTATTCTTTGTATTATCATCATAAGCTTTTTGCCCTAGACAAGTTAATTCTCCTACAGAGGTATTAAACATTATTCCTTTCCCTGCTATGCAAACATAACCTATGATGGAGGTCTTTAATCGCCACTCAGATTTACCACTAAAACTCATTTGATAATCGGCTTGAGAAGATATTATTTGTTCAATTGTCTCAGAACCAGAATACATTACCTCCTTTGCTTCCCAGGGCCATTGGTCTCCCATGTTAGTACCTCCACACACATAGCAGTTGGTCACATTAAGACTACCAGCAATACTTTCAGCTAAATCTATAAACAGGTTCTTAGCATTATGGGGGATCTTATTGTCTACACTCATCTCTTCATAAAAAGAATGGAAATCTTGATGAGTTTGGGATGCTACGGTATCGGTCTCTATCCCTATAAATAATATTGTCCCAGGATCCAAACCCGTCCCATATATCTGGAACCCAAATAAGTTCCCGAACCTATCTATGAATTGTTCAGGATTATTGATAAGTATATGGACTGGGTTACACTCCATAGACTTACAATATGGTTTGGTAGGCAACTTAGTAACAATCATATCCTTATCTACTGTCTATCCCCAAGTTGCCCACCCCACACAAGACCAATATGGGCAATAATTATAATCCTTATCTGGGCATTTTGGACTTACATATTTGTTTTTACTACTGGGACAAATATACTTATCGTTAGACCCATACGTTCTCTCCCACTTAAGATCCCCGCATACATTCCACGGCTTTCTACCACTTGATATCGCCTTACATGCATCAAATAGCAGAACACCCGAAGAATGTACGGTTTCTAATACTGTTTTATTTATTAGGGTCCCCTGTGGGTCTCCATTCCGGAGGGTCAACCAAATTGTACGGGGTTGATACTCTGGATTGAAGCACTTAGGTTCGCCTACTCCTAAATGGCATACACTATACTCTATACCTAAGTATCTACACCTGGATACATATCCTTTACACTCATATTGTGAATGCCAAATAAGGGTCTGGGAAATATGATTACCTGTTATAGTAGTCTTAATGCAAACCTCACAGCTAGGTGTGTCGGTACCTCTACCTTCCTGAATAATAAAAAACATAAAAATACACATTATCAAAAGCACTTCTTTCGACGTCTTCATCCTCAGTCTTCGTCCGTGCGATGGCACCTCAGCTTCCAGGATGTAAGGGCTGCAAGGAATGGAGTTCTGCTCTTCCCTTCACAGAGGTCCCTTTGAGACACCCTGGCTATGACACGTGGGTAAGTGGTCAGGCTTTATTATGGCCGTCAAAAACACTCACTTGCTGATCTCTTTAAACACACTTGTAATCCCGATATCTCCTCGTCACTCCGACTGAGTCGTGCGCTTTAACCGGATCTTGCAGGGATTCTCTGGATCTGGTGTAGCTTGCCAAGAATCTACTGCTGCTGGTTTAACCCTGGAGTGATGAATCCACGGAGTCACTTCAGCCACCTTTATTGCTGTAGGGGTAGACAAAAGAACAACATAAGGACCCCTCCACTTAGGCCCTAACGGTATACTGTTCCACTATTTAATCCATACTTGATCTCCTGGATGATAGCTATGAACAGGGGGATAAATATTCACAGGTAATCTATCTTGTACCCATTTATGTACCTCCTCCATAGTTTTACCCAACTCTACAACCTGCTGCCGGGTAATTCCTTCTCCCAACTGACTCAAATCCCCCCTTAAGTTACCAAGTACGGGAGGTGGACGCCCATACATGATTTCAAAAGGTGAGAGACCCACCCATTTTTCTGGTAGGTGTACTACGAATACGTAACAGAGCTATGGGAAAAAGAACATTCCACTTAAGCTGAGTCTCTTGACACATCTTTGCCAATTGGTTCTTAATAGTTCTGTTCATCATTTCTACTTTCCCAGAGCTCTGAGGTCTATATGCCATATGAAGCTTCCACTTAATACCAAGCATATGAGTCAGTTGTTGTAGGCAATGGTGAACAAAGGCTGGACCATTATCCGATCCTATAGAGCATGGTAGTCCATATCAAGGTATTATTTCTCGTAACAGGAATCGTACAACTTCTCCTGCTTTCTCTGTACGAGTAGGACATGCTTCTACCCAACCTGAATAGGTACACACAACTACTAGTAGATAGCGATGTCCACCGGATTTAGGCATTACAGTATAGTCTATTTGAAGATCGGACATAGGTAGTCCGCCCATATACTGAACTCCTGGTGGTTTCACTGGTCCTTGCCTTGCATTATTCTTAGCATATATTACACATCTTCGTACAATGGCTTGAGTCAAGTTGGACAATCTTGGTATGTAGAAATGTTTTCTGAGAGATTCTTCCATACTATCTCTTCCAGAATGTGTCCCGTTGTGATAGTTCTGGACAATTTCTACAGCTAGTGATGCTGGAATATCTATTCTTCCATCTTCTAACTGATACCATTTGTTCTCCAAGTATTTCCCAGTTTCAGTCTTTAACCACTCTTCTTCTTGAGCTGTATAAACTGGAGTCCATTGAGACAGTGGAGTCGGTATAAGAGCAGCTATATGTTCCACATACTCCTGTCTTCCTGATTCAGCGGCACGCTTATCTGCATTATCTGCCATCCGATTTCCTTTGGTTACGTCACCATCTCCTTTCAGATGCGCCCGACAATGTATAATACCAACTTCTTTCGGTTCCCATACGGCTTCCAGTAGTTGCAATATTTCAGCTGCGTACTTGATTTCTTTACCCTCTGAGTTCAATAATCCTCTTTCTTTAAACAAAGCTCCGTGGGCATGAGTGGTTAAAAACGCATACTTGGAGTCCGTGTAGATCATGGTTCGTCAACCTGGTCCCTACCGCCCACTAGTGGGCGTTTCAGGATTCCAGGTGGGCGGTAGGGATTTCCAGGTTGATCGGGCGGGCGTACCGCCGTGACCATTTGCGGCTCCGGCCCGCCCGGTAAACCGCCGGGGCCGCCTTCCAAAGTGTCCATCGGGTGGCCCATGCTGTCAGGGCCACCGGATGGATGCGGATTGTAAGGGGGCCCGGTCAGCGCTGGGCGCTTTAACAGCGCGACCGGGCCCCCTGTGATGACATCAGAGCTGGGAGGAAGTGATTCCCCGGTCACTCCTCCCAGCTAAAACTGAGAGCCGCGCGGGAGGAAACACCAGGGAGTCAGAGTGGGAACTCTGACTCCCATCCACCTGAGCCACCACTGGACCCCAGGGAAAGTCACCCTCCTGCACCTTAAAGGTAGGAAACAGGAGGGTGACTTAAATATAATGTGTGTGTGTTTGTGTGTGTGTGTCTTTGTAGGTATGTCTTGTGTGTCTTTGTATGTATGTCGTGTGTGTGTATGTGTCTGTCTGTGTATATATGTGTGTGTGTGTCTGTCTGTATGTATGTGTGTCTTGTCTTTGTATGTATGTGTCATTGTATGTGTGTCTTGTGTCTGCATGTGTGTGTGTCTATGTATGTCTGCATGTGTGTGTGCATGTCTGTGTGTGTCTGTTTGTATGAGTGCCTGTCTGTTTGTATGTATGTGTCTTGTGTGTATGTGTGCCTGTCTGTGTCTTTGTGTGTGTATGTATGTGTGTCTGTATGTGTCTTGTGTGTCTGTATGTGTGCCTGTCTGTGTCTGTATGTATGTCTTGTGTGTGTCTTATGTCTGTATGTGTCTTGTGTGTGTATGTGTCTTGTGTGTGTGTATGTGTGTCTTGTCTTTGTATGTATGTGTCATTGTATGTGTGTCTGCATGTGTGTGTGTCTATGTATGTCTTATGTGTGTGTCTGCATTTGTGTGTGCATGTCTGTTTGTATGTATATGCTGCGAGACTAAATATTTGATATCTGGTTCGATTTTCGTAAGGAACAAACGAAGGTCTCTTTCAGTGATATTCAGACGACTTCTCTGTTTGCGCATAATATGATTTCTCATTTGTGCGTCAGCTCATCTCCTCTCCCTCCTCAATTCCCCTCCCCACCTTTTTTTCCCCTTTTTTCTATTTTTTAACCGTCCTTATAGCAATGCCAAGTAGGAAGGCTGAGCTAGGTAGCCCACTTACTATAGTCCACTATAACATACAGACACACACACAAGACACACACACAGGACACACACACAGGACACAGACAGGCACACATACAAAGACACAGACAGGCACACATACAAAGACACAGACAGGAACACATACGTGTGTGTGTGTGTGTGTGTGTGTATGTGTGCGTGTGTGTGTGTGTGTGTGTGTGTGTATGTGTGCCTGTCTGTGTCTTTGTATGTGTGCCTGTCTGTGTCTTTGTATGTGTGCCTGTCTGTGTCTTTGTATGTGTGCCTGTCTGTGTCTTTGTATGTGTGCCTGTCTGTGTGTGCGTGTCCTGTGTGCGTGTCCTGTGTCCGTGTCCTGTGTGTGTGTCCGTGTCTTGTGTGTCCGTGTCTTGTGTGTCCGTGTCTTGTGTGTCCGTGTCTTGTGTGTCCGTGTCTTGTGTGTCTGTGTCTTGTGTGTGTGTCTGTATGTTATAGTGGACTATAGTAAGTGGGCTACCTAGCTCAGCCTTCCTACTGGGCATTGCTATAAGGACGGTTAAAAAATAGAAAAAAGGGGAAAAAAAGGTGGGGAGGGGAATTGAGGAGGGAGAGGAGATGAGCTGACGCACAAATGAGAAATCATATTATGCGCAAACAGAGAAGTCGTCTGAATATCACTGAAAGAGACCTTCGTTTGTTCCTTACGAAAATCGAACCAGATATCAAATATTTAGTCTCGCAGCATCAACCTCAAGGATCTCATTAATCACTAGTAAAGGTAATTTCAATTTACTTTATTGTTTTCTCATTAAACGTTATAAAGTTAAAACCTTATAAACCTGCATTAAGTAGAAATAAAAAGATAAATGTACGTACATTTATTTTTTTTAAAACACCCTCCTTTCTTAAAAATATTCCGCATTTGCGCGAAAACTGGTGGGCGGTAAGGACATTTTTTCAACCAAAAAGATGCATTAGTGGGCGGTAGGTAGAAAAAGGTTGACTACCACTGGTGTAGATGTTCACTCTTAAACCTTCAGCCAATTGTAACGCTCGTGTTAGTGCAATTAATTCTGCCTTCTGTGCCGATGTTCCTTTTGACAATGGCCGTGCTTCTATCACCTTGTCTATGGTAGTCACTGCATATCCTGCATAGCGAATCCCTTCTGTCACATAACTACTGCCGTCCGTATAGTACTGGACATAAGGGTTCTGTATGGGAAAGTCACGAAGATCTGGTCTGCTTGAGAACACTTCATCCATCACCTCCAAGCAATCATGTTGACTCTCAGTAGGTTGTGGCAAAAGGGTAGCTGGATTTAAGGTGTTAACAGTCTCTAAATGCACTCTTGGGTTTTCACACAACATAGCTTGATACTTAGTCATGCGGCTGTTACTAAACCAATGATTGCCTTTATAGCCTAAAGTCGCCACTCTTCTTCCTTTGGTACAGATATTGTCATTATACCTGAAGGTCCATTGAACTTTAAAGATGTTGTTCCATTAGGTAGAAACGTTATCTGCGCTTGTAGTTTTGACAACAAATCACGTCCTAGCAGTTGGACTGGACATTCAGGCATATAAAGGAATTGATGTTTCACTACGTGGCCTCCCAATGTACAGAGTCGACTTTTAAGAACCGGTTTAGCAGCACTCCTTCCAGTTGCTCCTATTACGGTGATAGTTCTTCCAGATGGAGGAGCAACTAGGTCAGTCACCACCGAATGTTCAGCACCAGTATCGATCATGAACGCACTCCTTTTCCCCCCTATTGATACATTGACCATAGGCTCCGCTCGGCCAAGGGGGATGGAGCCCGGTCGGTATCAATAGTCCTCCATCACCGTGTCAGCCAATCCTACAAAGTCCCTATCTTCTCTATCGCGGGATCTCTGCGCTACTGGATAGTACCTATCTTCTCTAACATTTCCTCTATTGCTACCATTATTCCCTCCAGGACCTCCTCTACCTCTCGCTCTGCCTCTATAATTACCATATCCTGCCCTAGGTCTGTCTCTCTCATACTGTTCCCTTTGTGGACACTCACTTCTCCAATGCCCTTCTTCCCTACAGTACGCGCATTGATTCCTACTCAGGGGTTCCTTATTCCACTTACTCTCGCCTTTATCTGCTCCCCTATACACCTCCTTTTCCCTTCTATCTACGCCTGCGATCGCTACCGCTAGCATATCTGCCTTTCTACGCATCTTGCGCTCTTCCTCTTTCTTTGTCTCTGTTTCCCTGTTCATATACACTTTATTCGCTACCTCCATTAGTTGGGTTATGGACATCCCTACAAACCCTTCTAACTTCTGTAGCTTGCGCATTATATCTCAGTAGGCTTGGCTGACAAAGGCAGAGTTAACCATCCGGGAATCCTCAGGAGCCTCCGGATTAAAGGGGGTATACAAACGGTATGCCTCCAATAATCGGTCATAAAAGACACTGGGCGATTCATCACATTTCTGTAATACCTCAGCCGTCTTAGACATATTAATCGCCTTCTTTCCTCCAGCTTTCATGCCAGCAATAATAGCGTCTCTGTAAGCTTTTAAATGGACCATGTCGGCGCTATTGACATTCCAATTTGGATCGGCATTTGGATAATGGGCTGCGGCCCATGCTGCTGGGCTGGCTTGATTCTGTGTACGGGCCTCTTCTTCCAGCGCTTTAATTGCCGCTTGATTTATCCTAGTCCTTTCCTCGTTATTAAACAATGTCATTAATAATTGCTGGCAATCAGCCCAAGTGGGATTGTGTGTCTGGACTATTGAGGTAAACAAATCCGTCATGGCTTGAGGCTTTTCAGTGTAAGAGGAGTTATGGGTCTTCCAATTAAAGAGATCGGTGGTTGTGAAAGGGACATAGACGTAGACTGGATCAGCATATTGTATCTGGCCATCATCGTTAATGTGTGTCGGGCCAGGAGTCAATCGAAGAGGCATTTGACAATGTCGGGGTTGGAGGGTACCAGTCAGTTGTCGGGTTAATATGGGGCTTCGTAGAGATGAGTCCGTTAGGGGTTCTGGTCGAGGGGTAGTAAGACAAGGGGATGGGGAAGCTTTACTATGGGGAAGGTTGGTGAGTAAAATATTGCGGGCCGGGCTAGGAAGAGCCTGACCGGAAGCTAGATATGGCGCCAAATCTGGGTATGTGGAGTTAACGGAAGCAGGTACCGGAAGGGGAGGGTTTGAAACAAGGGGGCTGGACTCTGAGCTAGAGGAGGGAGTAGGTGGGGACAACGGGGCAAGGGGAGGAGCGTTTCCAACAGCACCTCCTCTTCCTTTTCCGGTGGAGGAGGAGTAAGGGGGCGGCATGGGGATCTCAGACTCAGGAGGCGTGTCCAAAATGGGCGTAATTACGGCCTTAGTGGACAAGCGAGTCCTGGCCACCATGAGGCGACATTGCTCCTCGTGGCATACTCGGATCCATTTTGGCGAGTCATTTACGGCCTGCCTCCAACAATCAATATATGGAAACTGGACGTAAAGTTCAGACCTACCTGATACAGCCACGTGTACACGCTGTACCAGATTAGGATCCAAACTGCCACGTGGTGGCCATGCGGCAACCAAAGTAGGCCATTCCCTACTACACAATGTAATCAGGCGTGCTGGAGACATCTTTACCCCAAAATACATACTGTATATCCCTTTTTAAAGTTTTTAATCATACATCCTAAGGGAGAAGACGGGAGTTTAGGCAGAGGAACGAAGTGAGCCATCTTGGTGAATCTGTCAACCACGGTGAGGATAACAGTCTGTTTTTTAGAGATAGGTAGATCGACAATAAAGTCCATAGCCAAACAGGACCATGGCTTCTCTGGAACCTCTAAGGGATGCAGAAATCCACAGGGAAGGGTATGAGGTTGCTTGGTCTTAGTACAAACCTCACATGCACCGATGAAATCTTTAATATCCTTCCGTAAATCAGGCCACCAGAAGTCCTTAGTAAGACAAGGGGATGGGGAAGCTTTACTATGGGGAAGGTTGGTGAGTAAAATATTGCGGGCCGGGCTAGGAAGAGCCTGACCGGAAGCTAGATACACGCTGTACCAGATTAGGATCCAAACTGCCACGTGGTGGCCATGCGGCAACCAAAGTAGGCCATTCCCTACTACACAATGTAATCAGGCGTGCTGGAGACATCTTTACCCCAAAATACATACTGTATATCCCTTTTTAAAGTTTTTAATCATACATCCTAAGGGATCCAAAATTGTCGATTCCGACGCGCCCATACTTAACAATGGAGCGTTGTTTCCAACAGAAACTATACAAACACTCTACCAACGGTCACACCCGTTCCCTCGGCAACAGCACCATGTGGTACAGTTACTAAGTGAAACGCACACAACAAAACACTCAGGGAATTCCCGTACACACACAGCTGTTACACCAGTCACTAAGTAATTAATACTGTGCCCTTTGGCAAACTATACGATCACCCACGCTATAATTCCTTATATCTAAATTACCCGTCTATAACATACCCCAGTAACATCGTCTTTACAAACAGTAGTTATAGTACGGTTAGCATAGGTTAGAATACAAGTTAAAGTCACAGTACAATTAGTAGTGATTATGGTGTTAAAACATGCAACGTAGACGACAATTATTAGTACTTATTTACAGTGTCAGTAATTATACATGGTTATGGTACCGTGCGCTATAATACAGAGCTCACGCTATCTAACAAGATATACACGCTACTACAACAATCTTTAACACATATACAATTCCCAACTAATCTATTGGCCAGTACCTTGATGGACTACCTAAAACTATCTACATACGTTTTGGTTAGCCACACTGCCCAAGCACCACATATAGAGAACTAGAGGGCGGAATTTACAACAGCACCCTTTTAGTCTATTTACTCTATCAAAAATCTAGTGGGTTCCAAATTTACACGCCTTCCCACTTAGCCAAGATAGGTTGAGATCTAGCGAACCGAATTTACACAGGCGCCGCTTAGTCTCCCGGTCCCTCCGACCTAGCGAACAAAATATACACCCTAGAACGCTAGTCTAGACAAGACACCGGTGTCCGGCTAGGGCTATTTACACCAGAACCCCGCCTGACTCCAAAGCAAAATTAAACGGGCTGACTACAGGGCGTTTAATTGAGCGGTGCGCCTTCGCTCCTTCCCTCCACTGGAGGGGGCAGATTCCATACACAAATAACCCCTTATGGGCCTACCGCACAATCGGTATCCAATACCCCTAGTGGGTCCGCCGTCTAAAACAGCGGTCGTCTTACCTCCTCGTTCCTGAACCTGAGTTCACGCTCATCGACGGGGACACCCCAGCACTTACTACGTAGAGGCCGATGATCTCCTGGACAACAGACCAGTGGCGCCGAGACGAAGGGAGGTCCACGCAGAAGTTCAGGGGTGCAGCCGTAGAGAACGTGGGCAAAGATAGACCGTCTCACGCCTCTGCTTCTCAGCTACCGTTGAACGATGAGCTTCCCGGCCAATGCACCAAATGATACCGGAGAAACTGACGGAAGCCAAGCACAGAGAGATGGACACAGGTTTCTTCAGGAAGGAAGAGATTCTTTATTCGGTTCACCGATCGGGACTCAGAGGGACTTATGTCACCAAAATACAACAAGATCTGAGCCCCGGACAATAGTGTAGGCTCCTTATATAGGCATGTAACTCCTCCCATAATAAGCTCCACCCACACATTCTCTTACCCAATCAATCGAACAAGAACTAACTTCCGGTTTGACCGCATGGCTTGCCCAGCACAATGGAGGAGGGGAATACTACATCCGGTATGCTCGCACATGCTCCGTACACTACTGATCGTATCTTTGCCACGTGCAACCAACCGACCGATACACCAGTATATGCACGTACACATGCCACGTGGTAATCTCGGCCTACTAAATTTATTTTTACCGAGATTCCACCACAGTATGATTACTGGTAATATTTATTAACTTCATTAGTTTTAAATTGTCTGCATAAATGATGATCTGAGATATTAAAAATCAACCCGTTAACTTAACAAAGTAGATGTAAAAATGAGCTAAAACAAGGTAAAATAAGGACGTAACAGAGTTATTTCAACAATTATTATCTGACTCTTGTCACATTGATTTTGCATGGCATATGTAACAAACCAATCTTCATGAAATTGACTTGTTAATTATCGAAATTGAGTGTGCATTGTTAGCTAGCATAACTGCTAAGAAATAGTGGAGCACTAGGAATGTATTACATATAGTATAATGTACCAATCTCCTTCTGTAAAATACTAAATATATCTGTTAGTGCTATACACTGATCAGACACAACATTAAAACCACCGACAGGTGAAGTGAACATTGATTATATTGTTAATATGGCACCTGTCAAGGGGTAGAATACTAAGCAGCAAGTTAACAGTCAGTTCGTGAATTTCATGTATTGGAAGCAGGAGATATGGGCAAGCAAAAAGATCTGAGTGACAAGAGCCAAATAGTGTTGGCTAGACAACTGGGTCAGAGCATCTCCAAAGCGGCAAATCTTTTGGGGTGTTCCCGTATGCAGTGCTTAGTATCTACCAAAAGTGATGCAAGGCAGGACAACCGATGAACCAGCTGCAGGGTCATGAGCGGTCAAAGCTCAAGATGACCCCTGTCCACCACTGAATCGTCTTCAATAGGTACATGAGCATCAAACCTGGACCATGGAGCAATGAAAAAAGGTTGCTTGGTCTGATGAGACACTTTTTCTTTTAGAACAAGTGGATGGGCAAGTGAATGTACATAGTTTAACTTGGAAAGAGGTGGAAGCAGGATGCATTATTGGAAGAAAGCAGGCTGGTGGAGATAGTGTTATGCGCTGGCTTAACAAAGAGTTCAAAGTGTTGTCTTGGGCTCCAAATTCCCCAGATCTCAATCCAGCTGAGTATCTGGATGTGCTGGAACAACAAATCCGATCCCACCTCACAACTTGCAAGACTTAAAGGATCTGCTGCTAGTGTCTTGGTGCCAGACACCACAGGACACGTACAGAGGTCTTGTGGAGTCCATGCCTCAATGCATCAGAGCTGTTTTGGCAGCATGACACAATATTAGGCAGGTGGTTTTAATATTGTAGCTGATCAGTGTATATGTATAGACATCAGGCCCAGACTGACCATCGGGCAAACCGGGCAAATGCCCGGTGGGCCGCGATGGCCATGGGCCAAGGCCGGTAGGAAAGATCAAAAGATCTCCCCTGCCGGCCCATGCTGGGCAGCACCGGCCCAAAGATGGAGTTCCCATCATGGGCCGGAGGGGAGATCGGGCAGTGAGCCGGTCACCCTCCGCGCACACCGAGCAGCTGCCTTCTCTCCCTCTCGCGAGCTCCGAGATTTTCACAGTGTTGCCATGGTAACCCGCGTCAACACTCTGAAAATACGGTGCTCGCGAGAGGGAGAGAGACATGGTCTGTACCCTGCGGGGTACAGACTGAAATTACCTGCCGCTGGACCGCCAGGGATCGGTGTGCGGTGTGGCTCCCCCTCATTGGACTACCAGGTACCTGCATGTTTCATCTCCCCCCTGCAAAGTTATAATAGAGTAAATGTTTTTTTGTTTTTTTTAATTAAATTATTAATTTAAGCCCATATCCAACCACAAAGTTATAAAAATAATTAAATGGGATTTTTTTTTTAAATGAAATAAATAATTAATTTAAGATCATATCTATATACACCCCCCGGGCCCTCACATATACACACACTACACCCCCTGCAGTAACACACTGCACCCCCTAACACACTGCACCCCCTGCACTAATACACAAACACACACTATACCTCCTGCACTAACACACTAAACCCCATGCATACTGCTCCCCTGCACTAACACACAAACACACTGCACCCCCTGCACTAACACACAGACACACTGCACCCCCTGCACTAACACACAAACACACTGCACCCCCTGCACTAACACACAGACACACTGCACCCCCTGAACTAACACACAAACACACTGCACCCCCTGCACTAACACACACTACACCCCCTGCACTAACACACTAAACCCCATGCATACTGCTCCCCTGCACTAACACACATACACTGCACCCCCTGCACTAACACACAGACACACTGCACCCCTGCACAAACACACTGCACCCCCTGCACTAACACACAAACACACTGCACCCCCTGCACTAACACACAAACACACTGCACCCCGGGCACTAACACACAGACACACTGCACCCCCTGCACTAACACACAGACACACTGCACCCCCTGCACTAACACACAAACACACTGCACCCCCTGCACTAACACACTGGCACACTGCACACCCTGCACTAATACACAAACACACACTACACCCCCTGCACTTACACACTAAACCCCATGCATACTGCTCCCCTGCACTAACACACAAGCATACTTACACACAAACACACTACACACACTATACCCCTATATACACACTACACCTCGTGCACTTACACACAACCACACTACACACACTCTATACCCCTTATATACACACTATACCCAGAGCACTCACATACGCACAGTAAACACACTCTGCGTGCACAGATGCTATACCTCTCTATAAATACTACACACACACTATATCCCTGTATGCACATTACACCCCCTGCACTCACACAAACACACTACACACACTCTATACCCCTTATATACACACTATACCCAGAGCACTCACGTACGCACAGTAAACACACTCTATACCGCCTAAACATACACTACACTCCCTGCACTCACGTACTTTATACCCCTATAAACACACATATTACACCCCCTGCATGCACACACACTGATATATATCCCCTATAAATACACATTCTACACCCCCTGTACACACTATACCACCTATGCATACATTGACACACCTATACACATGTGCTCTACAGACCCTATATGTATACACACACTAGAGCCCCTAGATACACTCACAAACACACTGTACAGCCTTACATGCACACACTACATCCCCTAGGCCCACATACACCACAGGCCCTCTAAACACACACGCACATACACACATACACACATACACACATACACACATACTTACAACCCAGAAACACACACACACACTACAGCATCTAACCACACATAGTACGCCACAAACAGACCTTTTTACACATACAATACAGCACAAATTATTTGGTGGGGGGTGCGTGTTAATGGTGGAGACATTACACGTCCCCTTTCTGGCCCCGCCCCTACTAGTCGGCTGCTCTGCCTTGAAATGCCCGGGATTAATTTTTGTCCCAGTCCGGCCCTGATAGACATATATACATACACAATTACTACTACGGTTACTGCGCCTCCTATTTACTATAAAGTAATGTAAAGTGCTAAAGAACAAAACTCTGTTTTCTCATGAACTGTATTGCCATAATGTATTTGCACATACTGACCACTAGAGGCCACTACAGGCTTTCATATAGATTCAGTATATGTGGAAAAGCAGAAGCTGTCTTTAACCCCTTAAGGACATATGACATGTGTGACATGTCATAATTCCATTTTATTCCAGAAGTTTGGTCCTTAAGGGGTTAAAGGGACGCACAATAGGCACTATAACCATTTTTTACTATAACCATTTCAATGTTCAATCATTCTCAAGCAGTGTAACACTGAAAAAGGTCCATTGGCTTGGATTTCTCTGCCCCCACTGGAGATGTGGCTAATTACACACTTCCTTATAGCCATACCAATTCATACCTGAAATGACACTTTACTGGTCAGACTAATGGTTCCTCATTAGACCAAGTGTTACAGTACCTACCCGATGCATGCAGCATTCTAGTGTCCTTGATGATGCCAGTCTTGATGCTCATGGTTACCCCTTTTAACACTACCAGCCTCCTGGCTTTTTTTAGACTGTAGAAATACATAAACAGGAGGCGCGCTTGTGAATTAATACCTGTCAAAACCTGCGTCCAGAGCACGAAACAAATACAAATGTAAAAGAAAAAAAGAAAACCAATAATAGTGCAATATGTATATAAAAAATGCAAAAAGGGTAATAAATATATAATCACATATCTACAAAGTGTATAACTGAAATATATAAATCATCACACTAAAGAGAATGTGATGGGATCCAGTAGTGGAAAAATAAAATGTTTCATATGAAATCAATATACATAAGAGTATGTCACATACATTGAAAATATAAACAAAGATGTGTAACAAATAAATAAACACAGTTAAGCTCCCCTTCTATTCGTGGGCAGAGCTTCGATATCAGTCGGATCGGATGTGCAGAACAAGAGATCCTGAGTCCATGGCCAATGTTGGGGTGCTAATTCAGGCCAAGGGGTGCATCCAGCTTCTGTTGTATGCAGGGTGGATAGGGAAAACCCGGGCGTCCACACAGATACTTTTATTGTTATTCTACTCCACTTTGAGCCAGAGCAATCCAGTTGGGACCGGGGAGCAACGGCCATTTTCCCTGCCTTGTATATCTTGACACAGCAACACAGAGATCCTACTAGCCTCCCCCCCCCCCCATCCTTTAGGAGCGGTGTTAGTTATCCCGGCACTTCATTGGACTATCCTGAGCAGTTCCTGCCACGCTAGTCTTATGTTTTGTGCTGCCCACGGGAAACGTTTCCGCTATTCTTGTTATCCAAGATGGCGTCTACCCTACTCACTGACACAAGGAGCATTGGCCCATCACAGCTATCTCACAGCTGCTCCCATTGAGCGTATATTATTGTGCATAAATGACACCTTTAATAGCTTTTGGCTCAAACTCAGAGACTGTGGGCTCGCATCACTACCTCGACCTCAGAAGGTCATCCAGAGTCACACAGAGCGAAGAAGAAGGAAACCCCTGGGCATACCTACTGTGCTTACTCTCCCTCATGCTACCAGCCGCCATCTTATTCTAAACGCCCTCCGAAGCAATGGCATCTGGCATTGACCACGTAAGCCAATGATCATTCACCATTGCAGGCACTTACCACCTGGAGGGGGGGACCTAATAACCCTATAGTGCCAGGAAAATGAGCACTATAGTGTTCCTTTAATTTACATCAAGTGATTTTGCTACTTAGATTGTCCTATAATTGCAAAGTGCATGGTGTTTACTGTTCCCTGAGTGTGTTTTAATTTCTGAGAGTGGCATATAAGTAAAGTAAAAATCGTTGCTTCTATGAGACAGCCCACTAGAGCTGTCAATCAAGAAATCTTAACAACTAGTTCCACGAAGTCTTATATTGAGGGCCACCGTCAGGGCATTGAAGGTCATAGTGGGTGCAATAGCACCATGTGGACATGGAGAAGTAGGTAAGGATGGCACAGAAGATCTACATTCCAAAGAAGAAACTATTTATTCAAATTAGATTGTTTTGGTTTCCAAATATAAACAAACTTATATCACAAAAATGATGGACACTCTTTGTTAGGTACTTAAGTGCTTGGTTCAATGCATCTCTTTAAACAAGACAACCACACTGCATAAGAAACATTCTAAATTAAAGGGTCATTGTCATCAGTGGATATGATGTTAGGAGAACCCTGGCCCCATTTTTCAGAATTGGGGCAAACCATTTCGCAACATTGTTGCCATCTTACCTGTTCCTGCCAGGTGCCGGGTCATCTTTAAGTCTGGCAATGGCATGCATCTGACTTCTACAGAGCAAGATGAGGACTGTGCTGGCTCTTCACTGGCTGACAGTGTCAGCTGATCACTCTCAGCCAATGATTGCAATTCTGTGCAAGAAAATTTGCACAGAATTAACATTTTGCTTGTTTATGGCACCACAATAATCTGCCAGAAGTGAAGCTACATCTCCAGCAGGTGAGGGGTTAATCTCCATATGCGCAGTGTTTATTGACAAAATGCTGCATATACAGACTTCAGGCACCATGACCACCTCAAAACACTGAAGTAGTCATGGTGCCTGCAGTAAACCTTTAATATTTTAAATATCAACTAGGAGATTTTACAATGGTTTTATCCATTACTTTCAACTCCCTGTGCTGCTTGAGATTACTGCTCTTCCCATCTGCATGTGTTTTGCTGATGCTTTGTGGTTGGCTCCTGATTTTGTGCACATTAAATCTTTGTAGTTTGTTTTAGATCTGATGCAGGACTTTGTAGAGTGGTTTACAGAGATGATGTTCGATTAATTATGCCATTTCCTAGAGATATCCAAAAATGTTTCCAGTGTAGTAGTATGATTTATTAAAGTATATATTAAAGTGAACCCATCACCTACAATAAGTGTCAATAAAAATGTCATATTCTGGTTGTTACAAACATTTAATCTATAAAAGCAAAATCGAAAAATATATGTACATTTATTTTTTTCCTGAATGTTGCATCCAGATGGAAATGTATAAAGAAATTCCACGTGCAGTTTGCCATCTGACAAAAAAATACATTAAAAGGACACTGTAGTCACCAAAACAATTTTAGCCTAATGAAGCCGTTTTGTTGTATAGATCATGCCCTTGCAGTCTCGGTTCTCTGCCACTTAGGAGTTAAATCACTTTGCTTATATGTCCCTAGTCATACCTGCCTTCACATGACTTACACAGCCTTCCTAAACACTTCCTCTAAATAGTAATCTAATGTTTATACTTCCTTTTTTTCAAATGTACAATTTCTTATATCCTGCACTGTTATTAATGTGCTAGACCTTGCAGAAGCCTCCTGTATGTGATTAAAGTTTAATTTACAGAGTAGGAGATAAAAACTTATAAAGCAAGTTAACATCTGATTGAAAATTAAACCATATTTTTTTTCATGCAGGCTGTGTCAGTCACAGCCAAGGGTGATGTGGCTAGGACTTCGATTTTGCTTTTATAGATTAAATGTTTGTAACAAATTGTCCTATTGTGTTTTACACCCCACCTCCTATAGAATGTAAGCTCGTCTGAGCAGGGTCCTCTTCAACCTATCGTTCCTGTAAGTTTTTTGTAATTAAATCCCCTCTCATAATATTGTAAAGCGCTACGGAATCTGTTGGCACTATATAAATGGCAATAATAATAATAATAACAACCAGAATATGAAATTTTTATTCACACTTATTGTCCGCCACAAACATTGCACCTCACTTCACTGAGAAGATCTCTACAATCAGAGAAGAAATTGCTAATTTTTCTCCTTCCCCTACCAATACATCACCCAACCCCACTACCTCCACCATTCTACACTCATTCGCACCTGCTACAGCAGAAGAGGTTATTGCTCTGCTCCGGTCTGTTCCCTCGATCCCATTCCTTCATATCTCATTCGCACTATGTCTCCCTCTCTTGCTCTTCCTCTCACTAAAATTTTAAATCTCTCTCTCTTTCCTCTGGCACATATCCCTCACATGCAACTGTAACCCCGATACTGAAAAAGCCCAGCCTTGACGCCAACTCCCCATCCAACTACCGCCCTATTTTGCTACTGCCATTTGCCTCCAAGATCCTCAAGAGAGTTGTGTACACCAGACTGACTGACTTTCTCGAAACCAACTCTCTGCTTGACCCCCTTCAGTCTGGATTCCGCGCTGGTCATTCTGTCGAAACGGCTGTGACCAAAGTATCCAACGATTTAATTGCTGCTAAATCTCGCGGCCATTACTCTATCCTAATTCTCTTTGATCTTTCTGCTGCCTTTGATACTGTTGATCATCAACAGCTTCTTCACATTCTCCGTAATTTTGGTCTATGGGATACTGCTCTCTCCTGGTGCTCCTCCTACCTCTCCCAGCGCTCTTTCAGTGTTTCTTTCTCTAACTCTGCCTCTTCCCCCAACCACTCTCTGTTGGCATCCCCCAGGGTTCTGTCCTTGGTCCCCTACTGTTCTCTATCTATACTGCATCCCTTGGTAAACTCATCAGCTCCTTTGGCTTCCGTTATCATTTCTATGCGGATGACACGCAAATCTACCTGTCCTCTCCTGATCTCTCTCCGCCCATCTTGACTCGTGTCTCTGACTGCCTCTCTTCAATTTCCAACTGGATGGCTGCTCACTTCCTTAAACTCAACCTGCCCAAAAAAGAACTTCTGGTCTTTCCTCCCTCAAGTGTTACTACTCCCGTGTCTGTCTCCCTCCAAGTCAACGGCGCTACCATCACCTCTATCTCGCAGGCTCACTGCCTGTGTGTTCTTTTTGACTCCAACCTCTCCTTCACCCCTCATTTCCAATCAATCGTCAAATCCTGTTGCTTCCATCTCAAAAACATAGCGCGCATCCGCCCCTATTTAACCCAGGATGCGGCTAAGGTGCTGGTCCATGCTCTTGTTCTCTCTCGTCTGGACTACTGCAATACTCTTCTCAGTGGTCTTACATGTTCCCAGATTGCACCGTTGCAATCTATAATGAATGTGGCGGCAAGGCTCATTTTCCTGTCTGCTCGCACCTCTCATGCCTCCCCGCTCTGTCAGTCCCTGCTTTGGCTTACAGTTAGATGTAGGGCTCAATTTAAATTCTGGTGCTTGCTTACAAGTCCCTACATAATGCTGCTCCAACCTACCTATCCTCCCTAATACACAAGTATGCTCCGTCAAGGCCCCTACGCTCTGTCAAAGACCTACATATATCCTCTAACGCTCACCTCTTCTTTGGAACTCCCTTCCCTTCTCCGTAAGAATTTCACCCAGTCTCCACTCATTCAATAAATCATTTAAAACTCTCTTCAAGAAAGAATATCAATTAAACTGTTAGCAGGTTTTTATCCCCCACCCTCCATGACTCCTCTCCTACAACTGTCAAAAATTAACTACTAAGCCCTCAGTGAATACTTTTCTAACAATCTACTTCGTACCCTTACTTTTACCCTTTGTGTCACTATACCATTCTCCCTCTAGAATGTAAGCTCCTGTACGTCCAGTTGTCTGGTTTAAATTACATGTCTGTTAGTCCACCCATTGTACAGCGCTACGGAATCTGATGGCACTATATAAATAATAAAAAAATAATAGAAAAGAAAAGTGATTTAATTCCTAAATGGCAGAGAATTGAGCAGGGAGACTGCAGGGGCATGATCAATACACCAAGACTGCTTCCTTAAGCTGAAGTTGTTTTGGTGACTATAGTGTCTCTTTAAGATGTATATCAACACTAATTGTTACCGAATAGTCAATTTATTGGCAAAAAAACTCCCTTACAGGGAATGTTAAAGGGAAACTATAGTCACCCGGACTACCTCAGCTCATTGAAGTGGTCTGGGTGCAATGCAACAGTCCCCCTTAGTCCTGCAATGTCAATCATTGCACATTTTTGAGAATTACTCTGATCACCCTTTCTTGAATTTTGAAAATTACATCAGTGACCTATTATTTAACTGTTATGTAATATAAACTAGATTAAATCTTAGAAACATCCACATTGCACTAGTTCATGGAGTCTGATTGAAATAGAGTGGAGATCTAATTTGGGTTCTGAACCAGGATTTAAGAACCACACTCCCAGGCAGTTGCCTAGTATATCCCATATCCCGTGGTGTCACCTACTCTCCCTTATTGCAGGTATAAATGATAGGATTGGAGATACTGAGACTGGCTGTTCGGGAAACTCTGTGTCTATTAAGGACCTGTCACGAGTGTAACAAGCAAAGGTTTTTTTAGGATGCAAAGTGATCTGACCACGGGACTTTATCACCGCTGTACAGAGTTCTTGGAGAGACACCACCCCGCCCTCACCAGTGAATCAGCACTTTTTAAACTCCAGAGTTAAAAAAACAAGGATCAAGAAATCACACACCCACATTGCAACATCCTCAGCAATAACTCAACACATGCAACAAATAGCAATTGCAAATGGCAAACACAACAACTTGTTTATGATCCCAGGTTGGTGCCCCACCAAAGATATAATCAAAGAATAACATTGATTATATCATTACAATTGCACTTGTCAAGGGTTGGAATACCCGGTATATTAGGCAGAAAGTGAAAAGTCAGCTCTTGTATTTAATGTGTTGGAAGCAGGGAAAATGGGCAAGAGAAAAGATCTGAGTGACTTTGACAAGGGCCATATAGTGATGGCTAGACAACTGGATCAGAGTATCTCCAAAACACCAAGTCTTGTGGTGTGTTCCCTGCATGCAGTGGTTGGTTAGTACCTAACAAAAGTGGTGCAAGGAAGGAGAACCGGTGAACCGGCATCAGGGTCGTGGGCCTCCAAGGCTCATTGATGCACGCGGGGAGCAAAGGCTAGCCAATCTGGTTCAATCACACAGAATCACCCTTGCAATTATTTGGAGCTTAGAATCAGCTCGACATATATGCGCTTGGATTTTACAATTCACATCTACGGATGTGCAGATGGTCCTGGTCCTGTGTTGAGAAATGTCTCTAGGCTGATATGTATCATATGGTAGTCAGCATTTATAGAAGGCAGATGTCGTTCCTATATTTTAAAACAGTGTTTCCCAACCCAGTCCTCAAGGCACACCTACCAGTCCAGGATTTAAGGATTACCCAGTTTTGTCTAAGGTGTTTTTAGAAAAAAAAGAAAAAACACCTTAGACAAAACTGGGTAATCCTTAAATCCTGGACTGGTAGGTGTGCCTTGAGGACTGGGTTGGGAAACACTGTTTTAAAAGGGTTCAAAATCCTTGCCTGGAAATTATAGACCTGTGAGCTTAACTTCTGTGACTGGGAAAATATTTGAAGGGCTATTAAGGGATAATATTCAGGAATTCATTTGAAGAACTTTGTTATTAGCAATTATCAGCATAGTTTTATGAAACATAGGTCATGTCAAACTAACCTAATTGCATTCTACGAGGAAGTAAGTGCTCTCTTTCAGTGTGCCTTATTGCAGCGGTAGGGATCCACCAGTATATAAAATGAAAATAAAAACAGCATATAGCGCTTTCTGTATTGTTAAATTAATAAATAGACGGCAAATTACACTACACTACACGACCATTTCCACACACAGACTCCCACATAAGAACACACTCCTACAGGTGGACACGGTATAGAACACACGAACCACACGCAGGACCACATACCACACAAATACACCCACGCCCCAGATCGTAGGGTTCGACAAACATATATGAAACTAGAAGCTTAAGCAGACGAAAGACAAGACACCCAGGAACCGGGGGCTTCAGACAGACGAGAGTCAGGGGGATCACATTGGTCACCTGCCCCAGCGGACACACGACTAAACAGGGGTCACTAAGGCAGTTGGACCAGATAGGGGGGTGGGCGACCCACGGGCCAACACCACACACAACGAACCCCAAACCGGATAGTACATATATTGGCCAAACGCACGACCACGCTACCGGGGAAACCACCCCGCACCCATTGAAGACACCAATGAGAAAAATACACACCAGGGGGTAAGTGGTACTACAGCTATAGCAACTACCCCTCTGACCAAACGTAGTAGAGACCTGCGTGTTTTGTCCATACCTACCGGAGTAGACTGACGCTTACCTATCCACAGCCAGCTAGGCTACACACGCTGCCTCACCTTAAATCACAATACAGTTATGCACAGTCTAGACCTCACCTTACGCTTAATTACATTGGACCCGTGTACCCAAAATGCTTGAATGGGTCGTCAAGCCGCTGACCAAGGGCAATAGCGACCTGCGTGTCTCTCTATCTTGCGAAGAGAAAGCTGTACCCACCTGCCTTATTTGATACTCACTCCAAAACACAACCAGTATTAACGAACAGTGTGTGTGTGTGTGTGGGGGGGGGGGCGGGGGGAAGAAAATAAGAAAAGAGGAAGGATAATAGAAATGAGAGGAAAAGATACATGTACCATGCAGTGACCTGCGTGTCACCACTATCTGATTGATCGTATAACACTTCCCAATATGATTGTTAATGTTTTATAATGTCAGGACCTGCGTGTTCCAACCGAAGTTTACCCAAGGTTATGTAACAAATTGAACAATAGAAAACTTCAATAAAAACACATTTACAAAAAATAAAAAAATTATAAATAGATAAAAGAAGATGCACTCCCAAAAGGAGAGCAAAATAGGTTTTGCTTAATCCTAAACAGCATAGGTGGTATCTTCCCCACCAAGGAAATTGAAATGTGAATCTTCCAAATAAAATATTTAAGGATAAGATCAAGAAGGTCCAAATTCAATACAAAACTAGTTTTATTTAAAAAAACAAACAAAAAAAACAACAATATATAACATAAAACACTTGCGCGTTTCGCCCTCCGTATTGCTTTTTGTTGTGGTTGATCAGTGTATAAATTATTATTATTATTATTATTATTATTATTGCCATTTATATAGCGCCAACAGATTCCGTAGCGCTTTACAATATTATGAGAGGGGGATTTAACTATAAATAGGACAATTACAAATAAACTTACAAGAACAATAGGTTGAAGAGGACCCTGCTCAAACGAGCTTACATTCTATAGGAGGTGGGGTGTAAAACACATTAGGACAGGAATTTACAATACAAATTACTGTATACATCTGTATATTTTACATTTGTATTAGTATTTATTCATTGTAATTGTCCTGACGAAGGTCCCAAAAGAGAACTGAAACATCTTCTTTTAACTTGTATGGCAGTATACTATAATAAATTAATATCGTGGTAAGCCCTGGACTGCTGGTAACTTTTTCATACATAGCCACTGGCAAGTGAATATTTATCCTTGGTGATAGGTGGTACCATGGGTCTTCCAGCATTATCATGGTGAGTACTGCTTAAAGCCCGACTAGTGGTGAAGGGCTTCAATTTGTAAATACTAAAACTACTTTATTACTAAAATGCCCTAGCTGTCCTTATAAGAAAAATTAGGTGAGACTGAGTGCTTTAGGATGGGCAGAGAAAAATTTAAGAAACTCTATTGAAATCAATCAGTATCTAAAACAAATTGACAACTTCTGTTTCTGGGAGCAGTAACTTCCATCCTGTTTTGGACTTTTTTTTTAAATAGCCCATCAATGTCTTAATACGTTCTATTGTACTTACCAATACCTATCTATACTTATGGAGAGAAAAACAAGTAGCAATAGAGGTGAGAACGGACAACAGCTCAATTAGCCTGACTTTCGGTGGGTCCCCGCTCAGATCTGAAGATGGTTTTCTCTATAATGGCAGCTAAATGAGCTAAAACCAGCTTAAGAACTGAGCGGGGACCCACCAAAGGGCAGGATAATTGAGATGTTGTCTGTTCTCAGCACCAGGCCCGGACTGGCCATCGGGCACACCGGGCAAATGCCCGGTGGGCCGCGATGGCCGTGGGGCCGAGGCCGGCAGGGGAAGGTCCCAGGACTTCCCCTGCCGGTCTATGCAGGGCCGGCACTATCCGAGCGCCGGCCCCGCTGTATTCCATGACGGGCCGGTGGGGAGATCAAAGATCTCCCTCACCGGCCCACTTGAATAGATATGCGGCCGCCGGCGGGGAGAGAGGGAGGGAGCCAGCCCTCCCGGAGAGAGGACCCGGCGGAGCTCTAACTTGCAGCTCCGCCGGGTTCCTCTCGCGAGATCCGGAGCGTTGCCATGGCAACGACCGGATCTCGCGAGAGTGAGCTCTAGCCCGCAGGCTAGAGTTCACTCACCACGAGGACCACCAGGGAACACTGCCATTCTGCCTCCCAGCCCCAGGTACCAGTCCCCCCCCTCCCAGGCTAAAGGTAAGAAGGGAGGGGGGGACATAATGCCTGTTATATTATTTGTTTACCCCCCCCACACACAAAATCCATTCTAACATTTATACAGCACTCACACCCATCACACTCAGCACTCACACACCCATCACACTCAGCACTCACACACCCATCACACTCAGCACTCTCACACACCCATCACACTCAGCACTCTCACACACCCATCACACTCAGCACTCTCACACCCATCACACCCAGCACTCTCACCCACAGCACTCTCACCCACAGCACTCTCACACCCATCACACACAGCACTCTCACACCCATCACACTCTGCACTCTCACCCATCATACACAGCACTCTCACACCCATCACACACAGCACTCTCACACCCATCACACACAGCACTCACACCCGCCACACACAGCACTCACACCCGTCACACACAGCACTCACACTCAGCACTCACACACACACACAGCACTCACACACACACACACAGCACTCTCTAACCCATCACACACAGCACTCTCACACCCATCACACACAGCACTCTCACTCAGCACTCACACCCATCACACTCAGCACTCTCACCCACATAACACAACACTCTCACACACACACAGCACTCTCTAACCCATCACACACAGCACTCTCTAACCCATCACACACAGCACTCTCTAACCCATCACACACAGCACTCTCTAACCCATCACACACAGCACTCTCTAACCCATCACACACAGCACTCTCTAACCCATCACACACAGCACTCTCTAACCCATCACACACAGCACTCTCTAACCCATCACACACAGCACTCTCACACCCATCACACAAAGCATTCTCACACACATCACTCTCACACACAGCACTCTCTAACCCATCACACACAGCACTCTCACACACATCGTACACAGTACTCTTACACACATCACACTCAGCACTCTCACACACAGCACATTCAGCACTCACACACAGCACTATCACACTCAGCACTCTCACACCCATCATACACAGCACTATAACACACAGCACTCTCACACACACTACAAACAGCACTGTCACACACCACATTCTCACACACATCACACACAGCATTCTCACACACCACACACAGCACTTTCACACACATCACACCGCACCCTCACATACCGCACCCTCACACACAGCATCCATCACGCACACACACAGCACCCCTCACATACACACAGAACCCCCCAACACACTGCACCACACACATACACAATAGTTCCAAACACACACACACACACATATATATATATATATATATATATATATATACACACACACACACACACACACCACCCCTCACACACATACTGCACCCCTAAACACACACTTTCTACAAACACTACATCACCTATACACACACTCTATAGCCTGTTTGCACACATGCTACATCCCCTTTACATACATTCTCTACAGCCCCTAGCCACATATGCATCACATTACACCACAGACACAACATGTCTAAAACTAACCTTATTACACAATACCACACCACAATCAGCTCACTCTACACACACGCAATACCACAAGCAGACTCCAAACACATGCACAATACTCTTTCCTGGCATTTTTGTCTCCTGTTATCCAGTTATAGAGACACCAGAGACAAGTTGCAAGGAAACACAGTGCAAGCATGTTATTAAATTTGCTTGCACTGTGCAGAACAAATACAGTTTTTTTTTTTCTCATGCTAGAGCTCTTCAGCAGAGCTCTGCGCATGGTCTGCCCTGGAAGAGCATTGAACCAACATGCTCACTTTGAGAGGGGGAGTGCTTGTCATTCGTGATGACAAAACACACCTCCTCTGACCCGCCCCCTTCTTAGTGGGCCGCTGGGATAAAAAAATGCCCGGGCCGAATTTTTCTCCCAGTCCGGCCCTGCTCAGCACCCTCTTGCAACTAGTTTTTTAGCCATCTATACTTATAGTCTGAGTTTGTTTTACTTACAGTGAATCTGTCCGTTTTAAATATAAGGAGGTAGGCAAAACAAAGGTGTATGTACGTACAGATTTAATTATAAACACATTTAGTAAGAAATGCCCAGGTCTGTTAGAAACAAATTCATGTTTTAAAGGGTGCAGTACACTTTGCAACCTTTCAATTTGGTGATGGTGCTGTTTCCTATAGCTAAAAGCATCACTCTCAGACTCAAGATGGGTTTATTCAATAAACCGTAAATTAAAATCCAATTTACAAAATAAAGATTGTTTTTTTTCAAATCAGTTATATTTATGCTAGATTGAAGTTTTTGGATTTTAATTTGCTCCAGTCTGGAGTTTCCAACATACATGATCCAGTATGCTCACTCATTCAGTGTTTTTATTGTTATTATCGGCATTTATATAGAGCAAACTTATCCGCAGCGCTTTACAATATTATAAAGGGGGAAATTTAACAATAAATTAGACAATTAAAAAATGTTACTGGAACAATAGGTTGATGAGGACCCTGTTCAAAAGAGCTTACAGTCTAGACGTAAACAGCAACTTCAAAGCTCACAATTTTTTTTTTAAGTCTGACTTCAGGCAAAAATAATGACTGTTACCTTACAGTATATGATGGATACACTGGATAAGCCTGCCATAATTCCAATGTACACCATTTTTTTGCGTGTCCGACTCTAGCAATCTAATGCCTGGTCTTAAGATAGTAATCCACTTACTTGGGAAATGCTTCCTCCGGGGGCTCTCTGCAGGTGAAGGTTAAAGAGGGCCCTTGAATAAGGTACCTGTGACAGGTGAATGAGTGAGCTTTGAAATTGCTGTTTAGTGAGTTAGTGAGTGCACTGGATCTTGTATGTTTGAATTGAATTGTATGATGAATCGGCCCCAGCGGCACCCTTATAATGAATGAATGTATAGGTGAGTGCAGTGCCCCTGGTTTCACAGTTTCGAGTTTATGGAATAAATAACAACAAGCCACACTAAAATGGCACACAGAAAAGCATATACAGCACAATATGTTCACAATCTGTGAAAAACACCTATACTTGTGTTATTTATTGAGGTTACAGTGTACTTCACCACCTGTCCACTAGGCGGTGATGGTGTTTGCTCCAGGTGAAAGCAAGAGGTGTCTAGAATCATCTTATCTATAGCAAACAACATTGTTAGACACTTAAAAACTATACAATAACTTAAAATCTGTCTAATTGCATTGGCATGTGTTTGTGAATTGCTGTATTCAAATAGTGCTTTTGTTTTATTTTGAATTAAATTCATTTAGAATATATATATATATATTTTGCTGTTAGTATAATTATGTATTTAAATTAAAACAATCAAAATAATTTATTATTAATGATAAATTATAACATGTTTTATAGTCTACGTATCAGTTTGCTATGCATACGTATACATTACCACCCCTTTTCAGTGCATCTCCTGGCTTATTCATTCTCTATGTGAGCAGCCATCTTTAAGCCAGCTTTCGTCAGAAGTGCCTCTTTTAGCTTTCCTAATTGCACAACGTGTTTAAAGATTTACTCCAACCACCTTGACCACTTCTGCTTTTTGAAGTGGTCATGGGTGTAGGAGATGTGCAGCACACTGTGCGCTGGTCACAGACTTCCCAATGTAGTCTGCTTTCTGAGTTTAGCTCCACTGAGCTAACCAAACCAGGAAGTAACAGGACTGGTTGTTTGATTGGCAGCCAAGAGGGTGTCACCCGGTTAATTCTCAAAAATGAAAAAAAGAGAACACACTCTTCTCACATAAAGCGTTTCAGCCAGCCAAAGTGCTTTATTGGTCTGGAGTGTCATTTTAACCCCCTAATGGCAGATAATTGAGCAATAAAACTGCAGGGGCATAATCTATACACCAAAACCACTTCATAAAGCTAAAAGATTTTTTAGCAATTAGCGCTTGTATTTTTGAGCGACATCCTCATTTCAATACTAGTTATAGTCAAATAAACTAGATGAATTGATGGATAATATTGGACACATCTGATAAGTAGAAAAGACCTTTGTAAATAGATTAGTGATGGCACTCATGCAGGGGTCATAATATTGACCGGTGGATTAGTGCCAAAATGCCCTATAATAACTCTCCCGGAAGGGGATAACCCTTAAATGTAACGTAGATAAAGAGGAGAAGGTGGGACTGGAGAAAGTCCCTAAATTAGAGAGTTATATAAAGGGAAAGATGAGGAGTCCCTACCTTTTAATAATCCTAAAGGGAAACAAAAGGGGATAGGACAGGTAATCAGGGGGTAGGAGTATACCAGCAGTCAAAGAACAAATAATATCTCAGGTGCCCCATTCAGATGGGAAGGCTACCGTACTATGTCCTAACTTGAGGAACTCCCCTTAACCGAAACCCTTGTAAAGGGATCTGAGGTGGTAGGAAAGGCTTACAGCCAGTGGACAGAGGGGCAGAGAAGGGAGAAGCCTCTACAGGGGGACACAAAGAGGTCCCAATATTAGCCTTAGCAGAAATGCTGTGTAGAGAGAACTGACCCTAAGTACCTCGGCACTGTAAGGAAGCCACTAGTGCCTACTATAACCAAAGTCCCTGCCTGTCCTAATAGCTTAAAAATAAATTAAATTAAATTAAATTAAATCAAATCCATTAGTGCTACCAAAAAAGTGCTAATAAATAAAGAAAGAAAGAGGTCTAGCTCAGACCTCTTTCTTTATTTATTTATTAGCACTTTTTTGGTGGCACTAATGGATCCTAAGATCCTCAGATCCCTTTACAAGGGTTTCGGTTAAGGGGAGTTCCTCAAGTTAGGACATAGTCAGGTAGCCTTCCCATCTGAAGGGGGCACCTGAGATATTATTTGTTCTTTGACTGCTGGTATACTCCTACCCCCTGATTACCTGTCCTATCCCCTTTTGTTTCCCTTAAGGATTATTAAAAGGTAGGGAATCCCCATCTTTCACTTTATATAACTTTCTACTTTAGGGACTTTCTCCAGTCCCACCTTCTCCTCTAGAAAAGACCTTTATTACTCACTAAGGTAGGCTTCCAAAATTGTGATCTTTGATAATGTGTGTTTACAGAATTTACATGTATGGTAGACAAGATTACAATTAGTGTTACTATACATGCAGCCCACAGTTCAATAAACAAATAAAACAAATATGTATGCCACTAGCTATCAGTGTGTGTCTGTTTAAATTTTACATTTCACAAACAAGCCTCGATTTCAACAGCACACAAAAAACAATATATTCAGAATATAAAAGTATCAAAACACTTTATTAAACACCTTACCAATAAAACTAAGCTAGCACACAGTAAATCCAATTGTAATGTGCTCAAATAAATGAGAGCTAGAGCAAATCCAGACATCCACTATACACATAATACGACGTTCGTATAGTAAACAAACATAATGACATGCTGAGTAAATCAAAGTACATAATCCAGAATATAAAGAGGGAGATATATACTGAGGAAAAGAGGAGGACAAGTTAGCGAGGAGCAAATACTAGGAGCAAGGATATACCCCAACATATCACAGAAATATCATTTCCTTGTTAACGGGAAGTATCTTGGAGATTTACACTAGCTGATATTGTTTATATTGTGTTATTGTTGTACTGTTTAATAAATCTCTTTGATATATTTCTATTCAAAATATATTATTGTTTTTATAGATTTTATTTAATATATTGTCTTTTCGAATAGTTGCTGATTTCTTTTTTTTTTTTTTTTTTGTTTTGTTTTGTTTCTTTATAAGCCTCAGCATATCCCAAAAGTATTTCCAGGCCTATATTTAAAAAAAAAAAAAAAAAAAAAGGTTAACTTTTTGTTTCTCCCCTTTGGCTTGTAATAGTGTACCCACGAGATAATTTCTAAGAAACAGAGTCTGACCACGACATCCAATCCTTCCAGCCACGTCCGTACAAGGCAACATGCAGCAATCCGATAACACTGTTATTTTTAAGCTGACTTTAAGTTGGGATTTTTGTTGACAGCAGGAAAATCAAGAGTTTTGTTGTCTCACTGGAAACACATGGACCAGAGTGACAAAATGAATGAGGATATATGGATATATAAAATATAGGGGGGGAGGGCGGCTTGAACTATTTGTTTTTAAAAAATACTAAGGATCAATCTCGTAAAAGCACATTAGCAGGGCTAAGCAGCCTTGAGCACTTCAGATGTTATGGACTATATCTCCCATAATGCTCTTGCAGCTGTAGTGCAGGTAAAGCATCAGGGGTATGTAGACCACAACATATAGAGTGCCAAAGGTTATCTACCCCTGATATAGAGTGTGTCTATTACTGCAAAGGATTCTGGGTGTTGTTAGTTACATCATGAACCTGGTTCATAGTAACTGGCCATATCAGTCAAAATAAGTAAAATTATGTTGTTGTTTTTTTCTTCTAATTATTGTACTTGGGCTGATTGTAATGATTTTTAAGTGCATGAAGGCCATTTGTTACCAGACAAGGCCATTTGTGCTGTAAATTAATATTCCCGTTTAGTCCAACTATATGATAATTCACGAGTAGTCACAAATCTGAGAAAAGCTTACTAAGGCCTTGATTTAATATTTTTGAATCAGCTTTTTAAAATCATTTCATTATTTGGGATTACCTTTTTTATAAAAAAAAAATTTTTTATATAAAAATATCAAGAATATGCTATGTGTATAAAAAAAAATTTGAAATATTAAAATATTTTTTAAAATGTTAAATCATTTTAAAAGTTTAACCAAGAATATTTTAAATCATTTGAAAAGATCATCCAAAAATATTAAATTGAGACCTAAGTTGCTTTCTGAGGCAATACAGAGCACTCAAACATTAAAATGTGACACTGTTTTATACAGAACTGTTATAGTATTTTAAAAGGAACACTATAGGCTCAGAAACACATACATGTATTCCTGACACTAGAGGGTTACAATCACCATTTAGGCGGCTTGTCCCCTGTACACATCCTTAAAAATGTATAAAACGTATTTATTTAAAATGCTGCGCGGGTCCGCCGGCACTGGCCCCGCCCCTGATCTGCCTCCTTTCTGATATAATCAGATCTGATGATTTTTATATGGTTTCCTATGGGAAAGCATTGTATTGGCTAAAAATCAGCAATTCTGATGATGTCACCAAGGGGGCGGAAATAAGGTGAGTTGAGTGGAGGGCAAGCTACCTAAATGATAGGTTTAGCACTATAGGGTCAGGAATACATGGTTGTGTTCCTGACCCTATAGTGTTCCTTTAAAAATCCTGGAATAATACAGTTTTCCTTTAACTAGATCCTTTAAGTAGAACTCTGTGAATCATCCATTATTATTTTTTTTTAATTTGTTTCAAGATGTAGGGGTTTTATAACTACTTGACAGGGTATTGCAGCTTTCAGCATGGCCACCTGTTTGTCATCTGCTTTGTGGTGTACTATTCTGAATGCCAGAGTTTTCCTGACAATCTGTTCCCTGAGATTAAGTACTTTAAAGCATCACAGCTTTTTTATGTTAATTTTTTTTTTTTTTAAAAACACCACCACAAAACTTTTTTGGGGGGCTCTTGATAAATAGTGGGTCGTATAATGTCTCATCCTTTAGAAACTAATTTCCCTCCTCCCGCCCAGGATGGCTTCTTAATGCCTGACAGTTTGCAGGCGTCAGTGGGAGATAACACTATCAGCAAACACCAGCGCCTAGTGTCATCACCGCCTCTCCCAAACTCCAGATTTTAACCCAAGTTCTCCTTTCAACAGTTATTTTTATTATTCTTAAACTCTACATGTATCATTCAAAGCAAACCAAAAGGCACTAAATAGCGAAAGAGATTCTTTATTAAGAAGGTCCCTATTTTGTTATTTTATTCCCAAATCTCTCTGTCCCACCATCCCAATCTCCCTAATCCATTGATGCCCAAAAGGTAAATCCCCAGATGACTACAGCTTCCATAATGCTTTGTCATTCTAAAGGCATTCTGAAGACATGCAAAGCATCATGGGAATTGCAGTTCTACCACATCGGGGGATCTACCTTTTGGGTACCCCTGCCCTAATCTCTCTCTCTTTGCTAGGTGCTCCAATTTGATAGTTTGTATGAGTTTATTACAGCTTTCAAACTTGCAGTAATGTGTCTTTACTCTGCAACAAATAAGTTTAGAAATTAGTCTGTGTAAATAAGATACTGTTGGGCTTACTCGAAACGAAATTTTCAGTTACATAAACGGTTATCAGCAGTTCATGAAGTCACCTTAAATGTCCCAGAATACTCTTGCCCACTCCCCTCCCCACTTGCCACACATCTAGCCACACTCCCTCTCTTTAATGATTTTGAAATGTTGGGACATTTGAAGAAGAACTTCATCTGTGATCACATCTACCCTTTCAAAACGTGCGTCTAGCCATTTTGACCATCTGACTACTATATAGAGAAGTGGTATGGTTGGAAAAAGTATTAAAGGAACACTATAGTGTTAGGAATATAAACACATATTCCTGACACTATAGATTAATCTACCTATTTTGATGTCCCCTCCGTGAGGGTTTAAAAGTTGAGATTTACTTAACTTTTCTCCCTCGCCATGCTCGTCTCACCATGGCCTCTCTGCCTCCTTGGCTGAGATCATGATTGATGAAATTAGCAAATCTAATGGTTCCATGTAGGGAAGTATTAGAATGCTAGTGCGAATGAACGGCAACCAATCAAATGGTCTCTATGAGCAGCATTTGACTGAGAACCTAGTCTGACTTGGGTATCACAGGAAAGCGCCTCTAGTGGTCATCCTGGAGAAAGCCATGAGTTGTGTTTAACCCTGCCATGGAAACATTGCAATTTAAACAAAACTGCAATGTTTAACATTACAGATTTAAAACTATACTGTCATGGCATCAAGGCCACATCATTGAGATGAAGTCATCTGGGTACCTTTAATGTTTTTTAAGTGCATGTTATTAGCTTGGTGACCCATTCTTCAACTGAAAACAATACTACCTCGACTTGACCCATTCATAAATGTATAACGTAGAAAGCAATTGCATGAACATCACTATATATGATGGGCCTATTCAGGGGCGGACTGACCGGTCGGGCACTTCGGACATGGTCCGAGGGCCCGGCCGGGAGGGGGGCCCGCCATCAGGGGGCCCGCCGCCCCTTTAAATGCTTCAGCCGCCTGAGCGCTCTCTTAAGAGCCTCAGGCGGCTGCAGCTTCTCACCTCCCCTCCCCGTAGCGTGGCCGAGCTGCTGTGCGGTCCGCGGTGCCCGGCCGGAGTGATAGGAAGGTGCACACTCAGTGTGCACCTTCCTGTCAGTCCGACTGGGTACAGGAAACAGAAACTCCTGTTCCGCGCGGAACAGGAGTTTCTGTTTCCTGTACCCGGCCGGACTGACAGGAAGGTGCACACTGAGCACCTTCCTATCACTCCGGCCGGGCACCGCGGACCGCACAGCAGCTCGGCCACGCTACGGGGAGGGGAGGTGAGAAGAAGGAGGGGGATGAGAAGAAAGAGGGAGGGGGGGATGAGAAGAAAGAGGGAGGGGGGGAATGAGAAGAAAGAGGGAGGGGGATGAGAAGAAAGAGGGAGGGGGGGGATGAGAAGAAAGAGGGAGGGGGGGATGAGAAGAAAGAGGGAGGGGGGGAATGAGAAGAAAGAGGGAGGGGGGAATGAGAAGAAAGAGGGAGGGGGGATGAGAAGAAAGAGGGAGGGGGATGAGAAGAAAGAGGGAGGGGGGATGAGAAGAAAGAGGGAGGGGGGATGAGAAGAAAGAGGGAGGGGGGATGAGAAGAAAGAGGGAGGGGGATGAGAAGAAAGAGGGAGGGGGTGAGAAGAAAGAGGGAGGGGGGTGAAAAGAAAGAGGGAGGAGGGGGGTGAGAAGAAAGAGGGAGGGGGTGAGAAGAGGGGGGTAAGAAGAGGGGGTGGGGGGTAAGAAGAGAGGGAGGGGGGAGTTAAAAAGAGGAAGGGGGAGTAAGAAGAGGGAGAGGGGGGAGTAAGAAGAGGGGGGATGGGGGTAAGAAGAGGGGGAGGGGGGAGTAAAAAGAGGAAGGGGGGAGTAAGAAGACGGGGAGGGGGAGTAAGAAGAGGGGGAGGGGGGTAAGAAGAGGGGGAGGGGAGTAAGAAGAGGGGGAGGGGAGTAAGAAGAGGGGGGAGTAAGAAGAGGGAGGAGTAAGAAGAGGTGGGAGTAAAAAGAAGGGGAGGGGGGAGTAAGAAGAGGGGGGGAGTAAGAAGAGGGGGAGAGTAAGAAGGGGGTAAGAAGAGGGAGGAGTAAGAAGAGGTGGGAGTAAGAAGAAGGGGAGGGGGGAGTAAGAAGAGGGGGAGAGTAAGAGGGGGGTAAGAAGAGAGTGAGGGGGGAGTAAGAGGAGGGCAATTGCCCCCTCCCCTGTCCGCAGGCACCGTGCGGGCAGCCTGCAGGGAAGGGAGGAAGAGAGGACCCGGGAGCTCAGTCTTCAGCTCCTCTGGGTCCTTCTTGTGCAAGCACAGATCGTTGCCGCGGTTACCACGGCAACATTACGGCTCTTACGAGAGTAAACTCTAGACCTGGAGCTACGGGCTAGAGTTCACTCTCAACACTGACCACCAGGGATTCCTGGTGGTCGCAGTGGTGAGAGTGAACTCTAGCCCCATAAACACACTGCCCCCACACACCATACACATTCACACACTGCCCCCCATACACACACCATACACATTTACACACATTGCCTCACACACACACACATACACTGCCCACCCATACACACACAGCCCCCCATACTAACATTGCCACACACATACACAGCCCCCTCATACACACATTGCCCCACACACCCTACACATTCAAACACTACACCCCCTCACACACACTGAACCTTTCACACACACTGCACCCCTTACACATTGCACCGCTGCTCCTATACCCTACTACAGCCTCATATCCCAGCAGACCCCAGGTAAGTTGTCAAACTGTTCTTAAATGGTTTGACTACTTACTCTGAAAGGGGGGCCCGGCCCTCCTGGCACCATAACGACTACACAGAGCAGTAGTGGTTATTGTGCATGGATTATTTCTTTAAATAATCTACAAGTACCCCAGTAGCCAGCAAGCCAGTCAGCCCACAGGCCGGCCAGCCAGCCAGCCAGCCCATAGGCCGGCCAGCCAGCCCACAGGCCACCAGTTAGGCTTACAGCCAGCAAGCCCACAGCCTGCCAACCGCAGCCAGCAAGCCACAGCCTGCCAGCCGCAGCCAGCAAGCCAACAGCCTGCCAGCCGCAGCCAGCAAGCCAACAGCCTGCCAGCCGCAGCCAGCAAGCCCACAGCCTGCTGGCAGTAGCCAACAGCCTGCCAGCCGCAGCCAGCAAGCCCACAGCCTACCGGCAGTAGCCAGCAAGCCCACAGCCTGCCAGCAAGCCCACAGCCTGCCAGCCGCAGCCAGTAAGCCCACAGCCTTCCAGCAAGCCCACAGACTGCCAGCCAGCAACAGTAATTAAGGTAAGAGGAGCCAACTTGGCCTAGTTATCAGCGAGCTATGTTGTGTTGCTATATTGTGAATAGGAACCAGAGTGTTGGAGAGACCCCCCACCAGGCCACATTAGACTCCATTGTAGTCTCTAATGGGACCTGGAGGAAATTCTTTCTAACACACCCTCTAAAGGACACTGAGATAGCCTCTGCTAGAATGCTCCCCCCCTCCATGGCCCATTAGCCCTCAATTGTAAGCCCACAGCCTGCCAACCGCAGCCAGCAAGCCACAGCCTGCCAGCCGCAGCCAGCAAGCCAACAGCCTGCCAGCCGCAGCCAGCAAGCCAACAGCCTGCCAGCCGCAGCCAGCAAGCCCACAGCCTGCTGGCAGTAGCCAACAGCCTGCCAGCCGCAGCCAGCAAGCCCACAGCCTACCGGCAGTAGCCAGCAAGCCCACAGCCTGCCAGCAAGCCCACAGCCTGCCAGCCGCAGCCAGTAAGCCCACAGCCTTCCAGCAAGCCCACAGACTGCCAGCCAGCAACAGTAATTAAGGTAAGAGGAGCCAACTTGGCCTAGTTATCAGCGAGCTATGTTGTGTTGCTATATTGTGAATAGGAACCAGAGTGTTGGAGAGACCCCCCTCCAGGCCACATTAGACTCCATTGTAGTCTCTAATGGGACCTGGAGGAAATTCTTTCTAACACACCCTCTAAAGGACACTGAGATAGCCTCTGCTAGAATGCTCCCCCCCTCCATGGCCCATTAGCCCTCAATTGTAATCTCTACTGGGGCCTGGAGGCGACTGTTTCCAGCAGGGACACTGAGATGGACTCTGTTAGAACGACCCCCTTCCAAGCCTATTAGACTCCATTGTAGTCTCTAATAGGGCCTGGAGGGGATTCTTTCTAACACACTCTCTAAAGGACACTGAGATAGCCTCTGCTAGATAGCCTCTCCATGGCCCATTAGCCCTCAATTGTAGTCTCTACTGGGGCCTCGAAGGGATTATTGCACTTTTGTTCCTTGTGTCTAAAGATTGTGTAGGGTGTGGCTGGAGGCGGTGCATGGAGGCGGGACATGGGTGGCGCTTGCTGAGAGTATGGGTGGGGCCTGTAAGGGGGCCCTTGATTTATTTTGCCCGGGGGCCCTGAGGGTTCTCAGTCCGCCCCTGGGCCTATTCCAAAACCATTGGAAACCCAATGAAATGTCATGTGAATCCAATTTTGACTTTGATTTAAAATTGTTGCTTAAGTCTGCATTTGAAAGACTTCTCAATATGCTGTAATACAGCTCTCATGAGAAGTCTATGATTGGACAGCCACACGCAGACACCACTGGTCATTTCTGTTTATTGTTTAATTCTTGTGTGTACTGGGGAAGAAACAAATGGCTTTCAGTAGCTGCAAATTCTAGATCACTATTGCAAGCCAAGATTTCATATACCCAAAATGAAAACAAGCAAATATTATTACAAATGCGTTTTTCTCTGGGAGCATATCTAATAAACTGTCAAAACTATTTTTATTGAATGATTTTTAATGATGTGGTATCCACTTACACTTTTTAAAAGTATTAACAATTATTTATAAACAACCTGTGGCTCTCGTTTATTACATATATTTTAAATCAGTTGTTCCCAACTCTCTAAAGCTATTCAAACAGTCCAGGATTTAGGCATTTCCAGGTCTGATCCAAAGAAGGAAATTGACAAAATGTGGACAGTTTGGGTGTCTGGAGAACTTAGTTGGGATCCACCCTTCTATATCAAATGTAAGATGTTTAATGATGCACGATACATTATGATGTAAGATGTGTTGTGATGTAATAAAGAGATAAGGTGTTTTGAACTTAGATGTTTCATGATGTAAGATGTGCTATGATGTAGGATGCATTATGATGTACGTAGAATGTTTCATGATGTAAGATGTGCTATGATGTAGGATGCATTATGATGTACGTAGAATGTTTTATGATGTAAGATGTGCTATGATTTTTTTAATTGTAGGTTGTAATATGGGTTATGTGTTGTAATGTAAGATATGTTATGATGTCAGATTAATTATGATGTTGGTTGTATAATGAGGTAAGATGTGTTATTGATATAGGATTTATTATGATATAGGGGGTGGGGACTGCTAGAGGCTTAAGTGCCCGTCGCGATGTGTAAGAGGGGCTAACCCTTGCTGGACACCCCGGTTACCTGCAATATGCCCCCAGCGCTTTCCTGGAATCGAGTGTGTAATATGTTTTCTGATGAAAGATGTTTTATAATGTAAGATGTATTATGATATAAGATATATTGTGATGTAAGATGTGTCATGATGTAGATTATTTTCTGATGTAAGATGTTTTCTGATGTAGGATGTTTTCTGATGTAGGATGTATTATGATGTAAGATGTTTTATGATGTAAGATTTATTGTGATGTAGAATGTTTTATGATCTAAGATGTGTTGTGATGTAGAATGTTTTCTTTTTTTTTTTTTGCAATGACATTGACTTTTCAATATTATAAGGCTTGTGCAGAAGCCATGTCACAGTATACACAACATTGTATATGTGATACATGTATGTACGTAGTGGGGAATCGCGATGCAGCCTAGAACAACATCTAACCCCATTAAACCCCCCCAATAACGACAGACCACTTAGTATGGATGAAACAGGCCACAGCATTTATTATCACAACTAAATTACTGCATAACACATCCATAACTTTATTTATTAAATCTCTTCTTTTCTGTAACCAAAACATTAGACATAAATAAGCATAAATTAACATATATACATATATAACTCCACCCATAGTGTTATACAGTGACCCAACCGTCCTTGCCAATAAAACCATGGAGTGGTTCCTAATCACCACTCCCTCTCACCTCCCCCCTCGTCATAAAAAATCCTTCCAATGCCTGCCATCAGCCGACCTTATCCACGCTCGATGGGCACGAGACCTCAGGCAACCTAAAGTTAAACCTTTAGAGCAGGGGAGGTTTGAGACCTTAAAAAAACTTGTTCATCTCATTCCATCTACTTAAACGTAACCTCAAACTCAATTGGCAAGGACATACCCCCGGCTAGCTGCGACAAAATATAGTATAGGGCGGGCGGGAGGGAAGCTGTTTGCTGGCCCGAATCCCAAGTGGCACTGAGGTAAGACCTCCCCCACACTGTCTTACACAGAACATAATCACACCCACAGACTCTTCCCAACCAATCCCATGCATCTATCCCCACACTCCTACATGTGCCCTTGTCCGCTTAGCTGCGCTATCTCCCCAGGGCCTGAAACGAAAAATATGTGGTTAATACATGCAGTATGTTATATAATATTGATTGGCTTGTTCGCAGACCGCCAACGTTTTTGTATTAATAGAAAATGAAAAACGAAACACGAATAACTGGCTCTGCAATACCGGAGGGGTTGGGTCCTCACTTTGGTTGAGTGAAACCGGGGTGATTGGCACTGGAATGGGGGTGGGCGGGAGCAGGAGGGTCAACATGTCACTTCCAACGTGTCTAATAAGCTATACCTCATATTGTTCCCATAGCTCCTATACTTTGGTATTGAGTAGTGGAGTTAAGTAGGATGTAGCACAGTTAAATGGTCCATTAACACCTACTAAGTAAACTTAGCCAATATTACCATCTCCTCCCACCCTACTGCTTTGTGGCAGTTCCCCTATGCATCTAAATAATAATAACCTCACAAGCTACATAAAAGATGAAAGCATTGAATTCCCAAACGAAAAAGTCAAAAGCGTCCTACTCGATGTGCATTTCAACGCTCATTACAAAGTTTGTATGTGTTTGTTGATCATTACCTCTTTTATACATACCTCTTTTATTTAATATTAATATTTAGATCCTTATGTACCTTAGACAAGCAGTAAAAGGTTGCTATTATTGGGTGAGGGTTCAGAATAAATTCATATTCATCACTCGATAGCAACCCCTCACTGTGGCCCTGGTCAAGTATCTCCTTATACTCCAAAAGGAATATATTTGTTGGATCTGAGTCAGGGGTTGACCTACTTGGAAGATTTTAGCTGAGATAACTCCAAGATCGGCAAGTGGTTACTATGGTTTACACATGTACTTTCTTTGAAGGAGCGATCAAAACATTGGGTTAATAGATTTTCCCAATTACAAGTATGATCGGCAAGATAGGCTATGCAAAAAACTGTCTCTGCATAAACCATAAAATCGGCTGGTAAGGTATGGGTTAGCATGCTGACAACTTCAAGTCCAGTATCTCTGGTAAGTCAGGGGTGTTAACCTACTTGCAAGATTTTAGCCAAGATACCGCTGCTGGTGATTGGCTACATGTCCTCTTGTTAGCCTCGGGGCAGGCGGCTAGCTGAACTCCAGGAGGGCAGTATAGCTTAGAGTCCATAAGAAACCCGACATAACATATGTGATACTAATCAACTTTGTTACATAAAACCATCTGGTTGATAACTTATGGTATCATTATGATACAACCAACCTCCAATTTTTACGATACTACATCCAGGACTTAACAATTTCACTGTCTAAGTAGGCCATATGCTAATCTTATAAATAGGTTATATCTAGCTCTGAAAGTCATTGGTTCCCTTTTAAAAACACTTTTTTTCATCGTGTTTGACACTATATGACTATTGAGTGTTTACCTTATTAGTGTTTGTGGCATTATTACACGTCATTGCCATTCAATAAAGTTTTCTTTTTTAAATTATCAACTTAGCCCTCTTTTGCGCAACAGGTGTACGACAGTTTTGACTTGCACCTGAGGCGTTTCTTTCTACTATAGATATATGTGTTGCCCATTTTTCTGTCAATGCCCTTCGCGCTTTTAGGTAAATCATGTTTAATAATTTTTGTTTATGCCTATTAAGGCCGTCGGTGGGTCTGGAGAGAAGACACCCCCATGGGTCGAGCTCCAGTCGCCTTTGGAGTACGTGGGAGCTGAGGTCTACTAGTTTTCTCCAGCATAACCCTACTCTTGGGCATTGCCACCACATGTGTACTATATAGCTTCCCTTATCCCTGCAAAGGTGCCAACAGGTATCATTGGGACTCAGTTTCATGTGACATTGCTTAACCGGTGTCGTGTACCATCTAAATAATGTTTTGCAGCATTGTTCCTGTAACGTTACACACATAGATACTTTGGTGCAAGCCTCCCATATATCCTGCCAATCTGTTCCCTCGAGCACCTCTCCCAGGTCTGACTCCCATTGATCAGTGTACCAGAGGGTTCCCAATTCCCCTGATTCTGAGCTAATATGTTGGTAGAGTAGTGTGATTAATTTGGTCTGGGCTGTTTCCTCGAAACATAATCTCTCGAAGAAAGTGAATTGACTTTCCGCTGCTGCTTGGATCTCTTTGGTGTGTGAAAATTCTCTGATTTGTATATAGCAGAAATAGTCCTTTGTCTGGAGCGGGGCCTCGGTTCTGTTTCTAAGAACAGGTGTCATTGGGGAAGGGATCCTCCCCAGGACATATTTTTGTATTGTCTAGTCCCATATCTGAATGGAGTAAAGGACAGCCAAGCAGGTGGTTCTCAGCAGTGCCCTATGAGCTTTAGGGACCCAATGTAAACTGGGGTAGGTCCGCCCCTGTTAATAGGGATTCTATATCCACCCATCTCCTCAGTTCTGGGCATACACAATCACTCGGACACACACACACATTCACTCAGACACACAGGCTCCCTCACAGACACACACACACTCACAGACACACACTCACAGACACACACAATCACTCAGACACAAACACACATTCACTGACAGACACACAGTCATTCAGACACACAGGCTCCCTCACAGACACACACACAGACAGACATACATACACACACACTTACATACACAAACACTCACTCACAGACACACACAATCACTCAGACACACACTGACAGACATACACTCACTCACTCACCGACACACACTGACAGACATACACACATTCACTGACAGACACACACTGACTGATATACACACACAGACTCACTGACATACATAAACACACACACACCTCCCCCCCCCCCCCAACACTCACAGATCATTTTTTAATTTTAATTCAAATTTAAATTCACCCAGTCTCCCTACCTTTGGGAAAGCTGGGTGAATTTATTACCTGGGGTCCAGTGGGGATGCTGGCCGGGCTGTTTGGGCAGGCGTGCAGGCAGGCAGGCGGCCAGTTGAAGTCTAGGCAGGCGGCGAGGGAGCGCTGATTTGTGAGCTCTCCCTGCTCATGTGATGTCATATTCCGGCTCCAGGCATCACTCTGCGGTGAGCGAGGTAGCTGACCAGGGAGAGCTCAGAAATCAGCCACAATTTCGGGGACATTTCCGCGAGCATAGCTTAGAGGGATTCCCTGCTCTGTTGCGTTCGTCTATATTCTGGGAAATGTCCTCGAACATAGACGAACGCAGCAGAACAGGGAATCCCTCTAATTCCCACGACAGCTCGCACTTACCACACCGTGAGAGAGCTGGTCGTAAGTGCGAGCCGTTGTTAAATAGGTAGCTTGCAAAACGAGGACCACCTATAATCAAAAACAAAAGTATGTATTAGTTATCCTGCAGCTCAAAGAAAATAATTTACATGCAAAAACCTTTTCACGACAATAGCCGGTATGTATGTGTGGGAGGGTTGCGGGGTGGGGGTTTTCTGGGTGAAAAAGGAAGCAGTAAAAGCAAACCTTGATACAGAAAAGGTAGTAGATACATAGAATAGTGTTCCAGTAAAGTAGTACAGTAGTAAGTATATAGTTATATAAAAAGAGTAGCCAATATTTGGCATAGCTTTAAAGTAGACATAGTCAGGGCCGTCTTTAACCCCTTAAGGACAGAGCTTCGGAAGCTTGTCTTTCACTTAAGGACAACGGCATTTTTTGCTGTTTGAGTTCAACTGCAATTTGCATTTGACTAATTTATTGCACCGACGCATATTATACCGTTTTTTAAAGGACAGAAAGGGCTTTAATTTGATGTAACATAAATATATACATGCTTATTTATTATAAAAAAATATAGAAAAATGCAAAAAAAATGAAAAATGTTGTGTTTTTTTTTACAGTTTTTGCAATAATAATGTGTGCACAATTAGTGCAGGTTAAGGAAAGTAATTAAAAATAAATTAATTTAGTTGTTCTGATTTACAGAATATATAATGTGTCTGGGATTTTTTTTTGGTAGTTACAGGTCACAAAGCACAAGGAGTAAAATAAACTTTTAATGTGGAGCGATTTTAGAATTTGGTATGTTTGTCTTGTAAGCTTAATAGCCATAAAAGAAAACAAAATTGCCACACAAAAGTATATATTTATATAAAGTAGACACCACAGGCTATTTACCTAAGGTTGTTTTGACACTTTCTACGTAGCCATTTCACCGCCAATCTCTGCTAAATATTGGAGTAAAATTGTGTTTTTTGGGGGTTTTGGCACAGAAACTTATAACAAAGAACTTCTCACATGTATTTTGTAAAGTTGGTGTGTGCTATTCCTGTACAAAGTTTTATTTTGTGTTCAGTTACATCTGCTGAGTAAAATGACACCCCCATTGTATGTCTTTGGCACTATTTTGTGAAGCTACAGTGCCATATAGGAGACCTGTCCTTTTCAGTATTCACAGTCGAATTTTGAGAAACGGATTTAATGAGCCTATGCTTCCATTTGGGGTATTATAGTAGTATGACTGTTCAAAAAAAAAAACACAAAGGCCTACCATTTGTAAAAGTAGACACTCCAGGGTATCTCATAAGGTGCATATTGTGCCTTAACATGCCCCCATATTTTTACCAATATATGCCAAAGTATGTGGTAAAAAAATAATTTTGTGCATTTTTTACATACAGATTGCATTTTTGCTGGGCATTTTGTATATTTCATATGTGCCACTAAGTTCAAAACCCCCAAATTATGCTCAGCTAAGTCTTCTGAGTAAAAGGACACCCCCATTGTATGTCTATGGCACTATTTCGTGAAGCTACAGTGCCATACAGGAGACCTGTCCTTTTCAGTATTCACAGTAGAATTTTGAGAGACGGATTTAATGAGCCAATGCTTCCATTTGGGGTATTATAACAGTTTGACCTTCTAAATGCTGCATAACAGTATACACTCTTGTATGTTCACGTTGTCTAAAAATGCTGTTGTGGCATCAATGTCTTGCGATTGTTACACATGCACAACAAAAATAAAGAATTAAAAAAAAAAAAAAATAACAGTTTGACTGTTCAAAAAACCCCCACAAAGGCCTACCATTTGTAAAAGTAGACACTCCAGGGTATATCATAAGGTGCATATTGTGCCTTAGCATGCCCCCATTTTTTCACCAATAGATGCCAAAGTATATGGTAAAAAATAATTTTGGCCATTTTTTTACATACGGATTGCATTTTTGCTGGGCATTTTGTATATTTCATATGTGCCACTAAGTTCAAAACCCCCAAATTATGTTCAGCTACGTCTTCTGAGTAAAAAGACATCCACAATGAATGTCTTTGGCACTATTTTGTGAAACTACAGTGCCATATAGGAGACCAAGCCATATCAGCTTTTACAGAACTTTGAATTTTGACGCTGGGCCTATGTGCAATTTCCAAGCATCTTCGCAGGTTTTAAATTCAAACTACCCCACAAAGGCCTACCATTTCTTAAAGTAGACACCCCAGGGTATTTCAAAAGGCATATTTTGAACCTTAGCGTGGGATCATTTTTCCGCTAGCTTGTACCAGGTGTAGTGGTAATAAGCGTTTTTTCTGCCTTTTTGACACACAAAGTGAGTTTGCACAGTATATTTTGCAAACCTTATGTGTGCTACGACTGTATAATGCTTCATATGTTGCTCAGCTATGTCAGCTGAGTACAAAAATACCCCCGTATGTACCTTTGCCAGGTATATGTGAACATCGGAGGGGCACATTTGGGACATAGCCATTCAAGTTTTTTTCAAACTTTACATTTTTACGCTGTGCCCATGTCCCATTTTAGAGTATTTTACCAGGCTATATAATTCAAACTACCCCACAAAGGCATACCATTTCTTAAAGAAGACATCCCAGGGTATTTCAAAAGGCATATTTTGAACCTTAGCGTGGGATCATTTTTCCGCTAGCTTGTACCAGGTGTAGTGGTAATAAGCGTTTTTTTCTGCCTTTTTGACACACAAAGTGAGTTTGCACAGTATATTTTGCAAACCTTATGTGTACCACCATCTATAATACTTCATATGTTGCTCAGCTATGTCGGCTGAGTACAAAAATACCCCCGTATGTACCTTTGCCAGGTATATGTGGACATCGGAGGGGCACATTTGGGACACAGCCGTTCCAGTTTTTTTTCAAATTTTTATGCTGTGCCCATGTCCCATTTTAGAGTATTTTACCAGGCTATATGATCCAAATACCCCATAAAGCCATACCATTTCTTAAAGAAGACATCCCAGGGTGTTTCAAAAGGCATATTTTGAACCTTAGCGTGGGATCATTTTTCCGCTAGCTTGTACCAGGTGTAGTGGTAATAAGCGTTTTTAAATGTATTTTTTAACTTTTTAAAACTTTTTTTACGTTTTAAAACAATTTTTTTAACTTTTGTTTTGCTTATTAATTTCTTTCCTAAACTTTCTTAAAACTTTTTTTTTTACAGATTTAACATTTTTCTAAGCTTTTTTTTTACCGTTAACCCCTAACTAGCAGTAAGCAGCACTAACCGTAAATTCCCCATTTTCCCACCCACCCCAGCTAGAAAAAAAATATTCAATTATACAATATTTAAATTAGTTAATTAAATAAATTGAACCCCTGAGGATTAAAAAATAAATAAAAGTTAATCGTCAGGGGTAAAAAAAAATGAGATCACAGTATAATACTGTGATCTGTGTTTTTATCACTGTAGTCAGTGATCGACTGGCAGGGAAGGGGTTAATTTTTATTTGGACTGGGTAAAGGGGGGTGTTTTTTTTTTTTTTTTTTTTTTACTTAAACGTTATTAAAACTTTTTTAACTTAATTTTTACCTTTTTAAAGCTTATTTTAAAACTTTTTTTAACGTTAACCTCTAGTTAGCCTAACACCAAATCCCCCAATTCCCCACTAACTTCCACCCTCCCCAGCTAGCTAAATATATAATTTTAAAATACTTAAATTAATTAATAAAATAAATTTAACCCCTGAGGGTTAAAAAAAAAAAAAGAATTAACCCTCAGGGGTTAAAAAAAAAATCAGATCATAGTAAAATGCAATCCCTGCCAATTGATCACTGCAGTCAGTGATCAAATGGCAGGGAAGGGGTTCATTTTTTATTAAAATGGTAAAGGGGGGGGGGCGTGGCCGGGACACTGAAGGGAGCAGACGCATGTCGGACAAGCTCCCGCTACACAAGCAGCAAAAGCAAGCTAAAAGGGGATTTCTCACCCTCACACCACTGGGGACCAGACCCAACAACACCCGAGATGGGTAAGAAGACGAAGAAACTCAAAACCCTCGCGGGGGACGGCTCCAGAAGCATCTGCGACATGCTGCAGCAGCCGCGGCCTAGACCCAAAATGGCGTCGCCTGCGGACTCCACCTGTCCCTCCTCCGACGAGGAAATCCTCGATGCCCCTGATGCCATCCCGAGATCGGTGGGCCCAAAAGCATCCTCACTGCAAGGTGACCCTCAAGCCCCAGCTACCAAGGGCGATATTCAGGCCCTGATGAACAACATAAGGGCCTTTTTTAACGCAGACCTAGACATCATCAGAGAGGACATCTCTATGGTCACGGCCAGAGTGCGAGGTGCAGAGGAGTCTGTCTCCGCCATAGCTCAACGCCAAACAGGCGAAGCAGAGCAGATCCTACAACTTCAGACCGCGCAACATACCACACAACTTCAAATGGAGGCGATGGAAGATGCGAGAAGGCGCACGAACCTCAAGATTAGAGGCATTGCAGAATCGGTGGACAACCAAGAACTGCCGCATTTCATACGCCGCCTATTCGCAGCCATATTGCAACAAAGAATAGCCAAAAATATACAACTAGACGGCTGTTACAGATTAGCCACCTCAGCTAGAGCCCCGGCAGGGGCACCTCGAGACGTGATGGTATGTTTCTTACTGTTCCGAGACAAGTTGGCGGTGCAAAGAGAGACCAGAAACAAAACACCTTATCCCTTCGAAGAGATGCAGCTCCATTTCCTGCAGGACCTATGCCGCTCCACCCTTACCTGGAGAAGATCCCTCCAAAGGGTCACGCAAGCACTGAGAACAACTGGAACCGCATACAAGTGGGGGCCCTTACGAACCCTGATAGCCACGAAAGACGGCCGCAACCATACTATCTCCACGGCGGACGAAGCTACATCTTTCCTGCAAAAGCTAGGCATTGCTCGGCCTGAGCCGACCGCCTTGGGACATACAGACACTTGGGACGTTTCCGCGATAGTCCCGTTTACACCCCGAGCCGGGACTGACACAGGCTGAAGCCGCAGGGGACACTTGATGGCGAGAAAATTACAGACTGAAAACCACATAGTAATACTCTCTGGTTACCCATGTATTTAGTTAAAGTTAGATGTTATACCCTTCAGTTTGCTTGTTTGCTCCCGACAGCACCACTACCGGTGCCCCTCCCGCCCCCCCCCCCCCCCCCCGCGCTCAGGGGTCACTGAGCGGCACCCCACAATACATAGTATATGCCTAACAATGTTTATTGACAGCCATTAATGCTCCTGACTCTTATGTCGACATATGTACCCCTTCCTGGTATATCATATCCAACACTAGCAGCATATATACTCCTTATAAATTTCACAAGCCCTGTAGTGATAACAAAAGGTCACCGCATTCAAATGCATAAAAGTCACTCACGGTCGACATACTCAACGCTAAAGCAATCTCAAACTAGGCGTTATAGCCACCCTTGCCCTTACAACCATACATTTTATCAACACACGTCCCTAAGACTCCTGTTACATGCTCGTGTTAATATAGGCACGCAATGACAGCACAGATATTCCTCAACTGCACATAAAACGGCGTAGTGTCAGCATTTATAAGCCTTATATGCATTAGAGCTATGTATTATATGCGTCAGCAACTGCTTTTACTTATTTCACCCTTGTTTTACTTTCTTACTCTTTATTTTTGAATATCCCATGTAACATCAGCACTGCAATCTTTACATGTTTATATGTTTATACAGTCGTCCATTCTCAGCGTATATACGCCTTAAATGTCTTTAAAACCTTATGTTAACGACACTTTTGTTCCTAAAATGTTATCTCAGTTATACAATGTCGGCATACATAATACTGTTCCAATTGCCTTACAAAAAAAACAAAAAACAACGGTGCTGCTCTTCATAACATGTTATTGGATCTTTTTACTCGAAATGCCTTTGTTAAATGTTAATAACATGTCGATGTAATGCCCTGATACTATTTGCACCACAAAAATAAAGAATTGAAAAAAAATAAATAAAAGTAAAATGGTAAAGGGGGGTGGGATTTTTATAAACGTAATTTTTTTTTACACAGGGGGCAGGATCAGCACTGATCCGTCTCCCTGCACTTCACAGTGAACCCGGAAGTGCAGGGAGGCGGAAGGTGAGTATACACAGCACATGTGCTCGCTCTGACATGCTGACCAGAGGCAGACCGGAGCACCATTAACCCCGCGATCGCCGCGATCTGGGGTTAATTTTACCGCGTGACGTACAAGGTCTGTCACTTGTCGTTAAGGGTTTCCCCTGAGTGACGGACCTCATCCATCACTCGTCGTTAAGGGGTTAACGCGGGGCAAACAGGGCAGCTGCCCCGGGCCCAGTTGCTCCTGGGGGCAGCTGTTTTGCGCAGCCCCTATGGACCGGGCGGTTCAGCTCCCGCACACTGAGGAGGCTCCCCGGGTGGCCCATGCACTAAGGGCCACTCGGGGAGCATGTGTCAGCAGGGGCCCGGTCGGGCGCTGTGGCGCTTAAACAGCGTGACCGGGCCCCTTCCTGTTCTGCAGCCGGCTCCTCCCACCGGAGATAATAGCCGTGCGGGAGGATGAAGGCAGGGAGGAGGGGAGTTCCCATCTGCTCCCATCTGCCTCAGCCTGCCACTGGACCAGGGAAACCACCCTCCGGGAAAAGGTAAGAACCTGGAGGGTGGCTAAATGTATGTCAGTAGGGGGGGCGGAGCCTGACCACCGAAGAAGATGGATGTGTGATCCCTGAGCTCCCTCACCCCCGAGCATAAAATACGCTAACATCAGCGACTTTAAAAGGCCATCCATCGCAAAACACAAGCACCACGCAGTGCCACCACAGACCTCACTGTGAAATCACCATGGGAGGTAATAAGAAACGGAGAGAATTAACTCCGTCTGTGGCCACGCTGTTTCGCACCTCAGAACAAGGGCGGCCATCTTTGAGCCGGAATACACAGACCTCAGGCTCAGACTCGGAGGATAGCGAAAGGCCAGACGACAACTCGGCTCCCCTCACGATGGGCAATCTGAGGAAGCTGCTCAGAGAAACGTCCTCCGATATTAAGGCCTACACAGCGACAGAGCTGGAAAAGCAAATGACGGGCCTCAGAAGCGACATCGACGCGCTCACAGCGCGCACCACGCAGGACGAACAAGACATCACAGGCCTAACTAACACAACTCTATCCCAACACCAAGACTTCCTCACTATCAAGATAGAATACTGCAATTGGAGGACGGCCTCGAAGATCTTAACAACAGATCCCGCAGGAATAACATCAGGATCTGGGGCATACCTGAATCGGTGCCTCCAGAGGCCGTCCTCACAAATGTTAAGGAGATCTTCCTCTCCCTCTGGCCAGAGGCATCAGACCGCGACCTTACAATAGAAATAGCGCACAGGGCACTGCGGCCTCCCACGCCCAATCCGGCCATGCCACGAGACATAATAGTGAAGTTACTTCTCTTCACCACTAAAGAAAAACTGATGGCGATGGCCCGCACAAACCCACCGACACACCAGGGGCACCAGCTACAATTCTACCCGGACCTGGCATCTAGTACCCTACGGAAACGGAGGGAACTAAAACCCCTCACTACCTCCCTGGTCCAACAAGGCTGGAAATATATGTGGGGCCATCCATTTAAACTGATGGTCAGGAAAGACAATAACTCCTACACCCTCCACCATCCTGCGGACATGCTGGACTTTGCCAACCACATTGGAGTCCCACTCCTCCAACCATCAGAGCCCACCGACAAGAGCCCACAACGCCCGAACCGTCCATCACGCAGAGAAGAAGCAACATCACTACGCCTGTCTCAGAGGAACAGACCACCGCAGACTCCGAAGAAAACCGCATAACCAGCAGCTAACAAGAGGAAAATAACAACGCAAACCACATCAGCCGAACTTTCGCACATTTTGGACTACTGACCAGGTTTTTTTTTTAATTTTATTTATTTTCTCTTCTCCCCCTCATCACAGCCCCCTCAGGGTCACTATCCTCCCCTCCTGTGTTTCCCCCTTCCAATACCATCATAACCAGACAGGGGGGTGCCCCTCGCTCTCCGGTCGGGGGAGGGTTACGCGGGAGGCCTAGTCACCCTGACGCCCGCGCAGCCGGGGACCCTGGGGGGGACTCCGCACAGGGGAGAAGCCTCGTCTGGTCTGGACGGGGCCGCCCGACCACCCCTGGGATGGGGCCTAGCCTCCACGCAGCTCGCGGGGTGTACTGGGAGCAGAACACTAACTACCCAGGTACTAGCTAAAACACCAACCCAATAGGGCCCCATATCGGGGCGACCACCCCCCTTACACAGCACACAGCAACTCCCCGGTGCCGGACGAGCCCGGTCTCAGGGGAGGCACGGCAACATAACATGCAGAGAGGGGCAGAGATCCACTTTCCAGCCTTACCACATCCCTAACACTTCTCACTGGGGTGGCTCATATCCACTCCCCACAAGGCATAGCTTAACAGCTGCAAGGCGGCCGCCTCGCGACTAGCGGCCAGCGGGGGAAGGGTATGGATTGACCCGAAAGGAATAACAGTCTAACCCACCCGCCTCACTATATTTCCCAGAGCCCCCCCCCTAAAATGCTACCACTATGAGAGGGGATGCAGGCTGAACAGCCTCATAGACGCACAAGCACGAACTCCATGGGTGACAAAATTATCAAAATAGACACCAAGGGAGGGATGATGTACCATAGTGTCAGCTATCAGCCACACTATCTACCTACTAAGACTCCCAAAGAGGGACCGTTGTTCCAGGCTAAATGTTATGCACGTTTTGTTTGTCTTTATATGCTACTGTTGGCGCATAGGCACGAAATGTGCTTTCGCATCCCAAACTGACAGGAAAAGACAACTAGGGCTCGATACAACATGTTTAAGACTGACGGATGACACAGGGGTGTTGACCATAGCCAGGCCGCCCCCCACGCTGAAACAATGCCCCACCCTCAATGACTTGATCCCACCAGCCTTCTCCCGAACAACGACCACAGATGAAGAACATCGCCCTCTGACGTAGAAAACCCCCCTTTTCATAGATCCCGACCACCCAGACCAAGCACAAAGGACCAGAACCCCACAAGAACCCAGAGGTAACAACTGCCTTAATCAGAATGTTAAACTGCACACTCAATGTACAGAGCTATCTCAATGCCAAACTGGTATCAGTTCCACACAGTCACTGACGCACACCACTATGAACGGGCCACACAGCCACCCCATCTAACAGCTACCCCACAGCACCAGTAGGCATTATCCACACCTCCAGGAGACAGAAACCCCACTGAGGCGCAAAATACCACTATAACAACCAAAGCCTTGATCGATTCAGGTGCGGCAGACAATCTTATGGATGAATACTTTGCTAAAACCGCAGCCCTGACTTTGATCCGAAAGGCCACATTCTTGGCCGTTGAGGCCATAGATTGTAGACCACTTGAGAAACCTCTGGTGACCCACAAAACCCAAGAAATTGTTATGTCTGTTGGTGCTTTGCACAAGGAAAGGTTAACCTTCCAAATAATCGACTCCCCTACTGCTTCCATCATTCTGGGTTTTCCCTGGTTAGTTAAACACAACCCAGTACAGGATTGGGGTTGTTTAGATATACTCTCCTGGGGGGAATCTTGTCAACAAGACTGTATGGCCCATGTACGTCCTGTTTGTTTACTCAATGTGCCCACGCAGTGGCGTACACATGACCCATGGGGCCCCGGTGCGAAAATTGATCCGTGGGCCCCCCCCCCTCGCGCTTACTCTGCGGGGGCCGGGGCAGCAACACATGGCGGCGGGCACCTGGTCGCAGGGGTTGCGACCGTGGTATGTACGCCACTGCATGCAGATGCACACACACTTAAAGGACCACGACAGACACCCAGATCACATCAGCTCAATGAAGTGGTCTGGGTGTCAGGTCCCTCTAGTTTTAACCCTGCAGCTGAAAGCATAGCAGTTTCAGAGAAACTGTTATGTTTCACTGAGGGTTAATCCAGCCTCTAGTGGCTGTCTCACTGACAGCCGCTAGAGGCGCTTCCGCCATTTTAAGACACTGAACGTCCACAGGAAAGCATTGAGTAATGCTTTCCTATGGGTGGTTTGAATGCGTGTGCGGCTCTTGCCGTGCATGCGCATTCGGAGCTGAGAGGCGGAGGGATCCCCAGCGCCATGGGAGTCCGGCGCTGGAGAAAGGTAAGTGCTGAAGACACACACACACACACACTCTCACGAACAAATGCATACACACTAGCTAACAGACACACACATTTACTGACAAAGACACACTCAGCGGCAGACATACATACACACTCACTTACAAAACATACACTCTCACTGACAAACACACACTCACTAACAGACATCAAACAGACTCACTAACACACACACACACTCAGTAACAGACACACGCAGTAACACACTCACTAGCAGACACACACTCTAACACAAACACCAACACTCACACTAACACACACACACACACACACACTAACGCTCACACACACACACACACTAACGCTCACACACACACACTAACGCTCACACACACTAACACACACACACGCTCACACACACACACACACTAACACTCACACACACACACTAACACACACACACACACACACACTAACGCTCACACACACTAACACACACACACACTAACACTCACTCACACACACACACTAACACACACACACTAACACTCACACACACACACACACTCACACTAACACACACACACACACTAACACTCACACACACACACACTTACACATGTTTTTTTTTAATTTAATCCCCCCAGCCTCCTTACCTTTTGGAGTGCTGAGGGGATTCCCTGGGGTCCAGTGGTGCTGCTGGGCTCCTGGGGGGGGCCGGTCACCCGGCGGGCTGGCTGGTCCTGCGGGCGCGCGAGGGAGCACTCTCCCCTGAGTGCTTCCTCTTCAGCTCCCTCGCGCGCCGCGTACTGATACCGGCGCCGGAAGATGACGTCATCTTCCGGCTCCGGTATCAGTGCGGTGCGCGAGGGAGCTGAAGAGGAAGCACTCAGGGGAGAGTGCTCCCTCGCGCACCAGCCGGCCGCCGGGTTTAAGGAGGGCCAGCCTCGGGGGGCCCGGAGGTGGCCGGCTCCTGGGCCCCCCAGGAGAAGAGGCTGGCCCAGAGCGTACATACCGGGTCGCAGGGGCGGCCGGGCCCCCTGGTGGGCCGGGCCCGGTCGCAGCCGCGACCCCTGCGACCCTGGTATGTACGCCACTGTGCCCACGGCTAAACCACTTTCTGTTTCTGTCCCTTCTGTGTATGCAGACCTTGCATTGGTTTTTGAAAAAAGGGAGGCAGATAAGCTACCTCCACACTGTGACTATGACTGTGCCATAAACCTTTTACCGGGCACTATGCCGCCTAGGGGTAAGGTCTACCTTCTTTCAGAAAAAGAAAATCAGGTTATGGAGGAGTATATAAGGGAATCCTTGAGGAAAGGTTTTATTAGAAGGTCCTCCTCTCCTGCTGGTGCTGGTTTCTTTTTCGTTGCCAAGAAAGAGGGTGACTTACGGCCATGCATAGATTACAGGGGTTTAAACAATATAACGATCAAGAACGCCTATCCTATCCCTCTCATCACTGAGTTGTTTGATCGTGTCAAAGGTTCTAGATATTTTACTAAACTAGACCTCAGGGGGGCTTATAACCTTGTTCGTATAAAGGAAAATGATGAGTGGAAGACAGCGTTCAATACACGTAGTGGACATTATGAGTATCTAGTCATGCCTTTTGGACTGTGTAATGCTCCTGCTGTGTTTCAGGACCTCATAAATGATGTCCTTAGGGATCTACTGCATGTCTGTGCCGTGGTATACCTTGATGACATACTTGTATATTCTCCTGATTTAAAGTCACACCATACTCATGTGAGGATGGTACTTAAGAAATTGTTGCAGAATGGTCTGTATTGCAAGTTAGAAAAATGTTTGTTCGACCAGACTTCTGTGCAATTCCTAGGGTATGTCATTTCTGAACAGGGATTCTGCATGGATCCTTCTAAATTGGAAGCCATACTGTCCTGGCCTCTTCCCCAAGGACTTAAAGCTATACAGCGCTTTATAGGGTTTGCCAACTATTATCGGAAGTTTATTAAAAACTTTTCACGGGGGGCGGGGCCGGACCGCCAAGCTGGCAGGTCGCACTACTGAACGGCTCCTGCAAATATTTTCAGTTTTCTCCTTAAAATCAGTTCTTACACCTACCAAACAACCGATAACGGCAGCCCTGTGTGAAGGAACAACCTGGTTCCGAGGAGAGGCTTGTAGCTCAGCTCTAGTCCCTCGGTGAGAATACCTCCATCTCCCGTGATAGGGAGTGCTCGGGCGGTGAGTGGAGTGGACGGCCGCCATCCCGCTATCCTGCCCACCAGCGGTCGGAACACAGCACGAGGCTAAGGGGGTCCGGCCCTGTTTCCCCCCCTCTGGACCAGGGGGTGATCCCGGTCCCCACCCTGGGCCCACCAGTGTGCGGACACACCAAAGAGCCGGGCGGCGTCAGTGCGGATCCAACGCTCGGAGGCCGCACCAAAATGGCGGACACCGCATGGCGAGTAACCCGCGCCAAAGAGGGCACACAACAACAGTCAGCCTAACAGTCAGCCTGGGTCAAACCACCCGGTGCAGGAGCAGACAGAAACCACGCTGACTCAGGGCGGGAGGCTAGGTACTAGACTGGCGAGGACCCCACAGTCCTGACCACCCAAGCAAGCCCACATAAGGAGCTACACCCAGCGATGAAGCCCTGCAAGCTGAGCCTTTTCCAGCAACTAGCGGAGACCGACACACCCGGACTGACAGCCTGCAACCACGAAGTCCAACACGACAACCAACACGGCTGCAAGGTCCTGGCTCCCACTAGAAGCAAGCACAGGACTAAAAACCGCAAGTACACCACCTGGGGACTGTCACCAAGCCACTTGCCTGGACTATGTCTAACGCGGCAGCACCCTGGCTCCCGTCACTCTGCAACCCACATGCTTCACAGGCAGATACCACAGCGACAAACCACTTGCCTCTGTCTGGCAGCTGGGGGGGGGGAGTTACCCTGGGGTGGTAAAAAGCATGTCAAAAGCTATTCATTTTCAAGCGATGGACTGTTGTATTGTATTCCACCTGTATTTATCTGTTTTCAGGGGTTAGCCTACTAAGCAACTTTTCTAAAGCGACCCAAAAGCATTCTCTCGTATGCCCCCCTGCTGGCAGTACCTAATACTAGCAAAGCATGGGGTATCCTATTCTAGCCTACAACACAACCACTATGTATACACCTTGATTATGCCTTGCTTTAATGAAGATGCTAGCGTAGCTAAGTGGAATTACTTATACTCTTGAAATCTGTGCTCCCACTTTATGTTTTTCAACAGTTATTAGACAAGCACTGATTTTATTTAGCATGCATGTTCTCCATCTCAAACGCAGACTAAGCGAGTCAATTTAATTGTAATGTGTAACTGATAGTAAACTATGTTTTGTTTCTGCAAATATAAAAAAGTTGTGCACTGTTCAAATGCCATAATGTACCATTAATATGATATACCTATGCTCCTGAAGCTATTGTGGCAGAGCAAGCTGTCTTGTCTAAACATGCACTCAAAAATAAAGAATTAAAAAAAAAAAAAAAAACTATTTTCACCACTTGTTACCCCTATTACGAAACTAACAAAAAAAGGTTTGCACCCCAGGGTTTGGACTCCTGATGCCCTTGAGGCCTTCGAGACTCTCAAAAAGGCATTTGCCACTGCCCCTGTGCTACACCATCCTGATCCTTCCCTTCCCTTTGTTATGGAAGTGGACGCTTCTGAATCAGGTGTAGGAGCAGTGTTGTCCCAAAGGTTATCGTATGATGAACCCCTCCATCCCTGTTGTTACTTTTCTAAAAAGCTGTCTAATTCAGAAAAGAATTACGATGTCGGGAACAGGGAACTATTGGCTATTGTGATGGCTTTTAAGGAATGGAGGCACTTATTAGAGGGATCTAGACACAAAATTTTGGTTTTAACTGATCACAAGAATCTCTCCTATATAGCAGATGCTAAAAGATTGTCCTCTCGGCAGGCTCGATGGTCTTTATTTCTTTCAGGCTTTCAGTACGTTATTACATATAGGCCTGGTTACCGTAATGTCAAAGCTGATGCTATCTCCCGACAGTACGAACCTTTGGGGTCTATTGCCCCCGCTCCCGAACCCATTGTACCAGCGTCTCAGATTATAGCTGCTACCCATTTGGTTATTTCGTCTCCTTTCCTTGATGGTATCAAGACATATCAAACCCAAGCACCCTGTGAGACACCCATTGGTAGACTATACGTGAAAGTAAAAGACAGAAAAAAGTTGTTAGCTTTATTTCACACCGCCAAAACTGCTGGTCATCCGGGGATTACCAAGACATACAAGGGTCTCCTTTAACAGTTTTGGTGGCCTTCACTTAAACAAGATGGATTGTGGTGGATTATGTGCAGGCTTGTCGTGTCTGTACACAGTGTAAGTCGCCTAATGTTAAACCCCGGGGACTCCTGATGCCCCTGTCTGTACCCAAGAAACCCTGGACCCACTTATCCATGGATTTTATTGTGGATCTTCCTTCCTCTGATGGACAGACAGTAATTTTGACTGTGACAGATAGGTTCTCTAAAATGGCGCACTTTATTCCGCTTAAGAAACTTCCTTCTGCGGTTCAGTTGGCTCAGGTGTTTGCCAAAGAGGTGTTCCGGTTGCATGGTATACCACTGGATATCGTATCCGACAGGGGTTCTCAATTTGTCTCTCGATTTTGGAAGGGCTTTTGTGCTGAGATGGGGATCTCCTTGTCGTTTACGTCCTCCTATCATCCACAATCTAATGGAGCTGCTGAGCGGGCTAATCAGTCTGTGGAGTTGTATTTACGCTGCTTCACGAATGCACACCAGGAAAACTGGTCTCATCTTCTTCCCTGGGCTGAGTTCGCCAGGAACACTGTGACACATTCGTCTACTGGCCTAAGTCCTTTTATGGTTGCTTATGGGTTCCAACCCTCTGTCCTTCCCGGTGTATTCTCCGACAAGGGAATGCCCGCTTTGGACGAGCACCTCACCTCCTTACGGAAGATGTGGGATCAGGTCCATGTTGCTCTCTCTCGTGCAGCGGTTGCTCAGAAGAGATTCGCTGATCGCCGTAGGTGTGCGGCTCCTACTTATGCTCCGGGTGATAGGGTTTGGTTGTCCTCTAGGAATCTCCGCCTCAGGGTCCCTTCGATGAAATTTGCGCCCAGGTTCCTTGGCCCCTATAGGGTATTGTGTAGGGTGAATCCCGTGTCCTACTCCCTGGCCTTGCCTCCTTCCATGCGTGTACCTAACACGTTTCACACCTCCCTTTTGAAGCCTTTGCTCTGTAATCAGTTCTCTGGTCCTCTCAGGCGACCCGATTCCCTCCGCGCAATCTCTAGTGACATGTACGAGGTGGCTGCTCTCCTCAATTCTCGTTTTTCTCGGGGTCGGTTGCAGTACCTGGTGGATTGGAAGGGTTACGGTCCTGAGGAGCGGTCTTGGGTCTATGTTTCTGATTTGCACGCGCCCTCTTTGGTTCGCTCCTTCCATGCGAGTTTTCCTTTGAAGCCTTCTGCTTCCCGCCCTCTGGGCGGTGTTCGAGGGGGGGGTAATGTCAGGGTTCCACGGGTTCCTCACCCTTGGTTCTTCGCCGCCCGCGGTCTCCCCCTCCTGTGTATGTTGGCGAGCGGCGTCCTCACTGCCTCGCACGCCGCTCGCATCCTCCTTCTCGTCCCCCGGCGGCAGCGTGTATAACGCTGCACGCTGGGAGACAGCACATTTATGCAAACGCCGGGGTCAGCCACGTGACCCAGCGTTAAAGTCACAGTATGACAATCTCAGTGGGCGGTATAGATATCTCCCATGTGTGATTGTTAATTCTGATTGGAAGTTATCCAATCAGAATTAACCACAGGGTTTATATACTTATCTTCCCTGACCCTAAGTGCCCTGTTGTGGTCTTTGATACCTGTATTGCTGTTTGCTTGTAGTTCTCTCTGGTTACCGATTATTTGGCTTGTTTCTCCGACTCTCCTGTATTCTGTGTGTCAGTGTATGTGTGTGTCAGTATGTATCTGTGAATGTTTTAATGTCTGTCTGTGTGTATGTGCCAGTACGTCTGTCTGTGTTTATGTCAGTATGTCTGTGTGTGTGTGTCAGTATGTCTGTGTGTCAGTATGTCTGTGTGTGTGTGTGTGTCAGTATGTCTGTGTGTGTGTAAGTATGTCTGTGTGTGTGTGTGTGTGTGTGTGTACGTCTGTGTGTGTGTCAGTATGTCTGCCAGGATATATTTGTGTGTCAGTGTATGTGTGTGTCATTATGTATCTGTGAATGTTTTAATGTCTGTCTTTGTGTATCTGCCAATACGTCTGTCTGTGTGTATGTCAGTATGTCTGTGTTTGTCAGTATGTCTGTGTGTCAGTATGTCTGTGTGTGTGTATGTAAGTATGTGTGTGTGTGTGTATGTGTGTGTCAGTATGCCTGTGTGTGTGTCAGTATGTCTGTCAGTGTGTGTGTCTGTGTGTGTGTATGTACGTCTGTGTGTGTGTCAGTATGTCTGCCAGGATATATTTGTGTGTCAGTGTATGTGTGTGTCATTATGTATCTGTGAATGTTTTAATGTCTGTCTGTGTGTATCTGCCAGCAGGCCCGGACTGGCCATTGGGCACACTGGGCAAATGACCGGTGGGCCGCGGTGGCCATGGGCCGAGGCCGGCAGGGGAGGTCCCAAGATCTCCCCTGCCGGGCTTTGCAGGGCCAGCACTATCCGAGCGCCGGCCCCGCTGTTTGCCACGACGGGCCGGTGGGGAGATCAAAGCTCTCCCTCACCGGCCCACTTTCATAGACCTGTGGCTGGTGAGGAAGGGAGAGGACCCGACGGAGCTCTATCTTGCAGCTCCGCCGGGTACCTCTCGCGAGATCCAGCGCGTTGCCATGGCAACGACCGGATCTCGCGAGAGTGAACTCTAGCCTGCAGGCTAGAGTTCACTCACCACGAGGACCACCAGGGATCCACCAGGGATGATGTCACCGTGCTGGTCCCCCCTTCCCAGACTAAAGGTAAGAAGGGAGGGGGGGACATAATGCCTACTTAGATCACCCTCAGCACTCACACACATCACCCTCAGCACTTTATCTCTTATTTGTGCCCTACCTATCTTCTTCCCACAATTTCTTTCCACTTTTTTTTTTATTTTATGTATGTCGAATTGCTTGTAGCTAGATTGCATTATGTAGTATAGCTGAATATGTGGCTTATTTGTAAAATTACATATTTATATGTTTTATTTTATTTTCTTATTTTTAAAATGTTGATCATTGCACTGTGTAATATATAGCTCTGCTATAGTTCTGCATCAGTCAATACACTGCTAAAATTATTACTGTACAGAGCACGTTCCTACTTTCTGGGCTGCATATTTAAGATTTATGGAAGGATCTGTCAACAGCACATGTGAAATAGTATCATCATCCACAGCACTATCACACTCGGCACTCTCACACACAGCACCCTCACACACATCACCCTGAGTACTCACACACATCATCCACAGCACTATCACACTCAGCACTCACACACACATCACACTCAGCACTATCACACACATCATACACAGCACTATCACACTCGGCACTCTCTCACACACATCAAACTCAGCACTATCACAAAACACATCACACACAGCACTCTTACACATCATCCACAGCACTATCACACACAGCACCCTCAGTACTCACACACATTATCCACAGCACTATCACACTCAGCACTCTCACTCACATACACATCACAATCAGCACTATCACAAAATACATCATACACAGCACTCTCATACACAGCACCCTCACACACATCACACACAGCATCCATCATACACACATGCTGCACCCCTCACATACACACAGAACCTCCCCAACACACTGCACCACACACAATACTTCCAAACATATGTATATATATATACACATATATATATATATATATATATATATATATATATATATACACACACACACACACTACATTCCTGACATACACACTCTGGATCCCCTATACACACACTAGATTCCTTGTAAGCAAACACATACTACACCCCTAAACACACACTCTCTACAAACACTACATCACCTATACACACACACACACTTGCTACATCCCCTATACACACATTCTCTACAGCCCCTAGCCACATATGCATTACATTACACCACAAACACAACACGACTAAAACCGACCTTATTACATAATACCACACCACAATCAGCTCACTCTATACACACACACAATCCCACAAGCAGGCTCCAAACACATGCACAATACTCTTTCCTGGCCCTTTTGTCTCCTGGTATCCATTTATAGAGACACCAGAGACAAGTTGCAAGGAAACACAGTGCAAGCATGTTATTAAATTTGCTTGCACTGTGCAGAACAAATACAGGGCTTTTTTCTCATGCTAGTGCTCTTTAGCAGAGCTCTGCGCATGGTCTGCCCTGGCCTGCACTTTGAGAGGGGGCGTGTTTGTCGTTAGTGATGACAAAACACACCCTCTCTGCCCCGCCCCCTTCTTAGTGGGCCGCTGTGATAAAAAAATGCCCGGGCCGAATTTTTATCCCAGTCCGGCCCTGTCTGCCAGTACGTCTGTCTGTGTGTATGTCAGTATGCCTGTGTGTGTGTGTCAGTGTGTATGTCAGTATGCCTGTGTGTGTGTCAATGCGTCTGTCAGTGTATGTGTCTGTGTGTGTCAGTATATCTGTCAGTGTATGTGTTTGTGTGTGTGTCAGTATATCTTTTAGTGTATGTGTCTGTGTATGTATGTATGTCTGTGTGTGTGTCAGTATGTCTGCCAGTGTATATTTGTGTTAGTGACTGTGTGTGTCAGTACGTATCTGTGAATGTTTTAATGTCTGTCTATGTGTGTATGTGTCAGTACGTCTGTCAGTGTGATTGCAGGCTGGGTGTAATTGGGGGGTGAGGCGGTGAGAGGGGCAGGGCCCAGGGGGCCCAAGAAAATTAATTGCCCAGGGTCCTAATCGTATTATAGACGGCCCTGGACATAGTACAGGCTAACAGTTATATTAACAGCTTGTAAACACCTGGAAAGCCTGATCTAGGGGTGTTTATACTATACAGTGATTTGTGATGGATAGCAATTCACATGAAAAGATTCAGACCAAGTAAGACAAACTGCCAAAGCTAGGCCAATTCTAAATATTTCTAAACATTATTTTGTCAAATAATTGTCTAGACTGTGAATAGTCACCCTAGTTTGATAAAAATTGAAAGTCATAATCAATAAATATATATATATTTGTAACTTTTATTTTACATAAAGACTGTGCTTGCTGAAAATTAATGCACTAAGCAATATTCAGTACCTTCCAAATTAGCTTAGAGTCGTTGTTATCTTTTTCTATAATATCTGCCCAATTCGATACTTAACACATTGAGATTTTGAGAATCTTCCAGTTTTTAAAAAGACTGAAAGTTTAACCATTGTTCTGAGATGATCTGAAGTCCTTCCAGATCCAATTTTTAGACTCTTCCTCTCATCCTGAGAATATGACCCATTTCAGAAATGTATTCACTCTGAGACACATCATTGGTGAACTCATACATGCGAGAGAGTATAAAGTGTGGGCCGTTGGATGGTCTTCCAAATGCACAATGTGATGGAAAAGGCATATACTACATTAAGAAGATAAAACAATATTATTTATATTATCAGCTGTTTCATCTATAATCTAGATTGTGCCACATTTTGTCAAAATGGAATTATCCAGAAGGCAAATAATTCTCTATTTTGTCTTACGATGTGTTTTGTTTGTGCTGGGCCAACACAACCGTTATGAATTTTTCATTTAGATTCTATCTTTATGAAAAAAAACCCTCAAAAGGGTTCAGTGCAGGTTAAGGTGGTTATCATCCACAAAAACAGACTTAACAGATATTTTACAAATGCATTAACAAAAAGCTAACTCGGGGTGTTTTCTCAATCCTTTCTTCCCTCTGGCTGTTACAACTTTACTTTTCTATGTAATGTTTGCAGAACAAATAAGTACGCCTTGATTGATTTTTCCCTCTGGGGCAGAGCAATTAGTGGTGGCATATTAAACAGAACTGTAACCAGCATAGTATATATACAAAACCTGCAACAATCAACAGTGAGGGATGTAAATATCAGAAATAGATATAGCCCAACACGAAAGCCCATGTCACCCAGGTCAGAGAGTAATACGAGTCCTTAGAGGCGGCTTGGTTTAAAGAGTTGCCAATAATGGTGAATGGTCTGCAGTAGGAAACGAGTAGCCAGAAATAAGATGAGGTCAAGAGATACGGAGAAACAAGCCAAGGTCAGGGATTACAGAAATCAGAACAAACCGGGTCAAAGTGCCAAAAGTCAATCAGAAGGAATAGAGACGTAAAACACGGAAAGGGCACTGAGGGATATAAAGAGCAGGGTATCTGTAGGCAGAAACTACCTATCATTGGTTAGTGCTAATCCTGCGACCACAGAACGTGCAAGTATGGAGTCACATAAATGGCTCATTGTGGCCTCCGTGGTTGTAGAGACGAGGCTGCAGAGCATCGTAAAAGGACGTAGAATTACGGCGTCCATAAGCCATAGTGCTGGAGTGCTGCACAGTCTTAATGCAGAACAAGACAGGCTTCAGAAGGCAGGGCCGCCATCAGAGGGCTTCTACCCTTACACTTGTAAGGGGCTCCGGCTGTGCTCTGGGGACCTCAAGGGCCTTGTAAAGCGATGTGGTCCTATTGGGCCGTATTGCAGACAGTACGGGCACCTTACAAGTACAGCCTCTCCCCTAGATTTCTAAAGGGGCCCCAAGTGTGCTGGTGGCAGTCCCGTTAGAACATTTTGTGACAGTAAGAAGGACTTTGGACAAAGAAGTGGTTATTATTAGAGAAGACAGAGGGAGATGTGGTAAAGAAAATTAGGAAGGGAGAGGTGGTCATTAGAAACTAAGGAAGTGGTAAAGAGAAATTTGGAGGGAAATGTGGTAAAAAGTCTGTGGAGGAAAAAGACACATAGGGGACTGGGAGAAGGGAGTGATAAAGGAGACTGAGGAAGTAGAAATGATTAAGGAGACTTGGGGGGAGAAGGAAACTTGTGAGCAGATGTAAAAGACTCATGTGGTAAATTATGTACCTCTTAAATACGGAACGAGAGGAATATAGGATAAACTGTAAAGGACTGGAACACTAACACTCCTACATGGAGACTTATCTAGGTAAAATAAAATACATTGGATGCTATAGAGCTCTATATATAATTTTAAGACAATAATTAATTGCAGCCAGAATTCAGAATTTAAAATGTATTCGTAGTAAAAGATTATTAGAATGAAATTAAATCGCAGGCTTCCGATTATTCTCTATACCCTTACCTACCCTTTTTAAAGTTATATTTTATTAAAATAAAGGAAAACAAGTTCACAGATATATGAAAGAAATACAGACCACACAAAACGAGATAATGAAGTAGGGATTAATTGCTAGAGATGTATGAATTCATTATTCTAACTGTAATTTGAATTGTGAACCTTATAAGTCGGGTCTAAGTATGATTTTATGAACAGAACTCTGAACTATGTAAAAATTGCATAATAAAAACTATAAATAAATCATTTTTAAAAAGACTCATTATGTTATATGTACATTGATAGAATGATAGCAACTCTCGAGAAATCTAAGTAAATGTGAAAATGTTAGCTTATAGTCATTATCACATTTAGTGGAATACTTGTGGCTTGTCACCTTTTGTCTAGCTGTGCTTGATGGAAGTTGTAGTCCAATTCAGTTTGGTTCCTTGCCATATATATACTGTCCTGCCATGCATGGGAAATAGTGATACCACACCTTTTAGCAGTTTATTAATATTAATCTTTTCTTTGCATTCCAGAAGATGCTTTACATTAACTTGGAAACTTGAAAAAAAAATCTTTACATTGTCAAAAAAAGAGCAAATAAAGGGGCAGTACTTAATATTTCTTTTTTATTGCTTACGAAAAAATTAATGAGTCCAACATAGGTCTTTGTATGTATAACATTCAGTACAATCTTTTTCATATATCTGGTTACTAACCTTAAATCGTGTACGGTCATGCAAAGGTCAGTGTGATACTTGTCCTTTATGGCCTGCCCTCATTTGCATAATTAGGGAAAGTGAGCTAATCTCTGATTAGTGGATGCAGCTAATTATCTTGTAATATAATAAATACACAGCTTTATTAAAGAAGAATTTGAGTATGCAAATCTGACATTTGCAGATGAAATCTTGAGTTCTCTTATATAGACATTCGCTAAATATTTATTTAGCTCAGACTGCATATCTCCCGAGAGTCGCTACTTAACATGGACAGTCCCTATTTTGGCCCTAATCCCTCCCTCTATCCCTCTTTTCTATCTTAATGTCCCTTTGCTAGGAGCTCTATATTGTTGGTGTGTCTAAGTGTATAACTGAGCTCCACAGCAATAATGCTCACAGTAATGTGTCTTTAAACAACAATAAATGTGTTTAGAAATCAGTTTGTGTAAATAAGATACATTGCTATTGTTCTAAATTACACTTTAGTTGAATAAATTGTTATTAGTAGTCACCTAAAATTTCTAAGAACACGCCGCCCCACTCACACCCCTAAAATTAAAGTGTTCCTCTGTCCATTTGAAATGTTGGTAGGTAAATATGGGAAATATCTATACTGAGAAATAACTATACTTTTTTCACAGTTTTAAAATTCACCTATAGATTGTCCAACATGATATAATATTGTATTAAAATGGTAATATTTTTGGGGTGGGCGGAGCTTGACCACCAAACTGGCGACACGCATGGTGCAGAGGCTCCTGCACTCCTTGCTGTATTCTGGGGCTTACCTCACAAACAAGCCACTAGCACCACAGTGCCCTACATAGCTCAGGAGTGCACTGAGGAACAAAATGAGCCCTCACTCCGACTTCTACTCTCCCGGGAGGCGCTTGCGTGCTTCTCACTGTGAAAATCACAGTGAGAAGACGCCAGCGTCATTAGGAAAGCATTCTAAATGCTTTCCTATGAGACTGGCTGAATGCGCGCGCGGCTCTTGCCGCGCATGCGCATTCAGCCGAGGAGGAGGAGAGGAGGCAGAGAGGAGGAAGAGAGCTCCCCTACCGGCGCTGGTGAAAGAGGTAAGTTTAACCCCTCACACTCCATCCAGCCTGGCGGGAGGGGGACCATGAGGGTGTGGGCACCCTCAGGGCACTATAGTGCCAGGTAAACAAGTATGTTTACCTGGCACTATAGTGGTCCTTTAAAGGGATTCTATAGTGTAAGGAATGCAAAGTTGGTAGGTTCCAAAACTGATCTTGGTCACTGTGAAAGGCTGGGAATAAATGCAGCTCAGTGTTAATGACAAAGGCAAAAATGCAGCAATTGGTTGGGAAACTGATACTGGTTAGCATTTGGACATAGAATGCTAACGCAGGATATACGGTACCGATATGCATGTCCCTTTCCAAATTGTGAAAATATTGATTGGTGAACATATTGTCTGAAATTGAGCCTTTTGGCTATGCAAGCAAGTGCCCAACCAGGATTGCATAGTGACTTTCCAATGGCCTCGATCAACATCAGTACCGACATTATGTCATCAGAACGGCTATTTATGAACCTGGATACACCCATGCCCCTGTCCCCATCCTGAATACAAACATGTCCCTGACACCACGGCGATTGCTAATCTTGGAACCCCAGATATTTCTGGATTACAGCTCACATGATACTCAGCCTGCCTTACACCTAGCCAAATTGCCTTAACCCCTTAAGGACACATGACATGTGTGACATGTCATGATTCCCTTTTATTCCAGAAGCTTGATCCTTAAGGGGTTAAAGGACCCTTCTAGGGCCATATTGGAAATCTTCAGGTAACAAAATGCCGTGATCAACAGTATAAAGGGTTAAGAGGAACGTATAATTAGTCTGTTCACAAAAGGAAGAATCTCATCTGAATCCTAAATGAAAATGAGATTGAACTGAATGGAGACAAAGAACCCATTCATATAACGTATGCAAACTAGGCTCCTGGATCATTATCCTCTTTCCACCGAGAACAACATGTCATGTATCAGGAAAATACGTGATATTTAAAAAACTGCATTTCCTGCAAATATAATTATTCAAATGCTGAAGAGTGTGCGACAAGGGAAGTACATGACACAGGTGTGTGTATGTATGTGTGTGTTTTGGCCGGGTGCCTGTTTGTATGTGTTTGTGTTTTTGTGTGTGCACTGTATGTGTGTGTTTATGTACAGTATGTGAGTGTGCATCTATGTTCGTGCGTGTGTTTGTGTGCGTTTGTTAGCGTCGCTTTAAGGTATCTCAGAAATTCAATCTAAACACAAAATCTGTTTTATCATGTATTTTTTATTTTTCTCATATTTTTAATAAATATTACACGATTTTAATGAAAAGCACTTGGCAGTAAGGAGATTAACATTTTTACAACTTGTGGAAGGTACAGCATTCATTCACAGGAAGGTCCAGCTTCAATCTTGCAGGATTTTGAGCTTGAAAGATAGTGTGACAAAACATCGGTGATGTGACTCCAGAAAGAGAGATTGACAGAAGTTGAAAAGAGAACACAGCAATGCTAAATACAGCAGTGTTAGCAACTGTAAAATAGTACACATTTTCCAGGGATAAGATTTTGTTCACAATTCTATCCTATATGTAATTTAACAATTTTTTTAAAAATAAAAACACTTACAGGTAACCAGAGAACTTTATAAGTACTGTTCTACATGCAGTGCCAAATATATGACATTTTCTATATAATAGTGTTGTTGGAAGTGTTGGAAATAGTGTAACTATAACTTTTATATATACCAAACCCGCCATAGTGAGATACATGTTTATGTACATATTGGAAGGATTATAGGATGGTAAAGAAGATGACAAGAGCATACAAATCTCTTTACTGTTCAGTGTTCAAGAAGCTGAACACAGACGTGGCTAAATTGTGCCACGTATAGACGTTTAGGTGACAGTCTGAATAAAAACGGCCACTCCTATGGCCCAAAATGGAACATTTTGTCTTTTTGGAATGTTAACTTGTTAAATGTTAAACAGAACAGATTTGGCAAATCCGAAGGAAATTTGAACTCATTTAATTCCGTGCTGATTCTCTTTGTGTCTGCGCAGATCCACTTTTCGCTGAAAACCTTTCCCGCAGCGATCACAGGTAAAGGGTTTGAAGCCTGTGTGCTTGCGGCTGTGCGTGATGAGATTGGAGCTCTGGCTGAAGGCTTTTCCACAAACCTGGCACTTGTGAGGTTTCTCGCCTGCAAAAGCAAAGTTTGGAAATTCACTTTGACATTGTGACAATTCACACTTTGGTGAATAACGCTATTGGCAGTTTATTAACTAAAACTCTAGATTGTAGTGGATTGCGATCCCAAATGGCAACATTTAGGCAACAATAGCTGATTTGGGAAAGTTCTCCAACTCAACTATAGTCATGGCTTGGCTATTTCTGCCTAAATTATCAAATTTGCAGGGTTATTTACAAAACAAGAATTTCTGGCAATTCAAAGTGAATTTCAAATTTAAGACCAAAGTAACCAAACAGGAAAAGTTCTCCAAATCAGCTCCACTTCCAGTTTGCTTATTTTGGCCTTAAATTTTAAATTCACTTTGAATTCCCAGCAATTCTCACTTTAGTGAATAACCTTGTTTTCTAATATACTGCAATTCTGGATTTAGCGAATAAACCCCTCACTGTATTAAAGCGAGGCTCACTTTCATTAATTTTCGATTGTCTGCATTTCCATAGTAAGCATACTAAACAACTGAGATTTTGGCTAAACATGCTGTATCACATTCTGAAGAAATATAAAACCTTGATGAAACTCGTTTTACATTTTTAAAAGTGCTGTTTCCCAATACAGACACCCCTTACTTACCGACCGGGTTCGGTTCCTACGACCCGGTCGTAGAACAAATTGGTCGGTAAGTGAGGAGTTAAGGGATTCCCTGCTCTGCTGCGTTCTTCTATGTTTGGGGAAATGTCCCTGAATATAGAGGAACGCAACAGAGCAGGCGAATCCCTGTAATCTATGTTCGGGGAAATTTCCCCGAACATAGATTAAGGGATTCCCCACTCTGGTGCGCATGTTTGTGTTCAGGGACATTTCCCCGAACACAGACGAACGCAACAGAGCAGGGAATCCCTCTAATCTATGCTCAGGGAAATTTCCTCAAACATAGATTAGAGGGATTCCCTGCTCTGTTGCGTTCATCTGTGTTCGGGGAAATGTCCCTGAATATAGAGGAACGCAACAGAGCAGGCGAATCCCTGTAATCTATGTTCGGGGAAATTTCCCCGAACATAGATTAAGGGATTCCCCACTCTGGTGCGCATGTTTGTGTTCAGGGACATTTCCCCGAACACAGACGAACGCAACAGAGCAGGGAATCCCTCTAATCTATGCTCAGGGAAATTTCCTCAAACATAGATTAGAGGGATTCCCTGCTCTGTTGCGTTCATCTGTGTTCGGGGAAATGTCCCTGAATATAGAGGAACGCAACAGAGCAGGCGAATCCCTGTAATCTATGTTCGGGGAAATTTCCCCGAACATAGATTAAGGGATTCCCCACTCTGGTGCGCATGTTTGTGTTCAGGGACATTTCCCCGAACACAGACGAACGCAACAGAGCAGGGAATCCCTCTAATCTATGCTCAGGGAAATTTCCTCAAACATAGATTAGAGGGATTCCCTGCTCTGTTGCGTTCATCTGTGTTCGGGGAAATGTCCCCAAACATAGGAGAACGCAGCAGAGCAGGGAATCCCTCTAATTCCCACAATGGCTCGCACTTACCACCCCACGAGAGAGCTGGTCGTAAGTGCGAGCCGTTGTAAAGCAGGTAGGTCGTAAAACGAGGGCCACCTGTAATGCCAGTAATAATCTTTGTTATCAACCTCGAATCGAACATATATATTAACACACACAAATTTAGACTTGTGTGATGATGGTGATGTGCCAGAGGAATGCTTGTCACCATATTGCAAGCACAACACAGGCTATTTCACATTATTGCAAACACAACATTGATAAATAACAGCTTTTTACAAGCATAACACTGGGACATCACACCATATCAGTGCCGGACTGGGGATGAAAAAAACCCTGGCATTTAGATTGCACTCCCGAGGACTTCTAACAGTCTCCATGCAAAAGGAAAAAGATATGAGATTTACGTCGGCAACAAAGGCGACATCACATTGGCCGTGAGAGTACTCTCTCACACTCTTATGGCCGCATCTGCATCCCGCCACTGCCAAATTCTTAAAGGCCACATCCCACAGCGGCCCCAGGGTAATCCGGTCCTGCACCCTATTACAAACAGGAGTCTTTACTGTTGTCACTACATTTTTTTTTTTTATAGCTAACAAATACTTTGGTTGTGACTGATAAACTCAGGCTGTCTGAGTATAGTGAGGAATGCATGTGATGTATTTGGTTGTCAACCTATTCCTTTCATCAGTTTCTCTTCCTCCCATTGCCAACCTCCCCCCTGTGAGGTTCATCCATATCCCCCCTTGCCAACCCCCCCCCCCCCCTGTGATCCATATCTATTCCCCCTTGCCAACCTCCCCCCACCTATACATATCTCTCCCCCCCTTGCCAACCTTTTCCTCCTATCCATATCTCTCCCCCTTGCCAACCTCTCCCTCCTATCCATATCTCTCCCCCTTGCCAACCTCTCCCTCCTATCCATATCTCTCCCCCTTGCCAACCTCCCCCTCCTATCCATATCTCTCCCCCTTGCCAACCTCCCCTTTCATCCATATCCCCCCTTGCCAACCTCCCCCTTTGATCCATATCTATCCCCCTTTGCCAACCTCCCCCCACCTATTCATATCTCTCCCTCCCTTGCCAACCTCTCCCTCCTATCCATATCTCTCCCCCTTGCCAACCTCTCCCTCCTATCCATATCTCTCCCCCTTGCCAACCTCCCCCTCCTATCCATATCTCTCCCCCTTGTCAACCTCCCCCTCCTATCCATATCTCTCCCCCTTGCCAACCTCCCCCTCCTATCCATATCTCTCCCCCTTGCCAACCTCCCCCTCCTATCCATATCTCTCCCCCTTGCCAACCTCCCCCTCTTATCCATATCTCTCCCCCTTGCCAACCTCCCCCTCCTATCCATATCTCTCCCCCTTTCCAACCTCCCCCTCCTATCCATATCTCTCCCCCTTGCCAACCCCCCCTCCTATCCATATCTCTCCCCCTTGCCAACCCCCCCTCCTATCCATATCTCTCCCCCTTGCCAACATCCCCCTCCTATCCATATCTCTCCCCCTCCTATCTATATCTCTCCCCCCTTGCCAACCTCCCCCTTTCATCCATATCCCCCCTTGCCAACCTCCCCCCTTTGATCCATATCTACCCCCCTGCCAACCTCCCCCTCCTATCTATATCTCTCCCCCTTGCCAACCTCCCCCTTTCATCCATATCCCCCCTTGCCAACCTCCCCCCTTTGATCCATATCTACCCCCCTGCCAACCTCCCCCCACCTATTCATATCTCTCCCCCCTTGCCAACCTCTCCCTCCTATCCATATCTCTCCCCCTTGCCAACCTCCCCCTCCTATCTATATCTCTCCCCCTTGCCAACCTCCCCACTTTCGATATCTCTCCCCCCCTGCCAACCTCCCCCCTCCTATCCATATCTCTCCCCCCTTGCAAACCTCCCTTCTCCTATCCATATCTCCCCCTATGCCAATATCCCTCCGTCCATCCATATCTCCCTCCATGCCAACCTCCCCCTTCCTAAATATCTCCCCCTTGCTAATCCCCCTTCCTCAATATCTCCCCCCTTGCCAATCCCCCTTCCTCAATATCTCCCCCCTTGCCAATCCCCCTTCCTCAATATCTCCCCCCTTGCCATCCACCCCTTCCTCAATATTTCCCCCCATGCCAATCCCCCCTTCCACAATATCTCCCCCCTTGCCAACCTCCACCCTTCCTGATTATCTCCCCCACTTGCCAGCCTCCTTCCTTCCTCAATATCTCCCTTCCCTCCTTGCTGAAATCTACCTACCTACCTATGCAATCCTCGTTCCACGCAGCACTCACAGAGCCAGCGGTCCAGTGGAAGGCTCTCCTCTGTAGCCTCCATCCCTGCTGTTTTGCCTGTCATGGCAGGGGAGGGGGACGCCCAATGCGAGGTACGCTGTGTCTCAGTCATGCTGAGCGCCGGGTAGTCCTACGCAGACCGCAGTGCGTGCGATTCTTTGATGGAGCCGCACGCTGCCTGGACGCGCCGGCTGAGCAAGGGGCGCAAAAATCACTGCTCAACCTTACAATTGATTTTGCACCCCCCTCGGCCTGCGCCCCTGCATTAATCTGTGGCACCAAATGCATAGGAAACTACTAAATTTGACAGCTCAAGCAATGGGAGAATGGGTGTTGAAAGCAGTTTTTCTGCTGAGTAAGTCAACCCCAGAGAGAAATTTGAATGTTATAATTCTAGAGGATTTTTAAAAATAAAAATGTAAACTGTGTCAAAATTTGAGTTTTAAGGAGGTCAAAAACAGACAGATCCATATTAAGAATCCAGGACTCTGAATTTGCTTCCCCATGTACGTGTTCTTTACAGCAGTATTTCTCAACCTTTTGCGGAGAAGAATGCATGCAGACCTAAAAAACATTTCCATGCCTCGAGAAAGTAATTTCTATTGATTTAAATTCCAAATGAAACGTGTAGACACTGACCCAGTGCAAACCGACACACACGCTTACACACAGAGGATACTGACACACATACACATTTATACACAGAGGGAATTGAAACAAACATATAGCTTTGGGGCAAATATAATAGACTAAATCACAAAACAGAACCCTAAAAAAGAAAAAATCTTTTTTTTAAATTACTTCTTTTAAATCAGCTCTGTTGTATCTTTTTCCTCCCGCCAGCCTCTTTGTGTGTTTCTTTTTCCTTTCCCCCTCTGTGTGTCTCTTACTCCTCTTCCCATCTCTGTGTCTCTTTCCTCCCCCAGCCCTCTGTGTGTCCCTTTCTCCCCCTCCCCTCTGCTTGTCTCTGTCTTCCCCAGCACATTTTGATTTGTGTATCTCCCCTCCCCTGGTCCCTTTGTGGTCTCTTCCCTCCTCCTGTGCCTGATAACCTCCCTCCTTGTACCGCAGCCAAGTGGACCATATCTCCCAACATTTCAAATAGACAACGTGACACTTTCATATTAGGAGTCTGAGTGGAGGTGGGACCAGGAGAGGGAGAGCTGTGCTGTGCAGTTCTCTCACCCAGATCTTGAGCCCCATGGGCCAGTGTGCTCTAAGGCTGTGCCGCCTTATGGTTCCACCAGCCCTTGCTCCATCTACTTTTGGTGCGCATACCACAGGTTGAGAAACCAGGCTTTACAGGAACACTCTAAGATTAAGAAAATATATTTATTTTTAATCTTAGGGTGTTCCTTGCTGTAGATTCAAGCCCTTCCCCAGTTTTAAAATGAAAAATAAAATAACAGAATACTCATCAAGCTGATCTGTAATCCAGAGCCAAGCCAATCATCCCATAGCAGCTTCACCATCTCTTTTGAGGGAGATCATTATGACGGATCTCGGTCCAATACAATAGTTCTCATAGAGAAGCATTGAAGATCCACAGCCATCAACGCATTCTGCCAATCTAATGTTTCTCATAAAGAAGCACCAAATCTAGTGCTGTAAACATTGCCATTTCTCAGAAAGGGCAATGTTTTGAATTGTCTGAGAAAAACACCAGAGTCTTCACTCCAAAACCACTAAATTAACATGCAGTGGTTTTAGTCCTTAGAATGTGCCTTTAAATTAACCTACAGTACTGGGATAAGAAAGCATGTACCTAAACTGCTTGCAGTTTTTTTTTTGCACACTGATCCCATTGATTGAAATGGGATTTATTACCTATATAAATGAACTGAGAAATATACTACACTATTCTCTCACCTGTGTGAATGTAGGTATGCTTCTTCATGTCCGACTTCTGGTGAAAACGTTTGCCACAGAACTGGCAAGGGTAGGGCCTGGTGTCTGAATGGATGAGGAGATGGGTGGATAGCGTAGAAGATCGTTTAAATGTTTTTCCACACATCTTACACTCAAAACTGCGCTCCTGTCAGTATAAAGAGAGGATTTATTACAGGGAAGTCATTTTATATCCACCATACCCATTGAAACCTCCTTTCATTCTGAATTCATATAGTCCTCAATCATTCACAATATGTTCCCGTTTAATTAAATGTAATATTGCTCCGTATTTGAAATAATCTCCTGTGAAATTCAAATTTCATTCAATTTCCCTGCATTGTCATCTTAATGCCAAATTCTTCCCTATTTTATATACCCCTCACTTTATTACACACAATTTCACATTCTTTCCCCATCATCATTTCATAGCCTCCTTCTTCGTATCCTAATTGAAGCCAGCATAAGCCCACTATGCAGATTTTTTGGCATACCCTGTTGAGAGGTGTACATTTCTGGTCCCTACCATTTCAGGAATGTTTTACTTCTTTTTACTTGTTCTTCCTCCTCTTATTATCAATATTATTATTTTCACAAATATTAGAGCAATATTTTAGGAAAGAACAATGTCATGATGTTTGCATCATTATATGATTCTATTAAGACTTAATAAGTGTGATTTCTCACCTGTGAGTGAACGTTCTGATGTTGCTCAAGACTGACAGCATGTCCGAAGGATTTCCCACAAATGTCACAGACAAATGGCCGAGTGCCACTGTGAGATCTCCGAACGTGGACCTCTAGCCCATGGGATGTGGAGAAGACCTGCAAGAGGAAAATATGTACTTATGTTAGGGGATCTACACTCTATCTCTGTGGTTGATTGTCTTAGAATCTATGTTTTAATTTTTTGGTTGCAAACAAAAATCAAATGACTTCCAACCAATTTAACAAGGTTACAAAAAAGTTTATATTAATAAAACTATGCATATAACAAAAATAAAGCTGTAGGAAGCTAACATTTAGTACTGTGAAATTTGCTTCCAATAGCACCTCCCAAGGCAAGTCCCCAGTTTTGGGACATTCTTTGCTAATATTCCATAATCTAATACATTCACTAACGGAACAAATGGTTGACTGTAGTTACATGACCAATTGTAGTGACATTTGTTTTTTAATTAAACCATGTATGTTCCTGTAAACTGATCCCAATCGCAAATTTCCAGTATAGTATAGTTGGAACCTTATGACCATCCTGAAAATCTTACCTTGTTACACTTGACACAGTGGTAGGTGTCCATGGTTGGTGAGTACCCAAGGCTATAATTGATGGGGTGTTCGGATTCTGCATCAGGTGTGGGGGGACTGCTATACATGCTTATTGAGTGCTGCAAGAGGGATGTGTGCAAATGGGATGGCATGTGTTTAAAACCATAAGCAGAATGCAAGTTGTTCCATGAAAAATGTTGTTTGTAGAAGGCGGATAGATGAGATGGTGTGTTGTAGGCTTTTATTGGGATAGGAGACAGGGTAATACCTGGAGAGGAGAAGAAAGAGCAACAATAAAGTTAGAACTTTGGGACATCATGTGTGGTGGATTTGTTCTCTTACTTTAATCTAAAGATTGGGTGCTTTCACTGATGTACCTTCAACTGAAGGTGTGGAGTGCATTCTGCTCAAGAACATGACTTTTTCATCATTTTGATCAACACATGGCTCATGCTTAAGTAAGTTTTCTGGTATATGTTCTTCAAGTGTAGAGCAGAATGGATAAATTTCTGCCGGAGGCTCAGAACACGGAGCTGAGAAAAGAATAGAACATGTTGTATCACTGGAATATACTTCGTTAGAGAAGGTCAAATGCAGATCTGAACTGGGTGTAGGGTAGAGAATACAGCCTTTATTTTTGTTAACGTAATTTATCATTATCATTTAGCATTATTGTAAAGCTCACTTTTATACAAGATCACATTATTAAATAAGATGAAGTTCATCATTAAAAATAATATATAATGAAAAACATGAAGATAATGTTATTATAGTGGCAGTAAGGAGACATCTTAAATTAGTAGAACTATAAAAGTATATCATTAACTCACAATAGAAAATAGACAAGATTATTATACAATAAATATAATGAAACATATAAATAAAGAAATGTCCTAATTTATTATTCTCTTTGTATTTATGAATAAATATATTCTGATCTATGGGAATTAATAAATACATTTTCTGTGCTTTAGATTAATTCTCCCATAGGGTTTCTGTATCTTTTGTTCTTGATGGAACCTACCGCTAATTTAGTCTGTTTTGCTCAGTTTCCACAGTTTTGCCTTTTTCCGTTCAGAATTATGGTTTACGAACACCCGCCATTCGGCTCCCGAGCGAGAACCACTCCTGTACCCCATTAGAACGTTCACACCAGCAACTTAAGTACGAAACCGCAAGGGAAGTAATTTATGAATACTTCTCCTGGGTGGCCGCCATTTCAGATGACCGAATGCATGTGGTCGACAAAGGAGTGGTGTCCATTTTGTCTCACAAACATGGGCAGCGGCACTTGGTCGTTGAGTACCTGGAACTCTTTTCGGCTAGGCACACTCACGAACCCTGGTAAAGGTAAGAGTGCTGCCCGTTCTACTTCCCGACCAACTATGTGAACAACGTTCGGGAAAAGGGAACTATCGAACAAGGGGAGCATTCGTACCCTGAAATTAAGAGAATCCCTTGCATGATGTTCGCAGCGGAACCTTCGAATAGAGACCTTGCCCCGGTGGCATTCCAGTTTCACCAAACTGATCTGAGTGATATTTAAATATGTCATACACTCAGATCAGGGCTATCGGGAGATATAACTTTTGTGGGGTTCCTAGTTATGGTGGGGGTACTTTTGGAGTACTGTATATTTTGGTTAGATTTTTTTGTACCTGAGATATAATTGGATTATAGGTTTTTCTCATGCAATTATCTCTCATTATCTTATTGTGTTAGAGACCCCATGTAGGGATCTGTGCATAAAAGCTGTGTATGGCCTGAAATACATCAGTTGACTCCCAGAACTATGTTTCATCTGGTTACTGGGGGAATGGATGTCAGATTGTTTTAATGGTTCTAGATTGGTTCCAGAGAGAAGGCATTAGCGGAGGGTTACTCGTGGTCCGCTACACCCTACTTTTCCATAATGTTTGTTTATGGGATTTAGCCTTATTAAATAAATTAATGAAAATATATTTTTTTAATATTTAAATGTTGGTGATGTAAAAGAACATTGCGGGCAGCTAATTAACCTCAGATTTTGTATTTTTATCAATTGTCAATTTATCAAATCTCAAATTTGTATCCATGATATTAATATGAATGTGTTAAAGTGAAACGTGTAAAAAGCGGTGTCTACAGCATGTGAGAATCTCCAACAACCTTTGTTGCAATAAGCAGATGTTTGATGGAGTTACATGAAGTTAGTAACCATCTCAAAAACAAATAATAAGATGTGTCACGGTCAGTTGATCAGTTTGTTTTAGGGACTAATGTACTTTTCATCAAGGTCCTGTATAACTAATGGTGAATAACATCTCCCTGGATTTTGCATCCAGGTTGTTGCCTTTAAAATTTGTCTCTGGAGACATTAACTAGTATTTATTTTAATTTTAATATTGACGTGATTTCACATTACCAAAGTCAATTATTTGCCAAAACCAATGTTACAAAAAAAGAGTTATTGACACATTGTGTTTGAGAAACCACAGTGTTTGTATGGACGCAGAGCCAACTTATTGTGTCTCAAATCCGGCTTTGATTGAGCTGAAAAAACATTTCCTTGAACATAGATACATCATCTTCACACTAATGTGACTTAGAAATATAACACACCCTATCCTGGATTTTAAGGACTATGCCTTCCTAGGAATTCTGTACAGAATACTGAATATCCCTGTCTCCCTGACACCCACAGAAAAGTGTCGTAGATAAAGAATGATGTTTGGTCTACACATTGTCTTGCAAAATTGTTAGAAAATGCATATAAACAGTATTAACAAAGTTCATTGTGGAATTGCAAAGGGTATAACTTACTCTTCATTTTAGAGAGGATAACATTAAAATTCAGGAACAATCCTAGAACCTACAAGATGCTTAAAATAACTCTCCATATTGTAAGCAGTCAAACCATTTTAGAACAGTGTGACTTTGACTTGGGTCCACCGGGCTCCGCTCACTGCCTCCTCTCGGCAGCCAAGAGAGTCAAGAGCTCTTGCCATGAGCTTCAGTTTCCTTTCCGGAACTAAGCTCTAAACATAAACATATCACTCTTAGCCAATGTGCTAGCTCAGGACAGCTAACATAAGCTCCATTGTTAGTAGTGGAGGTAGGGAGCAGCACCCTGCGGACCACAGGTCATTTACGAGGTTTGACTTCTCAAAATGGTGGGGGGTCTCACGTAAAAATGGTTTGAGATAAACCAAAGGAACAGCACTTATTTCCCTAGAACCATCACAAAGAACTATATTATATAAGACTATAGTCATTATGGTCCTTTTTGAATCCTTTTAAAGGGACACTGTAGGCACTGTATCTGCTTCATCTCATTAAACTGGTTATAGTGTCTGGAGTCCCCTGGAACCATCATTTCATTTAATGTTTTTCTGTTTTAATGAGAGTCAACAGCAGCCCATCCCCTCTGTGCTGCTTTGGCTAATAAGGAAGTATTAGCTTGAGCTGCAATGAGAGTGTCAGCTGCCTGCTTCTAGCCTATCACAGCTCAAACTGACTGTATGAGTGGGCATGACAACAAGGTATGAGTGGGCATGACAACAAGGTATGAGTGGGTACGACAACAAGGAAGGTTATAATCTCTGCCTTAGCCACACCTCCAGAAGGGGTCAGACTGTGGGTGGCCAGTTACTCTTATTTAGTGTTAAACTGCCCTAAAATGGTTTAACACTGAATGGAGGGACAGTGCCAGGAGACTCCAGGTATTATAACCAATTCAAAGAGATGAAATGGTTATAGTGACTACAGTGTCCCTTTGCGTGACTGTTCACAAATACAGGAAACACAGGTAGACAAGGTCTCTTATAAAACCCCTGGCTGGTGGGATTTGCAATCAATCAATAATTTAAGGACTCTGGATGAGCAGCCCTGATTTACACAGTTCTGGCAGGCTTCATACTTTTTGGCACCCTGTCTACCCCTTTAACAAATAACTAATGAGTTTGAATTAGTTTTCTGAACAGCTTTGGGAATCTTCCTGTTTTATGGTTAAACTTGATTGTTAATATAGAGGTCGGTTCCAGGAAAACAGTTATCGTGCTTAGGGATTAAGCAGAAAATGAGCACACAATGATATTTGAATAAACCTCATTTGAATGAGCCTGAAGGGCTGAGAATAACTGTTGACATTTCACGAGCGGTAAATATTCCAAAGCCACACCTCGAAGCAGTGTTTCTCAACCTCAGTTCTCAGACACCTGATACTAGGAGTTCTGAAGGTCCCCCTGCTTCTACACTGGTGTCCCTGCTTGTACACAGGTGACCCTACAAAATAGTTCAGCCAATGACGTTGCAATGTGAATCTCCTTTCATACAAAATGGCCCTTCCTTCATAGGAATGCTTTAAGACCCTGGGGTGGCCCGTGCAGATTCTTTAACAAGGCACCATTTTAACTACAAACATTTGCATTTCCACAACATAACTTTTAATGACATTATTTACTTCAGAGCAGTTGATTTATTCATCTCTTCTAGTATCCTATATTGATAATGCCTTGAAGAAACTAATTTATATAATATTTCTGATCAACTGGTTCAATCTTTCCTAGCCTGTTTTCTCATAACATCTCCCATGTTATTTTCAATTGACCTCCTTAGCCATATTCTCCATCTCCACTTTGCTTAGGGTGGTCCAAGAAAGTGTAACACGTCCTCTTTAAACAAACATTTTATGCATTGTATCTGGTATCAGAAGGTGCAGAAGGTTAGTCAATAAGGAACAAGCCAGTCTGAGTTTCCATAATCCCTTGGCTTCACGAAGTCCTACTTTTAAACCTTAGACACATGCAATAGTCACTAATTACTTTATATTTTAGCAGAAATGCCTGTTAAGTAAAACAAAATAAATCAATGTGAAACAGATAACATGAAATTTACCTGCTTATGGGGGCAAGCTCACTTGAGCATAATTTTTTGCACATTTTAGGAGACAGGTGGGTATGACTACTACTCTCTGCGTATGCTAGTCAGTGTTGCAAACTCCCATGCAACAGAAAACTTAAATATATGCTCGAGCTTTCAGTAGATGAAAAGTCATAAAAATAAATAAATACAATAAATAACCATAAAATAAATAATGGTTCAGGCACTCCGGGATAACAAAAATAAAGAATATATATATATATTTTTCCCTATTACAATCTCTAAGATTTGAAATCATTGTTTAGTGAATAAGCGAGTGCGCTGGATTCTGTATTTTGTATATATATATATATTTTTTTTTTCAGCCTGAAGACCTTTTGTTGAAGTTGAAGAACAGAAAACATTGTCCACTGATCACATGTCCACTTAGGACTTAAGTCCTAAAATATTAACAAAATGGAACACTTCTTACCATGGCATAAACTTGTAACAAGATCATCCACGGAACATTTGTCCTCCACGTAGCGGTGTTGCTGGTACGTGTGAGTCTTCTTACTCTTCACCAGGAACGACCGTGGCATCTCCTAGGACACGTAGACATAAACACGTAAAATTTACAAACTGGTCGAGTCATTAGCCCATCCTTATAAAATTAGTGGTTCGCTAAGCCTTGAACACTGTAAATTAACTTGTTGATAATTGAGCTTGCTTAAGTCATGCTGGGGTACAGGTTCTCGTTAAGTAAATTTTGTCTAGCCTCGCTTGGCTTAGGGGGGGGGGGTCATTAACTTCAATAAGGGGTTTCAAGGAGGAGCTGTACTTGGGGAGATCTGATTAGCTCCTGAGCAGGGTTATTTACTAAAAAGAGAGTTGTCGCGAATTCAAAGTGAATTTCAAATTGACGGTGAAAAATGGCGAATAGCTGAACTGGATAAATTCTCCATGTCAGCTATGTTTCCAGTTCAAATACTTCAGCCTTAAATTTGAAAATCATTTCGAATTTCTGACGATTTTCAAGTAAGTGAATAAAAGGAATTACTCTGAGGTGAGAACAAGGAATTATTTTGGGGAAAACCTGAGGAAGCTGTCAATTTCTATTGAGACATCTGTTACTGCCGCAATTGTAGTATTCATTCAAACCTCTGAGTCTCAGGTTTTATTCCCAGCAGGGTCAACACAGTGTTTCATGATTTTGTTGTTGATAAAATTAGTTATGATGTGTATAATAACATATGTGCCCTGTGACTCTATGACATATATTAATGCATGGAAAAATCTAAATGTGTATACTTTTGGAAAACCGTTATTTTGGGACTATAGGCTCCCTTATAGCTTTTTCAGTACTGTCTACCCCCCTATCCTATTTAAAGGACCACTATAGGCACCCAGACCACTTCAGCTTAATGAAGTGGTCTGGGTGCCAGGTCCAGCTAGGATTAACCCTTTTTTCTGTAAACATAGCAGTTTCAGAGAAACTGCTATGTTTACCTATGGGTTAATCCAGCCTCTAGTGGCCGTCTCTGAATTTCACAGTGAGAAGACGCCAGTGTCCATAGGAAAGCATTGATAATGCTTTCCTATGGACTGGCTGAATGCGCGCGCGGCTCTTGCCGCGAATGCACATTCAGCCGGTGACGGAAGAAGAGGGAGGAGAGGAGGAGAGCTCCCCGCCCGGCGCTGGAGAAAGAGGTAAGTTTAACCCCTTCCTCCCCCTAGAGCCCGGCAGGAGTGGGACCCTGAGGGTGGGGGCACCCTCCGGGCACTATAGTGCCAGGAAAACGAGTATGTTTTCATGGCACTATAGTGGTCCTTTAAGTTAAACAATCCCAGTGTCAGGAATCCTCCGCTGCGGCCTCCAGCTCCCCCTTCAGTGATGTCATCATCCAAGCTGACATCACCAATGATATCCTCCAATGCACTGCTTTTTATAGAGAAGCAATGGATTGGAACTAGGCATGTGCTATCTGCAACATATGATTCCAGGAGCATGTTTCACTCAGTTCTGGAGGAGGAGGCGCCTCTAGTGGCTGTCTACAAAACTGTAATGTTTTACATTGCAGGGTTTAAATGACAGGACCACTGCTCCCAGACCATTTCATAGTGATGAAATGGTCTGGGTGACTTTTGTGGTCGTTTGAGATAAGCCAAGTAAAGAGCGACTTGGAGAAAGGTAGTGATGATGGGAACCCAGCTGTTTGTAGAAGTGGAAGAATTTTAGAGATAAATCGATAACAGGCAGATAGATGGATGTGTGGATGGATGGAATCAATAGGGGCACAATCTATAATTGTGCACTGACAAGCCCGTTTTAGCTATTTTGCATTCAGTCAATAACTCTCCTTTGCCAGGGGCAGAGCAAACAAAGTCTAAAATAAACGCTGTCATGGGGCTAGTGAGAAAGGAGTGAATGGACCTCTGGCATAGGGATGTGTCAGTGTTTGCTATGTGTCATTAAGTAACTGCTGTCTGTATAATCTGATCACACCGGGCAGAAAATGAATCCAGAGTTGGCATCAAAATGTGACTCAGATGGCACGTAATTTGTATGAAATTTGCATTTATTCTGCAATGATTTAGAATTGTCAGAGCCAGGCACTGTCCAGTGTTAAAGAGATAGAATCATGCAGGAAAATCATTCACAGTGTATACTTTAAACACTATTTTTACATGGGGTAATGTGATTCTGGTTTTAATACAAGAGAAATACATATCTACCAATCCAATTCTATGTCGCTGATTTTAATGTCGTATTCAGTAGTTCTAGGGACCTTCAACAACCCCCCAAAAAGGTTTTGTTTTTTCTGTAAAAAATACTTTTAGAAAATTATAATCTGGTCACTTTCATGTATTTTCTATGTAAGGCTTTGGAAATTGATTGGCAGACATATGACGGCTTACCATCTGGTCACCAGTCAGTGTTGATTCAAACACGTGACTTAATGGGCTTCAAACACAAGTCTTTTAACATGATTTTGAACAAATGACAATAAATTGGCAGTAATGTATGAGCATCATATTAATTGAACTATAATGGACACTACTGGAACTCATGCCCATGACGTAAATGGTGTCACTTAGGTAGGTCCCAGCCAGTGGCGTACATACCAGGGTCGCAGGGGTCGCGGCTGCGACCGGGCCCGGCCCACCAGGGGGCCCGGCCGCCCTGCGACCCAGGTATGTACCCACAGGGCCAGCCTCTTCTGCTGGGGGGCCCAGGAGCCGGCCATCTCCGGGCCCCCCGAGGCTGGCCCTGCTGTCACCCGGCTGGCTGGCGGGCGCGCGCGAGGGAGCACTGTCCCCTGGGTGCTCCCTCTTCAGCTCCCTCGCGCACCGCACTGAAACCAGACCTGGAAGATGACGTCATCTTCCGGCTCCGGCATCAGTACGCGGCGCGCGAGGGAGCTGAAGAGGGAGCACCCAGGGGACAGTGCTCCCTCGCGCGCGCCCGCCAGCCAGCCGGGTGACAGCAGGGCCAGCAACACCACTGGACCCCAGGGAATCCCCCCAGCTCTCACACAGGTAAGGAGGCTGGGGGGATTAAATAAAAAAAACTTTGAGTGTGTTAGTGTTAGTGAGTGTGTGAGTGTGTTAGTGTTAGTGAGTGTGTTAGTGTTAGTGAGTGTGTGTGTTAGTGAGTGTGTTAGTAAGTGTGTGTGTTAGTGTTAGTGAGTGTGTGTTAGTGAGTGTGTTAGTGTTAGTGAGTGTGTGTGTTAGTGAGTGTGTGTGTGTGTGTGTGTGTTAGTGAGTGTGTGTGTTAGTGAGTGTGTTAGTCTTAGTGAGTGTGTTAGTGTTAGTGTGTGTGTTAGTGTTAGTGTGTGTGTTAGTGTTAGTGTGTGTGTTAGTGTTAGTGAGTGTGTTAGTGTTAGTGAGTGTGTGTGTTAGTGAGTGTGTGTGTGTTAGTTAGTGAGTGTGTTAGTGTTAGTGAGTGTGTGTGTTAGTGAGTGTGTTAGTGAGTGTGTGTGTGTTAGTGAGTGTGTTAGTGTTAGTGAGTGTGTGTGTTAGTGAGTGTGTTAGTAAGTGTGTGTGTGTTAGTGTTAGTGAGTGTGTTAGTAAGTGTGTGTGTTAGTGTTAGTGAGTGTGTGTTAGTGAGTGTGTTAGTGTTAGTGAGTGTGTTAGTGTGTGTGTTAGTGTTAGTGAGTGTGTTAGTGTTAGTGAGTGTGTTAGTGTTAGTGAGTGTGTTAGTGTTAGTGAGTGTGTGTGTGTGTTAGTGAGTGTGTTAGTGTTAGTGAGTGTGTTAGTGTTAGTGAGTGTGTTAGTGTTAGTGTGTGTGTTAGTGTGTGTGTTAGTGTTAGTGTGTGTGTTAGTGAGTGTGTTAGTGTGTTAGTGAGTGTGTTAGTGAGTGTGTTAGTGAGTGTGTTAGTGTTAGAGTGTGTGTGTTAGTGTTAGTGAGTGTGTGTGTTAGTGAGTGTGTTAGTAAGTGTGTGTGTGTGTTAGTGTTAGTGAGTGTGTGTTAGTGAGTGTGTTAGTGTTAGTGAGTGTGTGTGTTAGTGAGTGTGTGTGTGTGTTAGTGAGTGTGTTAGTGAGTGTGTTAGTGAGTGTGTTAGTGTTAGAGTGTGTGTGTTAGTGTTAGTGTGTGTGTTAGTGTTAGTGGTGTGTGTGTTAGTGTTAGAGTGTGTTAGTGTTAGTGAGTGTGTGTGTTAGTGAGTGTGTTAGTGTTAGTGAGTGTGTGTGTTAGTGTTAGTGAGTGTGTGTGTTAGTGTGTGTGTCTGTTACTGAGTATGTTTGTGTGCGTCTGTCACTGAGTGTGTGTCTGTCAGTAAATGTGTGCGTCTGTTCATGAGAGTGTGTGTGTGTCTTAAGCACTTACCTTTCTCCAGCGCCGGACTCCCTTAACGCTGGGGATCTCTCCGTCCCCATCCGCCTCTCAGCTCCGAATGCACATGCGTGGCAAGAGCCACGCGCGCATTCAAAGTCAATGAGACAGCCACTAGAGGCTGGATTAACCCTCAGTGAAACATAGCAGTTTCTCTGAAACTGCTATGTTTTCAGCTGCAGGGTTAAAACTAGAGAGACCTGGCACCCAGACCACTTAATTGAGCTGATGTGATCTGGGTGTCTGTAGTGGTCCTTTAAGTGTATGTGTTTATGCATGCACTGGCATACATACCGCGGTCGCACGGGTCCCAGCCCTTCGACCAGGTGCCCGCCGCCATGTGTTGCGGCCCCAGCCTGCGCAGAGTAAGCGCTCGGGAGGGGGGGGGGCCCCGGATCAGTTTTCGCACCGGGGCCCCATGGGTTGTGTGTACGCCACTGACTGGAATACACAATTACAGGTTGTTTAGGAAACCAAGACCCACTATACCATTCATAATTCCAATTTATAATAGCATTTAATGTATGTCAGTCAGTGACAGAACACTGGGAGTTTTTTTTATTGTAAATCTGTTTTATTGGTGTCAGCAAAAGACAAGGTGGAACAGGACTTGCAGGTCCCAAAAGACATAGCACGGTCAACAATAGCATGGACATCATTCAGCAGTGTATGAAGCATGACTTGTGGGTACGCTTTTGGGCTCGCAGGCCCACAATGTTGCCGGACACGCAGGTCCCTCATACTTTCTTGAGTTACAGCTATAGGTGTTTAATTAACCAAAATTTTCCATTTACCGGGGCAGTTACCTGAGCATAGGCGTTGGGGCTGTAATTTAGCCAGTATCTGTTCAGTCCCCCTGTTGCTGTTTATGTGACGGAGTGACTCAGTCAGTTGTTGGTGTTTGCCTATTTATGGTGATGTTAGTATGTGTGGGCCTTCTTATGTTGTCGCGTGTCCACAGTTCTATCAGAAGATGTCATGTCTGGTTCATCTGCTTATCTTTAACGTGCGCTTCAAGTCTCCTGGCTGCTCGCCCCCCTCCCCTGCCCTGTGACGTTGTGTAATGGAAGTTTCGTATTTTCTACCTTTATTTTCTACTTTGTCATGTGCCTGGGTACTTATGTGTATATTGATCGTGTTGTCTCATGTTTGATTTTTTGTTTATTTGCTATTATTTCTGCTGTCTGTCAACATGTGTTTCTTATGCATGTTGCTTCTTTGTGTGTTCCTTGGTTGCTACAATGGTTATGTGTTCTCCGTCGTGGAGTTCGTGTCTCTCTGTTTTGTTCGTGATATACATCAGCGTCCAGTGTAAGTGTCTCCCTGTTCTTCGCATTCCTTCATGTTATATGTGTGTAGGGTTCTTCCCTCCTCTTAGGTCCGGAGGGGGTTGGGGACTGGGAGTTTTTTTTTGACTGATTGACTCTTATAGGAGAACAGGAAGCCTAGTGTCTCCATTTCCCCTCACTGGTGGAAAAGGGATTGATATAAATATATACACTGATAAGCCACAACATTAAACCACCTGACTAATATTGTGTAGGTCCTCCATGTGCTGCCAAAACAGCTCTGATGCGTCAGGCATGGATTCCACAATACCTCTGAATGTGTCCTTGGCTATCCTGCAAGTTGTGAGGTGGGGCCTTCATGGATCAGATTTGTTGTTCCAGCACATCCCATAGATCCTCAATCGAATTGAGATCTGGGGAATTTGGAGGCTAAAGCAGCACCTTAAACTCTTTATTATCTCCCTCAAACCATTCCTGAATAATTTTTGCAGTGTGGTTCGGTGCATTATCCTGATGAAAAAGACCCATATCATTAGGGAACACCATTGCCATGAAAGGGCATACATGGGCTGCAACAACCTCTAAGTAGGTGATACATTTTAAAGTAACATCCACATGAATGCCTGGACTTAATGTTTCCCAGCAGAATATTACCCAGAGCACAACACTGCCTCTGAAGGCCTGCCTTCTTCCCATAGTGCACCCTGCTGCAATCTCTTCCCCAGGTAAACTATGCACAGGCACCCAGCCATCCAATCTAAAAGAAAACATGATTCATCAGACCAGACAACCTTTTTCCTTTGATCCATGGTCTAGTTCTGATGTTCAAGTCCCCATTGAAGGTGCTTTCAATGGTGGACAGGGCATCATCATGGGCACTGTGACCGGTCTGCTGCTAATGTAAGGATAGGAGGATGAGTACACTAAATGGTTTCTGTGCAGGGTGCAATGATCTCTATAGTACTGATAATTAGTAAAGCTTTATTTACACTGTGTGGCCATTATAACTGTGTATGTGTGTTATATTCTTTTCTTCAGGTTTCACTTAAAGGGACACTATAGTCACCAGAACAACTACAGCTTATTGAATTTGTTCTGGTGAGTAGAATCATTACCTTCAGGCTTTTTGCTGTAAACACTGTCTTCTCAGAGAAAATGCAGTGTTTACATTACAGCCTAGTGATAACTTCACTGGCATCTTCTCAGATGGCTGTTAGAGATCTCTCTGCTGCCTTTGACACTGTTGATCATGTCCTCCTTCTCCAAACTCTTCAATCTATTGATCCCCTTTTGTTCTCTCTCTTTGCTGCCTCTCTTGGCAAACTCATTAATTCATTTGGATTCCACTACCACCTGTACGCTGACGACACCCAGATATATCTCTCCTCCCTTGACTTTTGATTGGATGTCCTCCTGCTTTCTGAAACTCAATCTCTCTAAAACTGAGTTTCTTATTTTTCCTCCTCCCACACTGATCCCCTTCCTTCACTCTCCCTGCAGGTTGACGGTACCTGCCTCACCCCATCCTTTCAAGCTCGCTGTCCTGGTGTCACTTTTGATCCTGGCCTCACCTTTGCGCCTCATGGCCAGTCTGTTGCTAAAACCTGTCGATTACAACTTAAAAACATTGCCCGCATACGCCCCTCTCTTACGCAAGATGCTGCTGAGGAGCTTGTTCATGCTCTAGTAATCTCTTGCATCAATTACTGTAATTCTCTCCTAATTGGTCTCCCCAGAATCCACACTGCCCCCCTACAATCTGTGGGGAATGCTGCTGCCAGGCTGAATTTTCTCTTCTGTCGCTCCTCTCACACCTCATCCCTCTGTCGATCCTTACACTGGCTTCTTGTCCCTTACAGGTGTCAATTTAAAATACTAACCCTTACCTATAAAGCTCTAGCCAACTCTAGCCCCTCTTACATTTCTTCACTGATTCATAGGTATGCCCCATCTCGGTCTTTCCGCTCTACTGGCGACCTTCTCCTTTCTGTTGCTCGCACCTTCTCATGGGCGACTCCTTTCCTTTGGAAAAGGTTGCCTACCCCTGTCAAACTCTCCCCTAGTCTTTAATCCTTTAAGAAGTCCCTCAAAACACATATTTTCAGGAAGGCTTATGGCCTCCAAAAATAACTTCTATCTCTCAAACCTTCTTCTCGCTCTCTCCTAAAGGGCCACATTCCACTCTCACCTCCAGCTCTGCTACTCTTCCACCATGTCTATTTGCTGTCTCTCTCAATACCCTTCTTATTATGTTTTTATACCCCACCTCCTCTAGACTGTAAGCTCGTTTGAGCAGGGTCCTCAACTACCTATTGTTCCTGTTACATTTTGTTATTGTCTCATTTGGTAAATTCCCCTTTTATTGTAAAGCGCTGTATAAATACCAATTATAATGATAATAATAATTACATACAGCACTGCAAGATAAAGGACATTAAATAATTATAAAATGATTTACCAACCACCCAAATTATTTCTGAAAAGTGTAAACAACTAATTTTTTTATTTTATTTTTTGTATCCTTGATTCGCTAGTTATTGAACAAAGGTATGAAATAAATGTAATGCCATTTAAAAAATATATATATATATATATATATATATATAGTGAAGTGGTTAAATATTAAATTAACTGAAAATACATTAAAAGGATATCTGATTTTGCTTAGCAATGTATTTAATAAGCATAGCTCAGCTAATACTTATCTTATCTGGAGAAGATCATTTAGGGAAAGTTTTACATAAAACTATTAGAGTCAAAACATTTAAAATCTGATTCATTAGTAAATGTGTGTTTATGTTTATTTTCTATGCTAGATGTAAAGATTACTGTCTAGAGATGCATTAGAAAATACATCCTAATTTTGAATACAAACTATATAAAATGTATAATTAAAACAATAATTATTCAAAGGCTATACTAATAAAAACCCCAATTTAAGAAAATGTCTGTTTTGGTGTATTGATGTGATGTGTTTTGTGTGTGAATAGAAATTGGACTTGTTACACCTCCTGGCTGTGAATCAGGCAGCCAGTCCTGTTACCAGTCCTGTTTGCTTAGCTCAGTGGAGCTAAACTCATATGCCCCCATAAAAAAAAGTTATGCATAAATATATGCGTGCATGCTATAATTGGGTGTGTATTTATTTAATTTTATTTGGGAAGTGGAATGTCTCTTAAAAAGAATGAGTTAAAAAAAATAAGGTCTAAACTGATAGATATTGCATACCAAAGCTTAGTTATTATTGATTTAGTAACATAAATTTCACAAATTATTCTTAACCTTCTGTCTAGTGAGTAAGGTTTTATTATTATTATTATTTTATTATTTTTTGGTATTTATATAGCGTCAATCTATTCCGCAGTGCTTTACGATATTATAAAATGTTACAGTAACAATAGGTTAGTGAGGACACTGATCAAACGAGCTTACAGTTGAGAGGAGTCTATCTCACTATGTTTACACTTTCTTTAAATCCTTAAAAGCTATTATCTTATCGTGCCTATTCTACTAAAAGATTTAAGTATTCATAACAGAAAACCACTTCTTCATTAACAAATCAGCATTCCTTTATGTGTTCCAAAAAAAATGTATTATTATCAATGCCAGGGATAGGTAGCCTTTGGCACTACTAATGCTGTGGACTACATCTCCCAAGATGATTCTACAGCATTATGAATGTAAGAGCATTATGAGAGATGTAGTCCACAACATCTGGAATACCTATGGTTTACCTATGCTATCACCAAGAAAGTCAGAAGTGTATTCACTAAATGGTGAGACGTTGCGAGTTGTAAATCTCAAGCAAAATTTAGACAGAAATAGCAGAGTTTTAAAAACAAAGAAACAAACAATAAACTGCTGAATTGGAAGAGTTTTCTTGGGGGTGTTTTTTTTCAACACAGCAATTTTAAGCTAAAATTTGCAAGGCAACCGAGCTGAAACATTGAAGAATAGCACATTTTTTTTACAGTTTAGATATTACGAAGAATTTGCAATAATTTCTGGTTTAGTGCATAACCTACCCTGGTATGAAATGAAAATGGTTATTTAACACATAATAAACATTATTACATAAGTTTTCAAAAATATAACTATGGATTTTAAAAAAATTGGTCAAATTTATTAACCGGCTTTAAAATAAAAGAATGAGTAGAAATGCTCACAGTCTACGTGTTCCACTATAAACAGTATAGGTACTATTTCCTGGAGGGGTTATTTCACTTAGATTAGAGTGAGGTAAAAAGTAAATGGCTAAATCTTGGCAAAAACAGGTAATTTGTAAAAAAAAATAATATATTCAACTCCTCCCTTGAGTTTCTGCCTAAATTATGCTATTCACTTTACATTCACTGTTTAGTCAATAACTCCTTTAGACTTGGCTATCTGTATGTCTCATATGGTGCTGTAATCATAATTTCTATTTTTAGTCAGGTAAGGATACACCGAATAACAAAAGAAGCTATGTTTTCAGAGCTTTTATAATATTTACTTTTGTTTTTCTTTGAATATATATAGATGTTTTTTTATTCTAAATTGTAACCTTGATCTACAAGCAAAATTAAGGGTGATAGCAATTTGCAGAGTCAATGGCATTGATATAAACAGCACATAATATAGTAAAAAAAATAAAAAAATTATACAACCCCCAACAAGTGCCAAAACACAGAAAATAATAACAAACATGACAGACGGTTGGTTGTAAAGTGACACTTTAGGGGGCTTTATGAAAGTGTTCTGAAAATTAGTGCAAAGTTCTAAAAGTTGAGTATCTACAACGTAAAGTGGTTAAATTGCTCTATATTTGCAATTGTGCAACAATTTTCAGATCCTGACATTATGACATGTCTGCCTAGGTTTGAGCCCTGTATCTAGAAGCTTACAATCTAAAGATTGGGTGAATATATGAACTACCTCATCTAGATTGAAAGCATTCCCTGCAGCTATTTTGCTTTTTAGAAGCACTTTACTTTATTATTACTTTATTTTTCATATATCTGTATTTATCTGTGTTCAAACATATAGGGAACATGTACCAAGACTAAACGGGAGGTATTTAGGTGCAAAGTGCTAGATGGTTTCAACGGATAAAGCACTTTATTTAACACTTAGTTTTTTTTTTCTGTTTTTCTGTAATAAATACATTTCACAGTGATCATTAACGATAGCAGAAATAAATTAAAAGCTTGAATTTTACATTTTTTTCAACTTGTTTATTCTGCTCTAGATTTTGCAAACCAGTTCTTAAGTCACTGCTTAGTAAATATATACTTACATAAAGTCAACATTTATTAAAATAATAGTAAGGCAATTGTAGTTTTCATAAAAATAGCTAATAAACAAATATTAATGTGATATTGATAATTGTTAAAAGATATTGCACGACTCTCTGAGTGGTCCACTAAAAGTTATCACTACCTGCAAAGTATACTATTTTACTGCAATAAATACTCATTTTACACTAGAGTGTTCTTACTTAAAAAGTCACTGACAAAAAAAAAAATTACAACAATAAAAAATAGCTACAGTATAACAGAAATTAAAAAAAACTTTGTGAAAAACAACAAATAAGTTAACTGCTTTTTTTTTTACATGTTTTTTCTTTAGATTTTATTAATATTAGATTATTCTAGTATGTTATATGTTGTACGAAGTCCCTTACGAAGTAAAATAGATAAACACTATTGAAAGTATGTATACTTCTAGGTATAATTATTGGCTTTGTTTGTTTTATGTTAAGCATTAATTATTATTTTTGTTACAAATTTTAATTAGCAATGTTTTTTCTATTGTAAATATTTTTAAAAAAAAAACTATTACAACCTGCAGCGGATGAACTCTGCATTGGTAGTAATTTGCAGTACAATACCTCAATAATCCAGATGTACTGGGAGTTAATTACTGGGCACTTTCTCTTTTCTCCTTCTTTGTCTGCTGTTGATTCACTGATGTTTAACAAACCTGTCCTCTACACTTTCCCTTTGGCCTCTGTCTCCCCCCTCCGCCCTGATTTTTCAATCTGATTACTTGTGTCAAAATCTGAAGTTGTCCTAGCCAATAGGGAAGCTCTAAGCTCTGGCACTATTTGCTTATCAAAACTCTTGCAGACTTGACAGATCAACAAACCTTCAACACAACTTCTTTTAACGTGTGAGCACATTAACATATGGAAGGTTTTTTTTTGGTTTTTGTTTTTTGTTTTTTAATATTTTGCTAAAAGAAGAGTGGCCTTATCAGCCACAACCAAATGTGAGTTTTTTATGTTGAAAAGTATTTATTTTTTCTAAACGAAAAACGTATTTTTATGAAATATCTAATGACTCCTCCAAGTTGTTGCCATTTTCCAAATGTACTTGTAACTCTTTTAAAAACGTAATTCCAGTGTTTATTATGGCTGTTCTAATGCGCCAGGAGAACAATTTGAAGTGCAAAACTATTTGTAGATACACTGTGCTTTCCAGAATGCATATCACGTATACATACTGATGTAGGACCACCAGGGCCACGAGTTAATGGGACCAAGAACTTCATGCATGTCCAGCAATTGCAGAAGCTGACTGTTCACTTTTTTCGAGGACATAATGGTTCCACCAGTTTACCTTTTTTTCCAGGACATATTGATGTAGGACCACCAGGGCCACAAAGTAATGGAGACCAGCAACTTCATGCATGTCCAGCAATTACAGAAGCAGACTGTCTGCCTTTTTCGAGGATATAATGGTTCCATCAGTTTGACTTTTTTCCAGAACATAATTCAACATAGCTGCCAGTTCATCTCTTTCCAGCATAAAATGGAGCCACACAAGATGGAGTTCATCCCAAATAACATACAATGGAACCATCAGTTTGCCACATTCGAGCACTTTACAGAGCCGACTGTTTTTAAAGCCACCAGTTTCCCTCTTTCGGGCACATTATGAGGTTGCCCGTCCATCCCATTTCAGCACATTATAAGGCCACCAGTTTCCTCTTTCCAGAACGTCATGGGGCCACCAGTTCATCCCATTCATCGCACACTTGGGTCGCCATTTTCTTTCTTTCTAGCACATTATAAAGCACCATCTAATCCCTTTCCAGCAAATAATGAGGCCACAAGTTCATCTCATTCCAGCACATACAGGGACCAATAGTTTATTTTTTTCCAAACGTAGCAAGTCCGTCAGTTCATTGTTTCTGGCTATACCCCGAGTGCTGCCACAACGTTAAATCCCAATGCTCTTTTTCTAGTTCCACCAACAGAAGGACCGTTCCATTGCATTTGTGAGTAAATATTCTAAGTTTGTGTTATTCTTCATATTAGGTATCACTTGCTAATCTGTTGCTGAGTGTGATAAACGTTCAACATTATATTTTATTGCACTCTTGTGCTGTGAATCCCTGCTTTACTGATCTTACATATCTGGGTCTTTGCTAGATAAGACGACTGACAGAGGTCATTTATAGATAAAATATGGGTTGTTCTCAAAACCACAACACAAAGAATCCTCCCAGCCACACACCCTGATTAAAGAGATCTACGTTTTATCAACCAAATCACATTACAGCAGCAAAAGGTCAAAATCTTTCATAGGCAAGTACAGGAAACAGAGGGTTTTCAGCTGCTGTAAACATTGAGGCCTACAATAAATTAACAAATAAGGCCTTTATCTATTGCAGGTATAGGCAACCTTCGGCACTCCAGATGTTTTGGACTACACCTTCCATGATGCTCTCCCAGCATTATGGATGTAAGAGCATTATGGGGGATGTAGTCTACAACATCTGGAGTGCCGAAGGTTGCCTATATCTGATTATTGTCTTCCAGATAGCCACAGGAATAGGTGGCAAGACTGAGTCTTTTGCTGAATTGTGTATGCTATTATTGGGTCAAACTATTTATATGTTGCTATGTGACAACAACGATATTTAAGGGATGGGATTTTGTTTAAAAAATGCTGATATTAACAATCTTCAAGGAAAATTCGAACCCATAAACCACGTTTTGTTTAGCTTGTTCAAGTGCTTTATGTGTGAAGAGTGTGTCCCCCTTTTTTATTTTAAAAAAACGTCAGAGTTCAGTAGAAATTGGCACTTTTATAAATTAACCTTGTTACACCCCCTTGACTTTCAATCAGATAACAGGGCCTGTTACTTCATGGTTTGGTTAGGTAAGTTAAACTCAAGAAGCAGCAATTGCCCAGAGCACCTGCCTTGCAAAGACTTCTCATTGAGCTTCATTGGGCAGTCGGTGATTGGACAGCCACAGATAGTATGGGCGGGGCTAAATGGGGAGGGCTTGCAAAGGCTGCAGACAAGAGATCTGCAAGTTTTACAAGCTATTTTTAGCTATAATACCAATAATTTGGAAAAATACATAATTAAATACATACATAATTTCCTGGGTAATATCTTCTAAAAAGTGATTTTATTTTATTTTTTTTTATTTGGGCAGTGGAATGTCCTTTTAAAGCAATAGGTTTTTCCCCATTTATAATTGTTAGCTCTTGGACCACTTGCATTATTAATTATTTAAATGTTCCATATGTCAGTGTGCATACTTATCAAGCGTCCCTATTTAGGAGGAACAGTTCCTATTTTGAGCCACAATCCAACTTTATCATAAAAGAGATTCACAACATTAAAACTGACACTAATATGTCTAGAAACTGCAATAACATGTTAAAATGAGTCTTTGGCAATAAGATACTTTGGTATCGTTTTAAATAGTTTTTTATATTGGACACAATTTCTTTGTAAAATATTCTCCCTCCGTCTCACAGTCAGGAACACCTCAAAAGCTTTGTATTGGCCATTTGATCTGTCTGGAGGCAGTACATAACTATAACTGTACATGAGTTAAAGGAAGAGGAAAGGGAGTATTTTTGTTTGCCCTGAAGACCCCGTTTAAGTGTGGCAGTTATGTATTTTTAGGCTATGTTTTGTTAGTTAACTTACATTTCCAGCAAGCCATGGTGTTTTTTTCAAAGCCAAAGTTGGCCATAAATTCTCTGAATTTATTTTTTTATGGAATTTAGGCACTTCTGAAATTATTCAGTAGCAGCTTTAAGACTGGGAGATTAATTGATGTAAAGCTCAGTGTCACACTCATCCTCAAAGCACATTTTTTTCTTTTATCATACCCCTAAACATCGGCATCCCGTGTGGGTGGTGAACAGCATAAAATACGGTGAGACAGTCATGCAAATCGTGTCACTGGTGCAGAAACCCACGGATGAAGCCGGCCAGCCCACCAAGAGTGGACCTTGCAAGATCTCTCTGTTTGGTTGTAGTGCTCTAAGTGTAGTGCCTATGATGTGCCTATACTACGGTTTCAGGGACAGCTCCCTGGTGTCCCTAAAAGAGCTCTGAGGTTGTACCCTGGACGTTAGCCTCTCCCCCCCAATGCATGGTGTATCAAAATATAATTTTGTTTTTGCATAAAGGACGATTTTAACATGTTTGACAGATTACAACATTCAAGTCCTGAATGCAAACCTGGGACTGGTAATGTATTGCACATTTGAAAAGTACAGGGAGTGCAGAATTAGTAGGCAAGTTGTATTTTTGAGGATTAATTTTATTATTGAACAACAACCATGTTCTCAATGAACCCAAAAAACTCATTAATATCAAAGCTGAATATTTTTGGAAGTAGTTTTTAGTTTGTTTTTAGTTATAGCTATTTTAGGGGGATATCTGTGTGTGCAGGTGACTATTACTGTGCATAATTATTAGGCAACTTAACAAAAAACAAATATATACCCATTTCAATTATTTATTTTTACCAGTGAAACCAATATAACATCTCAACATTCACAAATATACATTTCTGACATTCAAAAACATAACAAAAACAAATCAGTGACCAATATAGCCACCTTTCTTTGCAAGGACACTCAAAAGCCTGCCATCCATGGATTCTGTCAGTGTTTTGATCTGTTCACCATCAACATTGCGTGCAGCAGCAACCACAGCCTCCCAGACACTGTTCAGAGAGGTGTACTGTTTTCCCTCCTTGTAAATCTCACATTTGATGATGGACCACAGGTTCTCAATGGGGTTCAGATCAGGTGAACAAGGAGGCCATGTCATTAGATTTACTTCTTTTATACCCTTTCGTGCCAGCCACGCTGTGGAGTACTTGGACGCATGTGATGGAGCATTGTCCTGCATGAAAATCATGTTTTTCTTGAAGGATGCAGACTTCTTCCTGTACCACTGCTTGAAGAAGGTGTCTTCCAGAAACTGGGAGTTGAGCTTGACTCCATCCTCAACCCGAAAAGGCCCCACAAGCTCATCTTTGATGATACCAGCCCAAACCAGTACTCCACCTCCACCTTGCTGGCGTCTGAGTCGGACTGGAGCTCTCTGCCCTTTACCAATCCATCCATCTGGCCCATCAAGACTCACTCTCACAGTCCATAAAACCTTAGAAAAATCAGTCTTGAGATATTTCTTGGCCCAGTTTTGACGTTTCAGCTTGTGTGTCTTGTTCAGTGGTGGTCGTCTTTCAGTCTTTCTTACCTTGGCCATGTCTCTGAGTATTGCACACCTTGTGCTTTCGGGCACTCCAGTGATGTTGCAGCTCTGAAATATGGCCAAACTGGTGGCAAGTGGCATCTTGGCAGCTGCACGCTTGACTTTTCTCAGTTCATGGGCAGTTATTTTGCGCCTTGGTTTCTCCACACGCTTCTTGCGACCCTATTGACTATTTTGAATGAAACGCTTGATTGTTCGATGATCACGCTTCAGAAGCTTTGCAATTTTAAGAGTGCTGCATCCCTCTGCAAGATATCTCACTATTTTTAACTTTTCTGAGCCTGTCAAGTCCTTCTTTTGACCCATTTTGCCAAAGGAAAGGAGGTTGCCTAATAATTATGCACACCTGATATAGGGTGTTGATGTCATTAGACCACACCCCTTCTCATTACAGAGATGCACATCACCTAATATGCTTAATTGGTAGTAGGCTTTCGAGCCTATACAGCTTGGAGTAAGACAACATGCATAAAGAGGATGATGTGGTCAAAATACTCATTTGCCTAATAATTCTGCACGCAGTGTAGACTGGTGCATTAAAGGGAAACTATAGTATAAAGTTGTATTCCTAGCACTATAAAACCCTATAGTGCCCTCTCCCTCAAGCCCACACCCCGCAGCATTAAAAAGTTAAAAACGCTTTTGTCACTTACCTGATTCCAGTGATGATGTCCCTCGACGCTGGGTCAGGCGCCGCCTCCACTCCTCCTTTGCTGACGTCAGTCAGCGGCGGGTGGGGGAGCCTAATGTGCATTATATTTATTCTTTTTCACTAAGAGCCACACATTTGATAGGTTATAATGAACATTACCATCTTAATGCCTTATCCAGCTTTATTGCATTTCAATGATTACCATTCCTGCAAAATATATAAATGCTCCCCCTTGTGGCCATTGGTTGTCCTGCTGTTCCCTGGAAACAATTGCTTCAGTGTGAACTGATGTAGATCAGGTTTTTCATAGGCAAATACATGGGCTGAGAATTTATACAGTACATATATTTATATATTAAATCTCAAACAATTCCACAGTAAGATTTGCCTTTGTTGACAGATCTTGACTGTTCTGTTACAATGCCACATTTAACAACTTCCAGTGAAATAGGATGACATGTGGTGAAAGGAATTGTGAGATTTCAAAATGATTTCAATTTTAATGCCAGAGTAGTCGAACTGAAAGCATAGCTTAGTTAGAGAATATTTCTAGTTTAGCTATTTTGACCTTAAATCTAAAATTCACTTGAAATTCTCACCTTAGTAAATAACTCCAAAAGTTGAAATATTCTCCTGGTCACCTATGTTAATGCTTTATCTCAATGAAGTGGCCTGGGTGTCATGTCCTAGTATAGTTTTAAAATCTGTGAAAATATTGAGTTTAAAGGCCTCTACTTGCTGTGACTCTGTCAGCCAGTAGAGGCGCTGCCTACAAATTAGCCAAGTAAATCTGATTGGCACACCATGGCATTTTGCTGTGCACGTGCATTAGCCTTCCAATACTTTCCTATGGGAAATCTTTGGACAGGCTAAAATCATTCTAACTCTATAGTGTTCCTTTACATTCAACCAATTTGTCCTAATATTTAAAAGGTGAGGTGAAATCATTAGAATTCTCAACAATTTAAATGTAAACGAATAACATTGTCACTGTTAGTTGTTTGTAGGCTGTCTCAGGCTGACCTTGGCTGTCAAACACATAGAGCAGGCTTCCCCAAACTCCAGCCCTCCAGATCTTGCTGAACTACAACTACAACATAATCCTGGCAAAGCATCAGGGGAGATGTAGTCCACAGCATGTGGAGTGCAAAAGGTTGACTACCCCTGCACTATAGTGCTCTAGTCACCGTTTAGTTGACGGCGTCAACGCTGTTAGGGTTAAAAAAAGGCGGAATCGATCCTGGGTTGGTCCAGATCTCCCAAGTGCTCTGTCGATAGGCAAGATGTGCAGTGCTAGGCTCCGCCCCTATTGTTGGTCCCACCCCTTTTGTTACACTCTGCTCCCTCGCAATCAGCAGCAGGCAGCAGAGCTGGCAAGCTGTTTAACCCCTTAAGGACACGACATGTGTGTCATGATTCCCTTTTATTCCAGAAGTCTGGTCCTTAAGGGGTTAAGGAAAATATGCCAAGTCAGCTTGTCAGCTTGTAACTTTTGACTTCCAGCTCCGCACCGCACTGCGTCAATCAGGTGGTCTCTCTTGTAGACCATCTGATTGAAGTAGTGGGGTTTTACTCCAGTAGTTTGGTGGAAGCATCTCTCTAGTGCCTGTCAATCTAAAACATTGCAGTTGTTAACATTGCATGGTAAAGACTGCCTCTAGTGGCCGTCTACCAGAGTACAGAGGGCAAGACACTAAACTTGTTGTGACTATAGCTGTGTTGGAGTATTTTTCAGGACAGCTATTTTGGCCTCGGTTTTTTCTTTTAGATTTTCATCTGTAAAAAAGTTTTTTTTTTAAATCATAGTTTAGAGAATATCCCTACCAATATCCAGATGTAAGCAGGGTCCTTAACCCCTTAAGGACCAAACTTCTGTCATGTGTCCTTAAGGGGTTAATCTTTCTAATTTCAAATGTTGTGTCAGGTCAAGTAGATTGAGCTACCACTTTAGTCCCTTGGACAAGTAGATTTTTAAAAGAATGTCCACAAACCTGGCACTACTAATACCATAATCAATAAGCATGCTGCAGTAATTATAGTGCTTGAAGAGTTAATTGAAGCATTCGTGGCTTCTCTGTCAACAAGAACAAGGGTGTCTCTTCTCCTTTGTATTTTTTCAATACCAAGATGTTTTTACTTGATACCCAAACGTTGGCCAGCTCAGGGTGACCATAAGAATCAACCACATTATATGGCAGATAAAGCCAATTACATCATGATAGCGTAACCAGAATAGGAAGTCCGTGATTTTCAATAGCCCCTACATTTACAAAGCAATACATTTTTCAGAATAGGTTGCCACAACACACTATTTAGAGCAGTGCTGCCCAAAAAGGTAGATCCCCAGATGTTAAAGAACTACAACTCTCATGATGCTTTTCATGCCTTTAGAATGACAAAGCATCATGGGAGTTGTAGTCCTACAACTTATACGGATCTCCCTATTGGGCAGCCCCTATTTAGAGAATAAACACAATTGCACATTTGCATACCTTTCAAGTTCCCCAGATAATGTACAGACATGCTAAATTTGGGATCCGAGCGCAGCGGAGAACCTCTAAAAAAGTGACTAAAAATTCTGTTTGAAACTATTAGTTTCATAATATTGCTATTACACTTTTGGATTATTAGGTTACTAATCTACTTAATGACTTTTTACGTTCAGAACTTTTATCTGGACATCCAATTAGTTTTTTTTTATATGGGAAAAATTAGGAGACCATCTGTCTTGATACCGAATATTCATCCATTGCTCCCTATTGTTTATTAATTAGGGATAGAAGGGGATATCTTTACACAGTGGAAGACTGCTTTGCATGAAAGCAACTGTGAATACTCAGCTCTCAGGCTGCTTTGCATAAAAGAGAGGACTTTTAGTTCATGTTTTGGGTATAAACCTGCTATTGTATTTTTCAGCATGCCCAAATTGGGAAGAAAAAAAAAGTTAACACACGCCTGGAGGGTGGTTACATATTTAACCCTCTTCGTGCCAGAGAGCAAGGAACAGGCTGTGAAGGAAAGTTAAAGTTACCAGGGGGTAACAAATACATATGGAATGGTGGAGAGTTGACAAGGGGATTGGATTGCAACTTTTAGACACAAAATAACCAAACAAAAGAAAAATCTACAAAATTTGCAAGTTATAGGTGAAATAGCAATTTTGAAAAATTCTCACCTACAAACCTACACAGTTTAGCTATCGTAGACTACAATTGGCAATTTGATTTTTCAGTTCACTACAATTTGATGTTTAGTGAATAAACCTCAAAGTGCATATGTTGATCCAATAGGATTGGATTACAACAAACAACAGAGATGTTATTTACTCTCATTTGGAAAAAATGGTGGCCTCTGCAGCATAGGGAAGTCTATTTTTTGTTCATTCCCTGTGTAAATTTCACCCCAGGTAATACATCAATAAAGTTTAATGAGGAAAATAAACAAAAGACAGAAATTTTGGCATATGGGGTCACTGCATTTTTTTTTTCTCTTGTCACCTCCATCATTGCTGCAGGCTGCGGCCTGCGACCATGCTCCTGTGAAATCGTCAAGAGGTATGTGAATTGTGTACTCTCGCGTTGGGGGTGTATGGAAGTTCATACAAGGCACTATATCTTTAAAATATGTTATAAGCATCTACTGTACATAGTGTGATAAGATACATGCTTCCGTCAGCCAAGGCAAGGGACAGCTGATGGGAAATGGCAGGATGTGGCGGCAGAAGGTTCGCCCGTTGCCACATTTTCCCAAAAATATGGCCCTACGTTAGACATAGCAGTCTCTGCTTTGTCTACTGTATACCTTCTGATTTTGTTAGAATTCCAAAGAAATTCCAACACAGTCAAAAAGAGAAACTCAAATGTGACAGTGTCACATTAAAGAGAATTATTGTCTTCTTAACCCCAGCCACTATTCTTTCTGCCAATGTTTATCTTCCCACGATCACACTCAGTTAACCTCCCCACACAAGAACACTCACACAACCTCACATTCAATCTCACTCAGTCATCTCCACTCATAGCCAGCCCTCAGACACAATCACATTCAGCCAAGAAAAAAAAAAACTGACATGCTAATTTGCCTAACTTATATATATGTGACATCACAGGACATGACATCACAAGAGAATAAAAATAAATTTGAAAGGGCAAAATTCCATGAGTGAGTGTGTATAGTGCAGACATCAAAAGTAGCCCCGCATTTCGAATGCAGCTCCCTGACCCTGCAAATCACATGACCGGTGTATAGTCGCCATATGGGCTGTCGGAACTTTGGACAAAACCCCCCACATACCTAACCCAATAACACACTGACACTATGGTATATGGGAAAAATTGTCCACAGCTTTATTAAACAAATCTAATAATATAACGATAGTACTGCTTAATAATAACAACCTATAATTAAATAATATAATTAATAATTAAAAACCTTTATTAAACCTGTATTGAATTGTTGTACTAACTCCATTTTATTAAGACTCATTTCACTGACAGATTCTCCATTTTAACTACATTACATGACAGAATTTCCTAACAGCATTTAGTATAATGAATAGAGACTGTATTTTCTAGAAAGATATGACTAACACCGGAATTATTGAGCTCCTGTAACATGCAACAAAGTATAGCCAAGGCCATGAGAAAAAGTGTAGAGTAGGTTAGCGCTAATAATATACAAAGGAGGCAGCAACCTTACAGAGGGTCACCCTCTAACCCTCTGGGATAAGGATGTACAGGAAAAAAGGGGAGAAAAGGCTGCGCCAAGAGATACAATAAAATAAGTCCCAATAAAAATATAAAAAGGATATATATAAATATATATAAAAGTCAATATAAAAAGGAGGATAAATGTCTATGTTGCGCTGGTGTTCTCTCTTCTTATGATGCTTTGGATCCTCCCGTGATATGTAAAATATAAAAGGGAAAAGGACCAATGGTGCAGATTGTGGGGTACGTGGAAAATGAAGAATAAAGATGTAATAAACTCACATTTGTATGAGCTATAACCAGCTCAGGTGGAATGGGCGTTCTGCAGTATAATCCCTGCTAGTAGGATATCAGGAAATTCTGATCCACTGGTGCTGTCCAATTCTCAGGAGAAGGGAGAAAAATATATAACAGATAGTGCTCTCTGAAGATAAGATGTGGTATATACAAAACAAAATAAATATACTCACAGTATACAGTGCAGATGACACTGCACTTGAGATATGGCGTGGGTGGTATAATCCCCACCTTAGGATATATAAAATGCCAGGAAAGGATAATATAAAATTGGAGTGATAAAAATATATATAATAAAAATATGAATGGCACAGAGATAAAGCCAAACGTAATTTATTATTAAAAGTATACAATAAAATCCATTAACGCGTTTCACCTCAAGGGTTTTATCAAAATGGAATAACCTTAGCTCATACAAATGTGAGTTTATTACATCTTTATTCTTCATTTTCCACGTACCCCACAATCTGCACCATTGGTCCTTTTCCCTTTTATATTTTACATATCACGGGAGGATCCAAAGCATCATAAGAAGAGAGAACACCAGCGCAACATAGACATTTATCCTCCTTTTTATATTGACTTTTATATATATTTATATATATCCTTTTTATATTTTTATTGGGACTTATTTTATTGTATCTCTTGGCGCAGCCTTTTCTCCCCTTTTTTCCTGTAAGGCCATGAGAAAGCTGGCCTAATGAAATGTCCTATTCATAAAAAGAACACTGAATCTGACCACGAGTCTGACATCACTAAACTACCCAAAACGGTGCCAAGTACTCAAAATGGCTAGCTGCCAGATTCCCCCTCCCATCGAGAGAGCCTCGTGCTAAAGAGCAATGGCGACTGAATCCTTGTCAGAAATTACGACATCCCATGATGGGAGGATGCCCCACTAGCCACTCAAATCCCTGAGCCAATTACTAATACAGATGGGAGGGCATTTAACCTACCACTTAACACTTAATCCAATTAATGATGTTTATTTACTGCTATCTTGATATTCAATGATGATGTAATTCTGCTCTTATAAGGGCTTGCAAGCCTGTTTTTTGCCAGATGCCATTAAATTTTCTCGAAGTGCTTTTAACCTGAACCTCCGCTGCGGGATGAGGCCCAGGTCGTTGCCGCCCGCATGTAGGACCAGCATATCCGGCCGTGCCCCGCATGCGACCATTCAAAATATCGCCCCGCATACGTCCCCCCACCAGAATCCCCTATACCCCTACCAGCGCACCACAAGCTGGTCCTCCGGAAAGCCCAGCTGTTGGCCTTGAGCTCGAGCTGCAGCCCTCCTTCCGGCCCAGAAAACAAAGGAATGACCCACGATCCATGCGACCCGGCCTGGGGAAGAAAGAAAAGACAGTATAAAACACACCCGCTCCCCCAAGGCCCCCCAAGGCCCACTCTAGTGATCCAACAGGCCCAAACGTACATACGAGCGGAACCGAACGGACTCCCATCTCCCAATCCTCTTGACTATGTCGTCCCCCAAACCCAGGCGTGTGGCCTCCGTGGCGGCCCCGATACGAAAAGAATGGGTACCGTAGATGCCAGCATCAAGTCCCATCCGACCCAGGCCCAAGCTGAAAACTTTGTTAAATTGGAAGCGAGAAAGCGACGAGCCATCCGCATGAACTAATAAGGATCCGCCGATCGCGGGTCTCCGATCTAAATACTCCGTTATCGCAGCCACTGGGCACAATACGGAACCCGGCAGGGCACCCAGCGTAACATCCCTGCCTTTTCCCTCAACATCTGTCTTGGACCTGGCCAAGTGCACCACCAGCTTCCATCCTAGCACACGAACCCCTGACACCTGTAGCCCCCCTGCGGCAGCTCGCGTGGCGCTCACCAATTCCCCGATTCAGAACGCACCAAAGAATGACAAGAGAAACGCTACCCGGAACAGGGACAACTCAAAATCGTTGAAACAAATGTCCGGTAACACCTGGATAAGCCCTCCCAGCACCCGCACCGACACCGGGCGCCTAGCATCGTGAACCTTTCTACCCCTCCGATACCCTTTTTTTTTTTATAATTCTTTATTTTTGCACAAGATAGGAACAGCAAGATTATAGCAATTTTTGGCTTGCGCAGAAGCCCTCTTTGGAAAGAAACTTACAATGATGTAGTGAACATAAGCACATATAAATAAGCCTGTCTTTGGTTTCCTTATTCCTTGCCACCTATCTAGGGTTTTATGATTATTCCAGGCTACGCAGCTGAATGAGGAGCTCTAACTCTGCATACGCAAGGTTCACCTTTAGGCATCCTCGTTTCTCCGTTTGTTGAAACATGCCCGGGAGACAAGAAAAAAAAAAAAAAAGGACAAAAAGCAACTAGTAAATAGCAAAAAATAGAGATAATAAATGAGACCTAGAAAAGAAGTATACCCCTTTATACTAAGGGGCATAAGTCCATACAGGCCGGATCGTGGCCTGAAATAGGACTAAACTAGAAGAAAAGAGAAAAGACTAGAAAAAGAAGAAGAGGGGAGAATGAGAAAAAGAGAAATAGCAGGTGTAGGTAGGAAAAAAGGGGGGGGGGGCCGGGGAGGGCTGGTCAAGGCCGACAGAGTCCAGGGGACTGTCGGTATCCCGCGGCTCCGGTGTCCAGCTTTTCTCTCGTTCGTATCCCCTCAATCGCCACTGGAGCCCACCAGACTGTTATCCCAAGGTTCCCAGGTCCTCTGAAAAGATGCAGTCGTCCCCTTCAATCTTGCGGTCAGGTCATCCATGACCCTGCCTTCCCGTATCCTGGATATAACCCCTCTGATCTCTGGACCCTCGGGTGAGAGCCATGCCGTAGCTATCGCTCTGCGTGCGCTTAGAGTTATCGTGTGCACCAGTTTCTGTTCTCTCTTCGTCCACCCCTCGATAGACCTGTTGAGTAGGTAGATCCATGGGTCCATGACCAAAGGCTTACCGAACGTTTGTTTCAATAGGTCTTCTACTGATTTCCAAAAGCCTTGTATTTTAGGGCATTCCCACCACATGTGGATGTAAGTGCCTCTTAATCTGCATCCCCTCCAACAGTCGTCCGTGTCTACTTTCCGCATTTTGTGTAGAGTCACCAGTGTAGAATACCATCTGAACATGGTCTTCCACGCCTGTTCTTGCATCGTAACACAGATGGAGACGTTTCTGTTCGCTTCCCATATCTCCTGCCACTCTAGGCCTTCCAGTTCCTCCCCCAAGTCTGCTTCCCATTTATCAGTGTATTTTAATCTGCCCCATTCTTTAGTTTCAGTGCTAAGGTGGGCGTATAGAAGCGTGATCATGCCCTTGGGGGTGGTACCCTCCATACATAATCTTTCGTAGAAAGACATCTTACCCTGGGCAGCTGCTTTAATGCAGGGTCTCCTAGCGAAGTCTCGTATCTGGATATAGCGAAAAAAGTCAAGTGGTTGCCTTGCTGAAGTTCTTCGAATTGTATGAGTTCCCCGTTTTTAGAAAGTTGGTGGATACGTTGTAATCCAGTATTTTCTATGTTTCGGAAGTTTCTAGGGGACATCCCAGGAGGAAACTCTCTGTTCCTGAGTATTGGAGCCATAGGGGAGGGGGATGAAGAAAGCCCATATTTGACGCTGTTAGCATCCCACAGGTTAAGGGAATTAAGAATGCCCTCCGATACCCTTTGAGCGCTTGCCTGACAATGAAAGCCTTGGTAAGGTCCTCCCCTCCATGGAGTTTGAACCAAAACACTATTGCCGCCATGCTCCTGTCAATTACCGGGAGGCATCCAGAGGTGAATCACAGGAAGGCATTCAGAGGCGGTTCCCCCTTTCCCCCGCGGCCCAGCCCGCCCCAGGAACGTTCCCACAAACTCCAGACCTTACTGTAGGCGGCCCAGGTGGCCGGCGCCAGCGAAGCCCTCACGAGTCCCCCAAGCAGGACGCTTCCAGTTGCCACATCTCGTCCGGGCACGATTGACCCACGTCCTGAGCCTCTGGAGCCACCGTCCGAAACCGGGACCACTGAAAACGAGACAGAGCGTCAGCTACCTCGTTCAAATACCCTGGCACATGGCGCGCGCGAAAGACTACATTCAGGGACATGCACAACAAGACAAAGCGACGCAACAGTGCCACCACCGGTTTAGACGCCGCCGATTGTTGTCCGAGAAGAAGACTACCTTCCGATCCCTCAGCCTATCTCTCCACAGAGCCAACGCCACCACCAACGGGAACAATTCTAGAAAAGCCAGGTTACGCATGAGAGGGCTCTGCCCCCACGCCTCTGGCCACTTTTCCGCGCACCAGTTCCCGCTGAAGTAGGCCCCGAATCCCACGCTAGCCGACGCGTCGGTTAACAGCTCCAGCTCGGCTGTTGACACGCCCTCCTGCCGGAAGAACACTGTCCCGTTAAAGTCCCGTAGGAAGGTATCCCACACCCCCAGATCCGCCCGCATAGCTGAAGATACCCGTATGAAATGGTGAGGGGAACGTTTCCCCGCGGTAGCTGCCGACAGGCTGCGGCTAAACACCCTACCCATGGGTATCACCCTACAAGCGAAATTGAGCATCCCAATCAGCGACTGCAGCCGGCACAGGGTTACTTTGCGCTCCCGTCGCACCTCGGCCACCACACAGCGCAGCCCTTCCAGCTTAGCCAGTGGCAGCCGGCATTCCCCCCGCACCGAATCGATTTCCAGCCCCAAGAAGCTGAGGCATTCGGTTGGGCCCTCTGTCTTATCCGGCGCAAGCGGCACCCTAAAATGGCCCGCCACCCATTCAATGGTCCTCAACAGGTGCCGACACGCGAGCGAGCCGGCCGGCCCCACAAAGAAGAAGTCATCCAGGTAGTGCACCACCGCTCTATCCCCCGCCTCGACCCGCACCACCCATTCGAGAAACCAACTGAACTTCTCGAAGTAGGAGCACGAAATGGAACAACCCATCGGGAGGCACAAGTCCACGAAGTAGCCCCCTTCGAAGAAGCACCCCAACAGGTGGTGACATGCCGGGTGCACCGGGAGCAAACGAAAAGTAGCTTCAATATCCACCTTGGCCAATAAGGCCCCGCGCCCAGCCTTCTTTACCAGCTTGACCGCCTGGTCAAATGATGCATAAGAGACCGAGCACAAGTCCCCATCGATATCGTCGTTCACCGACTCCCCTTTGGGATAGGAAAGGTGGTGAATGAGCCGAAACTTCCCTGATTCCTTCTTGGGGACCACCCCGAGAGGGGAAACCCTGAGGCCCTCCAGCGGCGGTGCCAAGAACGGTCCCGCCATCCTACCTAACAGCACCTCCTTGCCCAGCTTCTCCTGAACCACCCCCGGAAATTCTGCTACAGACTTGAGATTACGAGGACACGCCGTACCGTCCCTCACCCGAAAAGGAATGACGAACCCTTGCCTAAACCCCGCCCGAAGCAGCTCCGCGTCTGCCCTGTTACCGTAACGGCTTAGCCAGGGCTCCATCGCGTCTAGTTTCACCGGAGTTAGGCCCTGGGGCAACGGAAGTCTCCCCACCGCCGATTGTGGCAGGCGCTTCTGCCCCCCCCCCGACTTCCCCTTCTTAAAACATCGCTGGTGCCCGTGTGCCCCTCCGCAGCCCGAGCACTCGTGCTTAAAGCGGCAGGCCGCACCCCACTTGCACTGACCTTCGTTAAAGAGCCAGCATAAGCCCTTTTGCGAGGCGGCCGACGAGGCGGACTGACCCTTAGCGCCAGCCCACGACATAAGAAGGAGCCGCCCTGCGATGCTTGTCAGCCTGCACCTTCTGGCGAGCAGCAGAATCCACCAAAGAACGCTGAACCTGCTCCCAAGTATTACGCAAACCAGCCAAATGTTCATCCAGAACTGGCATGCCCTGTGAGGAGAAAGCAGCCGGAAGGACAACGGGGTGCTGGCCATAGACAACGTAAAAAGGACTTTTGCAGGAAGAATCATGAGTAGCGTTATTCCGAGGAAACTCAGCCCAAGGAAGAAGGTCAGCCCAATTGTTCTGATGGTGGGATACGAAACAATGAAGGTACTGCTCCAGAGATTGATTGGCACGTTCAGCAGCTCAATTAGACTGGGGGAGGTAAGCGGAAGAAAATGAGAGAGTAATACCTATTTCTGAACAAAAGGCTTTCCAGAACCTGGAAATAAATTGGCTACCCCTATCGGACTGTCAGGATCGGGACAGGGATCCAACACGCAGAGTACAGACAGTAGAAAGGTACGTATACCGGACCTTAGAATGGCCGGACTAACGTACGGAGAAAGATAGAATGGTCAAAGGCAAGCCGAGGTCGAGGGAACGAGAAGGCAGGTAAGCGAGGAACAAGCCGAGTCAAAGGGTAACAGAGATAAGCAGAGTAATATAAACAAGCCGGGTCGGAACCAAAAGGAATAACTGGAATACAAGAGCGCTGGGTGACTAGACAGGCTAGAACCACGACAGGGCAATGAGCAAATGGAAGAAGCACTGTTAAATACCCTGGCTGAGGAGAGTAGACACGCCTCCGACGAGTCCTGATTAGTTTCCAGCCAATTGAGTGACAGATCGGTCCGGGTTGGCGTCATGACGTCGACTGCTGGGCGTCGTGTTACAAAAGGAAGTGGATCCCTCGCGGCCGGCGTGTAAATGACCGGAAGGACCGCGAGGGACGGAGGAAACAGCCCTTTTGGACGGATAAACTTCTAAGTCTCTACCTCTCTCAGAGGTAGAGACTTCAGGTACCCTGACAGTACCCCCCCTCTCAGATACGCCCACCGGGCGGAAGGAACCGGGACGAGATGGGAAGCGGGAGTGAAACGCCCTGCGGAGGCGAGGAGCATGAACATCCTCTTGAGGTACCCAACTCCTCTCCTCAGGACCATATCCTTTCCAGTCGACCAGATATTGTACTCTCCCCCGGGAGATTCGAGAATCGATGATAGAGTTGACCTCATACTCCTCCTGACCCTCCACCTGAACAGAGCGAGGAGAGGATACCGTGGAGGAAAATCTGTTGCAGACTAGCGGTTTCAGCAATGAAACATGAAAGGAGTTAGGGATGCGTAAGGCAGATGGAAGAGCTAGACGATACGCAACTGGGTTAATTCGAGTCAGAACCCTGTAAGGTCCAATATAACAAGGAGCGAACTTCATGGAAGGCACTTTTAAACGAATGTTTCTAGTACTCAACCATACTCTATCGCCTGGAACAAAAACCGGAGCCGACCCTCTACGTTTATCAGCGTGTTTCTTAACCAGCATAGAATTGTGCAGAAGAATTTGTCGAGTCTGATCCCACAACTTCCTCAGATTGGCAACATGAACATCAACCGACGGTACCCCTTGGGAAGGAGAAACCGAGGGAAGAATGGATGGATGAAAGCCATAATTCATGAAGAAGGGGCTTGAATGAGTAGAATCACAAACGAGATTGTTGTGCGCGAACTCCGCCCAAGGAATCAAACCGACCCAATCGTCCTGGTGTTCGGAAACAAAACAACGTAAATATTGTTCAATCTTTTGGTTGGTGCGTTCAGCAGCTCCGTTAGACTGAGGATGATAGGCGGAAGAGAAATTCAATTTGATACCCAGTTGAGAGCAGAAGGATCTCCAAAAACGAGAAACAAATTGGGAACCTCTGTCAGATACAATTTGGGAGGGTATCCCATGTAAACGAAAAATCTCCCTTGCGAATATCTCTGCCAACTCGGGAGAAGACGGAAGTTTAGGCAGAGGAACGAAGTGAGCCATCTTGGTGAATCTGTCAACCACGGTGAGGATAACAGTCTGTTTTTTAGATATAGGTAAATCGACAATAAAGTCCATAGCCAAACAGGACCACGGCCTTTCTGGAACCTCTAAGGGATGCAGAAATCCACATGGAAGCGTATGGGGTTGCTTGGTCTTAGTACAAACCTCACACGCACCGATGAAATCTTTGATATCCCTACGTAAAGCAGGCCACCAGAAGTCTTTAGAGATCAAAGCGCACGTCTTGCGAATGCCAGGATGTCCAGCCACCTTGCTGTTGTGGAAACATTGTAGCAGTTCCAGTTGAAGAGCAGGAGGAACGAAATGTCGACCCCCGGGAGTCTGTTTAGGGGCTAGATGTTGCAGCTTTAAGATCTTGGCAAGTAACGGAGAGTGAATCCTGAGATTCGTGTTAGCGATAATATTACATTTCGCCACTATAGAGGAAAGAACAGGTTCAGATATAGTAGAAGGTTCATATTGGCGAGACAAAGCATCGGCTTTAGAGTTCTTAGAACCAGGTCTATAAGTAAGCACATAATTGAAGTGAGTCAGGAATAAGGACCAACGAGCTTGTCTGGCGGACAGTCGCTTAGCCTCCCCAATATAGGACAAGTTCTTGTGATCCGTTAAAATGGTAACAGGATGTAAGGTCCCCTCCAATAAATGTCTCCACTCCTTTAAAGCCATAATGACCGCTAACAATTCCCTGTCACCGATGTCATATCTGCTCTCAGGGCCAGACAGTTTCTTGGAAAAAAAAACACAAGGGTGTAGTGGTTTGTCCACCCCTAACCTTTGTGACAGTATAGCACCTACGCCTGTCTCAGAGGCATCGACCTCGAGTAGGAACGGCAGAGTCGTATCAGGGTGGACTAAAATTGGAGCAGAGGCAAAAAGTTCCTTGAGAGTCTTGAAAGCAACGAGAGCTTCAGTAGACCAAGTCTTAGTGTCCGCCCCCTGTCTGGTCATATTGGTAATAGGCACAATAATAGAAGAGTATCCCTTAATGAAGCGCCTATAATAATTGGAGAAACCAATAAACCTCTGAATAGCCTTGAGTCCCTTAGGCAAAGGCCAATCTAAAATAGACTGGAGTTTGTCGGGATCCATCTTAAAGCCTTCCCCAGAAATCACGTAACCAAGAAAGTCTATCTGAGACTGGTCAAAACTACATTTCTCCAATTTGCAGTATAACCCATGTTGAAGAAGTTTGTGTAATACCTTTCTGACTTGTCTGTGGTGGGTCTCAATCTCCCTAGAGTGTATAAGAATGTTGTCCAGGTACACAATAACACAGTCATGTTGAAATTCCCTGAGAACTTCATTAATCAAATCCTGAAATACTGCCGGTGCGTTACAAAGACCAAAAGGCATGACCGTGTATTCATAATGCCCATAACGGGTATTGAACGCTGTCATCCACTCGTGTCCTTGCTGGATTCTCACCAAGTTATATGCCCCTCTGAGATCTAACTTGGTGAAAATTTTAGAGCCCTTTAGGCGATCAAACAGCTCGGTAATCAAGGGGATCGGATAGGCATTTCTGATGGTTATTTTATTCAACCCTCGGTAATCAATGCAAGGTCTTAGGGAACCATCCTTCTTTTTAACAAAAAAAACCCAGCCCCGGCAGGAGAAGAAGATCTCCTAATGAATCCTTTGTCTAGATCATGGTTCGTCAACCTGGTCCCTACCGCCCACTAGTGGGCGTTTCAGGATTCCAGGTGGGCGGTAGGGATTTCCAGGTTGATCGGGCGGGCGGGTGCGAGCCGGCGGTACCCGTGCGACTGGGTACCGCCGTGACCATTTGCGGCTCCGGCCCGCCCGGTAAACCGCCGGGGCCGCCTTCCAAAGTGTCCATCGGGTGGCCCATGCTGTCAGGGCCACCCGATGGATGCGGATTGTAAGGGGGCCCGGTCAGCGCTGGGCGCTTTAACAGCGCGACCGGGCCCCCTGTGATGACATCACAGAGCTGGGAGGAAGTGATTCCCCGGTCACTCCTCCCAGCTAAAACTGAGAGCCGCGCGGGAGGAACACCAGGGAGTCAGAGTGGGAACTCTGACTCCCATCCACCTGAGCCACCACTGGACCCCAGGGAAAGTCACCCTCCTGCACCTTAAAGGTAGGAAACAGGAGGGTGACTTAAATATAATGTGTGTGTGTGTCTTTGTAGGTATGTCTTGTGTGTGTCTGTCTGTATGTATGTGTCTTTGTATGGATGTCTTGTGTGTTTATGTGTCTGTCTGTGTATATGTGTGTGTGTGTGTGTGTCTGTATGTGTCTTTGTATGTATGTCTTGTGTGTGTGTATGTGTCTGTCTGTGTATATATGTGTGTGTGTGTGTGTCTCTGTATGTATGTGTGTCTTGTCTTTGTATGTATGTCTTGTGTGTGTGTCTGTCTGTGTATATGTGTGTGTGTGTCTGTCTGTGTATATATGTGTGTGTGTGTCTGTATGTGTCTTTGTATGTATGTCTTGTGTGTGTGTCTGTGTCTGTCTGTGTATATATTTGTGTGTGTGTCTGTATGTATGTGTGTCTTGTCTTTGTATGTATGTGTCATTGTATGTGTGTCTTGTGTCTGCATGTGTGTGTGTCTATGTATGTCTGCATGTGTGTGTGCATGTCTGTGTGTCTGTTTGTATGTATGTGTCTTGTGTGTATGTGTGCCTGTCTGTGTCTTTGTGTGTGTATGTATGTGTGTCTTGTGTGTCTGTATATGTGCCTGTCTGTGTCTGTATGTATGTCTTGTGTGTGTCGTATGTGTGTCTGTATGTGTCTTGTGTGTGTGTATGTGTCTGTCTGTATGTATGTGTGTCTTGTCTTTGTATGTATGTGTCATTGTTTGTGTGTCTGCATGTGTGTGTGTCTGTCTATGTATGTCTTATGTGTGTGTGCATGTCTGTTTGTATGTGTGTCTGTTAGTTTGTATGTATATGCTGCGAGACTAAATATTTGATATCTGGTTCGATTTTCGTAAGGAACAAACGAAGGTCTCTTTCAGTGATATTCAGACGACTTCTCTGTTTGCGCATAATATGATTTCTCATTTGTGCGTCAGCTCATCTCCTCTCCCTCCTCAATTCCCCTCCCCACCTTTTTTTCCCCTTTTTTCTATTTTTTAACCATCCTTATAGCAATGCCCAGTAGGAAGGCTGAGCTAGGTAGCCCACTTACTATAGTCCACTATAACATACAGACACACACATACAGACACACACACACACACAGGACACACACACACAAGACACACACACACAGGACACACACACACAGGACACACATACAAAGACATAGACAGGCACACATACGTGTGTGTGTGTGTATGTGTGCCTGTCTGTGTCTTTGTATGTGTGCCTGTCTGTGTCTTTGTGTGTGTGTCCTGTGTGTGTGTCTGTATGTTATAGTGGACTATAGTAAGTGGGCTACCTAGCTCAGCCTTCCTACTGGGCATTGCTATAAGGACGGTTAAAAAATAGAAAAAAAGGGGAATAAAAGGTGGGGAGGGGAATTGAGGAGGGAGAGGAGATGAGCTGACGCACAAATGAGAAATCATATTATGCGCAAACAGAGAAGTCGTCTGAATATCACTGAAAGAGACCTTTGTTTGTTCCTTACGAAAATCGAACCAGATATCAAATATTTAGTCTCGCAGCATAAACCTCAAGGATCTCATTAATCACTAGTAAAGGTAATTTCAATTTACTTTATTGTTTTCTCATTAAACGTTATAAAGTTAAAAACCTTATAAACCTGCATTAAGTAGAAATAAAAAGATAAATGTACGTACATTTATTTTTTTTAAAAACACCCCCCTTTCTTAAAAATATTCTGCATTTGCGCGAAAACTGGTGGGCGGTAAGGAAATTTTTTCAACCAAAAAGATGTATTAGTGGGCGGTAGGTAGAAAAAGGTTGACTACCACTGGTCTAGATTCTCCCGAATATATTCCTCTAGAACTGAATTCTCTTTGGTGGATAGAGGATATACATTGCCCCTCGGAGGCATGGTACCAGGTAGTAGATTAATTTTACAATCAAAAGTCCTGTGTGGAGGTAGAGTATCAGCATTCCTTTTGTCGAATACTGCTTTTAAATCCAGGTACCGAGGCGGTATCTGTAAATCTGTAGACTGGGTAGAACTACCTGGTGTGTTGATTACACCCAATGGTGAAACCCTCCGTAAACACCTCTCCTGGCAACCCTGGCCCCATGAGAGTATCTCCCCTAACTCCCAATCAATAATAGGGTTATGTCTCTTTAGCCATGGGTAACCCAGGACTATGGGAACAGAAGGGGACGAAATAAGCATAAGCGATAAGTTTTCCTCGTGTAAGATACCAACAGTTAAGTTAACGGGTATGGTTTCACGAAAGATAACAGGCTCAAGTAAAGGTCTACCATCTATGGCCTCAACGGCCAAGGGTGTATCCCTTAACTGGGATGGGATAGTGTGTTTAGTAGCAAAGGCCTGGTCGATAAAATTCTCAGCAGCTCCGGAATCTATCAAAGCCATGGTCTTTAGTACTCCCTTCTCCCAAGTTAAAGAAACTGGTAGCAGAAGCCTGTGATCTTTATAGTTATGAGTAGAGGACAAAATAGAAACACCCAAGGCCTGTCCTCTAGAGAAACTTAGGTGCGGGCGTTTCCCGAGCGATTAGGACAATTCAGGCGTAAGTGACCTCTGACTCCACAATACATACACAATCCCTCCCTTCTCCTGTACTGTCTCTCCTCTTCTGAGAGGCGAGTATTGCCTATCTGCATAGGTTCAGGAAACAGTGAGGTAGTGGAATCAGGACTTTGAAATGCGGGAGCTAATTTAAAGGAAGGTCTAAAGTTCCTCTCTCGAGTGTTCTGTCTCTCTCTTAAACGCTCATCAATACGAGAAATGAACGAAATTAAATCCTCCAAATTTTCAGGAAGCTCTCTAGTAGCAACCTCGTCAAGGATTACATCTGATAGCCCGTTCAAAAATACATCAATATAAGCCTGCTCATTCCACTTAACTTCTGCCGCCAAAGACCTGAACTCTAGTGCATAATCCACAAGTGTTCGGTTATCTTGTCTCAGGCGCAAAAGTAATCTAGCTGCATTGACCTTTCTACCAGGAGGGTCAAAAGTTCTTCTAAAGGCAGCTACAAAGGCATTATAATTATATACTAACGGGTTATCATTCTCCCATAATGGGTTGGCCCATCTCAGAGCTCTCTCAATGAGTAAGGTGATAATAAATCCAACCTTCGCCCTATCTGTAGGATAGGAGCGAGGTTGTAATTCAAAGTGGATACTGATCTGGTTTAAAAAACCACGACACTTCTCAGGTGAACCACCATAACGTACTGGTGGGGTAATACGGGAAGAGGCACCTACAGTGGCTACCTCTAGGCCTGAACTCACAGGGGAAATAGAAGTAGTACGTGTCTCCTCTGGTGGGTTATTAGCACGAGATAATAACGCCTGTAGTGCTAGGGCCATCTGATCCATTCTGTGTTCCATGGCTTCAAACCTAGGATCGGAAGGACCAAGCTGACTGTTTGTACCTGCAGGATCCATTGGCCCTGTCGTAATGTCAGGATCGGGACAGGGATCCAACACGCAGAGTACAGACAGTAGAAAGGTACGTATACCGGACCTTAGAATGGCCGGACTAACGTACGGAGAAAGATAGAATGGTCAAAGGCAAGCCGAGGTCGAGGGAACGAGAAGACAGGTAAGCGAGGAACAAGCCGAGTCAAAGGGTAACAGAGATAAGCAGAGTAATATAAACAAGCCAGGTCGGAACCAAAAGGAATAACTGGAATACAAGAGCGCTGGGTGACTAGACAGGCTAGAACCACGACAGGGCAATGAGCAAATGGAAGAAGCACTGTTAAATACCCTGGCTCAGGAGAGTAGACACGCCTCCGACGAGTCCTGATTAGTTTCCAGACAATTGAGTGACAGATCGGTCCGGGTTGGCGTCATGACGTCGACTGCTGGGCGTCGTGTTACAAAAGGAAGTGGATCCCTCGCGGCCGGCGTGTAAATGACCGGAAGGACCGCGAGGGACGGAGGAAACAGCCCTTTTGGACGGATAAACTTCTAAGTCTCTACCTGTCTCAGAGGTAGAGACTTCAGGTACCCTGACACGGACACAATAGATACGGGAATGCCATGCAACCGAAACACCTCTCTAGCGAAGATAAGTGCCAGTTCCTTAGACGTGGGAAGCTTACGAAGAGACACAAAGTGAGTGTCAGGGTTTCTTTGCTGTTTTAAACAGCAAACCCTTCTGTTTCACAGACCACAAGAATCTAACATATCTTTCTGAAGCTAAGCGACTTTCCCCCCGGCAAGCTAGATGGGCTCTCTTCCTATCAAGATTCAATTATGTGGTTTCTTACTTGCCCGGTACAAAAAACATCCAGGCTGATGCCTTGTCTAGACAGTTCTCCCCTCCATCTAGAGAGGAGATAACCCCTACTCCTGTGATTCCTCCGGACCATATACTGGCAACCATCCGTACTAACCTCACCTCACCCCTAGGCGAGGAGATTCTGGCTGCACAAAGTAATGCTCCTCCAGAGAAACCTAATGGCCGTTGTTTTGTACCTATTAACCTCCGTACGAAACTATTGAGTACATACCACGACTCCAAAGCAGCTGGACATCCAGGCAAAAACCAGTTAATCTGGTCCGTATCCCGGCAATTTTGGTGGCCTAGTCTCCGTTCGGATGTCACCGCTTTTGTAGCTGCCTGTCCTGTGTGCGCTCAAAACAAAACCCCACGACGCCCTCCAGTGGGTCTCCTGCAAACCATACCTAATGGTGAACGACCCTGGACCCACTTGTCCATGGATTTTATCGTAGATCTTCCGGTCTCTCGTGGCAATACAGTCATTCTCATGGTTGTTGACCGATTCTCGAAGATGTCGCATTGCATTCCCTTGAAAAAACTACCAACTTCCCAGGAACTTGCAACAATTTTTGGTCGGGAGATCTTTCGTTTGCATGGGTTACCCAAAGTGATAGTCTCAGATAGGGGTAGCCAGTTCGTGTCCAGATTTTGGAGAGCTTTTTGTACGCAAATGGGAATTCAGCTTTCCTTCTCCTCGGCCTACCACCCGCAATCTAATGGTGCAGCGGAACGAGCTAACCAAACACTGGAACAGTTTCTGCGTTGCTACATTTCTTTTTTTTTTATATAAATTCTTTATTTTGAAAGATTTTGTTGTTTGGGGTTGGGGTACAGAAAAGAAAATTTGGGGATGCATAATTAGTACCTGTTTCACAGAGCAGGTATGTTTTAACATGACAATTTATCAAGCTTAACAGTTTTACATGTCTGTAACAGTTTGTTTCATACATTATTTGCAGTGGTCGTTCTTGTTGTTCAAAATACAATACAATTGTTTATAGAGTTAGTTTTTGGGCGTTTGTTCATTGGCCCAGTGTTACAGATGTGTTTCGTATCATCTTTTCCTTGTCTAATGGTTGGGGTGGGGTACAAAAAGAAAAGAAGAAGGGGGGGGGATTGGATATCCTAATATTTTGTCCTTTTGTCTTTGCTCTGATGTCGTATCCTCTTACTGATTTGTGGGTCGGGTTTGTCTGGCATCTGGTGTGTGTGTGAGTTTATGGGGGATTAGCTTAGGCAATTCGGTTGTAGCACTTCTCTGTAGTGTCTGTGGGTTTTGGAGGGATTGGGTTGGGGGGTGTGAGTCTGATGTTTGCTTGTCGTTGCGTCTGTGGTGGGTTTTTGTAGCCTTTTGGAAGGTTGTGCGTGTAGTCGTATGTGGTGACGGTTGATCGTGTGTGTGGGTGTTGGTTCTTGTTGGAGTTTCGTTTCGAGGTGTTTTGAGGTGTCATTGTGTGTCCTGTGGGATGGGTCTTTTTGTGTTGATCTCCCCTGGTTAGTGGGAGGGTGTAGTGTTGTGTAGTGGTCCTCCTCGTGAGTCCACTTTCTCTTCCTTTCTTATGTGTGGGCTCGGTGTGAGTGCGCCCTTGGTTAATGTCTTTGCGGTTTCGGGTGTAGGTCTTTATCAATTAAGCGCTCTCCGTAGAGGGGTTTTGTGGGTTTTGTGAGTGGTGGGTTGGGTTGTGTTTTGAAGGTGGTGGTGGGTGTGTGTGTTTCGCCAGCGGGTGGGGATTGTTCCCTTCTTATTTCTTATGGCAGGGTTGGGAATTCATAGAACCAGGGGTCCCAGATCTTGTTGTGGTGTTTTGTAGTGTCATGGATTAAAGCGGACATTTCGTCCATTTTTATAGTGTCTTTGATTTTCCGCTTAATTGTGTCCATTGTTGGGGTATCTGGGCTACCCCATTTTTCTGCGATTGCTCTTCTGGTGGCCAGAGCTATTTTGGCGATGAGTTTGTTTTGGGCCCGTGGTGTGTCTGCCAGGGGTTTGGACAGGAGCCATATCCATGGGTCCAGCGGGATGTTAGTGTGCAAGATCTGTGAAACCATAGTAGCAATTTGGTGCCATAGTTGCGCTGTGTGGGGGCATTCCCACCACATGTGAAGGTATGTTCCCTTCTGTCCGCAGCCCTTCCAGCATGAGTCGTTGTCTGACCTGCCCATCTGCTTGAGTCTTAAGGGGGTGAGGTACCACCTCATGAGGGTCTTGTAAGCCTGCTCTTTATGGTTGACGCAAATTGAGATGGTAGCTATAGCTTCCCAAATGTCGGCCCAGTCTGATGGGTCTTCTGCCGGGCCTAAGTCCCTCTCCCAAGCCGACACGTACGTGAGTGCTCCGTCTTTGGTGTGTTGTATTATGTGTGAGTATATCTCTGAGATTTGGCCTTTACGTGCTGGGGTTTGTAAGCATTGTTTTTCAAAGAGTGTCTGCTTTCTGGTCCCTCCCTGAGTTATTGTCGGGGTTTCTAGAAAGCTTTTTATTTGTATGTGGCGAAACATGTCGAAGGTGCGAAAAGGAGTGTTTTGTGGAAGTTCTGCGAATGGAATCGGGCGGCCGTCTTTGTAAAAGTGTTGTAGTCTCGTGAGGTCATTATCTTCGAAGCGGGTAAAGTCTTTGGGCGTCATGCCCGGTGGGAATTGAGTGTTCCGGAGTATGGGGGTTAGCGGGGAAATTTGGGTTGTCAGGCCATGTTTGTGTACGATTTTATCCCATACCTTAATAGTGTTTAGGATTGCGGGTGATGTTTGAGGGAGGGGGGGTCTCGCTGGTTTGGGCAGCCATATATACATTGAGGGGAAATCCCTGCCAAAAATATCGTGTTCCAGGTCGACCCATCTCTTTGCCCCTGGTGGAACGTGCCAGTTCTGTGCTTGTGCCAGCTGTGCAGCCTGATAATAATGAGTGAGGTGCGGGAGGCCCAGACCTCCTTGTTTGTTGGGTACATATAGGGTCTGTCTTTTTATTCTAGCGCGTCTGTTGGCCCATATAAATTTATCGATCTTTGACTGCAGCTGTTTGAAGTCTGTGGGGCGTATTGGGATCGGAAGAGTTTGGAATAGGTATAAAAGTCGCGGTAGGGCGTTCATCTTGACAGACGCCAACCGTCCTAGCCAGGATATCGGCATGTCTTGCCATCTATCTATGTCGCGGGTGATGTTTTGAATTGTAGGTGTGTAGTTCAGGTCATAGCAAAGGGAAAGGTCTGCCGGGATGGTTATACCCAGGTATTTAATGTGATTGAGAGTAAGGTCGAATGGATATATGTTGTGTATAGCTGTTTTAGTGGTGGGGTCTATGTGTATTGGTAGTACCTCCGTTTTGTTAATGTTGAGTTTATATCCCGAGACCTTGGCGTAGGCATGCAGGGCGTCTAAGAGTGGTGGTAGGGATGTGACTGGTTCTGTAATTGTTAGGAGCAGGTCGTCTGCGTACGCCGCCGTTTTGTATTCTTCCCCTCGTATCGTCATTCCTTTTATGTCCCTATGAAGTCTGAGGATTTGTAGGAGTGGTTCTAGGGACAGAGCGAAAAGTACTGGGGAAAGTGGGCATCCCTGGCGAGTACCGTTATGGATTGTGAAGGTTGGAGGGCGTGTGAGTGGGAGGAGGAGGTGTGCTTGTGGTGAGGCATAAAGCACGTGCAGGGCATTCATGAATTTTTGTGGGAGTCCAAATTTTTCTAGTGTGGCGAATAGGAAGGGCCATAGGAGCCTATCAAATGCCTTTTCGGCGTCTAGTGATAGGAAGAGGGCTGGGGTGTGTGTCTTGTGGGCTGACCAGATGAGGTTGTATGTCCGTCTCGTGTTGTCGCTTGCCTGTCGTGTCGGTATGAAGCCCACTTGATCTGGGTTTATTAGTGTGGTTAGGTTGGGGCTTAGGCGGTCTGCTAGAATTTTGGTGAATATTTTAATGTCCACATTTAGGAGTGAGATTGGTCGGTAATGTCCAGGGTCGAGGTTAGTTTTGTTGGGCTTAGGTAGGAGGCATATATTCGCCTGTAGCATGTTATTCGGTAGTTGGTCTCCCTGTAGGATGGTGTTGTATAGTGTGCACAAGTGTGGTATCAGATTGGGTGCGAATGTCTTGTAATATAGCCCAGTGAACCCATCTGGACCTGGGCTTTTGTTGGGCTTTAGCTCTTTTATCGTTCTTGCGAGTTCTTCTGGTGTTATGGGGTTGGCTAGGGTCTGTGCCGCTTCTGTGGCTAGGGAGGGTAGTGGTATTTGGGCTAGGTATTGGTCTATTAGTGTTTTGGTCAGTGTTGGGTGGTGTCGTGTTTCAGGGGTGTGGTCATATAAGGATCTGAAGTATTCTTGAAAGACTCTGGCGATTCTGTCTGGGTCTTCTGTGGTGTCTCCATTTGGTGTTGTTATTTTATGTATTTGTTTATGTTCGTTTCTTTTTTTGAGTCTGCGGGCGAGTAGTGTGTCGGCTTTGTTCGCTTTGTCGTGATATAATTGTTTTGTCCAGAGTATCGCTTTGGCCGAGTCTTTCGCCATGTGTTCTTTTATCTCTGTCTGGCATTTTTTAATTTGTTCGTTGAGTTCTTGTGTTGGGTCTATTTTGTGTTTGGCCTCCAGGGTTCGCAGAGTCTGTAACGTTTGTTCGAGATGGGCTACCTGCTTTTTTTTGTGTATTGACGCTTGGTTAATTAAGGCTCCTCTGATTACGGCTTTGTGTGCCGCCCATAGATTGCCTTCGGAGCTTGCCGTGCCTTTGTTGATTTGGAAGTATTCCGTTATGGCTTTGTCGATTGTTTGTCTGATTTGTGGATTGTGTAGGAGGAGTGGGTTTAGGCGCCACGTCCAGGGTCTCGCCGTTCCGGGTAGGTTGAGCGTTAGCGTTATGTCTGCATGATCAGACCATGTGATGGGGCCTATTGCTGTGTTTTTGATCATGGGTGCTAGTGACGGTGACGCGAGAAAGAGGTCTATGCGGGAGTGTGATTGGTGTGGGTGTGAAAAGAAGGTGTAGTCTAGAGCTGTGGGGTGTTGAGCTCTCCATGTGTCAATGAGGCGTGTGCGTGAAATGAATGCTGAGAGTAGTTTATCTGCGTTCGCTGTTGGTGGTCTATTTTTTCTGCAGGTTTGTGAGCGGCGTCGGTCTACCTTTGGTGATGGGGTAGCGTTGAAGTCGCCACCGATTATGGAGTGGTGAGAGGGAAAGAGGGCTAGGTGAGCCTGTATTGTGTGCCAGAATGCGTTGGTTGGGGCGTTTGGCGCGTATAGGGTGGTAAATGCATAGGATTGCGTGCCTATCTTCCCTGCAACTGCGAGGTATCGGCCTTGAGGGTCCGCTACAGTTTTCTGTATAGAGAGGGGGCAGGATTTTCTTAGCACTATGGCTACCCCGTTATGTTTCTCTTGTGGAGAGCTGGCAAAGTGGTTGACTTTGTAGTGTCGGCTCAGGAGAGGGAACTGTTTGGCTCGAGTGTAGTGCGTTTCCTGCAGTAGAAGTACGTCTGCTTTGGTTCTATTTGCCCATCTCATAAGTTGGTGTCTCTTAGAGGGGTTGTTCAGACCTTTACAGTTGATTGATAGGCAGGTCAGAGTGGCTGGCATGCTGGTTGGTGTTGCAATAGACCGTAGCGTGTGGGTTATCTGTCTGCGGGGGGTTGTTTTGGGTTGTGGAGTGTGGGTTGTGGTTGGGGGGGGGTTGGGGTGGGGTGTGGGTGAGAAGCGCTGTTTTTTTGGGGGGGGGTTTGTGTGGGGTTAGGAAGGTTGAACCAGTGGGGTGGGTGGGGGAAAGTGTTGGGAGGGGCCTGGTCTTACCAGTCAATCGCCAGGCGTCGAGTGGGCGGTGTTGGTTGGTGTTGTTGGTGTTTGAGTTTTGTGTATGTGGATTTGTTGTTGCCTGTATGTTTTGGAGTGTGTTAAGTGTAGATAGTTGTGTTTGGTTGTTAGAGTTTGTGGGGAGGGGGGTAGTGTGACTGTGTGTCTCTTTCCCCTCTTCCCCGGGCACGAGGTGTCGTCTCCGCGGGTGCAGTGCGTTTGTGGCGGGTTGTATGATTGTATGCTATGTTGGTACCGGGTAGTCTTTCGGGTCGTATGTACGGTAGTGTTCTGGAATTATGCTTTTTGTGTGTGTGTTTTTGTCCTGTCTGGGGTGGGGTCTTTGTTAAGTCAGTGTACGTGTTCTGGGATTTATGGTAGTTGTAAATGTTTGTCGTTATCCTCATGATGGTGGTATTCTTGTGTGGGTGGTCGTGCTATGGCTGTCGGGTGTGTGTGCAGTCGGGTGCGATTTGGTGTGTTCGTAATTGTGGCCTGTAGGTTTTGCTGACTAACCTGTCTGTGTCTATTTTTCGTTGTAAGTCCCAGTTTGCATGCTGATGTGCTGTCGTCAGGGTGTCAGGTTTTCATGAAGCAATAGTGTAGCACTGGTAACATATCTTTAACAAAAATAAACATAAACATAAACAACATGTCATTGAAACTTTTAAACATCACATATATAGTAGGTTCTTAGTATCTTAGCATCAGGTGCTCAGGGTAGGTGTTTAGGTCCTGTGTAGATTGTGGCGGGGTGATCAGTCCCTACTGCCCGGTTCCCGGGTTTCCCTTTTTTGTGGGGGTCATCAACCCTTTACAGTTTGGGTGTTTGTCGTGCAGCATCACTTTAGAAATGCATGTTACCCCTTAGAAATCTAGTAAGTGGGTGCTTCGCGTCAGGTATCGGGGGTTAGCCCCCTGTTGTTTCGTGGGGTTTTTATGCTGCCCTACGTTTCTCTGGGGTGGAGTCCTTCTCCCCCCGGCACCCCCTGTTATATAGCACCCTGTAGTGTCTTACTTATTGGTATGAGTGTGATCATTATGAGCAGTATTATAGACCTTGGTGTGTAGTGGTCCCACGTTGGGGTGTGACAGTATTTCCCTGGGGTGTTGTCCTGCATTTTGCCGGGGTGGTGTCCACCCTTTATCAGCACCCCTTGCTTTAAGTGTACCAGGTATTGGCAACTGTATTGGTTTGATTGCGTCTGTTGCAATTATTGATCTGAGCATTAATGGATATTAGCCTGGTATTTGGGGTATAGCTATATATTACCTGGTGAGCCATCTAGTGTGTTGTCTGGGTGTTGCCCGCCTCCCTCCGGCCACCATTGCCTTGTGTATATCCTGTGGTGGTACCCATATTGATTCATTGGTGTCGGTTGGAGTTCTTATTGTAAACCTTGTTGGGCAGTATCCCAGGATTGGTGTATAGCATTATCGTACTGGCATGTAACCCCTCTTTTAGTCGGGGTGGTACCATCCTCTCCCCGTTACCCTCCCGCCTTAAGTATACCCTGTGGTGGCAATCTTGCTGGCTCGATTGTGTCAGAAGTGGGTCTAAGCATAAACATAAACATAACCATATGTGAACATTAAACCTTAACCCCCTATCGGGGTATAACAGCGTGTTATGACATTGATACTACCGGTCTTGGAGTTATTAATGGAGTCCTTTTACCCGGTCCTTGGCGTGGGTGCCTGGGCTCAGGTAGAATCAGAATTATATGAAGGAGTCCTATGCGCACCAAGCGCTGTTGTTCAGGTGTCCTTTTGTGGATGATCTTGCGAGGCCGGTGAGGTGTTCTTCTTTGACTGTGTGCGCGCCATGTTTGCGCGGGAATCAGTTCGTCGGTTTCGGCTTTCGTTTGCGGTAATTCGGGTGTCTGTCGTCGGGTAACGTAGTTGTAATCCCAGATGTGTCGCGAAATCCCGCATGTCGGAGACTTGGTGGAGGGTGTAAGTTTGATCCCCTTTTTTTACCGTGATTCGGAAGGGGTGCCCCCACGTGTATCGCCAGCCGGCTTCCAGTAGGGCCGTGGTGAGGGGCTTAAGATCCCGGCGTTTTCTCAGTGTTGACGGGGCCAAGTCCTGGTAAAATTGGAGCTGTTGTCCCTGGTAAGTTGGTGGGTGATCTCTCGCTGCTTTCATAAGCTGTTCTTTTACCGGGAAATGTAGCAATTTGACGATGATGTCCCTTGGTGTATTTGAGTTAGGGAATGGGGGCCTCAATGCCCTGTGGGCTCTTTCGATGTAGATGTCTGGTCCTGGGGTGTCTGGTAGTAGGGACTGGAATATGGCTGTGATAGTGGGGAGTATGGCCTCTGGCAGGACAGATTCCGTCAGGCCTCTGATGCATATGTTTTGCCTGCGAGATCTGTTATTAAGATCCTCCATTCCATCTTCCAGAAATAGGATTCTGTCTTTCAGCATCCCTATGTCTTTGCTGTGATCTAGCACCTGGGTTTGAGTTTCTTTAAGCGCATTTTCTGTGTCGCCGGTGCGTGAGGCCAGTGCCTCTATGTCGCCTTTGAGGCCTGCAATTTGTTTTTCAAGAGCTGCTGTGGTGTAGGCTTTGATGTCTGCCGACGTTTCTTTCAGCATGAGCCGCAGGTCCTCTTTGGTGAGGGGTGTCGAGTGGGTGCTCTCGTGTTCGCTCTCTTCAGAGTCTGAACCGGAGTTTCCCTGGCTCTGGGCCCAAGATGGCTGCCTGTCTTCCTTTGTCCGGAACATCGTGGCCACGGATGGTGTCGAATCCTTTTTCTTTTTTGCTCCCCCCATGAAGGTGAGTGTTGTTGTTGGTTGTGGATAGTTTAGCACCTGTTTAGCACTTTTGTGGAGGCTGATGGATGCGGATTTCATGCCCGGGGTGAGAGAGCTGAGGGAACACACGTCCTACTCCATTGACAGTTAGGCTCCGCCCCCGCGTTGCTACATTTCTGACCACCAGAACAACTGGTCTGATCTGCTACCCTGGGCGGAGTTTGCCCACAATAGTGCGATTAATGCCTCCTCCCGGCTATCCCCGTTCCTGGCAAACTATGGGTTTCAACCGTCCATGTTGCCTGATACGTTCTTGCCACAGGAGATACCGGCATTGGAGGGACATCTCAGGGAACTCCGTTCCACTTGGGTGCAGGTTCAGAGTTCTTTGCAACGCGCAATGCAGAACTACAAACTCCAGGCCGACCGCAGACGCCTTCCTGCACCTACCTATCAGGTCGGAGAGAGGGTCTGGCTGTCTTCCCGCAACCTACGCCTCCGTGTTCCCTCACAAAAACTGGCACCCCGATACGTTGGGCCATTTCGTATACTTCGAAGGGTTAACCCTGTAGCTTACGCACTTGACCTTCCTGCTAACATGCGCATCTCAAATGTTTTCCATGTTTCCCTCTTGAAACCGTTGGTTTGTAATCGCTACACCAACTCAGTGCCACGTCCACGTCCTGTTCTGATTGACAATCATGAGGAATATGAAATACGCAGCATCATTGACTCACGGGTCTTCAGAGGACAGATCCAATACTTGGTGCACTGGAAAGGATACGGTCCAGAGGAACGCTCCTGGGTTCCAGCCTCTGATGTCCATGCACCATCCCTCCTTAGTTCCTATCACGCCCGCTTCCCCATGAAGCCCGGACCCACCAACAGAGATGGGGGGAATCGTTGAGGGGGAGGTACTGTCAGGGTTTCTTTGCTGTTTTAAACAGCAAACCCTTCTGTTTCAGTAATTGAGTTTGCAGCTGCAATTACTTGAGCTGCTTCTGCTTGTTGCCACGGTTACTCACCTGTGAGTAGTAATCAACCCTGCTGCTAATCAGTTCTGCCTATTTAAGCAGCTAAGCCCAGAACCTCCTTGCCCTTGCGTGGTTTCCTGTTTCCCAGAAGTCTCCTTGTTCCTGTGTTTCCTGTTTGATCCTGGTTCCTGACTCCGGCCTTGTTCCTGACTCCGCTGCTCTCCGTGCTCCTGATCCTGGCTTGTCTGACTACCCGCTCTGGTGACTGACCCCTGCTTGATTCCTGGACTTTGCTTTTGTTTATTATTTGTTATTTATTAATAAAGGTGTGTTTGCATCTACTTCTGTCTCTGTCTGGTTCCTGGTCCCTGACAGTGAGCCATCTTGGAAAACTGATCTACTATCATTAGGATAACTGTGTTACCATTCGAAGGGGGTAATTCAACAATAAAATCCATGGACAGGTTAGACCAAGGTCTCTCGGGAATGGGTAACGGATGCAACAGCCCACTAGGAACTCTACGAGAGGATTTCATACAGGCACAAGTAGTACAAGCACCTATATAGTCGGTGACATCCTTGCGCAAGGAATCCCACCAAAAATACAGAGAAACAGCTGACACCGTTTTGGAAATACCAGGATGTCCAGCAGTCTTAGTGTCATGATACAACGACAGAATATCCCGTCTCTCGGGAACATCAACGAATAGTTTATCAGTAGGCCTCTTGCTAGGTGCCATCCTTTGTTTCGCTTGTATGGTCTGCAAGAGGGACGAGGAAATAGACAAAATAGTAGTAGCTATTATCCTGTCTAGGGGAATGACAGGAGTAACATCAATCTCCTGTTTGTCAGCAGCTTCGAACTGTCTGGACAGAGCGTCTGCTTTAGTGTTGCGATCACCTGGCCTATAGGTGATAATATAATTGAAATGGGAGAAAAACAGTGACCACCTAGCCTGCCTAGAAGACAATCTTTTAGCCTCACTAAGGTAGGATAGGTTCTTGTGATCCGTAAATATGAGGATGGGATCCTTAGTTCCTTCTAACAAATGTCTCCATTCTTTGAGTGCTAAAATAATAGCAAGGAGTTCGCGATTACCCACATCATAATTCTTTTCTGCTTTGGACATTTGTTTGGAAAAGAAACCGCTAGGATGCAATGGCTTTTCAGGCGACTCTCTTTGGGATAAGACAGCACCTACCCCGATATCGGAAGCATCAACTTCAAGAATATAGGGCAGTGAGGGGACAGGATGCTGTAAAATAGGTGCAGATGCAAATGTAGTAGTAAGAAATTCAAAAGCCTGAAGTGCCTCGGGAGACCAGACACGAGTATTGCCATCCTTTTTTGTCATACGGGTGATAGGCGCTACAATAGAGGAAAAACCTTTAATAAAGCGTGCGCTCTTAGAGTCAGACGGGACACGTGACCGCTCGTGCAGCAGCAGGGCCGCGCGCGGCTTGAACAGAGGACTCCGGCTGGCCCCTGGAAAGGGTAAGTACCGCTACAGTCTGTTAGTGAGTGTTAAAGAGAGAGTGTGTGTCTGTTAGTGAGTGTTAGTGCGTGTCTGTTACTGAGTGTTAGTGTGTGTTGTTAGTGAGTGTTAGTGTGTGTCTGTTAGTGAGTGTTAGTGTGTGTCTGTTAGTGTGTGTGTGTGTGTGTCTGTTAGAGTGTGTGTCTGTTAGAGTGTGTGTGTCTGTCACTGAGAGTATATATGTGTTTGTGTGTTTGTGTCAGGATCGGGACAGGGATCCAACACGCAGAGTACAAAGAGTGGAAAGGTACGTATACCGGGCCTTAGAATGGCCGGACTAACGTACCGAGAGTAATAGAGAATAGTCAGAGACAAGCCGAGGTCGAGGGAACGGGAAGACAGATAAGCGAGAGACAAGCCGGGTCAAGGGAGAACAGAGAAGCAGGGAAGTACAACAAGCCGAGTCAAAACCAAATAGAGCAAACTAGAATACCAGAGCACTGAGTGACTAGACAAGCTAGAACCACGACAGGGCAATGAGCTGAAGAGAGAAGTAAGCTTAAATACCCTGGCTCCGGATGGTAAGCACGCCTCTGACAAGTGCCGATTGGATATCGGACACTTGAGTGACAGGTCGCTCGTGATAGCGTCATGACGTCACGTATTGAGCGTCCTGCTAGAAAAGGACGTGGATTCCTCGCGGCCGGTGTTTAAGTGGCTGGATGAACCGCGAGGAACGGAGGAAACAGCTCGCCTGGACGGATAAACCACCAAGTCTCTACCTCCCTTAGAGGTAGAGGCCTCAGGTACCCTGACAGTACCCCCCCTCTCAGATACGCCCACCGGGCGGAAGGAACCGGGGCGAGATGGGAAGCGGAGGTGAAATGCTCTGCGAAGGCGAGAAGCATGAACGTCCTCCTGAGGTACCCAACTCCTCTCCTCAGGACCATATCCCCTCCAGTTGACCAGATATTGCAATTTTCCCCTTGAAATTCTGGAATCAACGATGGAGCTGACCTCGTACTCCTCCCGACCCTCCACCTGAACAGGACGAGGCGAGGAGACCTTAGAGGAGAATTTGTTGCAAATAAGAGGTTTCAACAAGGAGACATGAAAAGAGTTAGGAATGCGTAAGGCAGGTGGCAGAGCAAGGCGATACGCAACCGGATTGATACGAGTGAGAACCCTGTAAGGACCTATGTAGCGAGGAGCAAATTTCATAGATGGAACTTTTAGTCGAATATTCTTAGTACTTAACCATACCCTATCCCCAGGAACAAAAACAGGAGCCGCTCTTCTATGCTTGTCAGCGTGTTTCTTGAACAACGAGGAACTATGTAACAGAATTTGCCGAGTCTGATCCCATAATTTCTTCAGGTTGGCGACATGATCATCAACCGACGGTATCCCCTGAGAAGAGGAAACCGAAGGAAAAATCGAAGGATGAAAGCCATAGTTCATGAAGAAAGGGCTAGAGCGAGTTGAATCGCAAACAAGGTTATTGTGTGCGAACTCCGCCCAAGGAATCAGACCGACCCAATCGTCCTGGTGTTCGGAAACAAAGCAACGCAGATACTGTTCGATCTTTTGATTGGTACGTTCAGCAGCTCCGTTAGACTGAGGGTGATAGGCCGAGGAGAAGTTCAATTTGATGCCCATTTGAGAACAAAAGGATCTCCAGAAACGTGAGACAAATTGAGAGCCTCTATCAGAAACAATCTCCGAAGGAATCCCATGTAGGCGAAAAACCTCTCTTGCAAAAATCTCCGCCAATTCAGGAGAAGTCGGAAGTTTAGGTAATGGCACGAAATGGGCCATCTTAGTAAATCTATCCACCACCGTGAGAATAACAGTCTGTCTCTTGGAAGCAGGCAAATCAACGATAAAGTCTATGGACAAACAGGACCAAGGTTTCTCAGGAATGTCCAAGGGGTGTAACAGGCCACATGGAGATGCATGAGGTAGTTTAGTCTTGGCACAAGTTTCACAAGCTGCGACGAACTCCTCAATATCTTTTCGAAGTGAAGGCCACCAGAAATCCTTGGATATCAAAGAGTATGTCTTGCGAATACCAGGATGACCAGCTATTTTACTTTCGTGAAAACATTGTAAGAGCTCCAGTTGAAGTTCAGGAAGAACAAAGTTTCTTCCCTCAGGAGTGTTTCCGGGAGCTAGATGTTGTGACTTCAAGATCTGGTCAAGTAGCGGAGAATGAATTTTGAGACTGGTATTAGCAATAATATTGCATTTGGGTACAATGGAGGACATAAGTGGTTCAACTGAAGCAGAGGGCTCATATTGGCGAGATAGCGCATCGGCTTTAGAATTCTTTGACCCAGGTCTGTAAGTCAGAACGTAATTGAAATGGGTAAGAAACAACGACCAACGAGCCTGCCTGGAGGACAACCGCTTAGCCTCTCCGATATAAGACAAATTTTTGTGGTCAGTTAGAATGGTAACAGGATGTAATGTACCTTCCAATAAATGTCTCCACTCTTTCAAAGCCTTGATAACCGCTAGTAATTCTCTGTCACCAATGTCATATCTGCTTTCAGTACCGGTCAATTTTTTAGAGAAAAATCCACATGGATGTAATGGTTTATCAACACCCAACCTCTGAGATAGGACAGCACCTAAACCAGTCTCTGATGCGTCTACCTCAAGTAGAAAAGGCAGAGAAGTGTCGGGGTGAACTAAAATTGGAGCGGAAGCGAAAAGCTCCTTGAGAGTTTTGAACGCAAGGAGAGCTTCAGTAGTCCAATTCTTAGTATCAGCCCCCTGTTTGGTCATATTAGTGATAGGTGCGATAATGGAAGAATAGCCCTTAATAAAGCGCCTATAATAATTAGAAAAACCAATAAATCTCTGTACGGCTTTAAGACCTTTGGGTAAAGGCCACTCTAGAATGGATTGGAGCTTATCCGGATCCATCTTAAATCCCTCCCCAGAGATCACATAGCCGAGAAAGGTTACCTGGGTTTGATCAAAGCTACATTTCTCCAACTTGCAGTACAAGCCATGCTGGAGAAGCTTGTGCAAAACCCTCCTGACTTGCTTGTGATGAGTCTCAATCTCACTAGAATGAATGAGTATATCATCTAGGTATACAATGACGCAATCTTGCTGAAATTCCCTAAGAACCTCATTTATCAGATCCTGGAATACAGCTGGCGCATTGCATAACCCAAAAGGCATAACAGTATATTCATAGTGACCATATCGAGTATTGAATGCCGTCATCCACTCATGTCCCTGCTGGATTCTCACCAAGTTATATGCCCCTCTGAGGTCTAACTTGGTGAAAATTGTAGAGCCCTTCAAACGATCGAAGAGTTCGGTGATCAAGGGAATCGGGTAGGCATTTTTAATGGTTATCTTATTCAAGCCTCGATAATCAATACAAGGTCTCAAAGAACCATCTTTCTTTTTAACAAAAAAAAATCCAGCCCCGGCAGGGGAGGAGGACCTCCTGATGAATCCCTTGTCTAAATTCTCGTGAATATACTCCTCTAGAACTGAGTTCTCTTTTGTAGATAATGGGTATACATGACCTCTGGGAGGCATGGTACCAGGGAGTAGGTTAATTTTGCAATCAAAGGACCTGTGTGGGGGTAAGGTATCGGCTTTCTTTTTGTCAAATACTGCCTTTAAATCTAGATACTGAGGCGGAATTTGTGTCTCTGTAGGATTGTCAAAGGTAGTCGATGTGTTAGTTAATCCGAGAGGTAAGACCTTCCGCAAGCATTTTTCTTGACAATTCTTTCCCCACGAAACTATCTCCCCTGACTCCCAATTAATAATAGGGTTGTGTCTCCTCAACCAGGAGTACCCCAGGACTATGGGAATAGACGGAGAAGAAATGAGCATTAAGGATATATCCTCTTTATGTAGGATGCCAACAGTTAAGTTAATCGGTATGGTCTCATGGAAAATAACAGGTTCAAGTAACGGTCTACCATCGATGGCCTCAACAGCCAGTGGTGTCTCTTTTAACTGGGATGGGATAGCATGCTTGGCAACAAAACCCTGATCTATAAAGCTCTCAGCAGCTCCAGAATCGATTAGTGCCATAGTCTTTACTACTCCCTTCTCCCACCTCAAAGAAACGGGTAACAGAAGCCTGAACTCTTTGTAGTTGTGAATAGAGGACAAAGTAGAAACACCCAAGGCCTGTCCTCTAGAGAAACTTAGGTGCGAGCGTTTCCCGAACGATTAGGACAATTTAGGCGTAAATGTCCTCTGACTCCACAATACATACATAAACCCTCCCTTCTTCTGTACTGTCTCTCTCTCTCTGTGAGATGAGTACTGCCTATCTGCATAGGTTCAGAAATACGTAAGTCCTCGAACTCAGAATTTTGAAAGGTAGGCGCTAGTTTAAAGGAGGGTCTACGGGTCCTATCTCGAGTGTTCTGCCTCTCTCTTATGCGTTCATCAATACGAGATATAAAAGAAATTAAATCCTCCAAATTCTCAGGGAGTTCTCTAGTAGCGACCTCGTCAAGAATTACATCTGATAACCCATTCAGAAACACATCTATATAAGCCTGTTCGTTCCACTTAACTTCTGCCGCCAAGGACCTGAACTCTAGTGCATAGTCCACAAGTGTTCGATTGTCCTGTCTAAGGCGCAACAGTAATCTAGCTGCATTGACCTTTCTACCAGGAGGGTCAAAAGTTCTTCTAAACGCAGCTACAAAGGCATTATAATTATAGACTAGTGGATTATCATTCTCCCATAAAGGATTGGCCCATCTCAGAGCTTTCTCAATGAGTAAAGTAATAACAAATCCAACCTTCGCTCTATCTGTAGGATAAGAGCGGGGTTGTAATTCGAAATGGATGCTAATCTGGTTCAGAAAACCACGGCACTTCTCCGGTGACCCGCCATAACGTACTGGTGGGGTAATACGGGAAGAAGCACCTACAGTGGCTACCTCTAGACCTGAGACTGCAGGAGAAATAGAAGGAGTACGTGTCTCCTCAGGTGGGTTACTAGCACGAGACAAAAGTGCCTGTAGTGCTAAAGCCATCTGATCCATCCTATGCTCCATGGCGTCAAACCTGGGATCAGAAGAACCAAGCTGACTGTTTGTACCTGCAGGATCCATTGGCCCTGTCGTAATGTCAGGATCGGGACAGGGATCCAACACGCAGAGTACAAAGAGTGGAAAGGTACGTATACCGGGCCTTAGAATGGCCGGACTAACGTACCGAGAGTAATAGAGAATAGTCAGAGACAAGCCGAGGTCGAGGGAACGGGAAGACAGATAAGCGAGAGACAAGCCGGGTCAAGGGAGAACAGAGAAGCAGGGAAGTACAACAAGCCGAGTCAAAACCAAATAGAGCAAACTAGAATACCAGAGCACTGAGTGACTAGACAAGCTAGAACCACGACAGGGCAATGAGCTGAAGAGAGAAGTAAGCTTAAATACCCTGGCTCCGGATGGTAAGCACGCCTCTGACAAGTGCCGATTGGATATCGGACACTTGAGTGACAGGTCGCTCGTGATAGCGTCATGACGTCACGTATTGAGCGTCCTGCTAGAAAAGGACGTGGATTCCTCGCGGCCGGTGTTTAAGTGGCTGGATGAACCGCGAGGAACGGAGGAAACAGCTCGCCTGGACGGATAAACCACCAAGTCTCTACCTCCCTTAGAGGTAGAGGCCTCAGGTACCCTGACAGTTTGTCACTGAGAGTGTATATGTGTTTGTCAGTGAATGTGTATGTGTGTCTGTCAGTGTGTGTGTGTCTGAGTGAGAGTGAGTGTGTATGCATTTCTGTCAGTGAGTGTGTATGTGTTTGTCGGCGAATGGGTGTCCTTCAGTTAATGCATATGTGTGTCTGTCAGTGAATGTGAGTGTGTGTGTAACTGTGAGTGAGTGTAACTGTGAATGAGTGCGTGTGTATGTCTGTGCATGTGTATGTTTCAGTGAAAGTGTGTATTGGTTAGTGTGTGTGACAATGACTGTGTATCTGTAAGTGAGAGTATGGCAGTGCATGCATCAGTGAGGCTGTGTGTCTGTCAGGAAGAGAAATGTAGGCAACTCTATGACTAATCACATTCAACCAAGCTCCATGCACAATCACACTTAGATAAATCCACACACAATCAACTCAACCAGTCCTCACACACCATCATGTTTGATTATATTTTTTACCTGTTCTGTGTTAAACCTATATGTATACTTGATATGACTTTGTATTTTAATTACTATGATGCACTGTATTGTAACAATGCAGTGTTTGTGGTCCCAGGACATCCAGAAAACACGAGAAATCGCAATGTATCCTTCCTGGAAAACGTCTTATAAATTAATAAACAAATAAATCTTCACTGCTAGAGAGCTACAAAATAAAATTGTGTCACTTTAATATAGTCACCTAATAAAAACAAAAAGTGTGTATCTCTTTTCGCTGGCATCAATTACATTGGCACATAGCTGCTCTAAGATTTGAGTCACCGTTGCTTTGTTTACTTAGTTCTAGCATTTTGTGGGCAATTTTGGCTTTCGTCTACCTCCGGACTCTGTAGTGATTGAATTTCAGTCTTAATTACTGTATTATTTAACCAGATTTTCAGCCTTAATTATTGTATTGTTTAACCAGATTACGCTATGCAAACAGGCAGTAGAGCTATAGGGTCAAGGCAGAGGCTATCTTAAGTTGATCGCTTATGCAATGCTTGGGAAAGTTGCATATAACATCAACACCACATTTTCCCTTTATTATGGGTGTTTATAACAAAAATCCTTTAAAGGGTAAGACTGATTTTACAACAGCTCTGTAGTATATATTCTCAGCAAATATCCTCCTGCAGTTGTGAAATTAATCTGTTCTGCAATATTCCAAAAATTGCCATAAAAATATTTATCAGCAGTGGTCAACTAAAGCAGATTATTGCCAAGGGACTCCCTAACTAGCAAACACTGAGGCATTTGGAACCTTATACACAATAAAGATGTCACGACTACTGTATGACCCCACACGCAGAACTATGACAACAATAACATATACCAGGCCTTGTAATGGCCGGACTTAAAGGAACACTATAGTCACTATAGTAAATTACTTTTGCTAAATAAAGCAGTTTTAGTGTATAGATCATTCCCCTGCAATTTCACTACTCAATTCACTGTCATTTAGGAGTTAAATCACTTTGTTTCTGTTTATGCAGCCCTAGCCACACCTCCCCTGGCTATGATTGACAGAGCCTGCATGGAAAACAAAACTGGTTTCACTTTCAAACAGATGTAATTTACCTTAAATAATTGTATCTCAATCTCTAAATTGAACTTTAATCACATACAGGAGGCTCTTGCAGGGTCTGGCAAGCTATTAACATAGCAGGGGGATAAGAAAATCTTAATTAAACAGAACTTGCAATAAGGAAAGCCTAAATAGGGCTCTCTTTACAGGAAGTGTTTATGGAAGGCTGTGCAAGTCACATGCAGGGAGGTGGGACTAGGGTTCATAAACAAAGGGATTTATCTCCTAAATGGCAGAGGATTGAGCAGTGAGGCTGCAGGGGCATGTTCTATACACCAAAACTGCTTCATTAAGCTAAAGTTGTTCAGGTGACTATAGTGTCCCTTTAACGTTAAAGAGAAAGGTCAATAAACATGCCGAGGTCAGGAATACAGAAATAGACAAAAACTTAATTATAGCCAAAAGTCAGGGATACCAGAAGTAGGAAAAGTCAAATACAAGCCAAAGTCAAATACCAGAAATAACAATGTACAGGAACGCACTCTCTGACAACCAACAAGTGGAAACCACGACACTGACGACAGGCACTAAGAGAAGACTAGTCAAGGTTTACATATGCCTCTCTGTGTAGTGATTGGGTAGTACGTGACTTTTGACCCGAAAACGTGCGTGTGCGTCGAGAACGTGACGTCACATGCACGTTGGCACCATATTTTTTTCTGGGCAATAGGAACATTATTATATAGCTCGGGACCGCAGCAGCTGGCGTCCCTTAGAGCCCCACACTAGCTGTCAACTGTCGGGGAAGAGGATCGGGCAAACACTCTGCTCAGGTGCCGGGGACTTGTGTGTAGTAACTGAATCGGCTTGACCGCACTGATCAGGCACGGCCACGACAACACGAGTACATCTAGCACACTAGAGACAAAGAATCAATGCTTTCCTATGGGAGCTTCTGCGTCACATTGTAGATGGTTTCTTAAAAATTGCAGGGGTAAAACTAAAGGATCAGTGGACCTGGGCCACCTCATTTAGATGAAGCAGCCTGGGTGACTTCAATAGTCCTTTCAACATGTATATGTTAGTATGTTTCTCTACACAAAAATGTAAAAGCTGGCAAAAGAAACCATTAAAAAATATATTACAACAATAATTCAAAATAGTTTTTATATGACAAGATAATTATGTCACTGTGCTTGCAGTTTATGTTTATATTGTTAAAATTAACTTCACAATGTGACTCTGTGACCAATTCTTATCTCCCAACCCTCCCTCGACAGATCTTTAACCATAATCACTTTTGAAGTAGTGATATTTTTCTAGCAGTGAAATTTATTGCTGTTGTTGGGAGAAAAACTGTCAACAATCAGATTAAGGAGTGCTTGGTAATCACACCACCGCAAAGATACAATAACGCCTGATAAAAACACACATCATCTGGTACAACTGACACCAACAGAATCCTATGAGAAAGGAAAAGAATGAAGATTTTATTTCTGTTTTTTTTTTTTTTACCCTCCTTCCTAATAATAATTAATGGGCTACTAAAGTCACCAAAAACACTTCTTCTCAATGTGAGCAGGGGTCCTGTCCATTTAATCCCGCAATGTAAAACATTGCAGCTTTTTAGAAACTTCAATGTTTATATTACATGGTTAAATCCACCTCTAGTGGCTGTAATACTGAAGGCACCTATAACCTATAGGTGCTACTGATCAAGTAAAACTGAGTGGTTCTCAAGGAGGTAGGTTGGAGGAGAACATCAGGAGGGGACAAGCAATTGGTCTTTTATTATGGAGGTAGGCCTGAAAGGTGATTCAAGGACTTGGGGACCAATTCATCCACCTTGTAAAGAACCCTCACGTGCTACGGCACAAAGTAGTGGAAAAAAAGGATAGCAATATTGTGCTACTCCGGTCATTTAGTTATCTCTCACAGAGTGAGGGAGGAGGTCAAACATTTTACCTTGGTTATTAGGGGGGGGGGGGGGGGTTGTTACTGTATGACTATATGCAAACTGTTTATGTTAATTTATGATATTTATTATTTCATTATACGTTGAAGGAGTTATACAGTATTTGGTTGTGTTAATAAATGCTGTGGCCTGTTTTCTCCAAGAAGTTGTCTGCCGTTATTTGAAGGGGTAAGTTATGGTTATGGGGGATGAACGGCATGCTATCCAACGCCCACTACGTTCATACATTAAATCTGGGATGTGGCCTTGTCATTTGAGGCCAGAAAGATTGCTTTCAGCGACATTAGATACAGATTTAATGCTGAAGACATGTCAACTCAATGCTCGGGGACGTCTAAATACATTAAAATGTGATCTCACTTTTAATCTGCACATTTTCTAACATTTTCTATACTACAATATAGTCACTCTCCCTCACTTTTAGTTCCTTCAAAAATAACTAAAAACTCACTCCTTCAAGGAAGTATATCAATTAAACTGTGAACTTTCTTTCCAACCTCTCCACTCTCACGCCACACTAACTCACTTCAATTCTTCTTCTATGTCATCTAACAAAACATTTTTAAAAAAGTTCCAAATCATTTTACTGTAAACTTTTCTAGCAACATTTCCACATATGAAATCACATCACACCATTATCTCTTATGTCACTGTACCCAGGGTGGGAGTTGGGGGCTCTCCCGATCCGGCCCCATCCTCACGGCTCCCTCCTCCTCCCACGCGGCACAGCCCCGTTCTCCTTCGAGAATAAAAAAGATCCTCTACTTCAGCCTGCAAGGCCACATTATATATGAGTGACCGGCTGAAGGAGGGAGCTCTGTCCACTCCCCTTAGAATATAAGCTCATTTGAACAGGGTCCTCAACGCCTTTTGTTTCTATATACCCAACTCGTCTTGTTGCAACTGCTTGTTTGTCCACGTATTGTACAGCACTGCAGAATATAACTGCGCTTTTAATAACAGTATAACTATAGGCTCTTTAAATTTTACTCCAAGTTATACAAATTTTTGTATGGCTCCAACCTATTCAGCAGCGCTGTACAATAGATAAACTAGATGAACACTAAGTTGCAACGAAACTTGATTGACATACTGGAACAGTAGGTGAAGAAGGCCCTGCCAAACAAGCTTACAAACGACTATATGACGATCAGCCCCAAGTTTTGGACTAAATTCTCGTTTTCCTTTGTTACTGCTTCGTGATTCCCAGTTTAGTAAATAGCTCAGTATATGTTGTGTATTGAAGTATTAATGTATAATTATAGTGTTTTGAATGAGGTTTTTTTTTCCATTCACATAGAGAAAGAACTTTGCCTTTCTATAGAAGTTTTCTTACAGTACTGTTTTGCTTACTTAATGTGGTCCCCTGGCACACAGCCATGGCACACTGCCATATCACACCTGTTCCCATGTGCTGAATTTGCTTGTATTTGCTGTCATGCCTTGGTGCTTCTCTATAAATATAATCTATTTCCAAACTGTCTAAAGGGCAGGACTACAGTGGTTTCCTAAGATATTTTGTTAAAGGAGCATTGCTTCACAGATGTAATGTGCCCAAGATGGCTGCTATGAGCTCCAGACAGTAGACATCTTCCAGAAAACACCAATTTCAAAATGGTCCAGAAAATATATAAATTAGCATCACTGATGTGACTGGGTAGCTTCTCTTCTTATTCTGTACTTGGACGATTCAGAACAGTTAAAGGGACACTGTAGGCACCCAGACCACTTCAACTCATTGAAGTGGTCTGGGTGCTGTGTCCCTTTTGCACCTAGTACTGCAATGAGTACCAGAGAAACTGGTCCGGTAGCTGACGCTGGACGTCCTCAGGCTCTGCATGAGTACCTCCAGCGTCAGATTTTTTTCCAAAGGAAAGAATTAATGCAGTGCTTTCCTATAGGGAGATCTAATGAGCGCGCGGCAGAGGAGGAGGCTGAGCGTTGGCCCAGCGCCAATGGACATCCAGCGCTGGGATCCAGTAAGTAAATAGAGGGTTTCTTAACCATTTATTCACCAACTGGAGGTGGTGTGAGGGAGGGAGGAGGCAGAGGGAGCGATAGTGCCAGGAATATAGCTTTGTAGAGTGAAATTTTTAAATGCACTGCTTCAGAAGGCCTTGAAACAGAAACTGTATCACGGTTATTCACTAAAGTGAGAATTATCAAGAACTGAAAGGGAATTTAAGGTTAAAAAATACAAAAGGGGAAAATTCTCACAAATAGCTATGCATCAAGTTAATTTCAAATATAAGGCCAAAAAAGACAAAAGGGAAAAATTATCCCAGTTTGCTATGCTTCTAGTGCAGCTACTTTGGCCTGAAATTGTAAATTCACTTTGGATTTTCCTGCAGTAAGCAGGTCAGATCAATGAAACCTCTCTATGCCCCTTAACAGGGAGTTTTTTTTATCTTGATTCTTCTTTTTTTGTTACAGGTTCATAGTTCTGTCTACATTCTCTTCCCTTCATCTTCCCTTCTTCCTGGAAGTTTTTTTCCTCCTTTGTAATTTCCCTCCATTACAAATTTTACCCTGTACATATTAGGAATGCACCTTGAATTCTTGCCCTACTTTCTGGGGTCTGAATACTAGACCCACCCATCAACACGGAATTTCTAGAGTTTGAAGAGATCACGTCTGCAAAATAAATACTTTTCCCAACCTCTGATAATGACCAATAATATACCTCCACGTGGTTGTCTTGGACTGGGTAAATTGGCTTATTTGACCAGTGTCTCTTGTAGCCTCTCTCAGCCCTCTCAGCACAGGTTGGAAACCTGTGTGAGGGTCCATCGGGCCCCTCATTGGACATATGCAATGAGGGGCCCGGTCGTGCGATGTGGCGTTTTAACAGAGCGACCGGGCCCTTCTATCCTGCACAGAGAGCTGGGAGGAAGTGACAGCGTATCACTTCCTCCCAGCTCACTCACACAGCCGTGCGGGAGGAGGAGGGAGCTGCGAGAATGGGGCCAGATCGGGAGAGCACGCCCCCAACTCCCACCAGCCACAGCCATCAGAAGGTAAGAACCTGCTGGGTGGCTTAATTTTTTTAATGTGTGTTTGTATGTGTGTGTGTAGCTGTGTGTTTGTGTATGTGTGTATCTGTTTGTATGTGTGTAATGTGTGTGTAGTGTGGGTACCTGTGTGTTTGTATGTGTGTAATGTGTTTGTGTGTGTAGTGTGTGTTTGTGTGTGTATCTGTGTATGTGTAGTGTGTGTATCTGTGTGTTTCTATGTGTGTATCTGTGTGTAGTGTGTGTATTTGTGTATGTGTGTATCTGTGTGAGTAGTGTGTGTATCTGTGTGTAGTGTGTGTGTATCTGTATGTGTGTAATATATGTATATGTGTGTGTGTATTGTGTATATCTGTACGTAGTGTGGGTATCTGTGTGTTTGTATGTGTGTAATGTGTGTAGTGTGTATCTGTGTGTTATCTCTGTGTGAATTTTAAATAACTATTTCTCCTCTGTATATATTAAGGAAGAACCCATGGCAAGATGTGCAAATGATTGCTACTAAAAACTTGCAGAATAATTGTAATTGGTTAACTCAAGACAAGGTGCTGCAGCACCTAAAGAAAGTTAATATAAACAAAGCTCCAGGTCCTGACGGTATCCATCCACGTGTACTTAAGGAACTAAGTGTAGAAATAAGTGAACCTCTGTTTTTAATCTTTCAAGATTCTTTTTTTTCAGGAAGTGTTCCGGAGGATTGGAGGAAGGCAGATGTGGTTCCTATATTCAAAAAGGGTTCAAAATCATTGCCTGGAAATTATAGACCTGTGAGCTTAACTTCTGTGGCTGGTAAAATATTTGAAAGGTTATTAAGGGATAATATTCAAGAATTCCTTGAGAAGAACATGGTTATCAGCAAAAATCAGCATGGTTTTATGACGCACAGGTCATGTCAAACTAACTTGATTGCGTTCCACGAAGAAGTAAGTAGAAGTATAGATCAGGGTGTTGCAGTGGATGTGATCTATTTGGATTTTGCCAAGGCATTTGATACAGTTCCACACAATAGATTAGTGTTCAAACTCAAGGAAATCGGTCTAGATGAAAATGCTTGTTCTTGGGTATGTCAGGATATTATATCGGCAGACATTTTGTGCTATGATAGAAATTAAAAGTGTATATTGCCAGAGTCACTCAGAACAGAGCAGACTCCATTTTGGATTTCAGGCTAACAAAGAGACACAAAATGTCTATCCTTTCTGTAACACTAACCACTTAGCAGGAGCTAAGGAATGTATTATATAAACAAAACAAGTGATACAATGAGTCTAACAGAGAAGGGGGATGGAATACTCTTCTTAATGTTAGCTTCACACAAGAAAGCCAGACACCAGTGACCAGATAAGACTCAGTAATTAATTTGACTTTCTAAATTTTACAAGATTCCCATTGTAAGTGAAAGGTGAGACTGAGTTTACAACTGTAATTTTAGAAATTACAGCAGGAATTGTCGACACACTGTCTGGAGAAAGCCCAAAGAAACTCTTTGAACTGACAAGTAAACTTAAATTATGGCAGCCATATAGATAAGCCAAATTACGTCAAAATCGTCATCAGGAAAAGTTAACTGTTTCCTGGATAGGAAAGTTTAGTGAGGCAATACTGCCCTCTATGGACCAAATACCTAAATTGCTATATGCAGGGTGACCCCACCTTCAATTTCCTATTGGCTTTATCAAATGAGAGAATCTTTCCCTTTAAGAGTCAGGATCACAAGCTAAGTGAGGATTAAGCAGAAGGAGTCAGAGAGAAAGCAAGTGAGTCAGAGAAGAGTCAGTCGGAGTTGAAAGAGAAAATTGGGCTTCCAGATTCGGACATGCAGAGATCCATGACAGATATTCACTCTGGGACTAATATTCAAACTCTCTTGGACACAACTCAAGAAACAGTCCTTGACACTTAGCTACCTGAGAACATCTGATGAGAACATCTACTCAACTGGTAATCATGCTGGTTTTATTTAATTAATCTAAATTAATTAAAAATCTAATAGCATGATATATGACTGGATAAATCACGGTCAGATTTCGATATTTAGAAATCTTAGTTAACTAAAGAATATATAGTTATAAATATTCCATTCTGCAGGTGGAATTAACAACAATTATATATATTAGTGTGATATTATCACATGTTAGCATACCGTTGTTTTTATCCAGGTGTATTGATTTGCTCTAAAATAAGATAAGATATCTTTTTAGACAAATTAAAATTCGGCTTATAGAATATGGTAGATTACTCTTATTGGATGGTTCCAGGAAATGATTAATGAGCGGGTTTAAATGTTATCTTAATTAAAATTACATGAGAATAGGTATTATATGCCTAGGAAAATCTAACCAGCATTGAAAGGGTTATTAGTTAATTGCTAGCCAAAGTTTTATGGCGTTTCGCTGTGCTGTGTGAAAGACTTTCTTTCTATGTGAAGCCCCTCATAAATCTTCTCTTGACAATTGCTGTGTTAACCATTGGAATGTGTATTGCCATTGTATTGCATACTATGTTATACTAAATATTCATTGATTATTATCACGCATGTTACATATTATTATTATTTAAATTGTCACAATAAATTGTATCTATTTTTATAACAAATTGTGATTTTATTTATATGGAATACATTTCACTTACATGATAACGATCTTTGGGATCTAGAGAATTGAAATAGTGGGCAATTCTCGGCTGTTTACTATTATCATCCCATAAATATCCCCACAGGTAGAGCATTGGCTTAAAAACCGAGTACAAAGAGTTGTCGTTAATGGTAAATTTTCAAGCTGGACAGAGGTGGCAAGTGGTGTCCCTCAGTGGTCTGCTCTGGGACCCCTTCTATTTAACATGTTTATAAATGATCTTGAAGACAGCATTGAAAGTCATGTTTCAGTGTTTGCAGATGACACAAAACTTTGTAAAATAATACAATGTGAGCAAAATATTACTTTGCTGCAGAAGGATTTAGATAGACTGGAGGACTGGGCACTCAAATGGCAGATGGAATTTAATGTTGTAAAATGCAAAGTTATGCACTTCGGCGTAAAGAATACACAAGCAACGTATACCCTTAATGGAAGCAAATTAGGGATAACAACACAAGAAAAGGACTTGGGAATTGTTATAGACAACAAACTATGCAACAATGTGCAATGTCAATCAGCAGTGTCCAAGGCCAGTAAGGTATTGTCATGCATGAAAAAGGGCATTCATTCTCGGGACGAGAATATAATTTTGCCTCTTTATAAATCACTGGTAAGACCACATATTGAATATGCTGTGCAATTTTGGGCACCTGTTCTAAAGAAGGATATTATGGCACTAGAAAAAGTGCAGAGGCGGGCTACAAAATTAATAAAAGGAATGGAACATATCAGCTATGAAGAAAGGTTAACAAATTTAAACCTATTTAGTTTAGAAAACGTCGCCTGAGAGGGGATATGATAACATTATACAAATATTCGGGGCCAATACAAACCATTGTGTGGAAATCTATTCACAAACCGGACTTTACATAGGACACGAGGCCATGCGTTTAGACTGGAAGAAAGAAGATTTCGTCTAAGGCAAAGGAAAGTTTTTTTTTTACTGTAAGAACAATCAGGATGTGGAATTCTCTGCCTGAAGAAGTGGTTTTAATAGAGTCCATACAGATGTTCAAACAGCTACTAGATGCATACTTGCAAAAACAGAATATTCAAGGATATAATCTTTCAATGTAGGGTAATAACTGCTTGATCCAAGGATAAATCTGACTGCCATTCTGGGGTCAAGAAAGATTTTTTTTTTCTAGCTTGTTGCAAAATTGTGCTTCAAACTGTTTTTTTTTGCCTTCTTTTGGATCAACAGCAAAAAACAAATGTGAGGAAGGCTGAACTTGATGGACGCAAGTCTCTTTTCAGCTATGTAACTATGTAACTATGTATGTGTGTATCTGTGTATGTGTAATGTGTGTAATGTGTGTATCTGTGTGTATCTGCATGTGTAGTGTGTGTATCTGTATGTGTGTGTGTGTAGTGTGTGTATCTGTGTGTAGTGTGTGTATCTGTGTGTAGTTTGTGTATAATGTGAGTGAGTTGCAGTAATCAAGATTGGTATTGGATAAAGGCTGTAAAGGCTTGCACATAAAGTCATGCTATAGGTAAAACAAGCTAGAGAAAGCAGGACAATGTCAATTATGAGTCATTTATATATTGACATTTTTTTTAAATTTTTTATACATTCATATATTATGTGTATTGATATTATAGTACATTGAGGCCCAAGTGAGTAAAAGTAGCTAATAGAAGGAAAACCAGGAAGGAGTAGTAAAAATATATATTCATATATTATATTTTATACATTATAAATTATACTATTTTTAAATATAGATTATTTTTACTGATCTCCCCTGCAAACCCCCCCCCCCCCCCCCTCCATGCTCACCTCACTTGATCTGTGAATACAATCAACATTTAGTGGATGTCCCTTACCCATCAATCATCCCTTTTTCTTTATTTTTAGCAGAAAGCAGAATCAAAAACTGGAATGGACACACTCGACCATTGCACGCTTCGGTTGGTTGGTGATTTGGGTACATTTTCGACTTGGAGTTCAGTAATTCGACCGATCACACGATTTGCCCAAATCTGGACGAATTGCAGTTGGGACAGAAATGAATTTCCAAATCTAATGGGTACATAAAAAAAATCCAGACAATTAAATTCAAGTGAAGATAATCAGTAACAAATGGTGAGCAGGGACATGTGCAAACGAGCTTACAGTCTGGAGGAAACAGTTTAAGAATGCAAGGCAAAAAATACTTCAGTTATTCACTAAAGTGCGAATTTAAAGTGAATTTCACATTTAAGGTCAAAATAGTCGTACTGGAAAAATTCTATATTCAGTTATGCTTCTGTTTTAGCTACTTAGGCCTGAAATGTAAAATTTGCTTTGAATTTTCACTAGTGGATAACCCTACATGCATTCACTGGGGAAATAAACATTGCCAGGTGTCCAGTATGCATTTACCTAAACAAATATATACGGTGTGTGTAGGAGTAGTAAAACACCTACAGTGTGCGAGGTAGCTATAAAGAAAAAGGTGAGATAGGGTGAAATAGGGTGGGTGTACAAGTTGCACCAAATGATTTGCTCAGTAAGTTGATAAACGTTCGTTAAGAGATTAATTTTTGAGGATTTCTTAGAGGGCCAGACAGCAGGGTAGATTAATAGGGTGATATAAGGACTTCCATGAGGATGGTCGAGATGCAGGTGCAAAGAGATGACAATGGAAGATTAATGAAGTAAACGAAAAGGGGTGTATTTGCAATTTAGAGAAGTTGGTTTATAGACGCAGTTTGTAGAGAACTTTGAAGGTGAGTGTCAGGATTTTAAATCTAAGGGATACAGAATGTCAGTGCAAGGCCAGGGGTAGGCAACCTTCAGCACTCCAGATGTCGTGCACTACATCTCCCATAATTCTCTTACAGTCTTCCAGATATAATGCTAGCAAAGCATCAGGGGAGATGTAGTCCACAAGTGCCAAAGGTTGCCTACCAGTGTTCATTTTGTCGCCTAACAATTTTAGTCAGATTTTAGTTGACTAACATTTTTGAGATTTCATCGACTAAAACTAGACTAAAACAAAAACAATTCAGATTGCTAAAATACGACTAAAACTAAAATTACTTTTTAGTCAAAAGACTATGACTAAAACTAAATAAATATTTGCTGCCAAAAAACTGCTGCCTATCCCTGGTGTATAGATGAAGAGAGTGGGATGGATATAAGGAAGATAAACGTAGCAGTACGGATTTCGAGTGAGTTGCAGTAATCGAGATGAGTAATAATGAATGCATGAACAAGTACATTTGTTGCATATTGCATTCCAAAATGGTAACATTTCTTTTTCAGATAAAACTGACACCAGGTTACATGACTTCTGAAAAACAAAAGGAAAATCTATTGAAAGTGGCACTTGATGACCATACTGTTTGTCTATTTAAAATCATACACATTGTAATAATATCACCCAAAAGATACAACTCCATACAATTTCATGTAAAAATATATTTTCGTTCAGTTCTTTTTCTACATCTCTGCTCACTTTTAACACTTTTGCATTCAAGATGCAGGGGGGGGGATAGCTTTGTGTTTCAAAGGGACCAAAGTCAGCCTTTTGAAGAAAAGATTATTGATGTCCTAGATTTATGGTATCAGAAGGATGTAACGTGCTGTGAACAAAGAATTAGAAATGCAGTTCCACTGATCCTATAGGAAAGCTAGCATAGCTTTTTTTTTTTCTTTCATGTCCCCCCCCCCCCTTCTTCAACTGCATTGTTCTTGCAGAAAAACAAACTGCAATCTGCAGTTTGTCCTCTGGAGGGAGCGGTAGCTCCTGTTTCATGTACATTAACAGTAGAATTCTGTTTACAAATAGAACAGTGAAAGTTATAGAGTAGCCAACATTCCAGACGCATTCTGCAGAGAATATTATATTGTCCTCTTTGTAGAGCCAGCTGCCTTAGAATTTTTGAGAACTTTGGGTTTCAACCCGATCATTACCAGACGTCAGTGGGATGACTTCAAATTCTTTCGGCACTGGAATCCCTAACAAATAAATTAAAAAAACATAACTAAATAACAGTACAATAAATTGTAAACAAGGGCATAAATCATGATGTAGCAATAACAAGAGGTGATAGACATATTTATAAACAAACGATTCCCTTGCCATCCGAACTCGAGCCGAGTTGATTTAGCAACATGGCAAATGAGAGAACTGTTTAGGGTGGCATGCAATATAACAGGGTTCACTGCCTACTGCCTTCCTTCTGTTACATGAGTGTGTGTCTAGATGGGACATCATTTGATACCTAGGCCCCTTAGGAATGCTCAGATCTATATAAATAACCAATTCTGGATTTTTGCAATTCTCTTCATGCATTCCTTCTGATTTGTGATCTAGTAAACTATGTGATCTGATAGGTGCTTAGTTTCTCTCTCTCTCTCTTTATATATATTTATACAATAATAATTTCAAAACACGCTGTTACATTTGTATTAACTTTTATTTATGGTTTGCGTCAATATTACCATGCAGCAAAGGCATCTAATGGTCCCACAATCAGATTGAGAAAACAATATTTTACCAGAAATAGAGAGATTAGGCATACGTTAAAGAATGTAAGGTTACTTATTTTACAAGGTTAAAGATCCAGATATAATCCAAAAAGGGTTACTAAAAAGCCATAGAACAGTTAAAATCATACTGCAGAGCAATTGGAATCTGCGCAGCCCAGCAGATCATATATGATGCAAGCATCTTTCTGCATTAACCTATTTAATCTCAGCCTTTGACAGATGGAGCTGTATCACAGCCAACTGACTCCATAGAATTGGAATATGCAACAGGAGTCCTGCTGGCTTGGAAGGGCTTTTGTATGACACTGAGCTTGGTTGAAGCAGAGAGCTTACAATGAGGCTAAGCGATACACTCACACTAAATACTCTAACACTGATTTTGGCCTCCCAGACTTTCCGTCGAAATACCACCCACCCCAATAAAATGCTGGGCAGTGTTAATTTTCCAGTTACCAATTAATTGCCAGGCTCTTGTATATTTTGAGAATCCCTTAGAGCAGGGGTAGGCAACCTTCCTTACTTCAGGTGTTGTGGACTACATCGCCCATAATGCTCTTACAGCCATAATGATCACAAAGCATCAAGGAAGATGTAGTCCACAACATGTGGAGTGCCAAAGGTAAGCAACCCCTGACCGAGAGGAAGCAACTAGATTATTAAGACAGCCACAAAAATAAACAAGTAAATGGAGGAAGAGACATGCGTAATAATTGTTGCTACAGAAATTGATCTGCCAGGGGATATTGTAGGCAAGAGATTGAGATACATATAAATTTGGACGTGTCACCTTTTCTCTGGAGTTTTGCCTTTTTCCACACCTGGAAAAAAATGTGTAGTTCTACACCTGGAAAAAGTATGCTGATGCCCTAGATTAGAGCATTAAATGATATTTACAGTGTAGAGTGACCAATTGTAGCTGTGGAGCTTTTTTTTTTTTTAATATAAATTCTTTATTTTTGAAATGTTTTCATTGTCGTTGGGATAAGGGTACAGAATAGAACAAGGGAGTAAGATTATTGTTACAAAGTTCGCAGAGCTTAGTTTTGCTGTTCATGACAATCTTACATATGAAACAGGTTTATGACGATTTTCCTTTGGTTACAGTATCTGTCGTTTGCTTATACAATATTACTCTGTACATAACATTTGTTGCTGCTCTAGATCTAAGGATTGGGGAGGGGTGTGGAGCTTTTACAATGGAAACCAACACAATATTCTTGCTGACTGTACCACATATAGAACTTTGTACTAGAGATACTTTAAATATTATTCCAATTGAATCAGGTATGTTGCATGGTAGATAAGTGGTGTAGCCATGAAATGTCCTCTCAGATCCATGGATCACTGAAAGAGAATGGTGGAAATAGATGGAGGCAAGAATTAAACAGAGCAATCATATTATGTAATTATAATGTCATTTATTAAACAGGAAGATGTTCAAATGTGCTCTCTCATATGTATATGATCAAATCAATCTTATTTTCGACAGAGTATTTAAAATCTCTTAAAACCAGAAATTACATATTAATTGCATTGAACTTTTACTTTTGTGTCAGCGTTTACATACAAGGATAGGTCAATTCATTACCACAAACCCAGTGCCATCTTACCCGCTATGGTCATACAAATTGAAGAAACACTTAACACAGTAAACATTTTACACACATAAACTGTAATTTGATTAGCACATTTGATTATTTTGATTTTAGATGGTGAAGAAGATCAACACGAGTACCGGCAATACCAACGGCTTTTACAAACGATTTACAGGGGTAAAGTGTGAAATTAAAGGAATTACATTTTTAGGCCAATATAGTTGAAATGAAAAACATCTTCCTATACATGTTTTGAGTTTGACTATTTTGGTCTTAAATTTAAAATTAAGTTATTGAATTAGTGACAATTCATGCTTTAGTAACAATTATATGTTTTATTCGCTATGTAGTGATTTGCAGAAAAATAAAACTTCAGGCAAAAATAGCCAAGCTGTTGTTTATATCTGATTTGGAGTTCTCAATACACATATTTTAGCCTTTTTTTTACAATTTGGATTTGAATTCACTACAATTTGCTGTTTAGTGAATATAATTATTACATGCAATAATAATTTATGTCAAGAGTTGCAGATTTAGATATAAATTTAACTTTATGAGTGAGTGGAGGGGAATCACTAACTGAACAAAATAAGAATATTGTCATTTTAATCACTTTTCTGACAGCCTGACACACCCCCCTTTCCCCCTTTAAATGCATTTAACAGCTTGCCAATGACGTCATCGCTCCACTAATAGTTCCGGCTCCCTCAGTCACGAGTCACACGTAGCACTCACTCGTATCCCTCCGCCAGTCTAAACACTGGATTTCGTAGTTTATCGTGGTGATGGGAGACAGTTAAGTGTGTCATTCAAATTGTTGTATAGCGAGAATGCTTGTCACCATGTTTTAGAGTTGCCAAGAGGTGAAATAGTGGAGGTAAATTATGGAACTATTTGTCATTCTTGGCGGAAGGTGAAGGACGGAAGAGTGGGGTGTTGCGACGCAAGATGGCGGCGCCCTGAGTAGATGGAAGGTAAACAGGCTGGGCGCAGGGGAGTTGGGAACTAGTTCAGTGAGGACAGTGCGCTCAGCGTTAACCCCGCTGTTAGGTGGGGGAGGCCGGGAGGACCTTCACACAGGTAATAGGCGGCAGGGGGCGGGTGGGAGCCGCAGGCAGGGGATATTAGTGGGGTTTAGGAGCTGCATCCAAGTGATATTGAAGAGACAGGGTGGAAGAAACCACACACAGCTTATTTATTGGGACTGTAGGAGCCTCAGACAGGTGATATGGGGAGGGGGTGCGTTGGGAGCCTCAGACAGGTGATATGGGGAGGGGGTGCGTTGGGAGCCTCAGACAGGTGATATGGGGGGGGGACGTTGGGAGCCTCAGACAGGTGATATGGGGGACGTTGGGAGCCTCAGACAGGTGATATGGGGGACGTTGGGAGCCTCAGACAGGTGATATGGGGGACGTTGGGAGCCTCAGACAGGTGATATGGGGGACGTTGGGAGCCTCAGACAGGTGATATGGGGGACGTTGGGAGCCTCAGACAGGTGATATGGGGGGCGTTGGGAGCCTCAGACAGGTGATATGGGGGGCGTTGGGAGCCTCAGACAGGTGATATGGGGGGGACGGACGTTGGGAGCCTCAGACAGGTGATATGGGGGGGCGTCGGGAGCCTCAGACAGGTGATATGGGGGGGCGTCGGGAGCCTCAGACAGGTGATATGGGGGGGCATTGGGAGCCTCAGACATGTGATATGGGGGGGCATTGGGAGCCTCAGACAGGTGATATGGGATGGGGGGGCGGCGGGAGCCTCAGACAGGTGATATGGGATGGGGGGGCGTCGGGAGCCTCAGACAGGTGATATGGGATGGGGGTGGCTGTCGGGAGCCTCAGACAGGTGATATGGGATGGGGGTGGCTGTCGGGAGCCTCAGACAGGTGATATGGGATGGGGGTGGCTGTCGGGAGCCTCAGACAGGTGATATGGGATGGGGGTGGCTGTCGGGAGCCTCAGACAGGTGATATGGGATGGGGGTGGCTGTCGGGAGCCTCAGACAGGTGATATGGGATGGGGGTGGCTGTCGGGAGCCTCAGACAGGTGATATGGGATGGGGGTGGCTGTCGGGAGCCTCAGACAGGTGACATGGGATGGGGGTGGCTGTCGGGAGCCTCAGACAGGTGACATGGGATGGGGGTGGCTGTCGGGAGCCTCAGACAGGTGACATGGGATGGGGGTGGCTGTCGGGAGCCTCAGACAGGTGACATGGGATGGGGGTGGCTGTCGGGAGCCTCAGACAGGTGACATGGGATGGGGGTGGCTGTCGGGAGCCTCAGACAGGTGACATGGGATGGGGGTGGCTGTCGGGAGCCTCAGACAGGTGACATGGGATGGGGGTGGCTGTCGGGAGCCTCAGACAGGTGACATGGGATGGGGGTGGCTGTCGGGAGCCTCAGACAGGTGACATGGGATGGGGGTGGCTGTCGGGAGCCTCAGACAGGTGACATGGGATGGGGGTGGCTGTCGGGAGCCTCAGACAGGTGACATGGGATGGGGGTGGCTGTCGGGAGCCTCAGACAGGTGACATGGGATGGGGGTGGCTGTCGGGAGCCTCAGACAGGTGACATGGGATGGGGGTGGCTGTCGGGAGCCTCAGACAGGTGACATGGGATGGGGGTGGCTGTCGGGAGCCTCAGACAGGTGACATGGGATGGGGGTGGCTGTCGGGAGCCTCAGACAGGTGACATGGGATGGGGGTGGCTGTCGGGAGCCTCAGACAGGTGAAATTAGGGAGGCTCCCAACGCCACCCTCAGACAGGTGAAATAGGGGGTGTGCGCGTTGGGGAATCAACACAGTAAAGGAGGAGACTATATTTAAAAGAAGACAAACTACCACAACAAGAGGACATAGTCTTATATTAAAGGGACAAAAGTTTTAAAATAATATCAGGGAGTATTACTTTACTGAGAGGGTAGTGGATGCATGGAATAGCCTTCCAGCTGAAGTGGTAGAGGTTAACACAGTAAAGGAGTTTAGGCATACGGCTATCCTTACTATAAGATAAGGCCAGGGACTAATGAAAGTATTTAGAAAATTGGGCAGACTAGATGGGCCGAATGGTTCTTATCTGCCGTCACATTCTATGTTTCTATGAACGGTGAAATAGGGGGAGGTGCGCGTTGGGAGCCTCAGACAGGTGAAATAGGGGGTGGTGCGCGTTGGGAGCCTCAGACAGGTGATACGGGCGGTGCGTTGGGAGCCTCAGTTGATATGAACTGGTAGTGGTAGGAACTTTAGAGGTTTGTCGAACTCACCAGGGCTAAATTTAAATATATATTTTGCCAAAAAGTGCAGTGTGCAATGATACTTTTTTTCTTTTTTTGACTAACATAACATTTAAAAAGCAAGCTTTTGAGTAAGGTGTGTGTGTGTGTGTCGAGCAGTCCATATTATTGGGTATATAACTACCCCGGTGCGCTAACCTCCAACCACAATCCAAATGGTCCAAGAAAAGGCTCACTCAAGGTTTTATTAAAAAGAAAAAAAAAAGTGAGGATACTTTAATTTAGCTAATATATATGAAACAAAGTCAACGTTTCAGACTTGATAAGTCACTCTAAGGGACTGAAGTGTTGACTTTGAGTAATATATATTAACGGATTTATATAATTTCTTTTTTTAAGGCGCCAGTGGGGGTATACATGCAGGGCACTAGATACACAAGGTGAGTAAAGTAGGAGTCTGGATGATATATATATTTATTAATTTATTTATTTTTTTATGACACACACACACTTGTGAGTTTGTAAGGTTAACCCCTTAAGGACCAAACTTCTGGAATAAAAGGGAATTATGACATGTCACACATGTCATGTGTCCTTAAGGGGTTAAAGTGAAAAACTCACCGCTAAATTAAGTATGTGGTTGTATTCTATTTCAGGAAATTTTTATTTTATTTGACTTGTGTAGAGGTAGCTCTACACTATCTGAAATGACCATATATTGGTAAAAATTTTTTATTGTATTTATAATATTTAAATTATGCAATACAAGAGCTTGAAAAAGAACTAAGCACATGTTAGTCAGAAAGGGAGGAGAAATTGTAAGTTTGATGTAATTGACCTGCATTTTTCGATTTTATAAATGTAATTAGAAGGTTTAAAAACACTGTAGTCCATGGATGTCAAACTCGCGGCCCGTAGTGAATATATTTGCTATGTGGCAAAGATTCATTGCTCCGGTCACCTGAAGGCGGGCAGAGATGAAATAAAGCAGGCGGAAATAAATTGAAGGAGGCGGTCCAGGAGACAATGGAGGCGGGTGGAGGGAGTCCAGTAGCGAATGGAGGCGGGCAGAGACGGTCCAGGAGCGAGCGGAGGCATGCAGTGATGTGCAACGTCACGTCCTGATGTGATGTCTACAGGCTCCGCCTTCAAGGAGTTTTGGCTGTGTCACATGCTGCAGACAGCGCCAGTGGGGGTATACATGCATGGCACCAGATACACAAGGTGAGTAACGTAGGAGTCTGGATGCTATCATTATTAAAAAACAAAAAAACAAAACAGGGAATGGGTTTTGTATTGGGTTTTTGTAGAAATTGGATGGGTGGGCAGCAGATTGTAAATGGGAGGGGGGTTATCAGTCACCACCACCACTTTCAAGCCCAACAGCCCAGTAAGGCTCGATCCAGGCTCTATTAGACTCCATTAGAGTCTTTAATGAAGATTGAAAGGGACTAATAAATATACTTCGATTATTAAATAAGATATATATTATTAAATGAGATGTATGTATGTTGGGGGTCAGCAGTCATGAAACCTCAATGTTGTTCTATGAAAATTTAAGGTTTGGTTTTGTTTTTTTGTGCGACCCACATAAATTTAAACCTTGTTTATTTGGCCCATGTTAGCCTTTGAGTTTGACATGCTTGGTGTAGAGTCTGTGGGTCCTTTGTATTAAGGCTTTATTCTGGGGTAACATTCTAAAAGATGAGCAAAACATTCCATTTGTTTCAATGCAGAGCTGCATCCTCTTGAATACTAGTAAAATTCAAACTTTTAACACACTTATTCCTATCTGAAAATGGCTACACAACATAAGAGCATCATTTAAATGCCTTTGCAACTTTTTGTTGGAAGGAAGCATGTGGATTTCTTCTGTGACTCTGGGTGCACATATAGTGATTAAAGTTTTTTTTTTTTTTTACATTTTTCTATGCACTATACCTCACTTTGGCTGTTCTCCAGTCTACGGTATGGAGATGATAAAATTGCCTTAATGTACAATTACAAAATACTGCTGTCCATCATCTACACTGATAGATCATAAAAAGGTTTTTTTTGTTTGTTTGTTTTGGTTTTTTTTTTGCTTTCCATACAGAACATTTTAAAAGTAAGACTTTCGGAATGCCATGTAGCAATCTGCAAGTAAGTACATTAGATTACAGCCTGCAGGTCTATAATTTCCCTTGGCAGTGGCCTACCTCCAAACGTGGTTTTGGATCAATAAATCAAGTCTGTCTATGGACAGCTGTTTCGCCCCCCTAATTTTCATGAGTGCAGCTCTGAGTCTTGAAATAGAGTGGAGAATCTGTTGCAAAGCAGATATCCACTGTTAAATATTGGATAAACTCTAAACACAACCCTTTAAAAAAAACAAAAATAAATATTTCTAGCTCCTAGCGGCTGTTTTCCCAGGGTTGCACCAGTTGAAAATATTCTTTGTAGCTGTATTAAAAATAGTCAGTTAATAAATACTATTGCACTTTGATACACTATAATAAAATAAATTTGTATTTAAGCCTAACCATTGACTTTTATAGTTGTGTTGAAAATATAAATCATTGAGTTAGTGTAAAAATGTTTTAATTTTTATCTTACAAATTGTGCCTAGTGAACTATGCTAATTAGTTCGCTAATCTTTCTCGCTCTTTCAACCTCAGTAAACACTGAAAGTGCATTCTAGGGTGAAGGAACACTAAACTGTCACCTCTCTGGAAACGACTGTTCCTCTTTAAGGTGAAGTCTGGTTTATAATTCTTGCTACAGATTTTAAGTCATTGCCATACAGACATGGGGAGAACTAGGCATTTGTTTTTTGTAAACTTACCATGCTGAATGTTTTATTTTTCTATTTGGGCTTTTGGCCCCAGAAACCTCAGTTGAAAAGCCTTAACTACTTTACCTGTAAGAGCACCAGATTGTCAGCTGATATCCAGGGCTGTTTATGGTTTTATTTACTGAATAAATTTAACATTTAGCACAGAATAGGAAAAGGAAAATATTCGGTATGACTGTTTTTTGACCTACATGTTGAAAATACCCTTATAAATCCACAGCAATTGACTGTTGAACAAATAAATCTATAGATGCTGAGTTATATTGTTTTTGGCCTCTTTACTTACTCCCTACCGTTTTAGTAAATTGCTTTCCTTGAATCCTGTTCTTGTTTCCATATGCCATCTACATGGGTTGGAGGGGATGGGGCTCCCAGGTAGTGTCTGCACTAGGAGTCTCTGTTTGTCCGGTTCATTGAAGTCTCGAAATGCCAAGGTCACAGAATTGGACTTTTGACAGAGAAATTTATAAGCGCATGAAGTTCTTCTAAGATGTGTGATGAAACTCCCACGAGTATCGCATGTGGTGTTCGTTTATTATCCTCTTATTTTAAGCTCCTTTGGGGAGCGCCCTCTTCACCTACTGTTCCGGCACATCAATCCTGTTTTGTTAACCTAGTTTGTCTACCTATTGTACAGTGCTGCAGAATATGTTGCCATTATATAAATGATTTGTAATTGTATGTCCACTTTTCTGTCTCTTAATCTATGGCTTCTGGTGCTGCATATCTTGGCTAACACTGCTTTTCACTCAGGTTTATTAACCGCTTTTTTTTATGTTGCTAGATGTTCATACACACAACAGACTGAGAGATGGTAGTTCTGCATCTCACTCTGCATTGTTTAGTGCAGTGTCAACTTTGAGAGGTCACACGTAATACGGCAAGCAGACCCCAGTCTATTTTGATTATTTCTCCGTTCCTGGAAACCTTTAGTTGGCAGAAGTATGATGTAATTAGGTCCTGCCTGGAAGTCCCATAGAATCTGTATAGATTTCCTTTATTATTGCTGCTCCTTAAATTCATTTAAAGCAAGTGACTGTATTTTTCAATGGATATTGGTCAGGGGTAGGCAACCTTCAGTACTCCAGATGTGTTGGACCATACATCTCATGATGCTTGGTCAGCTTTAGGACTGTAAGAGTATTATGGTAAATATAGTCCACATCATCTGGAGTGCCGAAGGTTGCCTACTCCTGATATAGGTTATTGATAGCTAAGTATTTAAAATAAAAGTAAACAGTCTCTTTAAAAGCATGGTTTATAGTGTCCAAAGTCAGGTTTTAGTACCATAAGTTAGGTTAACCCCTTAAGGACCAAACTTCTGGAATAAAAGGGAATCATGACATGTCACACATGTCATGTGTCCTTAAGGGGTTAAACAAGTGAATAAATCTATCCAGATGGAATGGTAATGACTGCTGGCACTTTCTGACTCAAAGTAATGGCCAGTAGTCCCTTGTGATGCAAGCATTGGCTTATTTAAAACCTTTAAATGGCATGACTTTATCTGTGTCTCTAGTGAGCTTGCTGGTAAAATGTACTGGAAAGCAAGTTGCGTAATTGCAGCAGTGAACCACCTTGGGCTTTATTTACCAAATTGCAGTTTGAGAACTGAATTGCAAAATACAACATCAAAATAGGAGGAAATCATGGCCTTTAATGGCATATCTGCTGTACTACCGTTCATTGTTTTGATGAATAAAACAGTTTTATATTTTGCAACTAGGAGAGACTGCCAAAACGAGTTTTTGGTGACGGTGTAAGCAGATGCATGTAGCTTATATTGTTTTTTTTTTTTTACTCCGATAAATTGTCAGAATATAGTTGTTTAGGGTTATGTTTGAGTTATGGAGCTGAATTCTACGTTTTACCTCCAACTTTAAAACAAATGGATAAATAAAATTAAGTTTAAATAGAATAACATTGGTACTAAAAATGATTGAATATTTGCATGCACACCCTTCCATCCACCCATCAAGCATGATTCTGCATGCATAAGTTTTCATGTGAGCACTTGCACAGCAATTTATACCTTTAGCAGTGCAGCTGCTATGGACTGCATATCGCATAAACTTCAGCCAATGCGAAGATTGCTGGCCAACAACCCCTTCTACAATGCCAACGGTTAGCAGTCCCTGTCATACACTCTTGGTTATGCTTTGTGCATGTATTTGTGAATTGTCTGGCTGTATATGACAAAACCCAGTGTGTGTGTGTGATATATGATCTCTAGGGGCTGATGTCAGTCTAATAAGCTACGATGTGGAGAAATGACAAATTTAGTTATTACTACTACGAATCACCACCATCTGGCCTCCTCACAAGGACTCCTAGAAGGTACTGTCAATATTGCTTCCAGTTGGCTTCCTCCATCAAAAGATTAACCAGCATGTTGTGTGTTGGTAACATGAAGAAACTTTTTTTTTTATTATATCGGCTTATGATGGCGCAAAGGCAATGAGTCAGTTTTACGGTTAGGTTCCTTTTTACTGAGATGACATTTCAGTTGATTCTAAGCCTGCGGTGTTATAAGTGTCATGATATTTTGCTTGGATCTGTGAAGACCTGAATCAATGGACAGGGTGACTTTTAAAGGGGGCCAGGAAAGGTAAAGGCAATATTGCGACTTATATACGTGGTAGCAATCGCTGGGGTAGAACCACTGCTTTAGGACTCATGCAGTTATGTTTGACCTATCTGGGAGTGATGATTGCTATGTTTACTGCAACTTGTCAATTTCTTTTCACACTTGACAATGTTGCCGTTGAAAAGTTGCATGTGAGATTTGTGATAAATTCCTCTTGCATGATTATGCACAGCATTCTATCTCTTTATTAAAACACATTTGCTTTTTCGTGTGTATGTTTTCCATAACGTTTAGATAAAATATGTGGCTGCAGTTATTTAGGGACACCAAGATTTGAATGTGTGATTGTATTACTAGAAGAAAATTCTGGAGCAAAACATATTATCCCATGTGGCTCCCTGCACAAATATGTTGCATGTTTAAACTGTTGCCTCTAACTGAATATAATGTCCAGCTATTGGTCCTGCGGCATTGTGACCGTAACGTCTCTTGTAGTGGTGGTGTTTGCTCCCACACTGCTTCTGGAAAAGTAAAGTCTTATACCTGTAGTGGAGCTGGAGTAATGTTGACCTTCGTGCCTTGAAAGGGATTAGGCTTGGCCATTGAGATGAGCAGCTGCTGTCTGTACGAAGTGCTTCCTCGTGATTTTCCTTTAACCGGTTGTTTGCTGTACGTGGTGAATCGTTCGGTTTGCGAATCACTTTACTTACAGTAACCTGTTTCTTTATTGTACATTAAATGTGTATATATTTTACAGGTCATTATTCAAGTCCTGTTTTTGAGCTGATTACATTTTTTCTTTAACGTTATATTTAAGAAATAATTAGTTTCGTCCTTTTTGACTCCTGGTTGTACTTGTGTGTCCCTTAAATTGCACATGTGGATATGGTTTGTATTTTGTTTCAACTTTTTTTTTCAGCATATGTGAATGGATTTAATGGACACTGGACTTTGTGATATGTTTTATTTTTTGTTTGGTTTTTTGTTTGGTGGGGGGGGGAGGGGGGGCTTTGTGATTATGGTTTGGTGCATGGAAGTGAAGCACAAGCCATTGCACAAAGCATTTTTGCTGCATAATTGCTGTCCTTCACGTTTGTAATCTGGCACCCGTTAAACTCTGTTAAGGTTTTTATTTGTTTAATAAACACGTTAGGTTGTTATGGTCACTGTGTAAATTGTACAGTCTGTCCCATGGTAATCTATTGAAGGCAGAACCAGTGTTTGGTTCTAACCAGCAAGCTGTTTCAACCCTCTTGCTCTTCTTGTACCTCTGCAATGGGCAACAAGAATGAAAAAAATGGTTTTATATTTAAGATACATCATAGTCCAAATGTTGTTCATCGTGAAACCGGGATTAAATCAGTTCTTCTCCACACTTGAGTGAGTAACCTGTTAAACTGCAGATGGCTCTCCTTGCAATAAGTTCCTTATTATCTATGTATTTCTAATTCTATATAACAAAATTAGTTTGGATATAACTTAAACCAAGCATGTCAAACTCAAAGGCTTGCATGGGCCAAATAAACAAGGTTTAACCCCTTAAGGACTAAACCAAATGTACACGTTTTGATCAAAATAAAACTTAAACAAAACTTGGAATTTGACTATATGTCTGCTCAACCATAATTCACCTTTCATATTAAGTGCACCGACACTTATTATATATAATTTTATTCAGGAGAAATAGGGCTTTCATTTAACATCAAATATTTAGGTATGAATAAAATGTGAGAATTAATGAATTCTTTTTTTTTTTATTTTTTAGTTCTGGGTGACATTTTCACTGTGCATGTCATCATACTGTTTGCTTTTATTGCAATAAAATACACATATTTGTATTCAGAGATGTCTCACGTGTAAAACTGTAACCACTATGTACAGGTTTTATGGTATTACTATATAATTACACTTGTATTATGTGTGTGTATTTATTTATTTTTTCACACTGTTTTTAAAACTTTTAATTTAACTTTTTTCAGGCAGCATTCCAGGCACTCCCCCTGCTGGCACTGCTATGGACGGCTATTCCCTCCATGTGATGGTGAGGTCCTCGCAAGGACCTCGCGATCACATGGCACAGGAGGGGCGGATCGGCAGCGGGGGACTTCCTGGGATGTCAGGTAAGTTTTTCCCTCCTCCTCCCCATCACGATCGCCGGCATGGGGTCGCTTGCGAGCAGGTATGTCCCCTGGACGGTGTGGACGTGCTATGTCGCCTGATGGCGTTTAGAGCCAGGTCCCCAAGGACGGCATAGCATGCCTTCCGTCCTTAATGGGTTAATTTTATGTGGGCCACACAAAAAAAACCTTAAATGTTCATAGAACAACATTGTTGTTTCAGGACTGCTGACCCCCAACATTATATATATATATATATATATATATATATATATATATATTTATCTTATTTAATAACTAAAGCATATTTATTAGTCCCTTTTAATCTCCATTAAAGACTCTAATGGAGTCTAATAGATCCTGGATGGAGCCTTGTTGGGCTTGAAAGTGGTGGTGGTAACTGATAACCCCTCGGCACATTTACAATCTGCTGCCCACCCATCCAATTTCTTCAAAAAACAAAACAAAAAACATTATTATAGCATCCAGACTCCTACTTTACTCACCTTGTGTATCTGGTGTCCTGCGTCTATACCCCCTCTGGCGCCATAAAAAAAGAAATTATATAAATACTTTAATATATATTACACAAAGTCAACACTTAGTCCCTTAGAGTGACTTATCAAGTCTGAAATGTTTACTTTGTTTCATATATATTAGCTAAATTAAAGTATCAGAACGTGACGTTGCTTACATCCGTTCGCCTCCATTCTCTCCTGGACCGCCTCCTTCAATTCATCTCCGCCTGCCTCCAGGTGTGCTGGGCCACAAAGATATTCATTGTGGGCTGCGAGTTTGACATCCATGACTTAAACAAATCTGAAAAGTATCATCTTTAATACTTGCAACCATTTGTAGATCTTATATTAAGAATTGGAACAAAAACCTTTTTTTATTTTTTTTATTTTTAAACAAATATTGATTTAAAGCAGATCTTACAATATTTGTATGCTTTCTTTAAAATGATGCTTATTTGCAAAGTTATGCATAAGGAAACTTACTACTCTGCGCCTTTGTCATTGGCTCTACATGCTTTGCTTTCATGTCACAGTCCTGATTCTCTGTTTATAACGTGCATGTCAACCAAGGCCAGTGGAAGCTGTCCACTTTTGGTCAAGGTCATTTCATGCGTGCGCAGAGGGAAGAGCATAAGATCTTATTTCCCAGTGCTGCCATCCTATTAACTTTTTTTTTTTTTTTAAATGGCACAGAGCTAAGAAAGGAGACCCAGCGCGTAACTTTTCTAAGTCAGTATTGTGAATAGGGAGTCACTGATTGGCTGAGAGCATCAGCTGACCACTCTAGAATCAGTGACACCCCTGCCCGTCGGCACTGCGCATTACCTGAATCTGAAAATTCAGAAGCTGGATGCCTCTAGGGGACAGTGCACATAGCCGCTGGAGGTAACTTAGGGCTTGAAATGTTCAAGGGTGGTTTAACCCCTTGAGGTAAGTGTGTCTCCAGGGGCCTCCACTTTAAGTTGTTTTGGTACCTGGAGTGTCTCTGTAAATCAAACCCACCTTGAGTGCCATTTTGTAGACCATTCCAGTATGGCTAATAATTTTGTGAAAACCTCTCTCAGACCTCCAGGCTGTGATAGTGTACATCGTACAGATCTTTCTAACGTGTACTGCAAAGTAACTTGTAATTCAGGGCTCCTAGTGCTTTAGGAATATAATGTGATTTTTTTTATTTATTTTTTTTGTTCCTTAGTTCGGAGGAGGCACAGATGAGGAGCCTGCTGTGACCTTTACCCTCCAATTTCCAGTCACCAACATATAGAATACGCGGCAGCATGACCCAATCAGTAAATGTGTTGGAGCAGCTCCACCTGCTAGAATCTCTGGACCTGCAGCATTTGGATGAAATCCACAAGCTTATAACTGACCACCTGCACGCAGGTATGTCTAACCTATTTTAATGTTGATGTTCCGTCTAATCTTGAATACAGAGCTTCATAAAACCTATGCTATAAACAGTCCATTGCTTCTGATGTTGTGCAAGATAAATCACAGGAAAATTTGGATGCCAATGATATTGCATTAGCAATTCTGTAGGTTAGGGGCCAACCTGTGGGTGCTTAAATTGTTTGACCAAGAACCAGGAGTATACATCCACAGCCTTATGGTACCATAACTGTTTATAGCAACATGTAGTAGTTATGTTGCCTTGGCATCCTCTAACTTACTGATACTGAATGCACTCTGTGCCCAAAGGAAGAGTATAGTTTAGCCAAACTGTGTGCACACAAGGGCGCCGCGGAATGTTTCCCTGGTGCTTTGATTAGAACACCGGGCATCATTGCTACTGAACAGGGGCCCGGTCGGGGCAACCAGGCACCAGTAATGTCGGCCGGCTGTGAGGAAGTGTCAGGGTGTGTGTGTGTGTGTATGTGTCAGGGTGTGTGTGTGTGTGTCAGGGTGTGTGTGTGTGTGTCAGGGTGTGTGTGTGTCAGGGTGTGTGTGTGTGTGTCAGGGTGTGTGTGTGTGTGCCAGGGTGTGTGTGTGTGTGTGTGTCAGGGTGTGTGTGTGTGTGTGTCAGGGTGTGCATCTGTGTGTGTGTGTCAGGGTGTGCATCTGTGTGTGTCAGGGTGTGCATCTGTGTGTGTGTGTGTGTGTGTCAGGGTGTGCATCTCTGTGTGTGTGTGTGTCAGGGTGTGTGTGTGTGTGTCAGGGTGTCAGGGTGTGTGTGTGTGTGTGTGTCAGGGTGTGTGTGTGTGTGTGTCAGGGTGTGTGTGTGTGTGTGTCAGGGTGTGTGTGTGTGTGTCAGGGTGTGTGTGTGTGTCAGGGTGTGTGTGTGTGTCAGGGTGTGTGTGTGTGTCAGGGTGTGTGTGTGTGTGTGTGTGTGTGTGTGTGTGTGTGTGTGTCAGTGTCAGGGTGTGTGTGTCAGGGTGTGTGTGTGTGTGTCAGGGTGTGCATCTGTGTGTGTGTGTCTGTGTGTGCATCTGTGTGTGTGTGTGTGTGTGTGCATCTGTGTGTGTGTGTGCATCTGTGTGTGTGGGTGTGCATCTGTGTGTGTGTGTGTGTGTCAGGGTGTGCATCTGTGTGTGTGTGTGTGTGTGTGTGTCAGGGTGTGCATCTGTGTGTGTGTGTGTGTGTGTGTGTCAGGGTGTGCATCTGTGTGTGTCAGGGTGTGCATCTGTGTGTGTCAGGGTGTGCATCTGTGTGTGTCAGGGTGTGCATCTGTGTGTGTGTGTGTGTGTCAGGGTGTGCATCTGTGTGTGTGTGTGTGTGTGTCAGGGTGTGCATCTGTGTGTGTGTCAGGGTGTGCATCTGTGTGTGTCAGGGTGTGCATGTGTGTGTGTGTGTGTGTGTGTCAGGGTGTGCATGTGTGTGTGTGTGTGTGTCAGGGTGTGCGTGTGTGTGTGTGTGTCAGGGTGTGCATGTGTGTGTGTGTGTGTCAGGGTGTGCATCTGTGTGTGTGTGTCAGGGTGTGCATCTGTGTGTGTGTGTCAGGGTGTGCATCTGTGTGTGTGTGTGTCAGGGTGTGCATCTGTGTGTGTGTGTGTCAGGGTGTGCATCTGTGTGTGTGTGTGTCAGGGTGTGCATCTGTGTGTGTGTGTGTGTGTGTCAGGGTGTGCATCTGTGTGTGTGTGTGTGTGTGTGTGTGTGTCAGGGTGTGCATCTGTGTGTGTGTCAGGGTGTGCATGTGTGTGTGTGTGTCAGGGTGTGCATGTGTGTGTCAGGGTGTGTGTGTGTCAGGGTGTGCATCTGTGTGTGTGTGTGTGTGTGTGTGTCAGGGTGTGCATCTGTGTGTGTGTGTGTGTCAGGGTGTGCATCTGTGTGTGTGTGTGTGTCAGGGTGTGCATCTGTGTGTGTGTGTGTCAGGGTGTGCATCTGTGTGTGTGTGTGTCAGGGTGTGCATCTGTGTGTGTGTGTGTCAGGGTGTGCATCTGTGTGTGTGTGTGTCAGGGTGTGCATCTGTGTGTGTGTGTGTGTCAGGGTGTGCATCTGTGTGTGTGTCAGGGTGTGCATCTGTGTGTGTGTGTGTCAGGGTGTGCATCTGTGCGTGTGTGTGTCAGGGTGTGCATCTGTGCGTGTGTGTGTCAGGGTGTGCATCTGTGCGTGTGTGTGTCAGGGTGTGCATCTGTGCGTGTGTGTGTCAGGGTGTGCATCTGTGCGTGTGTGTGTCAGGGTGTGCATCTGTGCGTGTGTGTGTCAGGGTGTGCATCTGTGCGTGTGTGTGTCAGGGTGTGCATCTGTGCGTGTGTGTGTCAGGGTGTGCATCTGTGCGTGTGTGTGTCAGGGTGTGCATCTGTGCGTGTGTGTGTCAGGGTGTGCATCTGTGCGTGTGTGTGTCAGGGTGTGCATCTGTGCGTGTGTGTGTCAGGGTGTGCATCTGTGCGTGTGTGTGTCAGGGTGTGCATCTGTGCGTGTGTGTGTCAGGGTGTGCATCTGTGCGTGTGTGTGTCAGGGTGTGCATCTGTGCGTGTGTGTGTCAGGGTGCGCATCTGTGCGTGTGTGTGTCAGGGTGCGCATCTGTGCGTGTGTGTGCGCATCTGTGTGTGTGTGCGCATCTGTGTGTGTGTGCGCATCTGTGTGTGTGTGCGCATCTGTGTGTGTGTGCGCATCTGTGTGTGTGTGCGCATCTGTGTGTGTGTGCGCATCTGTGTGTGTGCGCATCTGTGTGTGTGCGCATCTGTGTGTGTGTGCGCATCTGTGTGTGTGTGTGCGCATCTGTGTGTGTGTGTGCGCATCTGTGTGTGTGTGTGCGCATCTGTGTGTGTGTGTGCGCATCTGTGTGTGTGTGTGCGCATTTGTGTGTGTGTGTGCGCGCGCATTTGTGTGTGTGTGTGCGCGCGCATTTGTGTGTGTGTGTGTGTGTGTGTGTGCGCATCTGTGTGTGTGTGTGTGTGCGCATCTGTGTGTGTGTGTGTGTGCGTCTGTGTGTGCGTGGTAGTGTATGTGCATACTTTAAGCAGTCATACACCAGCACAACATACAAACACACTCCTGCAATCTGACACAAATATTAAATACACACTCCTGCGTTCAAACTCAAAAGGATATACAAACACACCCCTTCACTCAAACCAAACACAAATACTTCACACAAATGTACATCTGCATTTAAAAGTAAACATTACATTGAAACACATCCCTGTATTAAAACACTAAAACTATATATAAGCACCCCTTTAAACACCAACACTGTACATTACACTATAGCGCCAGTAAATGCCACAGCGCATACTACAGATATACAATCTAGAAATTTTGACTTGGGGTGCCTTTGGAAAAAATATTGAAACATTAAGGGCGCCTTGAATCTAAAAAGTTTGGGAACCAGTGGTGTAGCTATTTATGTTTGTATTGACAAGTTGAACTTCATAGGTTATATATGTAGCAGCCACTAAAAATATTTAAGATCAGTGTTTTAAAAATGAAATGGTTATTCAATGTTATGATCTTTTCTAGAAATTAAAGTTTAGAATATAAAAAGATGTTTAATGTTTTTTATCTTTTCATTGTCATGTTTCCCAACAGATCGCTCTCCTGTTTTAGTGAATAACTTAGTGGATCATTATCTGGAAACTAGCTCTGAACAAGCAATGCTCATACTTTCTATGGTTCAAGAACCTCATGACAAGGTGAAAAAATTAGAAAAGTACAATTCTTTTTCATTTTAGAAGATCTCGACTATGTCTCAATTAAGACAAAATAGCAAAAATCGTTATCACGATTCTTTTCTTTTAGATTAGTTGTGTAAGTTTCAGCATAAGTAAAGTGCAAATGCACACTCCAAGCTACTGGACGGCTTGCATACATATTAAAACCTGAAGATGAAGCAAATTACTGTGCTTAGTATCTATTTTGTCCAATATTTATTTATTTATTTTTTGTTGTCCAAAATTCAGCTCCAATTTTTTTTTGTTTACAAGAAACGAATCTGAGAAAGCTGTTAAAAATATCACCGCGCTGATGCCCTTGCAAAAAAAGTGAAAGTTAAAAAGCTTTAAAATGCAATATTCTTGCAACATCATGGGTGTGGTGTACAATTGTTACATTCACACATACTTAAATCTGTCTGTATGTTTGTACATGGAAACACACCTTGAGTGAAAATTATTCAGCCAAGTGTATATAAACTTTGCAGGCTTGTTTTTTTTTTTTTTTTTTAAACTTTCTAAATATTGCATTTAAAAGTAGCAGGAATGGCATCTTCAGCCATTTTCCAATGTCGTCTTGGTAATCTAAAAGATACAAGCTTGTGATAAGTATGACAAGCACTTAATTTCTCTACTCCAATTCAGCTGTTGCCTAACATTTGCAATTTACTAAAATTCTGTATTTAATAAAGTCCTCAGAAGCAGATGCTTTATAATGTCTTTGGTTACCTGCTTTTTAAGACTTTGTATAAGCACATTCGCTACAAAAGAAAATATGGAATCAAGTTACCGATCCTGTTTTAGTCAATGGTGTAAGAATCGGGTCCTCTGTAAATGCCTTTTAATCACTTTATTGAGGGATTGCAAACACTCTAGGAGGAGAAAGTGTGTGTGTCTTGGAATAAAGTGGGATATCCATCGTTGCTGATTAAGACTTTAATGTAGTGCAAACCTATTTGGAGCAATTTAGGAGATAGATTTCATTCATCAATCTTTAATCTTGTGAGAGCAACTGAAACATTGATCCAGTATTGCCTTACCTGACTTTGCTTCCTGTATGTTCTTTTGACGAGATGCACTCTTTCTGTTTTTAGTAGTTTTTTATTTTTTATTTGTTTTTTCATGAGCTGATACAGATTTGTGCGGAGGTTTTATAGAGCACTTTACTGCCTATATTATGACAATGCTTATTTTTAATTTGTGTTCATAGTATTTGTCAAGATTAGATAAAATGCTTCTGCACCTATAAGTGATATGTATTTTTGTTTTCTCTCTGATGGCAGCACCTTTTGGACAAAATAAATGAATACTTAAGTAAAGCTCCTACTCGCTTACAAACCCTATCCTTATTAGGTCACGTGGTTCGTCGTCAGCCATCTTGGAATCACAAATTGTCACAAGCAACTGTTCTACAGTCTTTGCTTAAATGTCTCAAGGTACAACTTTATCTATTTTAACTTCGTAACCACAAATTCACATGAGATATGACCAATAAATTGAAGATTCTTTATAGGTGTTTGTACATTCACTGCAAGTTATTTATTATTATTATTATTTTTTTTTTAATATATGGGGTAGCTGTAAGGAAAAGCTTTTATTGGGCAATCTACTCTACCTGAATCACTGGCACAATGGGTACACAATATCACGTTGCCCCAGAATAGTGTAAAACTTGATACCCCTTCTCTCTGCAGAACCTTTAAAGTCTCTCTGTCACAGCATAATTACATTACCTCAATGGATTCTTCTTCTTTTCTTCCTGTCTCTCATGCCATTACTCTTTTCTTTGTTTCTCCTAAAACTATAAAGATTTTTAACATGCTCATATATACAACATAATAGTCTTAATTCAACAAATCAGGTCTAAACTAAACCAAATCAAATGTGTTCAAGATGTATTGGTGCACAGTGTCTCTTTTTAAGAATTTGATCCAAGCTGTCTTTCTAGGAAACCATAATGTATTTATGGCATTGGTCTAAACTTGGCTTGTACTTCTTTACAGATAGACACAGATGTAGTCGTTCTCACCACCGGACTATTGGTGTTAATTACCGTGCTGCCAATGATCCCACAGTCTGGGAAACAGTATCTCCATGAGTACTTTGACATATTTGGAAGGCTTTCAGCCTGGTGCTTGAAAAATCCTGGTGAGCTGGGGCTAACGTTTTGTTAATTTAGATTTAAATCCTATAGCTACAAGAATCTGTGGGGTTCCAGAATACTACTGTAGTAGCCCAATCCTGCCTGAAACTACATTGGCTCAGTTGTATTTATTTTAGCATGGTTAGGATTCACCTGGTAAGGATGATTACTTTTATAAAAAGCAAAAAATCATGATTGATTTCATCCTTGGTCTTTCCTAGAGGTTCTAGTTTAAACCAGAGGTGCCCAAAAGGTAGATCCCAAGATGCTTTACATACTTATGCCTGCCTTTACAATAACAAAGAATCATGGGAGCTGTAGTTCTAGAACATCTGGGGATCTACCTGTTAGGCACCCCTGGTTTAAAGTATCTCAATGTATATTAGATTTTGTTGATTTAAAGTGTTTTCCAACTGAAGATCATGTAAGTTTGTAGTTTGTAATGCAGTTAAAGGAACATTATAGGGTCTGGAACACAAACCTGTATTCCTGACCCTATAGTGTTAAAAACACCATCTTGCCCCCCTAATTATAGTAAAATATTACTTTTATTCCAGTCTGCTGCTGGCTCTGCCCTTGATCTGCCTGTTTAACTGACCTCATCCAAAGTGTTATTCAAAGCCCATCACAATGTTTCCCCACAGGATTGGCTGAGACTGTCAAGGAGGCAGATCAAGGGCAGATCCAGTACATGCCAAACACAGCCCTGGCCAATCAGCATCTCTTTGAATCAATGCATCTCTGAGGAAAATTCATTGTCTCCATGCAGAGGGTAAAGACACTGAATGTTGGTGCTAAACAGTGTACAGCACTGCTCCTGGAAATACCTCTAGTAGCCATCTGAGGAGTGGCCAGTGGAGCTATCTCTAGGCTGTAATGTAAACTCACTAGAACCAATACAATAAGCTGTAGTTGTTCTGGTGACTATAGTGTCCCTTTAAAAGTGCCCTTGTGTTAACAGCTGGTTCTTACTGGTTTTAAAATGTCTAACATTGTCCTTGTAATTTATGATACAACAGTCACTTATGGTATAATGTCTGTTAGTTTAATAGTCTCACTGCCCTCTAAACTTTAACTGTCTTGCAGGTCGTGTGCCAGATGTTTGCCTAGTCCATCTTCATGCCAGTGTTTATGCCCTCTTTCACCGGCTCTATGGGATGTATCCTTGTAATTTTGTTTCGTTCCTTCGCTCCCATTACAGTATGAAGGAAAACTTGGAGACCTTTGAAGAAATCGTAAAGGTAAAAACATACTCATGTCTTATCCACGCTGCTGCAAAAAGATTCTCACAGATTTGATTTAAAGGGGCCACTACGGACACCCAGCACAATTATAATGCATTTAGACATGTAGTGCTATCCTTACGGTGTATCCGCTTGGGAGTACTCAACTTTTACTTATTTCTTTTGGAAATATGTTTTGAATTTTTCATTAAAGCTGTTTTGGTATTCTATTAAAAATCAATGAATTTCATTTAAAATAACATTGTCCAAATAGAGGCTGTTAAGTGATTCTTGAAAATATTGCTAATTTCCTATTTAATTAAGTTTTTTGTGAAATCCGATGGAATTGGAGATGAAGAGGCTGGAATGTGGTTGAGTCTCCCTTTCCCATAAAATACAGCTCACTACAATGCACAGTTAAGCCTCGCATAAAAAGTGATTGTCTCCACACTTAAGAACGTTGAAGATGCTCATGTATCCTTGCAACAGTCTGTACCATCACTACCGGTGCAGCTACATGTGATGTGAATGTCACATCTTCTGTGAACATTATCCCTGCTCTAATGAAACCATAGTGAAATTATTTTGTGATTACTAAACTCCTTGCAATAATTTTCAACTAACTTTGAAAATGTTCTCTTTCAGCCAATGATGGAGCATGTGCGCATACACCCAGAACTGGTCACTGGTTCTAAAGACCATGAACTTGATCCTGGCAGGTATATTATCTTTGGAGTACCTGTTTTGGAGTTTCATTGCTTGGTAGGCTATAATAGTGACCCCTAGTGACCAAATTGGGGCATTTCAGGGAGGGATTATTAGATTGGCAATCACATATGGTTGTTGCAAACTCATTTTCCAAGTCTTGGATATTTTTCTTTTTTTTTTTTTGTTTGATTCAATTATCAAGTAACTATGGTGTTAATGACAGAGATTTTCCAAGCAGAGTAAAAAAAGCTTCAGGCACTCACAAGGTTCAAAGATGGCAGATTTATTGAAGCAAAATAACACTATAGGGGTTCTTTCAACCTTTTTCCAAGGTCTTTGTCAATCTTGACAAATACCTTGATGAAGGTCAAAATGTTGCCCTTTATTAATTTTTTTATTTATTTTTTTGCTCAAATTTGTCTAAAGCTTTTCTGCTCTACGTCCTAAGCATTTGCTGGTCCTGCTTTGGTTAGCACCCCCTGAGTGTAGGGCAGTCCCTCCTATGTTTTACAGATCTGTTCTAACGCTATTGTGATAGAAATGGAATAAAATTGAATCTTAAAGTATAGTGGTTTGTCTCTCTTGCACATTTTATGTTTTGTCCTCAAATTGTAGACAATATGAAACAAAAGCAAGTAGCAGTGGAGGAGTGTATAATATAGTATGGTGTGTGCATGTGGTATAGAATAAGAGATTACTTAATATAATGAGCTATCAATTAGCTCTTCTATGCACCTGAGATGTATACTACCTGCCTAAGGATATGTGGTGTATCTCATGATCCATGTATTGGTGGCCCAGTAGATATGTAAAATAAACAGAATAGACACCAGTGTAGTATGTGTGAATAACAGAGACTGGGTTGGTAGATAATGGAATTGTACTGACATTTTAGTGAAGCATCCTAATGACTCAATGACTAAAGAACAGTGTGGAGAGGTATAATTCCCACTCTGTTTTTGTTCTTCTCATATTCCTATGAAGAAGCATTTATTCATCCCAAAGTAACTGCACACGGAGTTGAATTGATGCAGATAAATGGAAATCTACTTAGTGGTCAAGAAAAAGTGGTTTTGATCAATCCATAGTGCTTGGGTGAAGCATTCCCCACGACGGAATATGATGTCCAAAACGCCGAAGAATAAAGCAAGATGGTTCAGGAATAGTAGAAAGGATCCATTTTATTCAAATATTATAAAAAGTAGTTAAAACAATAAAATAAAGCCTAGAAGTATCACACTGGCTCGTTTCACCACTAACAGGGCTTTTTCAAAGTGTCCAAGAATCTTTTTACTGGTCATTGTATAAAAACCTTACTGTAATACAAGCAGTATTGGCCTACAAAAGCATGGCCAATTTAAATACTCTAACTTTTAGACCAACTGATTTAACTTTTCATTATTTCGTCTGACCAGATGGAAGAGGCTCGAGACTCATGACATTGTTATAGAATGTGCCAAAATCTCGCTGGATCCTAGTGAAGCCTCCTATGAAGAAGGATACTCCCCACATTCCACTCGCCTTTGGCAAAGACAGCATGAATCTGCTTCCAGCCCCTACACTGATCCTGGTAGCACCTACGGTACATCTGTTCTTCCCCACTCTCCATCACTGTTACAGGTGGTCGTGGTTAGGCACATTTCTCCCAAACTTGCAGCCACTGCATGAAAGCTAGATATGTAGAGATATATTTGTGTGTGTCCCCCACAACTATTGAGCTGCATTGGGAAGTCTGTGATTAGACAGCCATATGAAGTCTTGGCTAGAGCTAGATCAGAAGGGGAGGGCTTGCAAAGGCTTTGGGCAAGAGATCTATAGTTTTCAGATGAACCCCCAATGAAAAATGCATAGTTGAATGTATGTATATTTTTGGGGAGTATATCTACTAAACAGTTTTTTAAATTTATTTTGTATTTGGAAAGTGGGATGTCCCTTTTATCCCTAATGATCAATGATATATCTGAAAGCTTAATGATATGTGAAATGTACATATCACATCTCCAGCATGTTAGTTCTGCCATCACCCTGTGTTTGGACGTTACGTTGACGTGGCACCCTGTCATCAAGTAACATGATTGGCTCTACTTGTAAACTCTGCCGCCAAACAGTGCACAGCTCCACTATGACCTGTCAATTTGCTGAATTTATTGTTGGCTCATCGGAGCACAACGTGTCACCCTGTTTCTATATTCTTCTAGCATAGAATAATATACACCAGGCCTCCACTCTGACTCGTGGGTGTAGGAGAACTGTCTGAAGGAGGGTTCTCTTGCTTCTTTCATGTCACTCAACTCTTTTTTTATAGAAGCCATTCCATCGTCTTAGAACTCTGATGATAATCGATTGTCTAGTGAGGGAGGCTATTTAAATTAGAAATATCTAAATCTGTGCATTTTCTAGCAGCTCTTGCATAGTGTATACATGATATTTTGTGTACTTTAAACAGTTGAGCATAGCGTGTAATATGATTTATATATTGGTTTTAATTTTATAAATCTTTTCCTTGCATTTAGCAAGCATCTGCTCTACGCCCTACTCCACTCCTAGACTGTGTAGCCAGGAGCCACTTCTTCAGCATATTGGCATGCAGGTCCAATCTCAGACGCTGCAGGTAAACCATTCAGTCATTACTCCAACCTTTCAGATGGAGGGGATAGGCATATAACATTGTCTATACTGTACTATTTATTTTTGATTCCTATCTTCATCTCAAAAATATCTATCACACATCGGCAAATCTGTAATCCTACAAAGGGAATCAAAATAATTGAGCAAACAGATGTAGCAAAGGTGTAATTGAAATGGTTAGGTTGCACATGCAGGTGTAAGACATTTCCCAGATTGGTTTAACAGCCCCATAGCATCCAGGGTATGAAATATTTAAAGTGAGGAAGCAATTTGGAGGTACAGTCTATAGATTTGATAGCTCTGTGTAAAGAATCACAAAATGAGTATTTACCACAGGTGCAACTAGTTTTTACAGTAAAATGCTTTATCAAAATTGAGGCAAACTGCATCCTTCTTTAAAAGAAAATCTTCATTTACTGGAGAGTCATAATACTCCAAATCTCTGTACAAATGCCATTAAAAAAAAATGTGATGTCCTGTTAGGCTGTAGATTTTGGAGTTTGAGTTTCTGTGTATTTTCGGTTTTGCATTCCCTCACACTCTAGTTGGTTGTAGAATATAATTGCAAAACGGGTTTCTAGACCTACCTGATGCAATATTTATAGGAAAACGTACGGTCCTAATGATATTTTACAAAATATATGAAGATACTGTTATTGTGTTTATCTATTTCACTCTAATATTTTTTTTAATTAATTTGTTTATATAGTGTATATCTGTTCCCCAAAGCTGTATAACTAATAAATATGTTCAAGTAAAAGACGTGTATAAAGTCTCTCTTGAAGGTTATTGTTACGAAAGATTGTTACGAAAGGGGGAAATTTACAATAAATGCCACTATTACAGTGACACAAACAATAGGTAGATGAGGGCCCTGCTCAAACGAGCTTACAGTCTAGAGGAGGTGGGGTTCAAATACACAACAGGGCAGCAAGGGTGACCGCCACTAAACGAGGTGGAAAAGTAGCAGAACTGGAGTTTACTGGAGTGTGGCTCTTTAGGAGAGCAAAAGACAGATATGGGTAGGTATAGATAAGTTACTGAGTTTATAAGCATTTCTGAACAGATGTGTTTTGATGGATTTCTTAAACAATTGAAGACTAGGGGAGAGTCTAATGGGAGTAGGCAGGCTGTTCAAAAGAAATGGAGCTGCCTGCAAACCCGAGTTAGCAGTAAGGTTGCGAGCAGCCGACTACAGAAGGTCACCAGCAGAGCGGAGAGACCGAAAAGGGGCATATCTATGTATCGGTGAAGAAATGTAATTGGCTAGAGTTGTTTAAAGCTTTAGAGATAAGATTAGTATTTTGAATTGACACATATGGGATACAGGTAGCCAGTGTAAGGATCGACAGAGGGGCGAGTTATGGGAGGAAGGACTGGTGAGAAAGATCAGCCTGGCGGCGGCAATCATTACAGATTGTAGAGGGCTGTTTGGTGTCTGATGAGACCAACTATGAGAGAATAACAGTAATCCATGCAAGAGATTACTAGAGTATGAACAAGCTCCTTGGCATCCTCTTGCGTGAGAAAGAGGTGGATGCGGGCGATGTTTGTAAGGTGGCATTGAACTCTATAAACTGCAGAACATGTACAACAGAATGTAGTTTCTTCGTATGGTGTTTATTACTTCATGTATGTTCCTGTCTTAATTGTTAGGATTCCATCTGGAGCCCCGCAATATGTATTCTGCCCTCCCCACCCAACTCTCCTGTCAACGTGTCCTCCAATTCTTCACTACCTTCCTGTCATGCCCCCAGCAAAGTGCTTGGCACACCTGGTAAGTGTCTTCTTAAGTGTTCTTGCATGGCAAGACCACTTACTATTATCTCACATATATATTATTCTTGGGGAGAGAACAACGCTGGAAGGAAGTGGAACAAGTCCATCCACCAGGGTTGTGATGGTTATAGGATACAATGGGGCATAACCCCTAGAAGTATAGAGAAGAAATAGGACTGGTGGGTGGCAGAATAACAACAAACTACCTCCCAGAGAGACCTTATATCCTTATATGTGGAAGGCTGTTCTGCAATTACCCTATAGGGGAAAAAATGCAGGTAGCCAAAGACTCTTTAATAATCCCTCTTAGGGGGGAGAAAAAAACCAAGCTGAACGTACAAACATATATTAAAACTAGGACCTAATGGGGTAGGGTCTTGACTAATCCAAAAGATGTGCTTGAAACAAGTAGCTATAGATATATATGGCTAGAATATGCCAATAATTACAACAAGTTACTTGTACAAGAAAAAGGAGATACAGTATATGTAGCAAGATTTCAAGTTTTAAATTGTAAAGCAGATGGTTCCTATATACGCCATCAATTGCATCCAGTGCATGAAACACATATTAGATTTATGGCAAAACTGGAAAAAAGTGCTTAAATACCAAGAAAAAATGCTATACCTTCATTGGCCAGAATATGCCAATAGTAATAACAAATTACTTGTGCACGGAAAAAAGAGATACAATATATGTAACAAAACTTCAGATCTTGGTTAGTAAGAAAAGTGGTTCCTATAAACGCCATCAATTGTATCCTGTGCATAAAGCACATATTAAATTTATGGCAAGATAGGAAACAATTCTTAATTTCCAAATAACAGAGCTATACACATATGAAACAAGATGCCTAAACAGCTATATGAGATTTGGGGATAGGAGTCCCTAGCATCTTGTTCATAGTAGAAACTAGTATTTGGTTGCACCCAAAATGATGAAGTATGGATTAGTCAAACCCCCAAAATGGTCTCAAATAAATTTAAAAATCATCCGCTCTGAATGGATAACTCGACGCGCGTTTCGGCGAAACAAGTCGCCTTTAGTCAAGACCCTACCCCATTAGGTCCTAGTTTTAATATATGTTTGTACGTTCAGCTTGGTTTTTTTCTCTCCCCTAAGAGGGATTATTAAAGAGTTTTTTTTGTTTTTGGCTACCTGCATTTTTTTCCCCTATAGGGTAATTGCAGAACAGCCTTCCACATATAAGGATATAAGGTCTCTCTGGGAGGTAGTTTGTTGTTGTTCTGCCACCCACCAGTCCTATTTCTTCTCTATGTATTATTCTTATTATAGCCAAATTTACCACCCTAACTCCTCCCACAGTTTTTACACTACATAGACAGTAATATACCGAAACATGTGGATTGTTCCCGATCGGTGTGCCATTACTTTGTGGAACGTTTCGCCGAATAGCTCACAAAATATCGTCTTTTTTGTGGCAGAATTGGTCCCATAGGAATGAATGGCGGAATGTTCAAAAACTAGAGTGGGAGCTGACAAAAGCTAGTGTGAGCTGAAAAACCAGGACATGATTTCTAAACTGCCACCACTCCCTCGTTTTCAAGCCCACCTACACAAATCTTATATCAAAACGTTCAGCTATCCCTGCTGCCACTAAAAATGTCCACGGCTAAGCCATAGTCCTGATAGTTTTCACAATGTGACCATTTCTTTGAAACTTACGCCGTCCATTGACATTCATTGAAACTTCGCTCTAGCCACCTCAAATTTGAAGGGCAATTTCTAAACTGCGACTGTGCCTTGATTTACTATGCATCAAAATGTAGTTCTGGGTCTTGTGATTCTCACAATATCAAGCTCTTCGCTGTAGGATGTATAGTTTTTAAACTACGACCGTTTGAAGATGGCAACCGCCAGTGAAGTGAGCAATTTGGAGATTTTTTTTATTTATTTCTTTTTTTTTAATTCTTTATTTTTGTGGTGCAATCAGTGAGTACATACGCTTGTTATGCCACAATAGCCATAACAAGAAGGGTAAAAAGCATTGTTTAACAGGCTTATGGCATAGATAGTTACTGCATACATTTTTAAGTTAAGTTGTTGGGTTAGCATAATGCACTTGTCAGGAAAGAATATTCAGAGGAGTGACAAAGGGTGAAGACAGGACATGTGCAATCATCATCATCTTAACAAGGCTATTCAATTAGGTTCATGCTAGGCTTGTCAATGTTGCATGTTATGTTACACTTATGCTAGGGTGTAAATGACTTGAAAACATATGTGAGAGACATAAAGGCAGTATCAACAGTTAATAAACTTTAGAGATATGAGTTTCCACCTCAAGGGGATCCCATGTCAGCCAGGTGAGGATCAGCGTTTGTATGCCAGGCCCTCCTTTTTTATATACAGTGAGGATATCTTTTTCAGGATCAACGGTTAGGTGACTGCTTTAATACTTATAGACTCTTTGGGTGCTCGTGGAGGAGGGAGATGGTCTCGTTGTGGGTAGTCCGGTCGGGCGCATGCCTTGGGAAGTCCCAGCAACCGTGTCGTTTGTTGGGTGCAGCATGGCGGCTATGGGTGGTCAGTCCTTGTATTGCGGCCCCCTTGTGGTGAGCTGTGCGGTGTGGCAGGTTAGGCCGGTGTGCGGTAGGGTTGTCGCACTCTGTTGCTGTTGTTCCCCGGCTTGCCAGGTGTTCGTGCTGCTTCTCTTTGGTTAGGCTTGTGGGGTCTCGGCACTTACTCGCTGGTTCCCGCTGAGATCAAATCGGCAATCCGCCTGTGTGGCGTCAGGGTAGATGGGTGCCTCCAGCGAGTCTCGCATCTGTGCTGCTTGCCATGAGGCCATTTTGGAAGCGGCCTCTATGTACTGGGTCTGCTCCGTCGCTGTTCCGAGCGCCGATGTTGTGGCACTCCGATGGGCCTCAGGGGGGGGACCGAGATCACCCCTGCCGGTCGGGGGGGGAGGGGGGGGAGAAACAGGGCCAGGCTCGCCTAGCCTCGCGTTTCTGCCTTACCACCGGTGGGCAGGATAGCTGGGCGGCTGCCGTCCACCCCACTCACCGCCCGAGCGGCCCCTATCCTGTGCGACAGGGTTCGCCCCTCCGAGGGACTGGAACTTTGCAGCAAGCCTCTCTTCTGGACCAGGGTGGCTTCTTACACCGAGTAACAGCTGCCGATCTCCAGGTAAGCGTTAGGTTGATATTTAGGGGCTTAAAATTGGACACTTTTACAGGAGCCACTCCAGTGTGCGACCATTCAGCCTGGCGGTCCGGCCCCGCCCCCCGAGAAGTGTTTTTTTTTTTTTTTTTTAAATCTTTATTTATAGTTTCATGCATGTCTATTGAATACAACGTACTTGTAGGGTATATGCTTGTATAGAGATACAGTGAAATACTGCTTGACAATGGTGCAAATACACAAGGGTCATTGAAATATTCCATACAGGGATACATAAGACTGGTCTAGCATGAGTAACTATGAACAGTTATGGTCGCGTATCCTTCATTATACATTAGTTTGCTATCCTGGTTTTCTGGTGCAAGGACAATCGATCCCTATCGGAGTTGTCATTCGACCTTTGGTCCAACTCAGATACCAGTTGCTATCCACATGTTCCCCGTTCATTATCTCTGTGTATCCATATAATCTATACATTTGCGGCCTGTGGCCGTAAAGAGAAGTTTGTTTTTAACGGCTCTTGTCTGCCCTTGCTGTAGTTGGGTGAGTTGCCATAGGAACCCAGGAGTGTGAGTAGCCAGCAGAGTGTTCCGGAACACAGAGGCTGCTAGATGAAACACATTCTCTAAACTGCTGTCATTCCTACAGTTTTGATAACACAAAAGTGAGCACCATCACATTTAATATATTTTCATGTTAGTCAATGCGTTATACCTGTAACAGAAAAACCGTAACATACAATGTTACAACAATACAGCTAATCAATGTTTCATAAAGTTACTCTGCCCACTCCATAAAGTCACTCTGCCCAGTCCAACCTTTCCACAGTTACTCCAGCCACTCCAACCACACAACAGTTACTCCAGCCACTCCACCCAGTTACTCTGCCCACTCCAGTTGTAGACTACTGGTGGAGGCAAGAACACTTCACACAATTTCTCCAGATATTGTAGCTTTTCTAGTTTGTATTTTTGCACATACACTTAATATCCATACTTAACATTTTAGGTTTTCACATTTTATCTGATTAATTTTTTTTAATACTTTGATGCACATTGTATTATTCATTGTCGTCTTCTCAATATGAGGACGTCCTTCTCTGAGCTTCTTGTTGCATATACCGTATATACTCGAGTATAAGCCGACCCGAATATAAGCCGAGGCCCCTAATTTTACCCCAAAAAACTGGGAAAACTTATTGACTCGAGTATAAGACTAGGGTGGGAAATGCAGCAGCTACTGGTAAATTTCTAAATAAAATTAGATCCTAAAAAAAATATATTAATTGAATATTTATTTACAGTGTGTGTATAATGAATGCAGTGTGTGTGTGTATAATGAATGCAGTGTGCGTGTGTATAATGAATGCAGCGTGTGTGTATAATGAATGCAGTGTGTGTATAATGAGTGCAGCGTGTGTGTATAATGAGTGCAGCGTGTGTGTATAATGGGTGCAGCGTGTGTGTATAATGGGTGCAGCGTGTGTGTGTTGCAGAGCCTTGGTGGGGGGTGGGCAATTTTTTTAATTTTTTTTAAATTATTTTAATTTTTTTTAATTTAATTTCATTATAATTTCATTATAATTTTTTTTTTTTATTATTATTATTATATATCCTGGTGGTCCAGCATTGGCAGTTCAGTGGGGGGGGAGAGGGGGACTGGCAGAGAGTTTACTTACCTGTCCTGCAGCTCCTGTCAGCTCCCTCCTCCTCCGCGCCGTCAGTTCAGCTCTTCTGTCAGCTCACACTCTAAGTCTCTCGCGAGACTTACACTGGGAGCTGACCGAGGTGCTGAACTGACGGCGCGGAGAAGGAGGGAGCTGCAGGACAGGTAAGTAAACTCTCTGACAGCCCCCACAGCCCCCAGTCTGTATTATGGCAATGTAAATTGCCATAATACAGACTATTGACTCGAGTATAAGCCGAGTTGGGGTTTTTCAGCACAAAAAATGTGCTGAAAAACTCTGCTTATACTTGAGTATATACGGTATGTACTTCTTAAATTTACTGTTATCTGTTGTGTGAAGTGTGTGTTTCTTGGAGGGTTTTTTTTCCACCCGTTTTGGAGTTGTAAAATAATGACCCTACAAAATTACCTGCAGTAATACAATTCTATAGCTCCAACAGATTCCTGCAGTGTCGTGCAATAGGTAAATAGTCCAAACTCTTAATTCTAACAAAACCTGATTGACATTCTTGAAGTGTTGGTGAAGAGGTCCCTGTCCAAACAAGCTTAAAAGGATAAGAGAGAAATACAGAGATCTAAGTGATCTGTATGTCTGACTTTCCAGTGCAATAAGGAACTAATTATCTAGTGCTTGGCTACGTTGGTTTCGCACTTTAAGTTGCAACAAAACTTCTAAAAATACTGTGCCAAGTGCGACCATTGGGCTTTCTGGTTACTCTGGATACTTTCCGTAGACTGTGAGCTAATCGTGTTTTTTTTTGTTTTTTTTTTTGTTTTTTTTTACTGAACAAATTGTGATCTATTGACAGGATATACCATCAATGTATCTCTATGGTCCAAGTAGGACATTTTTAGCTTTTTGCATTTTGTGTTTCTTAGGAGTGAAAGGGACTCCCCAAGGAACACCGGCAACCTCCCCTGCTCCAAACTGCAGTCATAATGATTCTCTGCACATAGCTTCCTCTGGAACACCACCCAAAAAGGCAAGCCGAGTAGGACACCTGTGACTCGATTTTAATTTTGTTGCTTGCATGCATACTGATGACTCTAACAATTCATTACAGAATGAATCCTCTGATCGGAAGAAACCGGTGTTGAGCCATCTGCACGGCAGCAAAGAGAGGGGTTCTGGTAAGTTGTCTTCATCCAGTGCAATTCTGTAGCGTTGCTGTGCTAAATGAGCAGTGTTTTTCATGTTAATGGGGCTTCGTGGGCAGTGCAGTCATGACGACAAAGAATAAAGTTAGTCCATACAGGATGAATATTGACAAAGTAGAATCACATGTAAACCTTTTTCTTTCTCTCTCTCTCTATCTGTAGAATCGCCCGAAAGTGTGAAAACGGTTTCCCTCGGTGAACTTCAAGATGTTATCGGAGTCCTGCCTGCTGATCACCACAATACAGAAGAAGGTGAGGTTCTGTTTCTTCAGCTTTTGTGGAGAACTCTGCTTCCCAAACACCTGGAGAGCTCCCTATTGACTGTACCTGCAGTAAATGTTGCAAATATTTAGTATGAGTGTGTGTATGTATAGATATCTATAGATCGATAGAAGTTTGTTACAAAGTAGTACAGTAGAGTATTCATGTTCATTTGTTTATCAGTTTATAAAGATTTATTTGGAAAATTACCTTCCCTCTTTGACGTTTGCCTCATATGCTCTAATTATATTTCCTATTTCAGGTCCGCAGAAACAAGGTAATGGTATGCTTTTATTCTGGAAAATATTTATGGGTTTTACCTTGTACACCCACCTCCTGGGGTATAGCACATTGTAAGGTTTACGGTGATGGATGGGTGGTCCTCAGAAACAAGAACTTCCTGTAAAAACGTAGCCTACTGAAAATGAACATTTACTCTGGTACTTTTTCCAGGATCATTACCAAATGGTTTGGTTCCCTGTGTAAATACTTGCCATCACTCTGGCAGGGCAGATTTTCATAGCCCAATTTATAGATAATTGTATGTTTTTTATGACTGAATTTTTCAGTGGGATCTGGATAATAATTTTCTACAATCTAAGTACTTGGGCACCATTAGTGCAAAATCTATGGAAATCTAAAATGTGTTCATTTTCAAACACACGCACACCTAGAAAATTATTTTTGTTTTATTTCTTGCCTTGTGGCTATTTTGCCATGTTACCAATATTTTTAGCCATTCCCTTTAACATATTTTTTGGTCTCCATCAGCTGCTATATCACAGGAGCTATCTCAGATCACTTCTGACCACGAGCCAGCTATTCGACGTGGAGGCTTTGATTCACCATTTTGTCCTCCGTGTAACAGCCAGCCTGGCTCACAGAAGAAGCTTGCTGCATACGGTGTCTCCCAGGTCTCCGATCACATAGTTTCTGACAAGCTCCAAAATGCATCTCAAGACCCCTCCAAACAGGCATTCACTCCTATCGAGCCACCTGTAGGGGTAGAACATAGTAGCCTCTCAGGGAAGCTGCAATGTGCGAACTCTTTACAGAATGCCAGGAAGCTCTTCACCCCTAGCCCCTGTAAATCTCAGGCTCACTGTAAGTCATGCTTCAGCTCAGCACCTTATGAACATCTATTTGAACTGGCACTGCCCAAAACTGCCAACCTGTTTATCTGCAAGAAAACAGATGAGCTGCATAAGAAGATAAAATGTGGCCCTGAGGAGGCAGAAGAACAGACCTCCGTAGTATCCCCGTCAGAGTTGCTTGACCGGCTTATAATGCTGGGTGCTGATGCACATACGAAAGAGTTGAACAAGTAAGTTTGGTCTGTTGGCCATACTTCCTGTCTTGTCATGTAAAAGGCTCATGGTTAAACCTGTATTGGCTGATCCTTATTAATATAACGTGTAACTCTTTCCAAAATCTAGAATGAAGGATTCTTTATTAAATGGGCCACTTTCTAAGCAGAACCTACCTGAAAACTATTGGCACCAGAATTCTGGTTATATTGTACAAAAATAAAATGACCATAAAATAAATGCAATACGAAGTTATCCAAATGTGACAGGTCTCAGAAAAATCTATTGCAGTCTCTGATCTCAAGAGGGAGTGAATGTGATGCTTTTGAAAGTACTAATTTTAGTATGTAAAAATGTTGAATTTGTTGAGCAATAAAACATACTAAGATTAATAAGCCAGAGTGTAATGTCCGAGAATCTTGGTGTTATGGGGAGGTGAGGATAGTGTTACGATGCACACTGAGCTATAATGTTTGATATCTAGTACGATTAATAACAAACTGTTGCAAATACCTAGAAGGTGTTTGTGAACTGCCAAGAAAGCAGTGTCATTGTCACATCTGTCTCTTCTGGTCTATGGGTTTTAGCAACACCTCCTGTAAAATAGCTAAATTCATAGCTTGTAGTTGGCAATGTCCTGTATGTCCAATGTAGTGGAATACCTCGAGCTAGAGATGGGTGTACTGAGAAGCTTCCTTAGAGGACTTTTGAGTGGGAGAACTCAAAGTTAGGCACTAGTGTCTTTAAGTGAAATATACCCTCATTGGGTACCGATCTCTTCAAACTAAACTGTAAACTACTGCATGACCTATAACGTTTGCAGAACTTAAAATATTGCAAAAGATGCTTTAAAATGTCCTCCCTCTTCGAGGATTTTTTCGAGTTTATACATTTATATTTCTGAGACTGTTGCTTTAATTTGATCTGTTTAGGCATAGCTTATTATAATAAAATTATATTTGAAGTTTTCATCTATTTCATACTATCTGGCTCCGTAGGCAAAATTACTAAGCCGAAGCACCGCCAAGATTCACCCCCTATATGTACACATTTATCCCTATAGAGGCGAATGTTGCCACGCTTGTACCAGCCTTGCATAAGGTCCTGGCACACACAGCGCAACATAAGTCCTCTTAATGCTGCCCGACAACACGTAACACCTTGAATGCAGCGGATGTAATGTTTCTTGTTTATAGTTATCCTTTATTTCTCTTTCAGTTTTTAATTAAGCTCATATTTCTCATACCAAAAACCTCATGTCGCATATACCAACCTGATGTTAGGTTGTTAAGCATCTATGGCTGTTTTTAACCTGTATATTGCTTTACGCAATGTTCCGTGCATATGGCTATATAATGCCGTCAAAAAGCTGTACATATGCGATATGAACAAAAAATATACAATATGCCCCTAGTATGAAGTTTAGATTCTTTAAGAAATAAACATGGGCAGCGTACGTTGACTTTATTTTTAGATGTTTCTAGTGACTGTTTGAAACATGCAAATTGCTTTGAATGTTCTGTTCTTCAGTGTGGCCTGTGGATCATGCATACAATCACATGCTGTGTTTTGCTACAGGTTGTCTTTACCCAGCAAATCAGGTGACTGGACTCATTTTGGAGGTATGATTTCTTTGTTTATTATGCCTTTTAAGAGATTTTACTTTGGAAAGCAAATTGGTGTTTTTTGCCTGGAATGATGTAATGCCATACACACAATCTAGATTGGAATGAGTGCTACTGGTGTTTTTTCGAAAGAACCATTGCCGCTAAAAGCTGCCTCTTTTGGATTTTACATTCCGAGCACATTATAAGATTGACCAGGTTTCTGGCTTGTGGATAAAAAAAAGCTAGTACATACCATACTGTTATAGTGGTTTTTGAGTGATGGAATGATATCCAACCTTTAACCTAAATGCCCCCTGTTTATAAATGTGCACAGCTTTTGAAAATGCCTACCTCTGTTATTTATAAAGTGCCAACAAATTCTGCAGTGCTGTATAATGGGTGGACTAAGAGGGATCGAGGGCCCTGCTCAATGAGCTTAGATGCTAGACTGAGTGGGATATTGTGACACGAACGGTAAGGGTAGGTTAGAAAAGTAGGTTGCTAGGATAGTATTCACTAGTATTAGTGAGGGCTTAGTGTTTTGTTTTAAAGACCGTTACAGGAGAGGAATCAGGGTGCAGAGCGAGAAAGCTGACCATTTAGAATGCTTTCCTTAAAAAAAAGTTTTCAAAAAAAAGTTTTTTGAAGGAGTGGAGACTAGGTGAAATTCTAACAGAGAGGAAGGGTGTTCCATAGGAACGGTGCTGCCCCTGAGAAGTCTTTAAGGCGAGTATCAGAGGTAGAAGTACGAACAGAGGTTGGATGTAGGTGTTCGGCAGAGCATAGGGGCCTATACGGGACACATTTGTTTATTAGATCAGGATAAGTAGGTCGGAGCAGCATTGAGTACAGATTTGTAAGCAAGTACCAGGATCCTAAATTGAGTCCTACATCTTACGGGAAGTTAATATAGGAAATGACAGAGGGGGCGGTGCGGGCAGACGGGAAGATGAGCCTCGCCACCGCATTCATTATAGACTGTAACTGGGCAAGTTGAGAACACATAAGACCACTTAGAGAGAACAGCGGCATGGACAAGCACCTTAGCCGTGTCAGGAGTTAAATAGGCGTTACATGTTCTTGTGAGGTGTCTTGAAAATTCAAACTGGATGAGAACTATTAAAGTTAAACCCTGGATTTGAGCTATGAAGAGCAATGCGGTAGAATTAGATGTGGCCTTCTTCCCATTTATTGTATTGCCATGTGTCATGCTGATTAATGTGTGCAAAGGGGAAAATTGGTCTTCACCAAACTTTTGACTATTTGATGTCCTCAAATGGCAGGTTCTCCCCCACCTGATGAGATCCATACGCTCCAAAACCAGTTGGTGTTACTCCATAACCAACTTCTGTATGAGCGATTCAAGAGGCAGCAACATGCCATGCGCAACCGTCGTCTTCTGCGCAAGGTGATCGATATGACCGCTCTTGAGGAAGAGCATTCTGTAATGGTAAGGTTTGACTCTGTTCTGCTAACTTGATGAATTGAGTTGATTGTAATGTTCTATTTCTAGTTAATTCAAATATTTAGCTTCTCCCGCTTCTGTTTACAGACTGAACAGATAAAGGTACTACTGAAAGACATGCTTAAATTAGGGGATAGCCTTCTTCTGGAACAAACTAGGTATATTAGACTGCAAGAAGAAAAAGATTCTGTTATCACCCAGCTCCACAGTCAAATTCGCCAACTCCAGGACGACCGTGAGGAGTACTACAATCAGAGCCAGGAGCTGCAGGTGGGAAGCTTTTTACGAATGGGAAAATGTCCACTTCATTAGGTTATAAGATGAAAGCAGTGTTTCAGAACACCACAAGCAACATGTTTAGTTGGAAATGTACAGCAAACTTTGCATACCTTTTTTTTTTTTTTGCAGACCCATCATGGCATACTGGGCTATTTTACCTCTTGTCGCTGCATATAGCGTTGCCACATTTGAAGTAGATTTATTATTTTTATGTCTTCATTGCAACATGCTATGTCATTGTGCTCTTCTGTGATCTCTAATTTTGTCATTCAGTGGACTTCAGACTTAATCTGTTTGATTTTGTTTTATTTGTTACTGCAGACTAAGCTAGAAGATTGCCGCAATATGATTGCAGACCTACGCTTGGAGTTGAAACAAGCCAACAACAAAGTGTGCCACACAGAACTTAAGCTCGGTCAGGTTACTCAAAAGGTGATTTTTTTTATTTTTTTTTAAACTTTTTTTTTTTTTGAGTGGGGGAGGAGAGAAAACAGGCTCCATGCCTGTTCATAGTGACATATAATGGGAGATGGAGATATAAATAGATGTGGGTGGGGGGAAGGGTGCACAAAGAAGGGGTAACTTTGGATGAGGTTATCCTGAAGTAGTTTATTTTGCCTAGGTTTGGGAGTTTTATTTGATAGGCAGATTAGCTGCTGTCTGGGCAGAGCTCAGAGTGCAGTCTGTTGCTGGGGGACTGCGAACTGTCCAGAGATGATTTGGAATTTATAAATCTCCCTGGTGCAAGTGCAATCCCGTCACTGCTGTGTACCCTTTAAGAAAGCGAGCTGCGTTGCTGAATCCCCTCCTTTCATTGTTTTACCATATTATTGTGTGGTGTTTTGGAATGGAAGGGGAAAGTTATCATCGGGGTTCATTTTTAGATGATGAACCTAATGGAAGGTACTATTAAAAGCTCTGGATAGTCATGACTGAAATACTTTTTTTTTTTTTTGTATAAGTTAGTTTGTTAGTGTTCCAGTGTTTTAACTTTTTCTGTGATCTAATCCTTGGTTTGTTTGTTTTTTTCCTTCCCTTAGCTTGTAAACAGTGAGTCTGTACAGCATCAGATGGAGTTCCTAAATCGACAGCTTCTAGTTCTAGGAGAAGTGAATGAGTTATATGTGGAACAGCTTGTGCATAAAAGTGCTAAGGCCCCAAAGGTAACATTACGGCCACTGGGTAATGAAATGCGTTGGGACTTTTTAGTATGTTTCTATTGAGTTCCTATTATGCTACCTGTTTCAAAGTGTGCGCGCTAAAAATTGTGGTGAGGCCTAAGATGTCATGCATCAACGGCATATTTCAAGTTGGACCTTGAGGTCCTTCTTGGGCATAGAAACTTAAATCATGTTTTCACAACTATTCCAGAGTTTCCAGCTTGACCTGCAAATAAGCAGACTGGCGTCCTGTTTCAGACTTAATACTACATTTTGGGTAATAGCCAATACTTTGGTGTTTAAAACCGTGACCATTGCTAAAGGGATCTACTGAAATATAATATGAAATGTGAAACGCAGTGCTAGTTTGTGCTAATTTGCATGTCAAGATGGGAACTCTGGGAGAGATGTGAAAACATGATTTTGCAAATTTCCATGTACTCTTTATGAGAAGCATTTGATTGTACCATGGAGAGGAAAGAAGTGATGCTGTGTGCGGTCATACACTGAGACTCTGGATTCCAGGTAAATTTTATTTTAAATAAAAATGGGCGGTGGGGCGTTGGATAAACTGCTAGTTTATGGGTTGTTGTAAAACTTAAAAAAAAAAAAGTTTGGAGTCTTTTTTTTTTTTTCTTGACAATTTAGGATGTGCCTGCATGTCCCCTCTGTCATCCTTATTCTAGCTCGCTAAGAAACATTGGAGAGCTGTGCTCTTATGTGCTCTTGCGACTTCAATACAAAAGCTTCTCGATGTGTATTCCCCAGACATAAAGAGAAGGGCTTTAACCCCTTAAGGACACATGACATGTGTGACATGTCATGATTCCCTTTTATTCCAGAAGTTTGGTCCTTAAGGGGTAAAAACAAGACATGCAAAAAAAATACATGTATGTGTTCTTTGGGGGTATATCATTTTAATTTTTTAAAATTAAATACTCATTTTAAAGGGTTATTCAGATCTCTTAATAAATGTTATTTTGCATTAGTATTACTGTGCATTTTTTTGTTATCGGTTTAGCAATAAACTTACCTTGAATCCAGCACCGATCAGTCTCCCTGATCCTTCCCCACCTTCATTGTCGTCATACCACATCTTCCGTTGAGTTGCAGAGCTTCAATCAAATGCTTCTCATAGAGACATATTATTGTACTTTGAATGTATGAGAAGTAATTGCCCAAATCGGTTTCTTCTGATACACAATAAATCCAGTGCTGCTGTATCGGCAGTGTGCATGCATGTAGGCAAATCGAGCTGAGTGCCTTGCTGTTAAAGCCCGCCCACTAATCAGTGCAAGGGCCATAAGGGAAGAAGGGAGGATTGCACCGTACTGTTAGGACAAGGGAGGGCATTCATTTTAAATGTTTGGAGACAGGGTAGGGGATATGAGGGAAAGGGAAAAGTACTACATGCTGGCAACAGTACAAGTGGAGGACTTGCCTTCACATTTTAAGAAGACTGGGAGGCAAGGGACCATTACAGAAGCTCATTACATCTGTGGCCAGCGCGCAGTGCGTGCTGACAACACACAATTTCTGTGCAGGACTAACAGTCCATCTAGAATAGAGTTCCTAGCTGAATAAAGTGTCGGTAGTGTAACTAGACTCCAGCACAAATGAATCATATAGATTTCTTGCTCCTTGACTATTTCTAAAAGCAGAAGTGGTCATGGAGGTTGGAGACCTCCTTGAACTTCCTGTTTGTTACTGTTGATACTGCTCACTGATGAACTGTCAGTGCACCAAGAGTCTCCATACTTGCATACACGGAGAAGTGGTGGATTTTTAGAATCTGGGTGTAGCTAGGGGTTGGCCAAAAAACATCTCCAGATGTTTTAAAACTAAATCTTCCATGATGCTTTGCCACCCTTAACATCTGAGATCTATTTTTATTTTTTTGGACATCACTCCTCCACTGAACACATTCTGAAGTCTGGACCATTTTAATACTTGCAGGAATTGGATTTGCTGAAAGATTCCTTTCACAGGGAGCTAGACAAGTCTCGAGCCATTGTTATTCAGCAAAATCAAAGGTTGGAATTCACCAACAAACGCATAGTGGAACTGGAGAGTCAGTTGGCCAAGAAAGATATTTTGTTAATGGAACAGAAGAAGTTTCTGGAAGATCTTAAAGCAAAA